>NC_090929.1:914886315-916086315 GCF_040938575.1 Ambystoma mexicanum
CCCCCCACTCATGCCCCGTGTCTCTCTCCTGTTACCCCCCAAACCCCCTCTCATGCCCCGTGTTTCTCTCCTGTTACCCCCCACCCCCTCTCATGCCCTGTGTCTCTCCATTGGTTACCCCCACCCCCCTCTCATGCCCCGTGTCTCTCTCCTGTTGCCTACCACCCCCCGGTCATGCCTTGTGTCTCCCTGCTGTTGCCCCCACCCCCCGCTCATGCCCCGTGTCTCTCCCCTGTTATCCCCCGCTCATGCCCCGTGTCTCACTGCTGTTGCCCCCCACCCCCCGGTCATGCCCCATGTCCCCCTGCTGTTGCCCCCCACCACCTGCTCCTGCCCCGTTTCTCTCTGCTGTTGCCCCCCACCGCCCACTCATGCCCCGTGTCTCTCTCCTGTTACCCCCATCCCCCTCTCATGCCCGTGTCTCCCTCGTGTTCCTCCCACCCCGGCTCATGCCCCGTGCCTCCCTGCTGTTGCCCCCCACCCCCCTCTCATGCCCCGTGTCTCTCTCCTGTTACCCCACACCCCCAATCATGCCCCATGTCTCTCTCCTGTTACCCCACCCCCTCTCATGCCCCGTGTCTCTCTCTCCTGTTGCGCCCCACCCCCCGGTCATGCCCCGTGTCTACCTGCTGTTGCCCCCCACCCCCGGTCATGCCCCGTGTCTTTCTGCTGTTGCCCCCCACCCCCGCTCATGCCCCGTGTCTCTCTCCTGTTCCCCCACCCCCCGCTCATGCCGCGTGTCTCCCTTGTACCCCCCACTCCCCGCTCATGCCCTGTGTCTCTCTCCTGTTACCCCCCACCCCCCTCTCATGCCCCGTGTCTCCCTCATGTTCCCCCCACCCCCCGCTCATGCCCCGTGTCTCCCTGCTGTTGCCCCCCACCCCCGCTCATGTCCTGTGTCTCCCTCGTGTTCCCCCCACCCCTCGCTCATGCCCCTGTCTCCCTGCTGTTGCCCCCCACTCATGCCCCATGTCCCCCTGCTGTTGCCCTCTACCCCCCACTCATGCACCGTGTCTCTCTCCTGTTACCCCCACCCCCCTCTCATGCCCTGTGTCTCCCTCGTGTACCCCCTACCCCCGCTCATGCCCCGTGTCTCCCTGCTGTTGCCACCCACCCCTCTCTCATGGCCCGTGTCTCTCTCCTGTTACCCCCACCCCCCTCTCATGCCCCGTGTCTCTCTCCTGTTACCCCAACTCCTGCTCATGCCCCCTGTCTCTCTCCTGTTACCCCCCACCACCCGCTCATGCCTCGTGTCTGTCTCCCGTTACTCCCCACCCCCTCTCATGCCCTGTGTCTCTCTCCTGTTGCCCCCCACTCCCCGGTCATGCCCCGTGTCTCCCTGCTGTTGTCCCCCACCTACCGCTCATGCTCTGTGTCTCTCTCCTGTTTCCCCCCACCCCCTGTCATGCCCCGTGTCTCCCTGCTGTTGCCGCCACCCCCCGCTCATGCCCCGTGTCTCTCTCCTGTTCCCCCACCCCCTGGTCATGCCCTGTGTCTCCCTGCTGTTGCCCCCACCCCCGCTCATGCCCCGTGTCTCTCTCCTGTTCCCCAACCCGCTGGTCATGCCCTGTGTCTCCCTGCTGTTGCCCCTCACCCCCGCTCATGCCCCGTGTCTCTCTCCTGTTGCCCCCACCCCTCACTCACGCCCCGTGTCTCCCTTGTACCCCCCACCCCCCGCTCATGCCCTGTGTCTCTCTCCTGTTACCCCCCACCCCCCGCTCATGCCCCGTGTCTCCCTGCTGTTGCCCCCATCCCCCGCTCATGCCCCGTGTCTCCCTTGTGTTCCCCCCACCTCCCACTCATGCCCCTGTCTCCCTGCTGTTGCCCCCCACACCCCACTCATGCCCCATGTCTCCCTGCTGTTGCACTCCACCCCCCGCTCATGCAACGTGTCTCTCTCCTGTTACCCCCACCCCCCTCTCATGCCCTGTGTCTCCCTCGTGTTCCCCCTACCCCCCGCTCATGCCCCGCGTCTCCCTGCTGTTGCCCCCCACCCCCTCTCATGGCCCGTGTCTCTCTCCTGTTACCCCCACCCCCCGCTCATGCCCCCTGTCTCTCTCCTGTTGCCCCCCACCCCCTGCTCATGCCCCGTGTCTCTCTCCTGTTACCCCCCATTCATGCCCCGTGTCTCTCTTCTGTTGCCCCCACCCCCCACTCATGCCCCGTGTCTCTCCTGTTACCCCCCACCCCCACTCATGCCCTGTTTCTCTCCTGTTACCCCCGACCCTCTCTCATACCCCGTGTCTCCCTGCTGTTGCCCCCCACCTTCTGATCATGCCCCGTGTCTCCCTGCTGTTGCCCCCACCCCCTGCTCATGCCCTGTGTCTCACTCCTCTTACCCCCCCAACGCCCTCTCATGCCCTGTGTCTCTCTCCTGTTGCCCCCCACCCCCTGGTTATGACCCGTGTCTCCCTGCTGTTGCCCCCACCCCCTGCTCATGCCCCGTGTCTCTCCCCTGTTATCCCCCGCTCATGCCGCGTGTCCCCCTGCTGTTGCCCACCACCCCCCGCTCATGCCATGTTTCTCCCTTCTGTTGCCCCCACCCCCCACTCATGCCCCGTGTCTCTCTCCTGTTACCCCCACCCCCCTCTCATGCCCTGTGTCTCCCTCGTGTTCCCCCCACACCCCGCTCATGTCCCGTGTCTCCCTGCTGTTGCCCCCACCCCCCTCTCATGCCCCGTTTCTCTCTCCTGTTACCCCACACCCCCCGGTCATGCCCCGTGTCTCTCTCCTGTTACCCCCACCCCCTCTCATGCCCCGTGTCTCTCTCCTGTTGCCCCCCACCCCGGTCATGCCCCATGTCTCCCTGCTGTTGCCCCCCACCCCCCGCTCATGCCCTGTGTCTCTCTCCTATTACCCCCCACCCCCCGGTCATGCCCCGTGTCTCCCTGCTGTTGCCCCCCACCCCCGCTCATGCCCCGAGTCACCCTTGTACCCCCCACCCCCCGCTCATGCCATGTCTCTCTCCTGTTACACCCCATCCCCCTCTCATGCCCCGTGTCTCCCTCGTTTTCCCCCATCCTCCGTTCATGCCCCGTGTCTCCCTGCTGTTGCCCCCCACCTCCCGCTCATGCCTGTGTCTCTCTCCTGTTACCCCCCACCCCCTCTCATGCCCCGTGTCTCTCTCCTGTTGCCCCCACCCCCCTCTCATGCCCCGTGTCTCCTGTTGCCCCCAAGCCCCGCGTCTCTCTACTGTTGCCCCCCAACCCCCGCTCATGCCCCGTGTCTGTCCCCTGTTACCCCGACCCCCCTCTCATGCCCCCGTGTCTCTCTCCTGTTGCCCCCAACTCCCAGTCATGCCCGTGTGTCCCTGCTGTTGTCCCCCACCCACCGCTCATGCCCCGTGTCTCTCTCCTGTTTCCCCCCACCCCCGGTCATGCCCCGTGTCTCCCTGCTGTTGTCCCCACCCCCGCTCATGCCCCATGTCTCTCTCCTGTTCCCCCACCCCATGGTCATGCCCTGTGTCTCCCTGCTGTTGCCCCTCACCCCCCGCTCATGCCCCGTGTCTCCCTGCTGTTGCCCCCACCCCCTGCTCATGCCCCGTGTCTCTCTCCTATTACCCCCACCCCCCGCTCATGCCCCCTGTCTCTCTCCTGTTGCCCCCCACCCCCCACCCCCTGCTCATGCCCCGTGTCTCTCTCCTGTTACCCCCGCTCATGCCCCGTGTCTCTCTCCTGTTGCCCCCACCCCCCACTCATGCCCCGTGTCTCTCCTGTTACCCCTCACCCCCACTCATGCCCCGTGTCTCTCCTGTTACCCCCACCCCCTCCCATGCCCCGTGTCTCCCTGCTGTTGCCGCCCACCCTCTGATCATGCCCCGTGTCTCCCTGCTGTTGCCCCCACCCCCCACTCATGCCCCGTGTCTCTCTCCTGTTACCCCCAACCCCCCTCTCATGCCCCGTGTTTCTCTCCTGTTACCCCCACCCCCTCTCATGCCCTGTGTCTCTCTCCTGTTACCCCCCACCCCCCTCTCATGCCCCGTGTCTCTCTCCTGTTGCCTACCACCCCCGGTCATGCCCTGTGTCTCCCTGCTGTTGCCCCCAACCCCCCGCTCATGCCTCGTGTCTCTCCCCTGTTATCCCCCGCTCATGCCCCGTGTCTCACTGCTGTTGCCCCCCACCCCCCGGTCATGCCCCATGTCCCCCTGCTGTTGCCCCCACCACCTGCTCCTGCCCCGTTTCTCTCTGCTGTTGCCCCCCACCCCCCACTCATGCCCGTGTCTCTCTCCTGTTACCCCCATCCCCCTCTCATGCCCCGTGTCTCCCTCGTGTTCCTCCCACCCCCCGCTCATGCCCCCGTGCCTCCCTGCTGTTGCCCCCCACCCCCCTCTCATGCCCCGTGTCTCTCTCCTGTTACCCCACACCCCCCGGTCATGCCCCATGTCTCTCTCCTGTTACCCCCACCCCCTCTCATGCCCCGTGTCTCTCTCTCCTGCTTCCCCCCACCCCCCGGTCATGCCCCGTGTCTACCTGCTGTTGCCCCCCACCCCCCGGTCATGCCCCATGTCTTTCTGCTGTTGCCCCCCACCCCCGCTCATGCCCCGTGTCTCTCTCCTGTTATCCCCCGCTCATGCCGTGTGTCCCCCTGCTGTTGCCCCCCACCCCCCACTCATGCCACGTTTCTCCCTGCTGTTGCCCCCCACCCCCCACTCATGCCCCGTGTCTCTCTCCTGTTACCCCCCACCCCCCTCTCATGCCCCGTTTCTCCCTCATGTTCCCCCCACACCCCACTCATATCCCGTGTCTCCCTGCTGTTGCCCCCACCCCCCTCTCATGCCCCGTTTCTCTCTCCTGTTACCCCACACCCCCCGGTCATGCCCCGTGTCTCTCTCCTGTTACCCCCACCCCCTCTCATGCCCCGTGTCTCTCTCCTGTTGCCCCCCACCCCGGTCATGCCCCGTGTCTCCCTGCTGTTGCCCCCCACCCCCCGCTCATGCCCTGTGTCTCTCTCCTATTACCCCCCACCCCCCGGTCATGCCCCGTGTCTCCCTGCTGTTGCCCCCCCACCCCCCGCTCATGCCCCGAATCTCCCTTGTACCCCCCACCCCCCGCTCATGCCGTGTCTCTCTCCTGTTACACCCCATCCCCCTCTCATGCCCCGTGTCTCCCTCGTTTTCCCCCCACCCTCCGTTCATGCCCCGTGTCTCCCTGCTGTTGCCCCCCAGCCCCCGCTCATGCCCCGTGTCTCCCTGATGTTGCTCCCCACCCCCCGGTCATGCCTGTGTCTCTCTCCTGTTATCCCCCACCCCCTCTCATGCCCCGTGTCTCTCTCCTGTTACCCCCACCCCCCTCTCATGCCCCGTGTCTCCTGTTGCCCCCAAGCCCCGCTCATGCCCTGTGTCTCTCTACTGTTACCCCCCACCCCCCGCTCATGCCCTGTGTTTGTCTCCTGTTACCCCCGACCCCCCTCTCATGCCCCGTGTCTCTCTCCTGTTGCCCACAACTCCCCAGTCATGCCCGTGTGTCCCTGCTGTTGTCCCCCACCCACCGCTCATGCCCCGTGTCTCTCTCCTGTTTCCCCCCACCCCCGGTCATGCCCCGTGTCTCCCTGCTGTTGTCCCCACCCCCCGCTCATGCCCCATGTCTCTCTCCTGTTCCCCCACCCCATGGTGATGCCCTGTGTCTCCCTGCTGTTGCCCCTCACCCCCCGCTCATGCCCTGTGTCTCCCTGCTGTTGCCCCCCACCCCCTGCTCATGCCCCGTGTCTCTCTCCTTTTACCCCCCACCCCCGCTCATGCCCCCTGTCTCTCTCCTGTTGCCCCCCACCCCCCACCCCCTGCTCATGCCCCGTGTCTCTCTCCTGTTACCCCCCGCTCATGCCCCGTGTCTCTCTCCTGTTGCCCCCACCCCCCACTCATGCCCCGTGTCTCTCCTGTTACCCCTCACCCCCACTCATGCCCCGTGTCTCTCCTGTTACCCCCACCCCCTCCCATGCCCCGTGTCTCCCTGCTGTTGCCCCCCACCCTCTGATCATGCCCTGTGTCTCCCTGCTGTTGCCCCCACCCCCCACTCATGCCCCGTGTCTCTCTCCTGTTACCCCCAAACCCCCTCTCATGCCCCGTGTTTCTCTCCTGTTACCCCCACCCCCTCTCATGCCCTGTGTCTCTCCATTGGTTACCCCCACCCCCCTCTCATGCCCCGTGTCTCTCTCCTGTTGCCTACCACCCCCCGGTCATGCCTTGTGTCTCCCTGCTGTTGCCCCCACCCCCCGCTCATGCCCCGTGTCTCTCCCCTGTTATCCCCCGCTCATGCCCCGTGTCTCACTGCTGTTGCCCCCCACCCCCCGGTCATGCCCCATGTCCCCCTGCTGTTGCCCCCCACCACCTGCTCCTGCCCCGTTTCTCTCTGCTGTTGCCCCCCACCGCCCACTCATGCCCCGTGTCTCTCTCCTGTTACCCCCATCCCCCTCTCATGCCCGTGTCTCCCTCGTGTTCCTCCCACCCCCGCTCATGCCCCGTGCCTCCCTGCTGTTGCCCCCCACCCCCCTCTCATGCCCCGTGTCTCTCTCCTGTTACCCCACACCCCCAGTCATGCCCCATGTCTCTCTCCTGTTACCCCCACCCCCTCTCATGCCCCGTGTCTCTCTCTCCTGTTGCGCCCCACCCCCCGGTCATGCCCCGTGTCTACCTGCTGTTGCCCCCCACCCCCCGGTCATGCCCCGTGTCTTTCTGCTGTTGCCCCCCACCCCCGCTCATGCCCCGTGTCTCTCTCCTGTTCCCCCACCCCCCGCTCATGCCGCGTGTCTCCCTTGTACCCCCCACTCCCCGCTCATGCCCTGTGTCTCTCTCCTGTTACCCCCCACCCCCCTCTCATGCCCCGTGTCTCCCTCATGTTCCCCCCACCCCCCGCTCATGCCCCGTGTCTCCCTGCTGTTGCCCCCCACCCCCGCTCATGTCCTGTGTCTCCCTCGTGTTCCCCCCACCCCTCGCTCATGCCCCTGTCTCCCTGCTGTTGCCCCCCACTCATGCCCCATGTCCCCCTGCTGTTGCCCTCTACCCCCCACTCATGCACCGTGTCTCTCTCCTGTTACCCCCACCCCCCTCTCATGCCCTGTGTCTCCCTCGTGTACCCCCTACCCCCGCTCATGCCCCGTGTCTCCCTGCTGTTGCCACCCACCCCTCTCTCATGGCCCGTGTCTCTCTCCTGTTACCCCCACCCCCCTCTCATGCCCCGTGTCTCTCTCCTGTTACCCCCAACTCCTGCTCATGCCCCCTGTCTCTCTCCTGTTACCCCCCACCACCCGCTCATGCCTCGTGTCTGTCTCCCGTTACTCCCCACCCCCTCTCATGCCCCGTGTCTCTCTCCTGTTGCCCCCCACTCCCCGGTCATGCCCCGTGTCTCCCTGCTGTTGTCCCCCACCTACCGCTCATGCTCTGTGCCTCTCTCCTGTTTCCCCCCACCCCCTGTCATGCCCCGTGTCTCCCTGCTGTTGCCGCCACCCCCCGCTCATGCCCCGTGTCTCTCTCCTGTTCCCCCACCCCCTGGTCATGCCCTGTGTCTCCCTGCTGTTGCCCCCACCCCCGCTCATGCCCCGTGTCTCTCTCCTGTTCCCCAACCCGCTGGTCATGCCCTGTGTCTCCCTGCTGTTGCCCCTCACCCCCGCTCATGCCCCGTGTCTCTCTCCTGTTGCCCCCACCCCTCACTCACGCCCCGTGTCTCCCTTGTACCCCCCACCCCCCGCTCATGCCCTGTGTCTCTCTCCTGTTACCCCCCACCCCCCGCTCATGCCCCGTGTCTCCCTGCTGTTGCCCCCATCCCCCGCTCATGCCCCGTGTCTCCCTTGTGTTCCCCCCACCTCCCACTCATGCCCCTGTCTCCCTGCTGTTGCCCCCCACACCCCACTCATGCCCCATGTCTCCCTGCTGTTGCACTCCACCCCCCGCTCATGCAACGTGTCTCTCTCCTGTTACCCCCACCCCCCTCTCATGCCCTGTGTCTCCCTCGTGTTCCCCCTACCCCCCGCTCATGCCCCGCGTCTCCCTGCTGTTGCCCCCCACCCCCTCTCATGGCCCGTGTCTCTCTCCTGTTACCCCCACCCCCCGCTCATGCCCCCTGTCTCTCTCCTGTTGCCCCCCACCCCCTGCTCATGCCCCGTGTCTCTCTCCTGTTACCCCCCATTCATGCCCCGTGTCTCTCTTCTGTTGCCCCCACCCCCCACTCATGCCCCGTGTCTCTCCTGTTACCCCCCACCCCCACTCATGCCCTGTTTCTCTCCTGTTACCCCCGACCCTCTCTCATGCCCCGTGTCTCCCTGCTGTTGCCCCCACCCCCTGCTCATGCCCTGTGTCTCACTCCTCTTACCCCCCCAACGCCCTCTCATGCCCTGTGTCTCTCTCCTGTTGCCCCCCACCCCCTGGTTATGACCCGTGTCTCCCTGCTGTTGCCCCCACCCCCTGCTCATGCCCCGTGTCTCTCCCCTGTTATCCCCCGCTCATGCCGCGTGTCCCCCTGCTGTTGCCCCCCACCCCCCGCTCATGCCATGTTTCTCCCTTCTGTTGCCCCCACCCCCCACTCATGCCCCGTGTCTCTCTCCTGTTACCCCCACCCCCCTCTCATGCCCTGTGTCTCCCTCGTGTTCCCCCCACACCCCGCTCATGTCCCGTGTCTCCCTGCTGTTGCCCCCACCCCCCTCTCATGCCCCGTTTCTCTCTCCTGTTACCCCACACCCCCGGTCATGCCCCGTGTCTCTCTCCTGTTACCCCCACCCCCTCTCATGCCCCGTGTCTCTCTCCTGTTGCCCCCCACCCCCCGCTCATGCCCTGTGTCTCTCTCCTATTACCCCCCACCCCCCGGTCATGCCCCGTGTCTCCCTGCTGTTGCCCCCCACCCCCGCTCATGCCCCGAGTCACCCTTGTACCCCCCACCCCCCGCTCATGCCATGTCTCTCTCCTGTTACACCCCATCCCCCTCTCATGCCCCGTGTCTCCCTCGTTTTCCCCCATCCTCCGTTCATGCCCCGTGTCTCCCTGCTGTTGCCCCCCACCTCCCGCTCATGCCTGTGTCTCTCTCCTGTTACCCCCCACCCCCTCTCATGCCCCGTGTCTCTCTCCTGTTGCCCCCACCCCCCTCTCATGCCCCGTGTCTCCTGTTGCCCCCAAGCCCCGCGTCTCTCTACTGTTGCCCCCCAACCCCCGCTCATGCCCCGTGTCTGTCCCCTGTTACCCCGACCCCCCTCTCATGCCCCGTGTCTCTCTCCTGTTGCCCCCAACTCCCCAGTCATGCCCGTGTGTCCCTGCTGTTGTCCCCCACCCACCGCTCATGCCCCGTGTCTCTCTCCTGTTTCCCCCCACCCCCGGTCATGCCCCGTGTCTCCCTGCTGTTGTCCCCACCCCCGCTCATGCCCCATGTCTCTCTCCTGTTCCCCCACCCCATGGTCATGCCCTGTGTCTCCCTGCTGTTGCCCCTCACCCCCCGCTCATGCCCCGTGTCTCCCTGCTGTTGCCCCCACCCCCTGCTCATGCCCCGTGTCTCTCTCCTATTACCCCCACCCCCCGCTCATGCCCCCTGTCTCTCTCCTGTTGCCCCCCACCCCCCACCCCCTGCTCATGCCCCGTGTCTCTCTCCTGTTACCCCCGCTCATGCCCCGTGTCTCTCTCCTGTTGCCCCCACCCCCCACTCATGCCCCGTGTCTCTCCTGTTACCCCTCACCCCCACTCATGCCCCGTGTCTCTCCTGTTACCCCCACCCCCTCCCACGCCCCGTGTCTCCCTGCTGTTGCCGCCCACCCTCTGATCATGCCCCGTGTCTCCCTGCTGTTGCCCCCACCCCCCACTCATGCCCCGTGTCTCTCTCCTGTTACCCCCAACCCCCCTCTCATGCCCCGTGTTTCTCTCCTGTTACCCCCACCCCCTCTCATGCCCTGTGTCTCTCTCCTGTTACCCCCCACCCCCCTCTCATGCCCCGTGTCTCTCTCCTGTTGCCTACCACCCCCCGGTCATGCCCTGTGTCTCCCTGCTGTTGCCCCCAACCCCCCGCTCATGCCTCGTGTCTCTCCCCTGTTATCCCCCGCTCATGCCCCGTGTCTCACTGCTGTTGCCCCCCACCCCCCGGTCATGCCCCATGTCCCCCTGCTGTTGCCCCCACCACCTGCTCCTGCCCCGTTTCTCTCTGCTGTTGCCCCCCACCCCCCACTCATGCCCGTGTCTCTCTCCTGTTACCCCCATCCCCCTCTCATGCCCCGTGTCTCCCTCGTGTTCCTCCCACCCCCCGCTCATGCCCCGTGCCTCCCTGCTGTTGCCCCCCACCCCCCTCTCATGCCCCGTGTCTCTCTCCTGTTACCCCACACCCCCCGGTCATGCCCCATGTCTCTCTCCTGTTACCCCCACCCCCTCTCATGCCCCGTGTCTCTCTCTCCTGCTTCCCCCCACCCCCCGGTCATGCCCCGTGTCTACCTGCTGTTGCCCCCCACCCCCCGGTCATGCCCCATGTCTTTCTGCTGTTGCCCCCCACCCCCGCTCATGCCCCGTGTCTCTCTCCTGTTATCCCCCGCTCATGCCGTGTGTCCCCCTGCTGTTGCCCCCCACCCCCCACTCATGCCACGTTTCTCCCTGCTGTTGCCCCCCACCCCCCACTCATGCCCCGTGTCTCTCTCCTGTTACCCCCACCCCCCTCTCATGCCCCGTTTCTCCCTCGTGTTCCCCCCACACCCCACTCATATCCCGTGTCTCCCTGCTGTTGCCCCCACCCCCCTCTCATGCCCCGTTTCTCTCTCCTGTTACCCCACACCCCCCGGTCATGCCCCGTGTCTCTCTCCTGTTACCCCCACCCCCTCTCATGCCCCGTGTCTCTCTCCTGTTGCCCCCCACCCCGGTCATGCCCCGTGTCTCCCTGCTGTTGCCCCCCACCCCCCGCTCATGCCCTGTGTCTCTCTCCTATTACCCCCCACCCCCCGGTCATGCCCCGTGTCTCCCTGCTGTTGCCCCCCACCCCCCGCTCATGCCCCGAGTCTCCCTTGTACCCCCCACCCCCCGCTCATGCCGTGTCTCTCTCCTGTTACACCCCATCCCCCTCTCATGCCCCGTGTCTCCCTCGTTTTCCCCCCACCCTCCGTTCATGCCCCGTGTCTCCCTGCTGTTGCCCCCCAGCCCCCGCTCATGCCCCGTGTCTCCCTGATGTTGCTCCCCACCCCCCGGTCATGCCTGTGTCTCTCTCCTGTTATCCCCCACCCCCTCTCATGCCCCGTGTCTCTCTCCTGTTACCCCCACCCCCCTCTCATGCCCCGTGTCTCCTGTTGCCCCCAAGCCCCGCTCATGCCCTGTGTCTCTCTACTGTTACCCCCCACCCCCCGCTCATGCCCTGTGTTTGTCTCCTGTTACCCCCGACCCCCCTCTCATGCCCCGTGTCTCTCTCCTGTTGCCCACAACTCCCCAGTCATGCCCGTGTGTCCCTGCTGTTGTCCCCCACCCACCGCTCATGCCCCGTGTCTCTCTCCTGTTTCCCCCCACCCCCGGTCATGCCCCGTGTCTCCCTGCTGTTGTCCCCACCCCCCGCTCATGCCCCATGTCTCTCTCCTGTTCCCCCACCCCATGGTGATGCCCTGTGTCTCCCTGCTGTTGCCCCTCACCCCCCGCTCATGCCCTGTGTCTCCCTGCTGTTGCCCCCACCCCCTGCTCATGCCCCGTGTCTCTCTCCTTTTACCCCCCACCCCCGCTCATGCCCCCTGTCTCTCTCCTGTTGCCCCCCACCCCCCACCCCCTGCTCATGCCCCGTGTCTCTCTCCTGTTACCCCCCGCTCATGCCCCGTGTCTCTCTCCTGTTGCCCCCACCCCCCACTCATGCCCCGTGTCTCTCCTGTTACCCCTCACCCCCACTCATGCCCCGTGTCTCTCCTGTTACCCCCACCCCCTCCCATGCCCCGTGTCTCCCTGCTGTTGCCCCCCACCCTCTGATCATGCCCTGTGTCTCCCTGCTGTTGCCCCCACCCCCCACTCATGCCCCGTGTCTCTCTCCTGTTACCCCCAAACCCCCTCTCATGCCCCGTGTTTCTCTCCTGTTACCCCCACCCCCTCTCATGCCCTGTGTCTCTCCATTGGTTACCCCCACCCCCCTCTCATGCCCCGTGTCTCTCTCCTGTTGCCTACCACCCCCCGGTCATGCCTTGTGTCTCCCTGCTGTTGCCCCCACCCCCCGCTCATGCCCCGTGTCTCTCCCCTGTTATCCCCCGCTCATGCCCCGTGTCTCACTGCTGTTGCCCCCCACCCCCCGGTCATGCCCCATGTCCCCCTGCTGTTGCCCCCCACCACCTGCTCCTGCCCCGTTTCTCTCTGCTGTTGCCCCCCACCGCCCACTCATGCCCCGTGTCTCTCTCCTGTTACCCCCATCCCCCTCTCATGCCCGTGTCTCCCTCGTGTTCCTCCCACCCCCGCTCATGCCCCGTGCCTCCCTGCTGTTGCCCCCCACCCCCCTCTCATGCCCCGTGTCTCTCTCCTGTTACCCCACACCCCCAGTCATGCCCCATGTCTCTCTCCTGTTACCCCCACCCCCTCTCATGCCCCGTGTCTCTCTCTCCTGTTGCGCCCCACCCCCCGGTCATGCCCCGTGTCTACCTGCTGTTGCCCCCCACCCCCCGGTCATGCCCCGTGTCTTTCTGCTGTTGCCCCCCACCCCCGCTCATGCCCCGTGTCTCTCTCCTGTTCCCCCACCCCCCGCTCATGCCGCGTGTCTCCCTTGTACCCCCCACTCCCCGCTCATGCCCTGTGTCTCTCTCCTGTTACCCCCCACCCCCCTCTCATGCCCCGTGTCTCCCTCATGTTCCCCCCACCCCCCGCTCATGCCCCGTGTCTCCCTGCTGTTGCCCCCCACCCCCGCTCATGTCCTGTGTCTCCCTCGTGTTCCCCCCACCCCTCGCTCATGCCCCTGTCTCCCTGCTGTTGCCCCCCACTCATGCCCCATGTCCCCCTGCTGTTGCCCTCTACCCCCCACTCATGCACCGTGTCTCTCTCCTGTTACCCCCACCCCCCTCTCATGCCCTGTGTCTCCCTCGTGTACCCCCTACCCCCGCTCATGCCCCGTGTCTCCCTGCTGTTGCCACCCACCCCTCTCTCATGGCCCGTGTCTCTCTCCTGTTACCCCCACCCCCCTCTCATGCCCCGTGTCTCTCTCCTGTTACCCCCAACTCCTGCTCATGCCCCCTGTCTCTCTCCTGTTACCCCCCACCACCCGCTCATGCCTCGTGTCTGTCTCCCGTTACTCCCCACCCCCTCTCATGCCCCGTGTCTCTCTCCTGTTGCCCCCCACTCCCCGGTCATGCCCCGTGTCTCCCTGCTGTTGTCCCCCACCTACCGCTCATGCTCTGTGCCTCTCTCCTGTTTCCCCCCACCCCCTGTCATGCCCCGTGTCTCCCTGCTGTTGCCGCCACCCCCCGCTCATGCCCCGTGTCTCTCTCCTGTTCCCCCACCCCCTGGTCATGCCCTGTGTCTCCCTGCTGTTGCCCCCACCCCCGCTCATGCCCCGTGTCTCTCTCCTGTTCCCCAACCCGCTGGTCATGCCCTGTGTCTCCCTGCTGTTGCCCCTCACCCCCGCTCATGCCCCGTGTCTCTCTCCTGTTGCCCCCACCCCTCACTCACGCCCCGTGTCTCCCTTGTACCCCCCACCCCCCGCTCATGCCCTGTGTCTCTCTCCTGTTACCCCCCACCCCCCGCTCATGCCCCGTGTCTCCCTGCTGTTGCCCCCATCCCCCGCTCATGCCCCGTGTCTCCCTTGTGTTCCCCCCACCTCCCACTCATGCCCCTGTCTCCCTGCTGTTGCCCCCCACACCCCACTCATGCCCCATGTCTCCCTGCTGTTGCACTCCACCCCCCGCTCATGCAACGTGTCTCTCTCCTGTTACCCCCACCCCCCTCTCATGCCCTGTGTCTCCCTCGTGTTCCAACTACCCCCCGCTCATGCCCCGCGTCTCCCTGCTGTTGCCCCCCACCCCCTCTCATGGCCCGTGTCTCTCTCCTGTTACCCCCACCCCCCGCTCATGCCCCCTGTCTCTCTCCTGTTGCCCCCCACCCCCTGCTCATGCCCCGTGTCTCTCTCCTGTTACCCCCCATTCATGCCCCGTGTCTCTCTTCTGTTGCCCCCACCCCCCACTCATGCCCCGTGTCTCTCCTGTTACCCCCCACCCCCACTCATGCCCTGTTTCTCTCCTGTTACCCCCGACCCTCTCTCATACCCCGTGTCTCCCTGCTGTTGCCCCCCACCTTCTGATCATGCCCCGTGTCTCCCTGCTGTTGCCCCCACCCCCTGCTCATGCCCTGTGTCTCACTCCTCTTACCCCCCCAACGCCCTCTCATGCCCTGTGTCTCTCTCCTGTTGCCCCCCACCCCCTGGTTATGACCCGTGTCTCCCTGCTGTTGCCCCCACCCCCTGCTCATGCCCCGTGTCTCTCCCCTGTTATCCCCCGCTCATGCCGCGTGTCCCCCTGCTGTTGCCCCCCACCCCCCGCTCATGCCATGTTTCTCCCTTCTGTTGCCCCCACCCCCCACTCATGCCCCGTGTCTCTCTCCTGTTACCCCCACCCCCCTCTCATGCCCTGTGTCTCCCTCGTGTTCCCCCCACACCCCGCTCATGTCCCGTGTCTCCCTGCTGTTGCCCCCACCCCCCTCTCATGCCCCGTTTCTCTCTCCTGTTACCCCACACCCCCCGGTCATGCCCCGTGTCTCTCTCCTGTTACCCCCACCCCCTCTCATGCCCCGTGTCTCTCTCCTGTTGCCCCCCACCCCGGTCATGCCCCATGTCTCCCTGCTGTTGCCCCCCACCCCCCGCTCATGCCCTGTGTCTCTCTCCTATTACCCCCCACCCCCTGGTCATGCCCCGTGTCTCCCTGCTGTTGCCCCCCACCCCCGCTCATGCCCCGAGTCACCCTTGTACCCCCCACCCCCGCTCATGCCATGTCTCTCTCCTGTTACACCCCATCCCCCTCTCATGCCCCGTGTCTCCCTCGTTTTCCCCCATCCTCCGTTCATGCCCCGTGTCTCCCTGCTGTTGCCCCCCACCTCCCGCTCATGCCTGTGTCTCTCTCCTGTTACCCCCCACCCCCTCTCATGCCCCGTGTCTCTCTCCTGTTGCCCCCACCCCCCTCTCATGCCCCGTGTCTCCTGTTGCCCCCAAGCCCCGCCTCTCTCTACTGTTGCCCCCCAACCCCCGCTCATGCCCCGTGTCTGTCCCCTGTTACCCCGACCCCCCTCTCATGCCCCGTGTCTCTCTCCTGTTGCCCCCAACTCCCCAGTCATGCCCGTGTGTCCCTGCTGTTGTCCCCCACCCACCGCTCATGCCCCGTGTCTCTCTCCTGTTTCCCCCCACCCCCGGTCATGCCCCGTGTCTCCCTGCTGTTGTCCCCACCCCCGCTCATGCCCCATGTCTCTCTCCTGTTCCCCCACCCCATGGTCATGCCCTGTGTCTCCCTGCTGTTGCCCCTCACCCCCCGCTCATGCCCCGTGTCTCCCTGCTGTTGCCCCCACCCCCTGCTCATGCCCCGTGTCTCTCTCCTATTACCCCCACCCCCCGCTCATGCCCCCTGTCTCTCTCCTGTTGCCCCCCACCCCCCACCCCCTGCTCATGCCCCGTGTCTCTCTCCTGTTACCCCCGCTCATGCCCCGTGTCTCTCTCCTGTTGCCCCCACCCCCCACTCATGCCCCGTGTCTCTCCTGTTACCCCTCACCCCCACTCATGCCCCGTGTCTCTCCTGTTACCCCCACCCCCTCCCATGCCCCGTGTCTCCCTGCTGTTGCCGCCCACCCTCTGATCATGCCCCGTGTCTCCCTGCTGTTGCCCCCACCCCCCACTCATGCCCCGTGTCTCTCTCCTGTTACCCCCAACCCCCCTCTCATGCCCCGTGTTTCTCTCCTGTTACCCCCACCCCCTCTCATGCCCTGTGTCTCTCTCCTGTTACCCCCCACCCCCCTCTCATGCCCCGTGTCTCTCTCCTGTTGCCTACCACCCCCCGGTCATGCCCTGTGTCTCCCTGCTGTTGCCCCCAACCCCCCGCTCATGCCTCGTGTCTCTCCCCTGTTATCCCCCGCTCATGCCCCGTGTCTCACTGCTGTTGCCCCCCACCCCCCGGTCATGCCCCATGTCCCCCTGCTGTTGCCCCCACCACCTGCTCCTGCCCCGTTTCTCTCTGCTGTTGCCCCCCACCCCCCACTCATGCCCGTGTCTCTCTCCTGTTACCCCCATCCCCCTCTCATGCCCCGTGTCTCCCTCGTGTTCCTCCCACCCCCCGCTCATGCCCCGTGCCTCCCTGCTGTTGCCCCCCACCCCCCTCTCATGCCCCGTGTCTCTCTCCTGTTACCCCACACCCCCCGGTCATGCCCCATGTCTCTCTCCTGTTACCCCCACCCCCTCTCATGCCCCGTGTCTCTCTCTCCTGCTTCCCCCCACCCCCCGGTCATGCCCCGTGTCTACCTGCTGTTGCCCCCCACCCCCCGGTCATGCCCCATGTCTTTCTGCTGTTGCCCCCCACCCCCGCTCATGCCCCGTGTCTCTCTCCTGTTCCCCCACCCCCCGCTCATGCCCCGTGTCTCCCTTGTACCCCCCACTCCCCGCTCATGCCCTGTGTCTCTCTCCTGTTACCCCCCACCCCCCTCTCATGCCCCGTGTCTCCCTCATGTTCCCCCACCCCCTGCTCATGCCCCGTGTCTCCCTGCTGTTGCCCCGCACCCCCCGCTCATGTCCTGTGTCTCCCTCGTGTTCCCCCCACCCCTCGCTCATGCCCCTGTCTCCCTGCTGTTGCCCCCCACTCATGCCCCATGTCCCCCTGCTGTTGCCCTCCACCCCCCGCTCATGCACCGTGTCTCTCTCCTGTTACCCCCACCCCCCTCTCATGCCCTGTGTCTCCCTCGTGTTCCCCCTACCCCCGCTCATGCCCCGTGTCTCCCTGCTGTTGCCACCCACCCCTCTCTCATGGCCCGTGTCTCTCTCCTGTTACCCCCACCCCCCTCTCATGCCCCGTGTCTCTCTCCTTTTACCCCCAACCCCTGCTCATGCCCCGTGTCTCTCTCCTGTTGCCCCCCACCCCCCGGTTATGATGCGTGTCTCCCTGCTGTTGCCCCCCACCCCCCGCTCATGCCCTGTGTCTCTCCCCTGTTATCCCCCGCTCATGCCGCGTGTCCCCCTGCTGTTGCCCCCCACCCCCCGCTCATGCCACGTTTCTCCCTGCTGTTGCCCCCCACTCATGCCCCATGTCTCTCTCCTGTTACCCCCAACCCCCTCACATGCCCCGTGTCTCCCTCGTGTTCCCCCCACACCCTGCTCATGTCCCGTGTCTCCCTGCTGTTGCCCCCACCCCCCTCTCATGCCCCGTTTCTCTCTCCTGTTACCCCACACCCCCCGGTCATGCCCCGTGTCTCTCTCCTGTTACCCCCACCCCCTCTCATGCCCCGTGTCTCTCTCCTGTTGCCCCCCACACGGTCATGCCCCGTGTCTCCCTGCTGTTGCCCCCCACCCCCCGCTCATGCCCTGTGTCTCTCTCCTATTACCCCCCACCCCGGTCATGCCCCGTGTCTCCCTGCTGTTGCCCCCCACCCTCCACTCATGCCCCGAGTCTCCCTTGTACCCCCCACCCCACCCTCATGCCGTGTCTCTCCTGTTACACCCCATCCCCCTCTCATGCTGCGTGTCTCCCTCGTTTTCCCCCCACCCTCCGTTCATGCCCCGTGTCTCCCTGCTGTTGCCCCCCACCCCCCGCTCATGCCCCGTGTCTCCCTGATGTTGCTCCCCACCCCCCGGTCATGTCTGTGTCTCTCTCCTGTTACCCCCACCCCCTCTCATGCCCCGTGTCTCTCTCCTGTTACCCCCACCCCCCTCTCATGCCCCGTGTCTCCTGTTGCCCCCAAACCCCGCTCATGCCCCGTGTCTCTCTACTGTTACCCCCCACCCCCTGCTCATGCCCCGTGTCTGTCCCCTGTTACCCCCGACCCCCCTCTCATGCCCCGTGTCTCTCTCCTGTTGCCCCCAACTCCCCAGTCATGCTCGTGTGTCCCTGCTGTTGTCCCCCACCCACCGCTCATGCCCCGTGTCTCTCTCCTGTTTCCCCCCACCCCCGGTCATGCCCCGTGTCTCCCTGCTGTTGTCCCCACCCCCCGCTCATGCCCCATGTCTCTCTCCTGTTCCCCCACCCCATGGTCATGCCCTGTGTCTCCCTGCTGTTGCCCCTCACCCCCGCTCATGCCCCGTGTCTCCCTGCTGTTGCCCCCACCCCCTGCTCATGCCCCGTGTCTCTCTCCTATTACCCCCACCCCCCGCTCATGCCCCCTGTCTCTCTCCTGTTGACCCCCACCCCCCACCCCCTGCTCATGCCCCGTGTCTCTCTCCTGTTACCCCCGCTCATGCCCCGTGTCTCTCTCCTGTTCCCCCTCACCCCCACTCATGCCCCGTGTCTCTCCTGTTACCCCCACCCCCTCCCATGCCCCGTGTCTCCCTGCTGTTGCCCCCCACCCTCTGATCATGCCCCGTGTCTCCCTGCTGTTGCCCCCACCCCCCACTCATGCCCCGTGTCTCTCTCCTGTTACCCCCAACCCCCCTCTATTGCCCCGTGTTTCTCTCCTGTTACCCCCACCCCCTCTCATGTCCTGTGTCTCTCTCCTGTTACCCCCCACCCCCTCTCCTGCCCCGTGTCTCTCTCCTGTTGCTTACCACCCCCCAGTCATGCCCGGTGTCTCCCTGCTGTTGCCCGCCACCCCCCGCTCATGCCCCGTGTCTCACTGCTGTTGCCCCCACCCCCGGTCATGCCCCATGTCCCCCTGCTGTTGCCCCCCACCGCCTGCTCCTGCCCCGTTTCTCTCTGCTGTTGCCCCCACCCCCCACTCATGCCCCGTGTCTCTCTCCTGTTACCCCCATCCCCCTCTCATGCCCCGTGTCTCCCGCGTGTTCCTCCCACCCCCCGCTCATGCCCCGTGCCTCCCTGCTGTTGCCCCCCACCCCCTTCTCATGCCCCGTGTCTCTCTCCTGTTACCCCACACCCCCCGGTCATGCCCCATGTCTCTCTCCTGTTACCCCCACCCCCTCTCATGCCCCGTGTCTCTCTCTCCTCTTGCCCCTCACCCCCCGGTCATGCCCCGTGTCTACCTGCTGTTGCCCCCCACCCCCCGGTCATGCCCCGTGTCTTTCTGCTGTTGCCCCCCACCCCCGCTCATGCCCCGTGTCTCTCTCCTGTTCCCCCACTCCCCGCTCATGCCTTGTGTCTCTCTCCTGTTACCCCCCACCCCCCTCTCACGCCCCGTGTCTCCCTCATGTTCCCCCCACCCCCGCTCATGCCCCGTGTCTCCCTGCTGTTGCCCCCCACCCCCCGCTCATGTCCTGTGTCTCCCTCGTGTTCCCCCCACCCCTCTCTCATGCCCCTGTCTCCCTGCTGTTGCCCCCCACTCATGCCCCATGTCCCCCTGCTGTTGCCCTCCACCCCCCGCTCATGCACCGTGTCTCTCTCCTGTTACCCCCACCCCCCTCTCATGCCCTGTGTCTCCCACGTGTTCCCCCTACCCCCGCTCATGCCCCGTGTCTCCCTGCTGTTGCCACCCACCCCTCTCTCATGGCCCGTGTCTCTCTCCTGTTACCCCCAGCCCCCTCTCATGCCCCGTTTCTCTCTCCTGTTACCCCCAACCCCTGCTCATGCCCCGTGTCTCTCTCCTGTTACCCCCCACCACCCGCTCATGCCTTCTGTCTGTCTCCTGTTACCCCCCACCCCCTCTCATGCCCAGTGTCTCTCTCTTGTTGCCCCCCACTCCCCGGTCATGCCCCATTTCTCCCTGCTGTTGTCCCCCACCCACCGCTCATGCTCTGTGTCTCTCTCCTGTTTCCCCCCACCCCCGGTCATGCCCTGTGTCTCCCTGCTGTTGCCCCTCACCCCCCTCTCATACCCCGTGTCTCCCTGCTGTTGCCACCCACCCCTCTCTCATGGCCCGTGTCTCTCTCCTGTTACCCCCACCCCCCTCTTATGCCCCGTTTCTCTCTCCTGTTACCCCCAACCCCTGCTCATGCCCCGTGTCTCTCTCCTGTTACCCCCCACCACCCGCTCATGCCTCGTGTCTGTCTCCTGTTACCCCCCACCCCCTCTCATGCCCAGTGTCTCTCTCTTGTTGCCCCCCACTCCCCGGTCATGCCCCATTTCTCCCTGCTGTTGTCCCCCACCCACCGCTCATGCTCTGTGTCTCTCTCCTGTTTCCCCTCACCCCCGGTCATGCCCCGTGTCTCCCTCCTGTTGCCACCACCCCCCGCTCATGCCCCGTGTCTCTCTCCTGTTCCCCCACCCCCTGGTCATGCCCTGTGTCTCCCTGCTGTTGCCCCTCCCCCCTCTCATGCCCTGTTTCTCCTTGCTGTTGCCCCGCACCCCCCGCTCATGCCCCGTGTCTCTCTCCTATTACCCCCCACCCCCCGCTCATGCCCACTGTCTCTCTCCTGTTGCCCCCCACCCCCCGCTCATGCCCTGTGTCTCTCTCCTGTTACCCCCCGCTCATGCCCGGTGTCTCTCTCCTGTTGCCCCCACCCCCCACTCATGCCCCGTGTCTGTCTCCTGTTACCCCCCACCCCCCTCTCATGCCCCGTGTCTCTCTCCTGTTGCCCACCACTCCCCTGTCATGCCCCGGTCTCCCTGCTGTTGGCCCCCACCCACCGCTCATGCCCCGTGTCTCTCTCCTGTTTCCCCCCACCCCCGGTTATGCCCTGTGTCTCCCTGCTGTTGCCCCCACCCCCGCTCATGCCCCGTGTCTCTCTCCTGTTCCCCCACCCCCTGGTCATGCCCTGTGTCTCCCTGCTGTTGCCCCTCACCCCCCGCTCATGCCTCGTGTCTCTCTCCTGTTGCCCCCACCCCTCACTCATGCCCCGTGTCTCCCTTGTACCCCCCACCCCCCGCTCATGCCCTGTGTCTCTCTCCTGTTACCCCCACCCCCGCTCATGCCCCATGTCTCCCTGCAGTTGCCCCCATCCCCCGCTCATGCCCCGTGTCTCCCTCGTGTTCCCCCCACCCCCCGCTCATGCTCCTTTCTCCCTGCTGTTCCCCCCCACACCCCACTCATGCCCCATGTCTTCCTTCTCTTGCACTCCACACCCCGCTCATGCAACTTCTCTCTCTCCTGTTACCCCCACCCCCACTCATGCCCTGTGTTTCCCTCGTGTTCCCCCTACCCCCCGCTCATGCCCCGCGTCTCCCTGCTGTTGCCCCCCACCCCCTCTCGTGGCCCGTGTCTCTCTCCTGTTACCCCCACCCCCCTGTCATGCCCCCTGTCTCTCTCCTGTTGCCCCCCACCCTCTGCTCATGCCCCGTGTCTCTCTCCTGTTACCCCCCACTCATGCCCTGTGTCTCTCTCCTGTTGCCCCCACCCCCCACTCATGCCCCGTGTCTCTCCTGTTACCCCCCACCCCCACTCATGCCCCGTGTCTCTCCTGTTACTCCCCACCCTCTCTCATACCCCGTGTCTCCCTGCTGTTGCCCCCCACCCTCTGATCATGCGCCGTGTCTCCCTGCTGTTTCCCCCACCCCCTGCTCATGCCCCGTGTCTCTCTCCTGTTACCCCCATCCCCTCTCATGCCCTGTGTCTCTCTCCTCTTACCCCCCCACCCCCCTCTCATGCCCCGTGTCTCTCTCCTGTTGCCCCCCACCCCCAGTTATGCCCCGTGTCTCCCTGCTGTTGCCCCCCACCCCCTGCTCATGCCCCGTGTCTCTCCCCTGTTATCCCCCGCTCATGCCGCGTGTCCCCCTGCTGTTGCCCCCCACCCCCGCTCATGCCACGTTTCTCCCTGCTGTTGCCCCCTACCCCCACTCATGTCCCGTGTCTCTCTCCTGTTACCCCCACCCCCTCTCATACCCCGTGTCTCCCTCATGTTCCCCCCACACCCTGCTCATGTCCCGTGTCTCGCTGCTGTTTCCCCCACCCCCTGCTCATGCCCCGTGTCTCTCTCCTGTTACCCCACACCCCCCGGTCATGCCCCGTGTCTCTCTCCTGTTACCCCCACCCCCTCTCATGCCCCGTGTCTCTCTCCTGTTGCCCCCCACCCCCGGTCATGCCCTGTGTCTCCCTGCTGTTGCCCCCCACCCCCCGCTCATGCCCCGTGTCTCTCTCCTATTACCCCCCACCCCTGGTCATGCCCCGTGTCTCCCTGCTGTTGCCCCCCACCCCCGCTCATGCCCCGTTTCTCTCTCCTGTTCCCCCCACCCCCCGCTCATGCCCTGAGTCTCCCTTGTACCCCCCACCCCCCGCTCATGCCGTGTCTCTCTCCTGTTACACCCCATCCCCCTCTCATGCCCCGTGTCTCCCTCGTGTTCCCCCCACCCTCCGTTCATGCCCCGTGTCTCCCTGCTGTTGCCCCCACCCCCCGGTCATGCCTGTGTCTCTCTCCTGTTACCCCCCACCCCCTCTCATGCCCCGTGTCTCTCTCCTATTACCCCCACCCCCCTCTCATGCCCCTTGTCTCTGTCCTGTTTCCCCCACCCCCGATCATGCCCCATGTCTCCCTGCGGTTTCCCCTCACCCCCCGCTCATGCCCCGTGTCTCTCTCCTGTTGCCCCCCACCCCCGGTCATGCCCCGTGTCTCCCTTCTGTTGCCCCCCACCCCCACTCATGCCCTGTGTCTCTCTCCTGTTAACCCCACCCCCCTCTCATGCCCCGTGTCTCCCTCGCATTCCCCCCACCCCTGCTCATGCCCCGTGTCTCCCTGCTGTTGCCCCCAATCCCCGCTCATGCCGTGTCTCTCTCATGTTGGCCCCCACCCCCGCTCATGCCCCGTGTCTCTCTCATGCCCCGTGTCTCTCTCCTGTTGCCCCCCACCCCCCGGTCATGCCCCATGTTTCTCTCCTGTTGCCCCCCTCCCCCGGTCATGCCCCGTGTCTCCCTCCTGTTGCCCCCCACCACCAGTCATGCCCCATGTCTCCCTCCTGTTGCCCCCCACCCCCTGCTCATGCCCCGTGTCTCTCTTCTGTTACCCCCACCCCTCTCTGATGCCCCGTGTCTCCCTCATGTTCCCCCCAGCCCCCGCTCATGCCCCGTGTCTCCCTGCTGTTGCCCCCCACCCCCCGCTCATGCCCCGTGTCTCTCTCCTGTTACCCCCCACCCCCCTCTAATCCCCCGTGTCTCCCTGCTGTTGCCCCCCACCCCTGCTCATGCCCCATGTCTCTCTCATGTTGCCACCCCACCCCCCACTCATTCCCCGTGTCTCTCTCCTGTAGCCTCCCACCCCCCTCTCATGCCCCGTGTCTCTCTCCTGTTGCCCCCCATGCCCCAGTAATGCCCCGTGTCTCTCTCCTGTTGCCCCCCACTCCCCGGTCATGCCCCGTGTCTCCCACCTGTTGCCCCCCACCCCTGGTCATGCCACGTGTCTCTCTTCTGTTACCCCCACCCCCCTCTCATGCCCTGTGTCTCCCTCGTGTTTCCCTCACCCCCCGCTCATGCCGCGTGTCTCCCTGCTGATGCCCCCCACCCCCGCTCATGCCCCGTGTCTCCCTGCTGTTGCCTCCCACGCCCGCTCATGCCCTGTGTCTCCCTGCTGTTGCCCCCCACCCCTGCTCATACCCCGTGTCTCCCTGCTGTTGCCCCCCACCCTCCACTCATGCCCCGTGTCTCCCTGCTGTTGCCCCCACTCCCCGCTCATGCCCCGTGTCTCCCTCCTGTTACCCCCACACCCCGCTCATGCCCCGTGTCTCTCTCCTTGTACTCCCACCCCCCTCTCATGCCCCGTGTCTCCCTCCTGGCCCCCCTACCCATCCCCTGTTGTGTTCTCCTTATAAACCCCGCCTTCCCTTTCCATGGTGTCCATCTTGGTAAAAGATTTTCCTTCCTACGGCGTTCCGGTTTGGGAAGAAAAATCTTTTTTTTTACCACCCCGGGTTCCCACTTTGTGAACCTAGGATGCTAGTGGTCTTCATCCATTGAAAATGACGTTATGGTTACGTTGCACTAATAAAAAACTATGAAATTCAATTAAAAAAATGTGTTAAAGGGACGTTATGGTTAAGTTTCACTAATAAAAAACTATGAAATTCAATGAAAAAACGTTGTTAAAGGGACGCTATGGTTCCAAGTAAAACCGAAAAACCCTTGAAATTCACCAGTTATGGTAAGCTTAGCAACCATAACTTGCGCCACCACCGTGCACTGCTAAGCCTAACACCCAGGACATCAAAGATGACATCACAAATGTCATTGATGACATCAATGATGACATCACATGTGCATTTACCTTTCATGGAAAGTCTGTACAAGGGATTCTTAGTGTGATGTTAATTAAAAAAGTGTCAAAGATTATTGGAATAAATATCAAGTGCTAATCAGTGCATTAAGCTATGCATTGATATAAATAGCATTCTATTATTAACTTCAATCCAGTATACTAAGGTACTCATGTAGAAACATAGGCATTGTGTGCAGCATACATGATGGGGGTGCAATATTCATAAGCTTGCCATGTTGAGTAGTGAAATGATAACTGTTTTCATATTAGAGTTTTGCTTACAGTGAAACTTGTGATAAGTAGGTAATAAAACCCACTTACTACATAATTGCATTATTATAGACAAATCACAAAGATACAACACCACATACAAACATGAATATATACAGCGGAATTGAAGTAAGAAAAAAAACAGCAATAGTAGCAGAAAGTGTTCATAACCTAACTGATTACCTTCATGCAGAGAAATGATTGGTCTGTTTCAAAGCTGTTACTTACCCTATCTATATATATCACTTGATGTTTCTGGATCCTAAGGAAAATAGTCTGAGTACAACATATAAAAATATGAGCATATACAGGGAAAGTACAGTAATAAAAAAACATCAAAACTATCAGAAAGTGCTGATAACTCTACTGATAATTTTAATGCACAAAAAGGATTGCTGTCTTTCAAGGTTGTGTCTTCCCCTATGTATATGTTTCATATGATATGACTGGACCATAAGGGAATTATTGTAAGAACATACTTGAAGGATAAGTCTACAAATATAGTACATTTACAATTTTTAGTTCCTGACTGTTACTGAAGAAAATCATGTGGCCTAGATATGTCAGGAAAGAAAAAAGGGGGTGTCAGACATGTGATGTCATCAGTGATGTCATCAATGACATTTGTGATGTCATCTTTGATGTCCTGGGTGTTAGGCTTAGCAGTGCACGGTGGTGGCGCGAGTTATGGTTGCTCAGTTTACCATAACTGGCGAATTTCAAGGGTTTTTCGGTTTTACTTGGAACCATAACGTCCCTTTAACAAAGTTTTTTCACTGAATTTCATAGGTTTTTAGTAGCGCAACTTAACCATAACGTCCCTTTAACAAACTCGTTCACTCACTTATTAATGTTAAAGGGGGTGATCAGCAACAGCGAGGAGACACAGGGAATCTCCATGAAAAGGAGACAATTGTCTGTGTGATTCCTGCTTCTAATTGAAGCTGGCAACCAGCATCAAAGATGCAATGCGGCTGAGGAATTCAGCTCTGGATTCACTGGCTGCTACAGATGTGACCAGGCATTGTATGCACAATTATAGTATGAACAGGGCTGTCTTGATCAGGCAGCCTTCCGAAAGGCATTTGGCAAAGCATGATGCATATTTGATTGTTTGCTGATGGCAGGAGAACAACCATGATTGTTGTGTCCTCTACAATTTGCACCTCTGGACTTTGCTAGACTACCTAAGCTATGTTCTCCTCTGGCTATAAAGACCTGTGAGTCGCCTCTGTATTGAACATAGACCGCAGGCAGGCATCTCCTATCTTTCTTTGTGCAGACATATGAAACGGTACACCTTCACTGCTTAACCCAGACCGAGTGGACACTTTATGTGTATAGCAACCTGAATGTGCGCTTATCATCACTATCCATTATTTTTCTAGTTTACACTAGATAATTTCTCAAACCCTACTATTGTTTTGCTATGTGACTTGTTATTCAGCCTGTTTATATGCTTCTTTGCCTATGCCTGCTTCTCCTCTTCTCCCTTTCATCTTCTACCTCCCTCCCTTTCGTAAGGTTTCAGTGTGAAGGTTAGCCACCCGGCAAAAGAACAAAAGCCCAAGCTTTTTAAAATTAGTTTTAAGAATACAATCATGCAGTATCCTGATCTGCAGAACCTTATCTCCAGTTGTATAGAGCCAGGTCAGAAGTCACAGGTACCCTGTTTGACAGCATCTCTGACAACCAAGTCACTGCAGTAAAGAGGGCATATATAAGTAGACACCTTGTTCCAAAACCATCATAAATATGCTAAACCTCCCACCTTGTGGCAGTATAATCTGGAAATAGAAAGCAAACCTATTTTGGTATGTTGGCTGGTAGATTATTAAAGACACATCTGATTTGTAGTATACCAGTGCCACCTCTTTGAGCTCAGACAGCTATGGGAGGCTGTGTGGATTTCAGGTTTCTGCCTGTCTGCATTCCAGCAAATTAGACAAGTGGCAGGATCTATGTCTCTGTTGACTCTCTGGGAAGACAATGGTAACTCTTCCTTTGACAGGCCTGGGATCTTCCAGCTGAAGATGCTCTGAGAGCCTTGCTTCAAAGAGCCACTTCCATAATAAAGGCCTGCCTCACACCAGGGGGCTGCACACCAGAGACCCCTTGAAGCTGCAGGTTGGAAAAGTGGCAGAGATGGGACAGTCAGGGAAGCAATTGAGATCGAGAAATGGTACCTTTAGTTACTTTTTTGCAATCTATTTCCCTCCAGTCCCCTCCATTTCCTGCAGAGCAAGGCATTATGGTTATAACATCAGATGACAGGGGCACATGTCAAAATGACATGGATTGGACCCCTTAAAGCAGGCTTGCTTTCCTTCAATACTGTGCAGCATTTTGCCTATAAAAGAGGGGTCTCCCACCTCTTCTTTGTATCACTTTGGGACCCTAAATGGCATGAGAAAGAATTAGTTTGATCTTTCCTAAGTCATTGAACTGAAGGAGTGCTCCGATGCAGAGGCAAACTCTGCTCCCTACCCACTCCCAGGGCCACTGATGATCACTCTGTTTTCAAACCTCCCTAGGTTGGGAGAACAGAGACTGCAATAACTCCTCTGGTCCTGGAGCCCTTTGTGTGGGTCTCACAACATCCTGATAGCCAGAACAGCCTGGTCTCCTGTTTATCATCGCTTAAACCAACTTGAACTACATTCAAACTGTGTTAGTTGCTTTCGACCTCCAGGATTTTTGGAGCTGCCTTTGGCACTCAATTGAAATCCAAACTGCTGCTGCTTGCATCCACTGAATTGTTTTGATGCTGCATTGCCTCAGCAGAGCCTCGTCACTGTCCAGCTTGATCACCAGCACACCACGCTTATGAATTTGAAACGCCAAATTGAACCAAACATCGAATCACCAGGAGTTTGCTTGGCAGCTCAACTCGAACCGCTGGATCATGGTGCCACTCATCGACTCAAACGTGGGGTACCCATTGTTTTGAACCGCGTCTGATCTTTGAAACGCTCCTGGTGATGTATCGACTTGTAATGCTCAACATCTCCTTCAAGCAACATGGAGCACCGCTCAACCTGACTCAACATCTGGGATAAACGCAAAGCGCCACACTCAAATCTAGTTTGGCCCCACATTTGAAGCACCTCAAAGTGTTTTTGACACAGCTGTACTGCCTAACATTGGAATCGGGTATTTTCAAGTGGTCCTGTCCACTGGTCCACCCTTTGCAGACTTAAATACTAGTTAAGCCCCTTTTCAACTTTTACCCATCAAGACGTATCCTTTTTCATCAAGGCTGTTGAATTTCTTGCCTGTTTGCCCCTTGACAATGTATCCAAAGTTCTATTCTCCCTTTCTGTCTTCTTTCTAGAGAGGTGGCTGTTTGGTTGCATTTTTAACAAATTAAAGTATATATTTGAATAGAACCTTGATTGAACTTTCTTTTTTTTGGAACTCATTCAGTTGTTACTGCCTCATTTCTACGCCTTCTAAGAGTATTGCCTTACCTCGGCCTATGTTACCACAAAAGGCTAAGGAGGTATTTTTCTTGACTGTGCCTGTTATACCTTTATGATTGGGATCGCTGTTGGTTTGTAGAAGTGTGGGGTTTAGCAACTACTCATCCTAGTACACCTGCTGTCATTTTGTCATACAAAGTCTGGGATTGTTCTCCAATCATCCCCTTCTTAGCCTTACCTCTGCTGTTCTTCCATACCTCTTTCAGTCAGGATCTGGAATGAAGCCACTGGACTTAGCTCTGACAGGCACAGCGACCCCGGGAACTGCAGAGCAAGCTACATCGATTTCATGTCAGGAAGATTGCATTTACTAATCAAGTCACCTAAAAACGAACTAGATGCCAAAATTGGTATCAGCCAACAGATTCACATTTGAAGAAGAGTTCCTGATGATGTCTGCAAGCAATTGTTAAGACAGACTGTAAAATCATTTACAGTTTCTGAAGAAGTCTGCAAGCAATTGTTGAGACACACTGGTAACATCATTTGCAGTTGACCCTATTTGAAGTTAAACTTCATCCAATTTGCAGTTAAACTGCTTATAATTAGGTCCTGAAGAAAGCAGCAACAAATAATTTGAATGCCAGCTGAAAACAGTTGATCATTGAAGTGTATGGTCCTGGACTTCAGACATCCACAAACCTTTTGGAAGTCGCTGTTCAGAGATAAACATTTTTTTACCTACTATAAGTTGGTGTTTTAAGGACACAAAAGAGAGAGTAGCAGTTTAACTACTCTGGTGTCATTCTCCCCGAGACTGTGTGAGGGGTTCTTAATTTTGGTAAAACATACCTGGAGGTATGGTGTGCTTCAAAGAATGCTAAAATCCATGTACGATTACTTGAACAATATCTAGAGGTTTGATTTAGGAATCAGGGTCAGACTCTCTATCACTTATCCGAGATATGCGGCCCATCAGCGCTGCCTCTGGAGAGGGATCATTAGCTTTTTCTGTGAGGGTGACATAGTGAGCTTGAGGTCACTTGAAAAGAATGAATTGAAAATAAGGATTCCCATCCCTTTTGTGTTTAAAAAAAACTAGCTGTGAATAACCCATGTCTTTCCTCTCTCCCTGTGATTTAAATCCACCTGATTGCAAATGAGATATACAACAGCAGTACATAAAATATATATAAGTGTATTCAAATCAAATCCAATGAACTTTAGTTTAAAAAAGAAAACTTTTCCATAAGAGCAGGAACAAATCAACAAAAGGCAATACATTAAAAGTAATTATAAGAACAATCTTGCACCATAGCTTAATATGTTATTGAAATATATAAAACATGTTTTTATGTTACAACAGCAGGTACATTGGATGTTTCCGAGCAACTCTTTGAAATAACTTTGAAAGCTGCAAACAGAGACCTTTCAACAACCCAAAATTCTAGGGGAGAGCTACATACAGTTAAAAACACCATGGCAGGCCTAAAGCACGTTGTGTGCAGTAGTGGCAAAGAGAACCTGCTACAAAGTTTCTTATAACTGGGACAAAACAACATAATGTGCCTATTGTCTTCAATGGCGTTTTGCCCACATAAACCTTTGTCATCCCTGGAAAGAGAATGTTTTCATTTCCTGGTGAAAACCTTTAATGGAAGCATGATAAACCTACGTTTAGTTATAAATGAGCCAGTAAACAGATGTATAGTCCAAGTTAAGTACAAATACACAGAGTGAGGTAATTCATTGGCTATATATGTGCGGACAATAGGCATCATTAGGGCTCGAATGGGTGCCATAAACCAGACCATGGAGACAGAACCTCTACAAATACTTTCAGGCTTGTTCTGGTGGCATCGAGCTGGTCTTCTAGATACTTTCCAGCAATTTGGGGTAGTGTTGAGACAGTTTGAGTTGGGCTTCCAAATAAGACAAGTCCGTTTGAGTCTCTTGCTCCAACATGGGTCGAGTCTGTGTCGAGACAGCTGAAAAAGTGTATAATGCAAAATGCAGCTATGAGGTTTTTTGTAGCAGCTCGAAAATGACTTGAACGTGGTTGAGTGAGCTTGGTTGCAGTATGAGGTGAGAAACAAACCACAGCGCTGTTCCTTTGTTCCTGCATTGTTGTGGAATCCTGTCCAGGGTCTTAAATAAAAGTCCAATTCAATAAAGTTGCTGGAGAGCACTTTCAGGGGCTCACACTTCCAATAGACAGTGTTCTTGGTACCAGTTTCTCAGATGCAAGTAGGCCTTGCTCAACTGCAAGTCACTTCAAATTGTGCTCATAAGTGGGTGAGGTGAGCGTCTTGAACCTTCCTTGAAAGTCTTTGTTTCCCCTTCTATGACAGAGGATGTAAGACAGATTATACGTCAAACATGATCTCAAGATTGTTCAATTAGGTGGGGGGGGGTCTCCCTCCCTTACACAGCCATTATGCCAAGGCTCATTGGTCCTGTTAAAGGTTTTTACATGGGCCCGATTCGGGCTACAGTGACAAGAGTTTTTGCCTGGTGAGTGAGCCACGACTAGAGGATATTCACATATCAGACTGTTGCAGAGGTCACAGGAAAGCAAGTTGAATAAACAGAACCCAAATTGCTTTTTGTAATTTATAAATGTAACTTCCCTTTATATTTATTTATTAATCTGCTAAGAGGTCTTGCAGAGGTACAGTTATATATTATTTGGATCATGGGTACCCACTGTTAAGGACAGCCCATGGCTGGAATTACTTTTGGTTCCATCCGGCTGCTTGTCCTGAATATACATGTTACTCTGTAAAATGTACATGTTGTTGTCCAACTACTTGGCAGTTGCTGATATGTCTGTAGACAGGGTCCAATCAAGAGAACACATGTGCACTATTCTTATTTAGCATGGAGAATTTAGAAAGTGGGGCCTGATTAGCAAAGGTCACTTTCTGCTACAGAGTTACCAGCATCATGGTGTGCTACAAACATGTTTAAAAAGCTCATAATTGTCTACCTGCGCAGATGGCATTCTGTCACTGAATCCCTCCCATTTCTAATCACCCACCATATCTTATGCACAGCATTCTAACATTAAATGTGCTGACATTTTAATACAAAGATATGTTGGAGCTGAGCTCTTTTGAGCTAAAAAGTTAAGTCAAGTGATGAAAATGTTGATTTCATTTGACATAGCATTCATTTTACGGAGCTCACACAGGCGCTTCCGGTATCCTTACATTTGTGAATCCCACGAGACAATTTTTCCTAGAGTTTGGTATCTTGCCCAATTTCAGCTTTGTCCAGGATCTTACACAAGCACGCCAGACACTTCTGGTTCTTAACAAGTGGTAATTCTGGAATGTCAGTGGGATCTGGCTAGTGCACCAAAACATGTTGGGAATTACAATGTTAGCAAATACAGCAAAGCAAACATATAAAGTTGGTATGTTGCACAATAGAAGAACAACGATTGAAATGGCATTCCACATAGGTGGCCCTATTTGCAAGTTACCCGTACATTTTCTTCTGTAAATGGTGCATGAACATCATATTAGATCGATAGTCAGTACCTTAACCCTTTCAATGAGCTTTGACAGCAAACAATCACATTTCACAGCACAGCGCTAATCAGATAATGCTGATTAGTCTATGCTTTGTGATGGACAGTCCTGATTCTATTAATGGCATGGACGCCAGGGTATTATGCACAACTCTTTTCTTTACGTTAGTACCAAGAAACAAAATATGGTTACCATCAGGCATCGTCCCTGTTGCTCTTGCTATCCATCTTCCAGTCACTGTGGCTCTTTCTCTCTTTCCTCCTGTCACTTTCTGCACTGCCTGCCACATAATGATTCATATCGTTCTTTTACCAGCCACATTTTCAGCTGACAGCCAACTCCAGATAAGGACGCCAACTTAAGGTCCAAGGAACAACTGGCGTTGATACATCCAACATCAGTTCGGTCTTGCCTTTCGAATAGCCAGCATCTGAAGTATCTAAAGAAAGACCTCTGTTGGAAGAAGAGGGAGAGGACAGGAGTGTGATAAAACTCACACCAGTGCCATTAATAGAATCATGACTGTCGGTCTAATCTGCCTTCTCAGGCATGGCACTGAGGCTTCTATTTTGCATACTTCAAAGCCATGCCAGTACAGCCACTGAAGCAAGTACAACAGGTTTGAAGTCATATCATTAAAAGGTGGAGGCATTTGCTCAGTCAGATGATCTGACAATATCCTCTAGACGAGCCTCTGCCCAAAAGGCTTTCGGGGCCATGGCCGCCCCAAAGAATTCAGACTCTACCCTGGCTTCCTTCATGACATTCTTGACCCATCTAGCTAGCTAGGTGGAGGAAACTGGCTAAAAGGGTTTATGTACTGAAAGAATGTCCCTGAGGATTTTCTCAAATGGACCATGGCCAATTTATATTGCTTCAACCATTGTACAACAAACAATTGAGGATTTTTAGGAAAAAACTGGAAAATCAATCACCTCTAAACCTGTCTTGGTATATCTATATAGATAAATGTATACACCAGAATTTGTTAATACTCGACCTTTAACATCCAACACACAGATATCTGCAACCCAATGGAAAGTGACCAAACACATTAGAGTCACCAACTGAGCTGACAATTTTTCAAAGGCAACGGGGCGTTGGAAGGTCAATTCTCAAAAAGGGTAAGAATCAAATTAATGCCCCATAGTCGAGCATATCATGCTGAAGGGGGTAGCCACCTGAAAATTGCTGAGAAATCAAGGTTAACAGTCTGATATTAGGCAGAACCCACCTACTCTGCCAGAAAGTTAACCACCATTACCACAGAGATTCGACTGGGATCGAAGTCTCTTCAATAAGACCAGCACACCCAAACCTCCCTTGCTGACCTATATGACTACAGGGTGCTTGACGCACAGGACGGCTAGATAAACGACGTAGCCGGGAATGAAACGCCACTTGGGCTCCACCTTTCCCAGAAATGAGCCACATGACCAGTGGGAGAGAGCCCTCCCTGATGAGAGGAGGAATCATCCCATTGGGGTCCCACAGGAGAAATCTGTGACAGTGATAAGGATTTGTCTGCTAACAGTTGTAGAAACAGAGGATACCAGGCGCAAGAGGGCCAAAATGTTGTGACGAGTTCCAGTTACGCACTTTGCATTTTTACCTTTAATAGAAGCCTAGGAATCAGGGAAAAATAGGAGAAAGTATACATCACGCCTGTGCACCAGATCTGAAGAAACAGGTCTGTTGGTAGCACCCCAGGGTCTGTCTTCCAGCTGAAAAGCAATGAGAGCTGTGCATTAAGGCAAGACACAAACAAATCGATCTGTAGCAGGTCCCAAAGATCACCCAAGATCAGAAATTGGAAGGCTGTTGGTAAAAGTAGCCAGTCATTCGGGTCCTTCCAGTACCAGGAGCACATTTCCGCTACCACATTGAACTCCCTGGGAATGAATACTGCAAGCACCTTAAGTTAGTGGTATAGACAAAAGTCCCAGAACTGCTTCAGGTGTTCTGCCAGATACTTGGTCTTTGTGCCTCCCAGTCTGTTGATGTACTGCACCACTGACCAGTTCTGTATGTGAAGCGTGATGGCACACTGCAAGTTGTCCTTTGTGAAACCCTGGATTAAAAAGTATCTCTAAACAACTGATGTGCAGCCCTGACACTCTTTCAGACCACCGACCTCCAGTGGAAGTCCCACCACAGTAAGCACCCCACCTGCCGGGGCTGCCATTGGATTCTAAGACTTTTGGCAATGCTATAAATTGCCCTGGTGACATCTGCTGCACTGATGTGGAATCCACAGGGATTCCAGAAGGGAATGTGGAAGGAGAAGGGAGAACATTCAAGGGACGGTTGGAGAGACTGAGGATCCCCCTTCAGAGCCTCCCTATATATTTATCCCCTTTTTAATACCTATACTCCTACATATTTGTATTAATAAAATCCCAGTTACATTTATACAACTGTCTCCTCCTCCTTGATGCTACATTGGCGACGAGGAGTTTTGGAGATCGAAGCTAAGCAATCTATGGTTCCAGGTGAGCGTGAAAGTGCCCTGCCTTCATGTGTTTTGAGGATATGATTGAATTGCCATTGCTGCGTTCAATAAGTTCGAAGTTGACCATGTAGGAGTGCATTTATATTTTAATTGGACTCACGGTTGTGCCTGCCGTGCGCGCGTGTATCTCGAGCTGCATCTCGAGCTGCGCAACGAAAGTAAACATTTGCTGCTTGTCGCGAGCCTGTAGCAGTGGGGAAGGCTCCGCGCTTTAGAGTAAAGGACCCACACGTTGTGACGCACGTCACGCTAGGACGGCCATCTTGAGTTAGGTCCCTCAGTTACAGTTACAGTTGCAAGCACGAACATTGTAAAGGCCCTGATTTCACGGAGAAAGTGTAGATGACCAACGATTTTCAATTGTAAGGACAATGCAAGTGATGATGCATATTTACAAGTAAAAAAAAAACAAAAATTGAAATTGAAAATGAGGATTGGGCGATCCATTGATGCTCCTACTCGTCACAGTATCTACATAAAGCAATAAGAGCCAACAATAGTTATATTATAGGGATATATGTGACACTCAAGAATCTGCGCACCAAACACACAAGGAATGTATTAGATGTGGGAGAAGAAGAGCCTTGCAATTAAATAACAAAGAGGTCTGCAGCAATCATTAGTAACAGAGGAGCAGGTGACCAGTCTGTAGCTGGCAATATGGCAATACACACTGTCCCACCACCAGCCATGTTTCTGCTTGAAGCTGGAGAACCGAACTTACCATGGAAAAGATGGTTGAAGTCGTTTGAGCACTATGCTTCAGTTGTTTGTGGAGCAAATTACAGTGTAGAGAGAAAGAAATCACTGTTACTTCACTGTTTGGGACCGGCAGGACAAGAGAAGTATGAGGACTTGCCGAACTTAACTGATGATGAAGGGGATATGAATGAATACGAAAAATGCATTGCTAAATTGAATAAACACTATGAGAAGAAACTGAGTACAATATTGGAAAGGTATAAGTTTGGCAAGAGGTCGCAAGAGAGTGGAGAGAGTGTGGAACAATTTATAACTGTCCTGAGAAAATTAGCTAAGAATTGCAAATTCGGACCACAACTAGATGAAAGGCTCAGGGATCAGTTCATGCTGAAGTGTAACAGCGCTAAAATTAGAGAGAGACTATGGGCTGAAGACGACCCGGATTTGGAGGTGGTACTGCGCATAGCCAAAGAAGTTGAACACATGGAGAATTGTGTCAAGACGCTAGAGGACAGAGTGAAGAGTACCACTCTGAAGCCAGAAAACGCTATCAATGCTATTCAAATGACAAAAGTTGATAATGCGATCAGTCAAAATGCTGTGGCAAAACGGAAAGAGGAACCCAGGTTTCAAAATACGTATAGATACAGTAATGATGTAAGGAGTAGAGGATTTGCACGAGGATATGGGGCATACAACAGAGGACGGTTCGTAAGCAATAGACAACCTCAAATGAGTCAAATGAGCCAGAGGGGCAGAGGAAGGATCAGGAAATGCTTCAGGTGTGACAGTTCCATGCACTTGGCTAACAGTCCTGATTGCCCAGCTATCCACATCATATGCAAAAACTGCAATGGAAAAGGCCATTTGGCCAGATGTTGTAGAGTTGATAAAGGAAGCATGAATTGGATTGGAGGTCCAGAAGAATATGAAGAGGAAGAATGCGTCTTTGCTGTGAGTGATAATGCAAATGGTATGGAACTGGAGAGTCCCAAAACCATCATTATGATAAATGATGCTCCAGTAAGAATGATGACTGATTCAGGAGCAAAGTACAATTTGCTGCCCGGAAAGACATTGAGAAGAATGGGTCCAAGATGGCTTAATGAGTCAGACATTAATCCAAGTGCTTATGGGGGTGTGAAAATAGATATTGTTGGATGGTTAAAAGCGAAACTAGCCTTTAAGGATAGAATTGCCAAAGGAAATGTCTATGTGTCAAGAAAAGGAACAATGCCTTTACTGAGCTGGACGCATCAGGCATGGCTGAAGGTCAGATTAGATGCCAGTGCTGAGGAGTCTATATATATGATTGAATCTAAAGAGATGTCTATAGAAACAGTGAAGAAGGAAGTGTTCAAAGACGAAATAGGCTGTGTGAAAGGGATTATGCACAGGATACAACTCAGAAATAATTGAAACCAGTTGCACAGAAACTGAGGAATGTGTCCTTGGCCATGAGAGATGAGGTCAAAAGTGAATTGAAGAAACTAGAAGAACAAGGCATAATTGAAAGGATTGATGTTTCAGAATGGGTATCACCATTGGTAGTGGTGAGGAAGAGTTCTGGAAAGGTTCGAGTGTGTATTGATCTCCGAGAACTAAACAAGTGTATCATTCCTGAGAGACATCCACTTCCCAACATTCAAGAGTTGCTATCAACAATGGGGTCGGCAAAAGTGTTTTCGACTTTAGACCTTACCTCTGCATATCACCAAATCAGATTGCACAAAGACTCAAGGCATCTGACAGCATTTATAACCCCGGAGGGTTTATATCAGTATAGGAGGATGCCATTTGGTCTTATATCGGCAGCTTCAGTGTTTCAGAAGACCATGCATCGAATTTTTGATGGTGATGAGGGCATTATTTTCTTTCAAGATGATATTCTTGTATTTGCTAAAGACCAAGTAGAACATGATAGAATTCTGGATGGTGCGTTGAGAAAATTGCATAAGATGGGCATGACATTGAGCAGAGAGAAGTTGAAGATTCATAGGAAGGAAATTGAATATCTTGGTCATGTTATTTCAGAGCAAGGGATTACACCTAAGATGGATTTGATGTCTGCAATCAATAATATGGCTACACCGGGCAATAAGGAACAATTGAGAAGATTCCTAGGAATGGCCGAGTATTATTCTAAATATGTGAGAGGATTTGCAGATCACACAGCTGTATTGAGGGATCTCACCAGGATGAATATTAAATATGAATGGAATGAAAATTGTGAGAAGGAATTCAAATATATAAAGAATGCTCTGACGACTGCACCTGCATTGAAGAACTTTGTAAGAGGACAGCGTACGATAATCACAACGGATGCCAGTAATGTGGGTCTGGGTGCAGTATTGGCGCAACTACATGATGGAGAGGAAAAAGTAATTGCATTTGCTTCAAGGCTGTTAAAGGGAGCAGAAAAAGTGCATTCAACTATCGAAAAGGAGGCCTTGGCTGTGTGGGCAGTGGACAAATTCAGAAGTTTTGTCTGGGGGACACAATTTGAGATAAACACAGATCACAAACCACTTGTGGAATTATTCATGAACAAAGGTTTGGACAAAGTGTCAGCAAGGATACGAAGATGGGTTCACAGAATGCAGGAGTTCAATGTAGTGGTGAAGTATATTCCAGGAGTGAGGAATTATGCTGCAGACTGTTTATCTAGGCTTACGAATGTCCAAGAGGAGAGTGGAAATGGAGGTGATGAGCATCAACAAGAAATGATATGTATGTTACAGGATACAGCCATTGCTAAGGAAGAATGGTTGGGAGCCATGAACAAAGATGTAAAATTGCAGTTTATGATGGAAAATATAAACAAGAGACATGTTCCTGTCAATAAAATCAAGGAGGCAGATGTGCAAGGATTATGGAGTGTCAGGGACGAGCTGAGTGTACAAGATGGATATTTGTTTAGAGGCGACAGATTGATTCCACCTGAAGATGTCAGGAATAAAATAATTGAGCTGGGACATGAAGGCCACCAAGGCATTTCCAAAACAAAGTGTTGGATAAGGAATACGTACTGGTGGCCGGGATGTGATGTGGAAATCGAGAGGAGCATAAGAAACTGTATCCTTTGCAATAAGTCTGATAAGAGTTGTGTGGGCAATGAGTATCCGATGGTTATGACTGATGTGCCGAGTAGACCATGGATGAAAGTAGGGATTGATATAATGGGTCCGATATGGAGTGAAGGAAGTCAAACGTTTTGTGTGGTTATGATTGATATTTTAACAAGATGGGCAGAAGTGAAAATGATGCCTAGTGTTACGACTAAAAATATTATCAACTTCATAGAAGAGGTATGTGGTCGGGAAGGATATCCTGGAGTTATTCTATCTGACAATGGTCCACAATTTGTATCGAGAGAGGTGGAGGATTTTTTAGAGAAGAAATCGATTAAACATGTGACTAGTGCGGTCTATCATCCAGAGACCAATGGTGTAGTAGAAAGATACAATAGGATTCTGAAAGATGCCATTAGATGGGCATGGGCTAATGGGATGAGTTGGAAAGAAGCTGTTAGAAATGTCATTATGGCACATAGGTTTACTCCGCACAGTTCTACAGGTGTATCACCATTTGAACTGAGCTGAGGTAGAAAAGCGATCACCAAATTGTGTCCTGGATGGATGGGTGAAGTGGTAAATATGGAAGTGGTAACCAGTAATGCTGTTGGTATGATTAGACTGAGACAAGGTAGAGACAAATAAAGCATGGCATGACAAGAAAAGATTCAAGAGTAATGAGGCATTGGAAGTAGGTTGTTTTGTGAGAGTGAAGTTGCCAGAAGCTTTGAGAGTGAAAGGGATTAAGTGGTCAGATCCCATTCAAGTTATTGAAGTGTTTAAACATGCTGTACGAACAAGTTATGGAAGGGTTTGGAATAATGGAAGAGTGATGGGAGTGAATAGGCAAATTATTGGTGATAGTATGGATAGAAGTGATGTTGTTGAAAATTGAGAGAACCAGAAAATGTCCTTACCAGCTAATTCCATATATGTACCAACTGTGATGAAGACTTATGAATCAAGGTTTGGAAGAAGGTACCAGAGACCGATGTACTTAACTGACTATGGAGAGTAATGACTTGTCTAGAAAGAAGAGGGATGTGTAGCATGGTGACATCTGCTGCACTGATGTGGAATCCACAGGGATTCCAGAAAGGAATGTGGAAGGAGAAGGGAGAACATTCAAGGGACGGTTGGAGAGACTGAGGATCCCCCTTCAGAGCCTCCCTATATATTTATCCCCTTTTTAATACCTATACTCCTACATATTTGTATTAATAAAATCCCAGTTACATTTATACAACTGTCTCCTCCTCCTTGATGCTACAGCAGCCTTTAATTGTTTTGTCTCTGGCAGCCCATTTGTGAAGTGGGGCACTGTAACGCTCACCTGGTATCCACGGGGACGTCACTCAGCCTGTTCTGACCTCTTACGACCTCAAACCCTTCCCTGGAGTCTACTCGACTGGAGACTGGGCCTGAAACACAGGATTGGTAGAGTTTAACTCCCTATTGTCTCTGTGTGCTTGAACCCCTTCTTCCCCGGGGTCCAACCCTTCCCTTTGATCCACAGCTCACCTTGTTTTCTTGGAAAGTGTGCTCTCCGTCCTGCTTTCAGCACAGGGGAGCATTGATTGATGCGGGCTCGTTGCTGCCTAGTTACTTCACTGGCAGGAGTCCGACAGGTAAGTATAATGAGTCTTTTGAACAGTTCTCTAACTTCGTTCCTTTCCATCCTTAGATGATGGCCGGCGTCCGGGGATGGCGATGTGCTGCTGAGATGAGTAGCGCTGAAGGTGAGTGAGAGCGCGATGTGCGATGCGACCCTTTCGTATTTGTATTGAACTGAGTTCTTTTTCTGTGTCTTTTAGGTGCCGTGTCGTTTTCAGCGTGGATTCCGGTTATGAAGTAGAAATGCGATGAGTAAGCGTGGTATGCGGCGCCTCTAGATGTTTCCACGCTAACCTGGAATGTCTTTTCCCTCTTGCAGATGGATGAGAAGTTCCGGAGACAGAGTTCCCCCAGAGCGGCTGGGATTCAGGTAAGCGTTTGAAGCTCGTACAGTCTTTAAAAATAAGCGAAGATTTGCTGAATGCTTACTAATGCCTTTTTTCTGTTCTTTTCCCTTTTCCTTAGGAAGCGGTGTGCCGGGATGGGAATGACACCGCCGAAGATGCCTGCAGAACAGAAGAAGCGATGAATGATGGGCAGAAGTGCCATAAGGTAAGGCTGTTCCTGACAGTGTTCTTGTTCTTGCAGGAGCTGAGCGTAGAAGAAAGATGCAGGCCTACTGAAGACCCATTCGAACACGGTGAGTGTCACGCTGAAGGTACAGAAAACACAAAGCATGTTTCTCAACCTGGGTGTGGCTTAAATAGTCTCTGGGTATCCCAGGTGTCTCTGGGCTGAACCACACCCAAATGACTAGACTGCACATGCCGTTCTGGGAACCAAAATATGTGGGGGCATCCATCTTGTCCCCATCAATGCACTACAAGTCCAATCCTCAATGTTATCCTATGTGAGTGAGTGAGTCTGGTGCCACAAGCGCCAAGTCTGACTCCAAGTGGGTCTTTGGAGGGATGGAGAGGCCCTTGAGGGCCATGTAGGTGATCGTGGCCTGGGTCCAGCCTGACATCTTGGAGGGCTGGGGACATGAGGGGCAGGAATCATGACAGCACTCTCCCCCAAGGGCCCTCTCAAGGTGGCTCTTCTGTCTGGTCCTGGTTTGTTTGGATGGTTTTGATGAAATCGTCTAAGCAAGTGAGGTGTATGGATGTACTCACAAGGCTCCCATGTCCTGTCTTGTGGACCATACCCCTTCCAATCTACTAAGTAGTATAATTTGGATCTGACGTACTTTGAATCCAGGATGTCCTTGACTTCGAATTCTGGCTCCCCGGCGACTACTACTGGCTGCGGTGGCGTTGCTACCCGGGTCCCAGGTTGAACAGGTTTAAGGAGAGACACGTGGAAAACAGGATGAATCTGCATGTTTGACGGCAAAGCTAGTCTGACCGCCACAGGATTTATCACGGAGGTGACGGTGAATGGACCCAGGTATCTTGGACGGAAAGTTCGGGTTCCTTTAATGGACACGTGTTTAGACACCGGCCAGACTTCGTCTCCCACTTGGTGGTTGGGGGCCTTTGCTCAGTGTTGATCAGAAAACTTCTTTTGGCGATTCTTAGCTTGAAGTAGGTGTTCAGCTGCCCTTGTAAAGGTTTGAGAAATGGTTGTGTGCAAGGTTTTGAATGCTGGCATTTCCAGGGTTGTAGGAACGTCCAACTCAGAAGTATGTGGGTGCCAGCCATACATGGTATAAAAGGGTGTCTGCCCAGTGCTGGTGTGTAGGGAATTATTATAAGCATATTCAGCTATCCATAATAGGTCGAACCAGCTTCCTTCATCTTTGTGTAACATGCAACGCAGATACTTCACGAGCGTCTGATTTGTCCTCTCAGTTTGACCATCTGTTTGGGGATGGTGACTGGTGGATAGCCGGATGCTGATCTGGGCCATAGAGCAGCATTTTCTCCAGAAGTTAGATACGAATTGAGTACCTCAGTCTGAGACTAAAACTGAAGGAAACCCATGGAGCCGTACAATGCCTTCAAGAAATACCTTTGCCACAGTGGAAGCATTTGGGAGCCCCTTAAGAGAAATGAAATGTGCCATTTTTGAAAATAGGTCCACGACCACAAGAATAGTGTTAAACCCTTGACTGGGTGGTAAGTCAGTAATAAAATCGAGGGACAACGCGTGCCAGGGTGCTGGTGGGATTTCCAATGGTTGTAATAGCCCAGCCGGTTTCTGCTTGGATGACTTGTTTTGAGCACACACTCCACAAGATAGGATGAATTGGATAATGTCTTTACGCCACGTGGGCCACCAATAATTTCGTTTTACCTTGGCTAAGGTTTTAGCGATTCTAGGGTGGCCCTCAATCAAGGAATCATGATAACCGACATGACTTGTTTTCGTAGTTCTTGGTTTGGTAACAATAAACGATTCCTGAAGTAAGGCAACTGATCTTTTATCATGTAATGTTCTCCTTGTGCACTCAACGCTTGTAATTGCTCCGGACTAATCAGGTTTTGGATTTCTTCATGTAATTCTTTCTGAGTTATTGTTGCTGTGATTCCTAGGAGCTTGTCACTCAGGATGATTGCTATTGGGTCAGGGGTCTGATACCCTTGCTCTTCCACCCCCATACGGGAAAGGGCATCGGCCTTCCCGTTTTTCACCCCTGGTCGAAATGTAATCACGTAGTCATATTCAGCAAAAAAAAGAGCCCAACGTAGTTGTCGTGAGGATTGGGCCTTTGCCGTTTTTAGGTACTGGAGGTTCCGGTGGTCAGTTATTGTGGTGATTGTGTGTCTGCCGCCCAAGAGGTAGTGCCGCCATGCCTTAAAGGCTGACTTAATGGCCAGGAGTTCTTTGTCTGTGATAGCGTAATTGAGTTCAGGGTGTGTGAATTTACACAATCAGAAGGCAACAGGGTGTAACTGGCCCGTTTCGGGGTCCTTTTGTGAGAGGACGGCTCCCATAGCCATGCTTGAGGCATCCGTTTCCACCAGATATGGGAGTTCAGGGCGAGGGTGGCGTAAGATTGGGGCAGATGTGAATTTTGCTTTGAGTTCCTGGAAAGCTCCCTCGGCTTCTGTTGTCCACTGGAACTTTTTGTTGCTTTTCCTTAGCAATGACGTAATGGGATGCACGATTTGCGAAAATCCTGGGATGAACCGGCGGTAGAAGTTTGCAAAACCCAGCATACTTTGAACCCCCTTGAATGAATTTGGGGATGGCCAGTTCAGGATAGCATCTACCTTGTGTACATCCATTCGGATTCCATTCGGGCTGAGAATAAAGCCCAGGAATTCCACCTCGGAGACGTGGAATGAGCACTTTTCGAGCTTGGCATAGAGCTGGTGTTGACGGAGTTTCTCCAATACGGATCACACGTGTTTAACGTGGTCCTGCTTTGATGTGGAATATACTAGAATATCGTCGATGTACACTAGAGCACAGACATCAATCAATTCCCATAGGACATCGTTCATGAAGTATTGAAATGCTGCAGATGCGTTGCAAAGGCCAAAGGGCATTACAAGATATTCGTACAAGCCGTATTTGGTGCGAAAAGCGGTTTTCCATTCGTCCCCCTGTTTTATGCGAACAAGGTGATATGCCCCCCTCAGGTCTAGTTTTGTGTAGATTTGGGCATCTTTGACTTGATCAAGCAATTCAGGGAACAGTGGCAGGGGATAGCGGTTTTTACGGTAATATGGTTCAGTGCGCGATAGTCGATGCACGTTCTCAAGTCCCCCTCCTTTTTCGGTACGAAGAATAGAGGACTGGCTGCTGGAGACTTCGAGGGACGGATGAACCTGTTGGCCAGGTATTGGTCAAGATAGGCCTTCAGGTGCTGGTTTTCTGGTTCCGTGAGTGCGTAAATTCACCCACAAGGGATTTGTGCGCCGGGTACCAGGTCGATTTGGCAATCGTATGGTCTATGGAGTGGCAGGGTATTAGCCTGTTCTTTCTGAAAGACATCTTGAAAATCCTGGTATTCACTTGGTAGGGTGCCGATTGCCACAGTCGCAAGCCTGGAGGTTCTGGTGTCTATTGGTTGTTTCTCTTGGTGATAACATGTGTGGGCGCAAGTCTTGGGAAAGCCCAATTATTTTGCTCGCCAATCGATTCAAGGATTGTGAGCTACCAAACACGGCATTCCCAAAATCAACCGAACTGTGGTGCCTTAATGAGGTTGAAAACGATAGATTCTTGTTGTCCATCCTGGCACAGAAGGGTTAAAGCTTCAGTGCACTGGGATACTGGACCAGAAGCTATTTCCGTGCCGTCGACAATGGTAACAGTGTCGGTGGTTGATTTAGGGCATAACGGAAGCCCCATCTTTGCTGCAAGATCCTGGTCGATGTAATTCCCAACGGCTCCACTGTCAATGTACGCTCTTACTGCGTGCATCCGAGATGGTTGTTGGTGATTGATCAAGACCACAGATACTGCAAAATGGGAGGTCTGTAGTTCACTTTCTTCGCTCGACAAGTGGACCCCCACACTTGCCGGGCTGGGGAGTTTTCCGATTTCTTGATGGTATCTGTCAGACTCCGGTTCCACCTCCCCTAACTCCTCACCTGATTCTTCGGGGGATAGATCCTTGAGAGGATTCTTCTTCTTTGGAAGCTTCTTCTTCTTGTTGCTAGATGACTTGTCCTTATAAATCTGGATCTTCTTTTCGCGGAGATAAGGTCTATCCCCTCCAGAGGCCACCGTGACAGTAGTGGGAACCTGTCTTGGGTGCCTCCAGTGGGGCCAGCCTCACTTTCAGGGAAAAAGCCAAAGCAGAAAAAACCCTGTAGATCTTGATGGTAGGAGGTGAGGTGGACAGTCCTTGATAACCCAGGCCGTTGGAAGAAATAATCTCTCCTAGCAGAATCCGCTGTGGACCGACGCTGAAGGTGGATAGCGAAGGCTGACTGGAAATAAACAAATGTCCGCGACCAGTTTCCCAGACAGAGCTCGGAATAAGACTTGCAGGTAGAATCTTTCGATAGCAACAAGGAAATCGTAAGTAAGTAGCAGGATAATAGACGAAAAAGAGGAAAGGAAAGGAGAATAAATGGCCTAAGCAGGAAACCCGAAATGCAATACCCAGTGAAAGGAATAGATGGCAAGATACCGCAGAGTAGAAAATAAACCAGATACCGGAAGAGAGTGCCGCTTTCCGAGCGGAGCCGAACAAAAGTTGGAAGTACCGGAGGGCAAATGTAAGTAGCAAACCGTGCAAACAGTGCCGCGCACAGAGAAGGCTGCAGGCAGCAGGGAAGGAACGGCGAGAAGCCAAGCAGGAAAGTAGGAGGAGCCAAGTACCCAGGTAAGCAAGACAGCAAGGCACCGAAGCGGTGAAACCGCGGAGTACACGCCGTGAACCCAAAGAAAACGAACGAAGGAAATGCAGCGAGAAACAAAGGTTGTACTAGATTAGGATATAGTTGGAAACTAAGGCGGCTAAGAAAGCCCAATGGAAGGTAAAAAAAACTAGAGAGTAACGGAGCATTAGCGTGCGAGAAGCAAACACAGATACAACGCACCGCACAAGGGGGCGGAGTCAGTACTTATAGAGTCCTCCGCCATATTGGATGAGGACTAGAGCGAGGTAACCGCTAGCTAGTGCCGCCAGCGGTTCCATAACTTCCACCCCTGATTCCTGACAGTATCTTCCTTGTCCGTGGCCCCTACCGTCCTCCTCCGTGGCTTCACAGGGCACTCTTTAAGGAAATGACCTGACCTTCCACAGTACAGACATAACTGCTGCTGTCTCCTTTTATCCCTATCCGCTTTAGTCAAGGGGGATCTGACCCCCCCGATTTGCATTGGTTCTCCTGAAGCTTCCGCTGTGCGGGCAATTTAGTCCTTTGAACGCACATACATAGGGCGAGGGTCCGATCTGGTTCGATCTGCTCTTCGGTCCTGCAACCTATGATCCAGTCGAACAACAAGGTCAATGAATTCTGAACAGTCTTTCGGGGGGTTCACTACTTATGCAAGAACATCCTTGAGCTCCCCCCGCAACCCCCGATGAAATAACGTGGTTCTCTTCTCCACTGGCCATTCTGCTTCAACTATGAGTCTATTGAACGTGGCTATGTATGTTAATAGGTCTTGATTCCCTTACCGTAGGGACAGAAGTTCGTTGTCTAATGCCTGCCCATGAGTATGACGGGCAAACAGCTTTTCCATCTCCTGCTGAAAGCCCCTGAAGTCATGCAGCAAAGGATCGTCTTGGGCCACAAAGGGTACAGACCAGTCTGCGGCGCTACCACTCAGGTAGGATAGCACAAAAGCGACCCGTGACTGGTCATTCGGAAAGGCCCCTGGTCTACAAAGGAAGTGCAGGCGGCACTGGTTCATGAACGTTGCAAACCTCTTGGGATCCCCCGTAAATCGTTCGGGCGGGGCCAAGGGAACTGCCCCAGGAAGGGTTATCTGAACGGGATTGGCTGATGGTGCTGGCATCGAGGGCACGCCTCCCGGCAATGGTTCATGCCCTGCTTGTGACTGGAGAAGTTGCTGGCTTAATTCATCAGTGGCTACTATCAGCTCTCTCCTCAGGGTGTTGGTCTCCTGCCTGGCTGCCTGTACTTCGGAACGTAGCTGCCCAACATGTGGGCTAACTGGTTGGTTTCTGACGTTTCCATGACGCCCAGGTGGATTTTGATGTGAGGCTTTGTGTTCTGTAACGCTCACCTGGTATCCACGGGGACGTCACTCAGCCTGTTCTGATCTCTTACGACCTCAAACCCTTTCCTGGAGTCTACTCGACTGGAGACTGGGCTTGAAACACAGGATTGGTAGAGTTTAACTCCCTATTGTCTCTGTGTGCTTGAACCCCTTCTTCCCCGGGGTCCAACCCTTCCCTTTGCTCCACAGCTCACCTTGTTTTCTTGGAAAGTGTGCTCTCCGTCCTGCTTTCAGCGCAGAGGCGCGTTGATTGATGCGGGCTCGTTGCTGCCTAGTTACTTCACTGGCAGTAGTCCGACAGGTAGGTATAATGAGTCTTTTGAACCGTTCTCTAACTTCGTTCCTTTCCTTCCTTAGATGATGGCCGGTGTCCGGGGATGGCGACGTGCTGCTTAGATGAGTAGCACTGAAGGTGAGTGAGAGCGCGATGCGCGATGCGACTCTTTCGTATTTGTATTGAACAGAGTTCTTTTTCTGTGTCTTTTAGGTGCCGTGACGTTTTCAGTGTGGATGCGGTTATGAAAAAGAAATGCAGTGAGTAAGCGCGGTATGCGGTGCTTCTAGATGTTTCCACACTAACCTGGAATGTCTTTTCCCTCTTGCAGATGGATGAGAAGTTCCGGAGACAGAGTTCCCCCAGAGCGGCTGGGATTCAGGTAAGCGTTTGAAGCTTGTACAGTCTTTAAAAATAAGCGAAGATTTGCTGAATGCTTACTAATGCCTTTTTTCTGTTCTTTTCCCTTTTCCTTAGGAAGCGGTGTGCCGGGATGGGAATGACACAGCCGAAGATGCCTGCAGAACAGAAGAAGCGATGAATGATGGGCAGAAACGCCGCAAGGTAAGGCTGTTCCTAACGGTGTTCTTGTTCTTGCAGGAGCTGAGCGTAGAAGAAAGATGCAGGCCTACTGAAGACCGATTCGAACACGGTGAGTGTCACGCTGCAGGTACAGAAAACACAAAGCATGTTTCTCAGCCTGGGCGTGGCTTAAATAGTCTCTGGGTATCCCAGGTGTCTCTGGGCTGAACCACACCTAAAAGACTAGAACGCACATGCAGTTCTGGGAACCAAAATATGTGGGGGTATCCATCTTGTCCCCATCAATGCACTACAAGTCCAATCCTCAATGTTATCCTATGGGAGTGAGCGAGTCTGGTGCCACAAGCGCCAAGTCTGACTCCAAGTGGGTCTTTGGAGGGATGGAGAGGCCCTTGAGGGCCATGTAGGTGATCGTGGCCTGGCTCCAGCCTGACATCTTGGAGGGCTGGGGACATGAGGGGCAGGAATCATGACAGCCACAAAGATTGCCTGAATTGATGCCTACAATAGACCTCTGGCTTTTGCCAGATTGTGAAGGGACAGGCCCAGAGCTTGTAATGCTCAAAACAATTTCTGCTTGATAGCCCGAATACGTACTTTGAGACACCTCAGGATTCAGCGGACACCAACCACCTTAAACCCCAGAAACTGAAGTCACTGGGTCGGACCTCTGACTTCTCACAGTTGATTAAAAAGCCTAATGTGTTCAACAGGTTGATGGTACAGTGGAGATACTCGATCAGCACCCCCAGAGAAGAGGACATAATCAGAATGTCATCTAGATAGATAAGCAAACAAACACCTCTGCTCCTTAAGTACCTAACCACTGTTCCTTGCAGCTTTAAAAAGGCTAAGGGGCTCAGTATAGCCCAAAGGGAAGGGAAGAAATGTAACCATGCCACTGGAAACCCAGACACTTCCTGTGCTCCACCACATTCAGCACTGTTAGGTATGGATCTTTGGGGTCCAATTGGGCCAACCAATAGCCAGGTCTGAAACACACCTCTCAGCAATGCAATCATCTCCATTTTGAAATGATGACATAGCACAAAATGATTGAGTGCCCATAGGTTAAAGACTGGGTGAAAAGATCGTTCTTTATTGTGAGCTAAAAAGTAATTGCTTAAGAAGATGAGGGTTGAGACTGATTGCCCATTGCCGTAACAGTTCCGAGATCTCCCTCTTGATGGACTTTTGCTGTTCAAGATGGAACTTGAGGGGGGTGTTCTGGAAGACTTCCCACAGAAACTCGATGTGATAGCACCTGACTTTCGCTAACACCCAAGGATCCCTGCAGATCCACAACAAAATAACCAACTTCTTTTTTAACTTTTGTTTATTGATTTTCTTTTTTTGTGTGTAATAACATCACAACACAGGTACAGAGATACTGTGCATCTTCCATATTGTAATTTTCAAGAATTCCAGTTCCCTCATCTTTCCACCTTTCTCAACACAAAGGTATCTGCCCAATTTACTCCTGATTGATCCATATAACAACCAGCAGACAGACCCTTGATCTGGTTGTACAATGTGCAGGCCATAAATGGCATATCTTCCCAATTTTCCCACGTCAAATTAAAAAACCTTGAGCAAGAGTGCCCTGATTTATAATATCCTCAATCCTCCTTCCTTGGAAGTGTAATTACCCCAGGGTAGGTTCAAGTCTGAAGGCTCACTTAAGAAATCATGCACTGCATGCTGCACAGTATATAGGCCCCTGCATCTTCCCCCATTTGCGGGCCAACATTCATTTCAACCCTCACCCATTTTTTGACATCAGCCAACCATGTCACATGCTCAGCTCCACGGTTGATTTCCAAGCCATAGCATATGCCTTTTTGCCTATAGTACCCCTAATTCCACGAGTTTGGTCACTGAACACCTTTCTTTTTCCATATTGGGATGAGTCCCAGCAGGCAGTGCCCAATTGACAACTGGACTGTTGTATCCGTTAACCCATTCAATTTTTACACAACCTTTTCCCAGGTAGGAAATAACTAATGCAACTCCACCACATATTTATATACAAACCATTGTCTACTTTGCATTTCCAGCCTGTAGGGACCTCAACCCCTGTCATTTTAACCACCACCCCAGGCATAAAACAATCTCTCATCACAACAGAATCTTATATTCCTTGAGAACTCCTCCATGTGCCTAAGCAACCTTGCCCTTTCGCATCGGTAAATTGTGCATTCACATTATCATCCCACGCCTGTCTAATTCTAGACAATTTGCCATCATCTTTCCTTGGAATCACCCCATAAAGCTCAGATACTTTCCTCCCTGCGGTCACTAAGCCCATCATTGCTTGATTCACTGGTCTCTTCGGGAACACCGGCCAGAGATTCCTCAAAGCCGCTATCAATCTGGCATATTCCAAAACATTTATTATGCATCGTAGGATTCAACAATTTAAATTCCTGGAATGTGACTGCCCTATCACCCAAATAGACATCATAAACCATTCCACTAAGCATCCCGCCGCAAATACCTGCCCATGCTCCCCTAGTGTGGGCACGCCACATCCAATTACTGCTCAACCGCATCATAGGAAAATACGGCACCTTGTGTGCTGGAAAACTCGTCACCTGCATCCAGACAGTCAACAAGGTGGACACAGGAGCTGGCAGAGTTTTTAAAACTGTCCCTGTTGCTCCTACTGTTTTGAACATCTGCAAAGGCGAGCACAATCCTTCTATTAACTTCGTAACCACATCCCTGCAACACACCTCAAACCAAGCTACCATGTGTTGAAACATTGCTGCCCACTAATAGATCCTATAGTCTGGCACATCCATGCCTCGCATGCCACATGGCAATTGTAACGTAGACAATACTACTATCTGTGTCTCATTCAACCAAAGGAGCTTTCCTAAAACCATATTAAGTTTCTGGAAAAAATCAGCATGTATCCCCATGGGCATAGATTGAAAGATGTACAATAATTTCGGCAACATCATCATTTTTACCATCCCGACTTGTCCCATTACAGACAATGGAAATTTCGCCCAAAGAGCTATTGGTCTTTCAAAGTGTACCAAAGCCCCCTCCACATCATGACCAGGCCCGATAGCTGTCCAAATTTCTCCAACGAGTCCAACATCATCCCCATTGCCCGCAAATGGTATGCCGTATACAGCCATATGTCATCCGCATACAGTGAGAAACCTCACCCGCCTTAATCTCCAATCATTGTACCTACTCCTTATCGTCACCAGCGGTTCAATCACCAGTGCAAATACCAACTGCTACAGTGGGCAACCCTGCCTAAAGCTGATCCCACAGCCCCTTCTTTGCCAGGACAACCCACATGAAGCACCAGTCTACTGTATCAAATGCTATATACGAATCTAGGCTAGCGATCCCCAATTGTGCCCCTCCCTTGCACACTTATCCAAAATCAAAAACAGTTTCGTCAGATTCTGAGTGATGGTTCTACCCGGTATGAAGCCGGCATGATCTTCATGAGCCCACGTGGTCATAACTCTACTCAGTCTATGTTCTAGTACTTTGCTGAGAATTTTCAGGTCAACATTAATCAGTGACAAAGGTCTGTACGAACTGCATTCCCTAGTTTTGGTAACAGGACCACCAACGCCTCCAACATGGAGCTCAGAAACGCCCCACAAGCAAGCACTTCCTGAAAAATACTTTGGAAGTCTAGGAGCCAGCATCTGCTTATAAGCACAATAGAGTTCCACTGTCCATCCATCAACTCCCAGTGTTTTATTCCTCCACAACTGGTCTAAAGCCCATTCCATATCAGTTAAATATATTGGCACATTGAGTGCTGCAGCCTCTTCCATGTGCCACTGTAATCGTGCCTCCTCCAGCCACGCCAATGTCCGGCTCGTCTCCACCCTGGGCTGTGCCTCATATAACCTGGCATAAAAATTGCAAAATGCCTCACAAATGCCTATCTGTCCTGTCACAATATCACCAGCTTCATTTTTAATACCTGTGATCACCTGCCCAATTCTCTACCTATTCAAAACAATGCTAACAGCTGGCCAGACCTATCCCCTCAACGTGCATTTTAACCATGTGATCCGCGTAATCAAAGCTCCACAGCCTCTCTTGAGCAGTAACCAATTTAGTTCAAACGTCTCAAACTTGTGCTTGTGCATCGTTCCCCGCCCCATGCCCCTGTCTCATTCTGTCCCGACTAGGACGTTCTCGCCGTCCTTCCTCCCCACTCTCCTCACCTGATGATAGGTTATCCAAATCTTCTGTGTTGAAGTTCCTTCAAATAAGGTAATCTTTCTCCTTTTTATGTGGAGGGGGCCTGCCGCGAGAGGAAGCCACAGTGACCGCTAGCTATAACAGCAGTCCTGTGGCCTCATTCCCGCGAGCAGCCAGGAAATAAAAGGGAAAAAGCCGAACGGCAGAAAAAACCCTTTTTGTCCGTAGAGTTGTTCCGCTCGAAGGAGATCCAGCAATGGAAAGCGGTCTGGAGATGGTAGGAGTAACAGGTAGGTGGAAGATGGTTCAAGAAGCAGGCGATCTTTGAGGCAGAGGTAAGGCTAACCACAAAGAAGGAGTAGAAAGGTAAAAGCCACTGGAGAGAGCGCCGGCCAAGCGGTTAGCGAAGTAGAGATAAGAAGGCAGCGAGGCAATGAGATAAAGTGAAGGAAAGACAACAGAAGGGCGTACGAAAAGGAAAGCAGGAGTCGGCTAAAGGAAAAGCCGAAAGAGGAAAACAGCGTCTGACCCAAAGGAGAGCGAAGCGCTAATCTAAGGGGGTTGCAACGCAACGGTAACCTGGAAGTAAACAGAATATATACTTCCAGGCGGCCGTCAGGACTCAACAACTAGACCTGCAAAGAGAGGAAACTAACCCCGCACTCTTCCGTGACGAAGCCACCAACGCGGAAGTAAACCCCATCCGGCACGGCGGATGACACATGCTGCAACACCAAATGATTAAGAGCCCTGTGCACCCCTATCCAAAGGGGCACACACACTCCCTGAATATAAACCTTCAATGCCTCCGATTCTTTGGCTCTAGAGCTTGCCGACCCCAAAATAGATGTGCGACAGCAGCCTATCAACTCCCCTCTCAGCCCCTCCAAAAATGCTACATCCTTGAGCATCCCATTATTTAATTTCCAAGTCAGGATAGGGTTGTTCTTCAACGGTATTCGGAGAACCACACAAAATGGTGCATGGTCCAACGAAATCCAATCCAAATATTCCACTGAGCCCAACCGGTCAACATGCTACTACCCCGTAAAAATAAAGTCTAACCGAGAATGAGAGCCATGCACCCTAGTATAACGAGAGTAACCCACCTCAGCTAAATGTTTCAGCCGCCATCCATCCACTAAACACAATTCTCTCGCCATTCTCAGGAGTCTCTTTGCTGCCATCGCCTGCAGGAAGTGACCCCCTTCCCTAGAGATGTCCAACTGTCCATCCAATATGCAGTTAAAATCCCCACCCATAGTATCCAACTATCACAATATTTTCAAATCTCTCTTGCTCTTGTATCAAATAAGCTTGCGTGATCCACATTTGGTGCATTTGTCCCCAACATTAACACTTCCTTGCCCGATAACATACCTGTTGCACCTATGTATCACCTCTCCTCATCCTCTAATATCGAATTCAGCTCAAATAACGCATTTGAAAAACCAGAGGGTGTTTCACAACCTAGTCCCCGGGGATCCCGTACTCAGGTGGCCAGGGAAGGGCCATCGCTTTTGGATTCCGACCCTGGGGGTGGACATGCGAGGGAGCATCACCTGGTTAGGGGGTTATTGGGGAGTGAGAGATGTGATAAACCTGAAGGTGTCTCACCCGCTAGTCCCCGGAGATCTGTCATCAGGTGGCCAGGACATGGCCATCGCTATTGGATCCCATCCTGGAAGTGGACCAGTGGGGGAGGAGCACCAGGATAGGGGTCTTCAGGGAGTGGAAGTGGGACACCGATGGGCGAGACACAGTACCTCCTTCCTTCTAACCCCTTCCCCCATCCTACCCGGTAGGATACTTAGAAGCTCTTCCCCCGCTTTTCCAATACAAACATTTTCCTACACCATGAAAGACAAAAGTCTAACACCAGAGCCACTTAACTGACTAGTCCCAACACAAGAGTCAGGCAGAGTCAGGCACTTGACAATAACTAAGCACACCTGACACCCTTTTCCCTACCCCACAGGAATAAAAGGCGGACCACGAGAGCACACTTTGAGCAAGGCCAAATGCACGAGGAAACAGCTACACTGGACCAGCATTTCAAATGGAAGAGAAAGGCGGCGAGACCAGGAGTGACGACGAGGGAGGACCTGCCCTTGCCATTTTCAACTTAGACCCGCAAAGCCTCTGAAAGGATAATCATAAAACCATGAAATCAAGCTGGCAAGTGGTGCGACTGGTGTCAACAGCACACAGACCCTCCTGTGCTGATAGCCAAAGCAGGAAGAAGCGCTTACCGCTGTGGTGCCGTCCTTGACCCCCGAGACAAGAAACTCCAATAGTTCGGCACTGCCAGTGAGTCGGAGAAGACAGATAGTAAAAGCGAACTGTGCTGGGCCAAGGTTGAAGGCGGAAACCTTGTTGAACAAAGAACATGTGTAATTGAACTTTAAAGAAATCGAAGGACTCTGACTGATGCCTTTGTGGGTCGTGTTGTTTTTTTTTAAACTACAAGAACCAAGATGCCTTAAGAGAGGCTCATATAAAGTGTCAAAGTGGTCCTATGAGGGTTGGCCAAAACCTCTCGTACACTCAAAAGTCTTTGACACATTGGAAAACACGGAGTAAACTGTGAAATTGGCAAATGTGAACCCGACAGAGGGATGCCAAACTGATTGAACAGTGAAAATGGCACATCTGAACCCAACAGAGGGATGCCTGAGAATTGAGGGGAAACGGTGATGCACCCGCAAACATTGTGATGACAAGTGTGAACCCGGCTGAGGGATGTCCACAATGGATAGTTGTTTAAAAAGATATTGAGACTTTTGAATGATATGTTTTTGAGTGAAAGGCTGTGGTGAACCGAATTGAGGGAGGCTAATGTTGCAAGAAGGATCAGAGCCCGGCTGAGGGCGGTCCAAAGGGGCAAAGACCAATCGCCAAACATGAAAGATTACCAACAGAACTTTTGTTTTGTTTATTGGTTATGGTTCAGCAGACCTTCTAAGGCAAGAGACATTGCAGGAAAGAGACTTGGCCCCGGAAGGTCCTGGCATTGTTGAAAGGAACTGTAACCTTCGGCTGGCGAGGCCCAGGAGTGTGCTGTGCTCAGAGTTCCTGCCTTGTCCCATGCTAAAAACGTGGGGATCGGAGAACCCATCCCTATCATCCTGACTTATCATTTGGTGAACACTTCTTTCTTTTCTTGTGAACATTATCCCAGACTACTTTGTAACTTAGTTGTAAGGATTGGCAATAGTTATTTTTATTATTATAGGCCCTTTTTATTTGACAAGACGCCACTAGCACTACCTTATTATTAATTGATGGTAGTATCTTGCTCCCATCTTAGAAGTAGATTTAGATTAGGCGTTTTTCTCACCCATTATAAAGTTTAATGAACATCCTTGAACTGTTATCGCTTGTGTCTGTCTTTACTGGTACCACCATGAGTTCCTTACAGGGAGAAGCACCTGACGGTGAGACATGGTATCCCGCTTTTTCCACAACCCACCTAACCCCAATCCCTGCTTATTTCATGAGAAACTAGAACTCCCATAATACCTCATCATGTCACATTGACAACACTACTGAGCCGAGGAAGATGAGGAATGAGGCTGGGGAGATTACCGCCACTGGCTTGATGTGCCTCTGTCCCTTTAATGAGACCAGGCAGAGTCAGGCACGTAATCCTAATTACATACACCTGCCACTTGTTAACACTTCCTGTCAGGATAAAAGGTGGCACGCATAGGCAAACTGTGAGCATGGCTGGGTACGAGAAAGATGTTACGCTGACCTGGCTCCCACAGAGGCGTCGATCTGGACTGGACTGCTGCGATCTCCACCAATGTGACGCGTAGGGCCGAGATGACGGCCTGGACTGGCCCACCTAGCTTCCTTTGCTTGGCCCGTAGGAATATTCTTCTGCAAGTGGAGAAAGGGAATTAACCACCCGTGGAGTTGAGCGTAAATCCCCCCACCCCGCTGTTCTCCCCACTGATTACCTTGGATGTTCCCTCTTATAGTCTCACCTCATGATTTGAAAAGATGAGCTCTCCATCCTGCATTGAGCGCAGGGGCGTGTAGATAACCAGTTGATTCACTGGCTCGAAGGAATTGGTGAGCTCCAGGACAATATTGACTCCGATATTCCCGGCAAGATGCCGTAAGTATGTAGTTCGTAAGAGTTCAAATGCCTGGCTTTCACTCTTGTCCGATTCCTTGCAGGTTGCAGCTTGACCCTACTGAAGAGTTCCTCGTGGCAAGCGGTAATGATCTGGTAAGGATTTGTATTATCCAACACAGTTCGATAAAATAATGTCCATATGTAACCTGTTGCTTTCTCCTTTATTCAGGCGCTGAGAGAAAGTATGAAGTCTCGGGGAATAATGCCTCCGGTGGTAAAATTAGGTAAGTCTTTTGTGGTGAGGGGGGTTCCCCTTGTTAGTCCCTTGTTTCCCCTTGCTGTCCTTTAGTTTCCCCTTAGGGGCCGGGGTTCGGCTAGGATGTAATGGAAGCTGCGCCGACCCGTGAAGAAGAATAGTACCCCCAGTGGTAAAATCAGGTAAATCTATGGGGGGTATTCCTCTGTGTATTCCTTTGGCTCACCTTGCTGTTCTTGTCTTCTCCTTAGGTGCCGGAGTGCGGCAGTAACATGCAGGAGGATGCAGTGAAATGTGAAGATGCTGCGAAGGCCGGTGAGTTCAGCGCGGCGCTGCAGCAGGCGAGGCGACGCGCATAAAATAACTTCTTTCTTGCAGCTCGAAGGCTCGATGGATTGGGAATTCAGGTAAGGATCAAAGGTATTGCTCTTGTTCTAACCTTCTCTCATTCTTTCTCCCATTTTTCTAGGAGCTTCAAACTAGAATAGGGCGTGGCAGAAGACTGGATGCAGACTTGCAGGCATGGTGAGCGTTACGCTGCTGGATGCAGAATAACGCGAAGCGTGTGCTGCTCTTCGGGCGTGGTTTAAATAGCCTTCAAAGTAGTCCCAGGTAAGTATTCCTCCCTAGCCCCACCCAAGTAAAAAAATAGTCCCTATGTAAAATAATCCCTTCCAAGCCTCGTTTGGCTTGGAGCTCTTGCAGCATGGTCTGCCTCAGGTAAGTTTGCAGCATGGTCTGCATCAGGTAAGTTTTAATCTATGAGCTTGGCGCCTATGGCGCCAGGACTGACTCTCCATATGAGCCTGGCGCCATAGGCGCCAGGACTGCACCTAAATAGCCCCTAGCGGAGGTTGTTGGGTTTGCTTGGGGTAACTTGATGCCTGCTTCTGGGGTTGCTGGACTTGGTCTGGGCCCCCGGGGGTAGGCATCATGACAGCACTCCCCCCAAGGCCCCTTCTAAAGTCATTCTTCCCTGTGGTTTCGGTTTGTCTGGGAAATTTCGGTGGAATTCTTTCACCAATCGCGGTGCATGAACATGGTCACTAGGTTCCCATGATCTTTCCTGTGGTCCATAACCTTTCCAGTCGATTAAATAAAAAAGTTTTGACTTTATCACCTTGGAGTCCAGGATGTTCTTAACTTCAAATTCGGGTTCTCCGTCTTCAAGGATGGGGTCTGGTGGCTTGGTTAGTCTTGTCCCTGGTTGTACTGGCTTCAAAACTGACACATGAAAGACGGGATGAATTCGCATATTAGCAGGTAAGTCCAACTTGACAGCCACCGGGTTGATAATGGCCTTAATTGAGTAAGGTCCCAAATATCTGGGGTTAAAGGTCTGTGTTCCCTTTAGAGGTATATGTTTTGTGGCTAACCATACTTGGTCCCCTATTTGGTATTGTGGAGTATCACTTCTATGCCGATCAGCATCTTTCTTGTATTTTTCTTTCGCCTGTTTTATATGTGTAGTTACTTCCTTAAAGGCTTGTGTAATCGTAGCGTGCAGATGGTCCACTGCGGGCATTTCTAAGTCTTGGGGTGAGTCAAGGTCTGAGGTTCGAGGATGGTGCCCATATAAGGTATAAAAGGGTTTTGTCCAGTTCCAGAGTGTACTGAATTATTATATGCATATTCGGCGATCCAAAGAAAGTCTTTCCAATTACTCTCCGTCTGATGTAACATACAACGCAGGTATTGTTCGAGAGTCTGGTTGGTCCTCTCCATTTGACCACGGTCTGGGGGTGGTGACTGGTCGATAACCTCACATCGATTTGCGCCAATTGACAGCTTTTTTTCCAAAAATGTGAAATGAATTGACTGCCCCGGTCAGAGACCAACACGGACGGAAATCCATGTATGCGAACAATGTTTTCGAGGAATTCTTTGGCCAGGATTGAGGCTGAAGGTAGTCCTTTTAACGGAATAAAGTGGCCATCTTGGAAAAAAGATCCACAATAACTAGAATGGTGTTGAACCCATTAGAAGGAGGTAGGTCGGTAATAAAGTCTAACGATAAGGTGTGCTATGGTGCAGGCGGAATGTCTAAAGGTTGTAAGAGTCCAACTGGTTTTTTCTTTTGATTTTGTTTTGGGCGCAAATGCCACAAGACATCACAAATGATTTGATATCCTTTCGCCAGGTGGGCCACCAGAATTGTCTTTTAATTTTAGCTTCAGTTTTTGCAATACTTGGGTGCCCCTCCATTAGGTATCATGATAACGGGAAATGACTAGCTCTTGTAGTTCCTTGTGTGGCAGAAATAGCCGCCCTTGGTAATAAGGCAGCTCATTGGTGACAGAGTAGTCCGGGCCTTTCTTTACCCAGTCCTGCAGGGCTGTAGGATCGAAGAGTTGCTGAATCTTTACCTGAATGTCCTCTAGTGTCTGTAGAGTAGTCATGCCAAGAATCCTTTGTTCGGAAATTATAGGTACTGGTTCTGGGTTCACTTCTGCCTCTCCCATCCCTATTCAGGATAAGGCTTCTGCTTTACCATTCTTACAACCTGGTCGATAGGTTATCACGAAATCGAACTCGGCAAAGAACAATGCCCATCGGAGTTGACGTGACGATTGGGCCTTGGCTGTTTTTAAATACTGTAAGTTCCGGTGATCGGTGATCACAGTAATGGTATGCCTGGCACCGAGAGGACAATGCCGCCAAGCCTTGAAGGCGGATTTAATGGCTAATAACTCCTTGTCGGTAGCCGGATAGTTTAACTCGGGTGCCGAGAACTTTCTGGACCAAAATGCTACTGGGTGAAGCTGGCCAGTTTCAGGGTCCTTTTGAGACAGGACAGCTCCCATGGCTAGACTGGATGCATCAGTTTCCACTATGTATGGAAGTTCAGGGCGCGGGTGCTTTAACACAGGTGCAGACGTGAATTTCGCTTTAAGCTCTTGGAAGGCATTTTCAGCTTCTTCAGTCCACATTAAGCGTTTATTTTTTCGCAAGAGTGCTGTGATGGGATGTACACGACATGTAAAAAATCTGGGATGAATCTGCGGTAGAAATTGGCAAAGCGGAGAACGCTTTGTACTCCTTTAACTGAACTTGGTGATGGCCACGTAAGGATTGCGTCCACCTTTCGTGAGTCCATTCGGACTCCCTTTGGGGTCAGGATAAACCCAAGGAATTCAACTTCTGTGGCATGAAAAACACATTTCTCTAGTTTTGCATATAGTTTGTGCTGGCGCAATTTCACAAGGACTGCTCGGACGTGCTTCACATGGTCAGATACTGAAGAGGAGTATACTAGAATATCATCGATATACACAACAACACAAACGTCAATGAGTTCATGAAGGACATCGTTCATGAAGTATTGGAAGGCTGCTGGTGCATTGCACAACCCGAAAGGCATCACCTGGTATTCGAATAACCCATACTTAGTGCAGAAAGCAGTCTTCCATTTGTCACCCTCTTTTACGCGTACCAGATGGTATGCCCCCCGGAGATCTAATTTAATGTATATACAGGCGCCCTTCACTTGGTCTAATAGTTCAGGCATCAGAGGCAACGGGTATTGGTTCTTAACAGTTATCTGGTTCAATGCGCGGTAGTCTATGCACGTTCTGAGGTCACCTTCCTTTTTGGGTACGAAGAACAAAGCTGAAGATGCAGGGGACTTGGATGGGTGAGTAAAGCCATTGGCAAGGTACTGGTGTAAGTATTGTGGTAGGTGAAGGTTCTCAGGTTCCGTAAGGGCATAGATCCTGCTACAAGGGGGTTGTGCACCGGGTATGAGATCAATTTGACAATCGTACGATCTGTGAGGAGGTAAGGTGTTTGCCTACTCCTTTTGGAAGACATCCTGGAATTCTTGGTATTATGGAGGTAGTTGCATGACTGCTGTGGTTACTGTGGCCAGGCCTGCGTTCTGATTTTTCTTTGGGTAACAGGTTTGTGCACAATCCAGGAAGGTTATTCTCTTCTCTCGCCAATCAATACAAGGATTATGTGTTTCCAACCAAGGTATCCCCAGTATTATTTGGAATTGTGGGGCTTTGATTAGATCAAACACAATAGTCTCTCGATGCCCATCCTGACCCAATAGTGTCATCTCTGCGGTGGAATGAGTTACAGGCCCAGAGGCAATTTCAGTTCCATCGACTGTGGTGATGACATCTGAGATGGTTTTTCGGCAGAGAGGTAGATTCATCCTAGAAGCCAATTCATAGTCCACATAGTTTCCTATGGCCCTGCTATCAATATATACCCTTACTGCGTGCATGCACGATGGCTGCCCTGGATCTACGAGGACCATTGGTATGATGAAATGCGAGGTCTGAGTATCCTTCTTCAAGCTCGACAAGCGGACCTCTACGCTTGTCGGGCGTGGTCGTTTCCCGAGTCCGACACCATATGGCTCTTATCAGCAGCTCCTACCACCTTCTTGGGTGGTTTTCCAGGGCAATCCCGTAGAAAATGTCCAGAAGTTCCACAATATAGACACAATTGCATTTGCCGTCTCCTTTCTCTTTCCTTCTGGGTTAAGGGTCCTTTAACCCCTCCGATTTGCATGCGATCTGAAGCATCTGCTCCTTTGGGGTTAGCGTGGGTTTTGACCAACACCCGATTCTCAAACTTGGCTCGATCAGCCTTTCTGTTCTGAAGTCTGTGATCTAACTGGACCACTAAGTCTATATATTCAGCGCAGTCTTGAGATGGGTTCACGACTTGAGCCAAGACATCCTTGAGTTCTCCTCGAAGCCCTTGATGAAATAACGTGATTCGTTTTACCTCAGGCCATCCAGTTTCCACTATTAACCTATTAAAGGTCGCGATGTAGGATAGAAGGTCCTGGTTACCCTGTCGTAGGGACAAAAGTTCGTTATCCAGGGCCTGTCCTTGGGAGTGCCGGGCAAATAGTCTTTCCATGCTAGTTTGAAAGCCCTGAAAATCCCGAAGAATTGGGTCATCCTGAGTAACTAGTGGAATTGACCAATCAGCTGCACTGCCGCTGAGATATGACAATACAAAGGCTACCTTGGCTTGATCGTTTGGGAAGGCTCCAGGTCTGCATAAAAAGTGCAAGCGGCATTGGTTCATAAACACGGCAAACCTTTTGGGATCTCCAGCAAAGCGTTCAGGTGGGGCTAATGGAATATGTCCTGGTAGGTTTATTTGCACAGGGTTACTCGATACCACAGGAGCCGGATTTCCCCCGGAACCAGGTAGGGGTGCTTGTCCAGCCTGGCTTTGCAATAGTTGCCTAGCAAGATCTTCAGTTCGCTCCTTTGACAAAATCAGTTCTCCCCTAAGAGCATTGGTTTCTTGACGGGCGGAATGCAATTCAGCCCTCAGTTCCCCTAGTAATTGGGCCAATTGGTCAGTCTCTGAGGTATCCATAACGCCCGGGTGGGAATTTGTGGGTAGGCTTCACGTTCTGTTACGCTCACCTGGCTCCCACAGAGATGTCGATCTGGACTGGACTGCTGCGGTCTCCACCCATATGACGCGTAGGGCCGAGATGACGGACTGGACTGGCCCATCTAGCTTCCTTTGCTTGGCCCGTAGGAATATTCTTCTGCAAGTAGAGAAAGGGAATAAACCACCCATGGAGTTGAGCGTAAATCCCCCCACCCCGCTGTTCTCCCCACTGATCACCTTGGATGTTCTCTCTTATAGTCTCAACTGATGATTTGAAAAGCTCTCCATCCTGCATTGAGCGCAGGGGCGCGTAGATAACCAGTTGCTTCACTGGCTCGAAGGAATTGGTGAGTTCCAGGACAATATTGACTCCGATATTCCCGGCAAGACACCGTAAGTATGTAGTTCATAAGAGTTCAAATGCCTTACTTTCACTCTTGTCCGATTCCTTGCAGGTTGCAGCTTGACCCTACTGAAGAGTTCCTCGTGGCAACCGGTAATGTTCTGGTAAGGATTTGTATTATTCAACACAGTTCGATAAAATAATGTTCATATGTAACTTGTTGCTTTCTCCCTTATTGAGGCACTGAGAGAAAGTATGAAGTCTGGGGGAATAATGCCTCCGGTGGTAAAATTAGGTAAGTCTTTTGTGGTGAGGGGGGTTCCCCTTGTTAGTCCCTTGTTTCACCTTGCTGTCCTTTTGTTTCCCCTTAGGGGCCGGAGTTCGGCTAGGATGCAGTGGAAGCTGTGACCCGTGAAGAAGAATAGTACCCCCGGTGGTAAAATCAGGTAAGTCTATGGGGGGTATTCCTCTGTGTATTCCCTTAGCTCACCTTGCTGTTCTTGTCTTCTCCTTAGGTTCCGGAGTGCGGCGGTAACATGCAGGAGGATGCAGTGAAATGTGAAGATACTGCGAAGGCCGGTGAGTTCAGCGCGGCGCTGCAGCAGGCGAGGCAACGCGCATAAAATAACTTCTTTCTTCCAGCTCGAAGGCGCGATGGATCGGGAATTCAGGTAAGGATCAAAGGTATTGCTCTTGTTCTAACCTTTTCTCATTCTTTCTCCCTTTTTCTAGGAGCTCCAAACTTGAGGCGGGCGTGGCAGAAGACTGAATGCAGACTTGCAGGCATGGTGAGCGTTACGCTGCTGGATGCAGAATAACGCAAAGCGTGTGCTGCTCTTCGGGTGTGGTTTAAATAGCCTCCAACGTAGTCCCAGGTAAGTATTCCTCCCCAGCCCCACCCAAGTAAAAAAATAGTCCCTATGTAAAATAGTCCCTTCCAAGCCTCGTTTGGCTGGGAGCTCTTGCAGCATGGTCTGCATCAGGTAAGTTTGCAGCATGGTCTGCATCAGGTAAGTTTTAATCTATGAGCCTGGCGCCTATGGCGCCAGGACTGACTCTCCATATGAGCCTGGCACCATAGGTGCCAGGACTGCACCCAAATAGCCCCTAGCGGGGGTTGTTGGGTTTGCTTGGGGTAACTTGATGCCTGCTTCCGGGGTTGCTGGACTTGGTCTGGGTCCCCGGGGGTAGGCAACATGACAAAGGAGCAGCTCTTTCAGGGCTGAGGCGAACCAGGCTATGGCAGTTGGAAGGCCAAGGGGCTGATAGGCATTGTGAAGAATGAGAGAGGACCAGGCAAGACTTCCGCATTTTCGGGAAGCCGTAAGCGTGACAGGAGTGAAACCAAGTGAGCGGGAAAGGAGAAACCTTCAAGTTGCTTCAAAGCTGCCTGCTACCCTCCAGAGTGAATGTTGGAGTTGGGGAAAAGCAGACCTCCCGGGTGAACGACGGAGTTGGGGAGGAGCAGAGGAGGCATTGGTAACGGCTTGACTGCTATATCAAAGCGCGTTTAAGAAAGAAGCCTAATTAACACGACTGATGAGTTATCGAAGGGAACAAAAGCATGGTTTGTGTTAAAAGCAAAAGTAACTGTAACCCAAAGTTGATGGTTGCGCTAGTGCCGATAGAGCGCATAATGTAAAGCACAATTGTTGAACTGTGAGGAAAGTATACAAAGTAACAGATTGGTCCTGCAAGGCAGAATCGCACATTCGAAAGTCTCTGTGAAATGTTCCGAGTTGAAGTATATTAAAATGGGAACCAAAGGCAAGATAGTAACCGCGATCCCGAACGTAAGTTGAATAAGTGAAAAGCAAAGTACTCTGAATATACCAAGAGGGTAATGTATGAGAAATTTGAAAGGGGCTAAGAGGGCAAAGTAAATAGGATTCGAAATTACAAGTACCAAGAGACATTGGTGTTGCAAAGTGATGAAGATTGTTGTTTGTTGAGTTGATTAAAGAGAGGTAGATGTGGTCATGCTGAGGTCTATGTAAAATCCTTGCAGTTTCGGAAGTCTTAGACAGTTAAAGGAGATAAAGACAAAATGTGTGGAAGGGAACCCCCACAAAAAGAAAGAGAGGCTCGATCCTGGCGGATATGCCAGGAAGAACACCATGTATTTACAACCCAAGTCCCACAGTCTCCCCCGTATGGCCTCAATGGACTTACATTGCTTCACCACTTCCTGTGTGAAGTCCGGAAAGGCCCTGATTTGAGTTCCCCTACTTGATAAGACCTCCTCCACTTGGCATCCTGCAGTATAGCATCTCTATGTCTGAAGTTCAGAAATGTTGGAATTATCGGCCTATGTGGAGCGCTAGGAGGTGGTTTTCTGCCAGGGACCCTATGTTCTCCTTCCACCGTTAACAGTTTAGACATCCCCTTCAGACCACATGTGTCCACAAACAAGCCTTCAAAGAATACCTTCTAGGTGTGGCCTTCATGGCCTTCATAGCCTTCAGGTAACTACCACAATTCTAACATTGCATCTGCAGGAACACCCTTCAGCATTTTCAGCTCTTTCCTCCAACACTCTTGTAGCAGTGGCAAGACCCACAGTTTTGGAGTACAATAGCTGCACCTTATCCTCCAGTGTGCCCAATCTCTGCTCCAACTCAGTGACCCGCTCACTCACCTTCCTGAGGTCTACCCGGACGAAGGACCCATTCACTCCTACTTCCTAAATCCTAACCTCTAAAGACAGTCTCGATTCCTGTATAGCTGCCAATAGTTCCAGCGTGGCCTGTGCTGCAGTGGGTTCCAGCTGAACATTCGTACCATCTTCCACTGGTGAATGTTTATCATGTTTGCCCTTAGCAACATCCACCCTTTGTTGCTGACATTTCAACATTTTGTTGCTCCAATGGGCACAAAACCATAGACAGCCAAGTGACCCCTTGTGCACTTCTCACCCAAGCCAACCTGATCTGACCTCTCACCACTCCTGCTTTGTGTCTGTTAACCCCATGCTATGAGGTCCCTCTGCATCTTCCTAAATACAGGAGAGAGCCTCACACATGGCTCCCACTGCTCTCGTCAACACTGTTCCATAGACACCATTCCTCAGAGACACTCATGTCTGCATCCAAGCTCACCTCCCCAAGTGCTCCCTCTCCCCTAATCTCATCCACCTCTCAGAGCGACCGGCCCAGCATCCACTCCAATCATGCTTCTCTCCCAGCCTCAGGCCTCTACTGATGTGCGGTCTTCCTATTGCACGTGCTGTTGTCCACCAGTCACACCTCTGTGCCCTTCGCAGTAGTCACCAGCATGGCCTGTCACTTCTTCAGATCTCTGAGCTATCACCCCAAAATGGCACTGACTCCATCCGGATGGTCGCTTCTCCCACAGCTTTGCCGCAGTGCACCCGGGGCACCAAAGTGAGGGAGGAGCAAACACCCCCCCCCCCACATTCCGATCTAGGTTCCAGGCAAATGTAACCACCAAAGTCAGGATAATGACGGATATTTCATGGCTTTGAGAAAGAGCTTTGCAAGTTTACATCCACTTCTAGTGTCTCCCAGCCACGTTCACTCCCATCACCAATTTCTGTCAAAATTCAGAATTCAGATTTGGGCTCTGTTCAAAGTCATGAATGTGGAGACGAACTTGCCAATCTCTGTTACTGAGCGGTATCCAATACAGACGTCCTCCAAATCTCCTTGTGCTGGAGCATCTGCTACACCCACCAGTTTAAAATGAATCTTTAGCAAGATGGCCCAGCCTGTGCCCCTGAATTATGGAGACATTGGTAACTCCTATCAAACCTAACTCTTGCTGGGCCCAACTTGAATTAATCTCTCAATCTAGTGCCTCTTCAGAAAGCAGGGCTTCTTCTGCAAGATCCGATATCTTTAGCATAGTACCCACTGTATTTAGGAGGCGGCCCTGGCAGGTCTTCCAGGTTCTGTCAGCACCTATACATATATCTTTCCAGTAATGGAAAAAAAGAGAGCTTGTTTTGGATCCAAATCCGGCACCATGTGGTGTTTATCACTCATGGATAGTTTTGGGCACTTATCTTCTGATGGGATCCATTGTAGCGCGCCTAATTTGATTATGCGGACAGGACGTGCTATGTACTTAGATGGATTGCACTTTCTAATTAGCAGAGGGGCTTGCCCAAACCCTTAGAAAGCTTGATTCATAGGATCGCTGGAGGTACAGATGAAGTATTCAAATGAATTTGGGTATAGGACATATTATGCACTTAAATGGATTTTGAGTAGGAATGGTGACACACTAAGACATTCCTGCGGGGCATAACACACAATGCACTTAGACGGTTGTTTCTTTTGAGGATGGGAAATATATCATAGGTGAGACCCTTACAATACCTGCAAAGGCTATGCCATAGGGTTGGACGGAGATTTGTGGGTGGGCTGGCGCTGCATCGAATCTACACATGCAGTTCCACTGAAAGCATTATGCCCACAAGGTTTCAGACCACCCATGACAGTCCAATCTACTTGCTAAGCAACCCCTTGCACCTAAAACCGCTCAGGTTAGCCGCTGAAATGAACAGTGGTTTCATGCCATATCATATCTAGTTTATTTGCCTTTTGCACTCAAAGAATCCCATTAGCCTGGTGCTTCTCCATGGTAGCATTCTACACCTACTAAGAGATGCACTTGGATGACCAGCCTATCGCCTTGGGAGACTTAGGGTTAACTGGACAACAGTGGCAGAAATTAATCGGACAAAGTGACATCAAAGATAAACTCTGTCCGAGTTTAAGGTATGCATAAATGCCCCACGTCTGTGTACATCTGCCGCAGGCATGGCTCTTCATCCAGCACTCTAGAATGCAACTACGGCTATGTCAAATTCAGTCTAGCTGCCCACATAACTTCTCGCACTGAAACCCCAAACTTGCCTCAACAACTGTGCCATTAGTATAAATCGACAAATTACGACAAATTCGGTCTAGCTGGGCACACATTGAGTCTCCTGCACTAGCGCTCTGTCTTGACCACCCACAACACCCTCCCATGTACCTGACCTCTTGGGTTCTTTACTGGAACCTAGCTAGTCCTCCTAAATCCTAATCTCGGCAGAATGCACAAATGCATCTTAAAGTCTACTCTTAGAACGTTTTCCCATACACGGACTTCGGTCACCGAGGGTGTTCCAACCACAAAGCACATTGAGGCTCTACAAATGGGAAAATTGTGATATATAAATGATGACTACAACACAATACAACTTCTTACTGAGGAAATGCCTAGCAAACCTACCTACATGAGGCAACACAAACCACTCTGTGGAGTTTGTGTGAGTTAACCCGAAAGGATTGAACATCTGTTCTCCCATATGGTCCATTACCCCTGAGGCTGTTGGATCTTCTTCTGTCAGATCCCCCAGTCTTCACTCGGATTGTTCATAGGATAAACAATTCATGGGGGAGCATCAGCCTCACTCAAATTTGTGTTCCACCACTCAACCCCAGATGACAAGCTTAGGGCCAAGAATATGGCCCTCTTATGTAGAATTAGGTCATCCCCTAAGCCCAGTGACTAATATGGTGACCCCCAAGTCATCTGCAAATGATTCTCCTGCCAGCATCTGGGCATGCTGCATTGAATGTCCCTGGATCCAAGCGTTACTTGGACCTCCCAAACATGGTGCCATTGTTGTGCCTGCTTGTGTATCCTAGAAGTTATCCCCATGTCTTCTTGCTGTCCAAAATCACCTTTATCAGTTGGGTCTGCCAGACCTTGTCATACTGCCACTTTCATAATGGCAGTAGCACAGGCCTGTGATACACATTTACCAATGAAAGAAACCAACTAGGACTGCCATTGAGCAGATTCAACAGTCACTTCTGTCTGAGGGCAGGGCATCTTGCCCACTTTTCTCTACTTTCCAGATGCCTTCTGTCCTCTCTAGCCACGAAATGAAACTAACTTGAACATGCAAGACCGGTTCCTCCAGTGCATACATGCCACGGCTACACTCCAAAGTAACCCAAGAGGTTTTTCCTGCCATAAATTGGGCTTCTGCAGATCAGCGGCAGTGGTCCTAGGCCACCAGGAAATACTGAAGAGAGGTAGGGGTAGAACGTGCTGCAAGTAATCTGGGAAGCAAACACAGCCGAAGGACGTTTCAAATTGCTGTGGTACCCACACGGACACTGCACACCCAGCTATGTAGTTCCAACCAGAAACACTTATATTAACGTGAGCAGAAAGAAAGGAGGACCGTGTGACAGTGATTGGAGGAAAGAGAGAAGGAGGGACAAGGACTATGCATGATGGGAGTAGTTACTTTTTGTTTTTCTTGCTGTTAAGTTAATTAAAGCAAAGAGCAGTGCATGATAGGTGCAAGAGGGGCGCCTATGACTATTTTTGGATTGTTTAAAGGACTTAGGTTTAGTCACCGTAAGTTTCCTAGGGTCATCCAGACGTGGACTCCTTGCTCACTGTGCTCAGAGAGGCACAGCTCCACCTCACTGATGAGGCCCAGCAAGGCTGAAACACGTGTCTGGGGTTGCTGTTGGTACTCTTGTTCAGAAGAGAATTGCCTAGCATTTCAGTGCTGGACTGCCCATGTGGGCGGGGCAAAACGCGCCTGTATACAAGTGTTTCAAGGTGCGACGAGGCAAGGGAGGGGGAACAGAGGGAAGACCGAGACAACGATCTTACTAGGCCTGATGACATTGAGATCACCCAGATAGATATTTACCTTTTGTGAAAGATGCAGTGAGCTTAAGTGTGGCTGTGGACTAGTGGCTACCTTCCCAAAGAACAGGTCATTTAGCCATGTTGGTTCTCGCAGAGGGGTGCTTATGACTATTTTTTGATTGCATAATAGGAGCCATGCCTCAGAATGTTTGTCTACGTATTCCGCTTCTAAAACGGTAAATTTGAATGCCATTTTACCACCAAGATACCCTCGCACATGTGGGCATATTTTTTATTTGGACTAGTGGATGATGGGCGTTCAAAAGGACGAGAAGGGGGCCATGTCTAACCCAATAAAAGAAATAGGTGATCCCTTAAGGACCATCCCCCATGTTTTTAACCTCATAAAACTGAGCGGGAACGTTTCTAAATTCCTAGGTTAAATGACAGAAGCATTTACATACCTGCCAGGATTCGAAGTGAGCAAGATAAGATCTGACTGCGAGAATTAATTATGATGGACTAACTTCACAGAGAAATGTAATTATAATGTGCTAAATCCAATTTAAACGAGCAAGTCTGAATTCAAAATGAACGAGGAAAATGATCAAAATGACTGGAGACTTTCGTTTTTTTTGGCCATGATTACAGTTTTGCGATGCAATCCATTCGCTTGGGTGATAAGGGCATGCAGACACGGGACTGGCAGGATTAAAGCAATAAATGGCAATTCACAGGAGGAATCAAATGGGCTACAAACACAGAGTTTCACTCTCCCGCAGAGCTCTACAGGCCTGTCTATTTTTTAGGTTTGGCTCTTAGATGTTGCATAGCGAAACCAAGTGTAGCCAAACACTAGTGCTATGAGTGTGGCGATGGAGATACTGCAGACGTGGGTGGATCTATATACTCGAGTGCTGTGGCCATGTCTCCTGCCTTTCCAGGCGCTGGAGTCCCACCTCAGCAGAAGACATGAGCAATATCTGTCACTGGCTCTTTCACTAGAGAGATCTATGGAGGAAAGCAGTACTGCTGGAATTCACCATCTCTCCTCTGGATGTCTGTCTCGTTACATCTTGCTAATGGGCTGCAGGCGTATTGTAAGTTAACTTTGCTGTGTGGCTATATTAGACGTCGTATTGCTTCTTTGTAGATGGTTAGCTTTATTGCTCTTATCTTGGCCTCATGCAAAGTTTGAAACCTTGTTCTTGATGATTGTTTTCTTTTAATAAAAACTACGATGAGAACTAGGTAACTACGCTATCAGGTAATAATGTCCCCATACATAATGTCGCCCGGAAAAGCCGTTGGCGGCATTATATATGGTGACATTATGTATGGGGACGGGTTGCGGGGATGTCCCCTGCTCCCCTTGTATAAAAAAACTAAATTCAGGGGTTGCTGGGTGTCCCCTGCATGTTCAACATAATAATGGCTCTACAAAAAACTGCGACTTTTTTGTCAGGAGACATTTTTCCGGGGACATTATTACATGGAACCGGAACTATGTATATTTAACTTATAGTTAGTTACCCTATCACACCCTTGTTCGGGACAGACTAGTAACACAGCCAACTATTCCACAAGGCCAGGCTTGGGAAAAAACTGAAATGGGTTAAGGTAAAAGGAAGGGTGGGATTCTAAATCTGCCTGCTTCTACTCTCTGCCCTCTGCAACCTATCCAGAACAGGACTGCGAGACTTGTCCTTGGCCTGAAGCCCAGGGATTGTATCTCTCGAGAACTGAAATCTCCGGACTGGCTCCCAGTGGCTGCGAGTATTAAGTTCAAAACCCTATGCATCGTCCACAAGGCCTTATGGGGCCTAGGACCTCAATAACTTCAACTCTCTCTTCCTAAATATATTCCTTCTCGAGCCCTTCGCTCATCCGCCTCCAACTCCCTCAGGGTCAGTCGCTTCTCCAAGCAACGTGTTGGTGGGAGATCTCTTTCTTCAGCTGGTGCCTCCCTCTGGAACAGCCTTCCTTAAACTTGAGGAGAACCATCTCCGGTTCAGGAAACACCTCAAAACCTTTCCCTTTGCTTCTGCTTTTTCTCCTCCTCTCCTTTGCTGACCTCCTGGCTGTAAACGAAACTGCACTGGTACCTAGGCACCCTCTGATCTCGGGCCCAGGTCCCACCCCCGCCAGCGTCACACACCTGCACTGCCCCCTGGCAACCCCCGCACTTAGGGACTGTTCTGTATCCCTACAGTCCCCCTACCTTCTCCTGATACCTGGTTTCTGCACTTACCCATGCACTTGCCACATGCTGGCCGTTACTTACCTATTGTTATTATCTATTGCCATGTACTGCACTGTCCCTTCCCCCTTCCCATGCACTTGCGCAATCTGAATGACACCTGGACTAGTATGATCATTGTCTGTCCTCCCTTTGTATCCCCCCTTGCCTTGCCATGCTTGAAACACTTGTGTATAGGCGCGTTATAAATGCTGTATCATATCATATCATATAATTCTACTCTCATCTCCTTCCAAAGACAATAACAGCTAAAATGTCCACTGGGATGCCCCATGCCAGATTAGAATACAGTTTATCTATAGTAGCGCTAAATAATTCCCTCCTTACTTATACATTGATAAATGAATGACGTTCTACTTACTTTGTTGAATACACACAAAGAGAAGATACTTAAGCAGACCGATGGTTGATCTGGACTAAAAAATAATAAATAAAAAAACGACAAACAAAGTTCTGTGCAGTCTAAGTCACTCTTTAACCATAAGAGGATACTACTAGCTAAAATCACCCAAAACTAGCAACTGAACTGATAGTTTGCTTCTATTTGTTGCTCTAAAAATAGATTTCTTCTCCTCAGCGTAAACCATTTTACCAAACTGAGGGAGACATGAAAGAATGGACTTCTTGAAAAACAAAAACAACCACTCCCCGATAATGGATACAAATAAAATTAATCCTGCCCCTTTTTGCTTTATGGTCCAGTTGGGTGGAAACACACTGTATACCCTCCAAGCAGCCTTGTACACTTCTTGATCCTAATATTTGTTATTTATGACCGCTAAACGGTAGTTATACAATAACTTTGCGTTAACAAAATCTTTGGTAACACAGCACAGGTTCATAGGTCACATGTACATTCTGACAGCTGCTGTGGCCCAAAGTCACTGTGGACAGAGGCAAAGGCTGTATTTAACTTCTTGCATTCTGTTCCAAAATATCATAATTGTGTTCCGATCAGTCTGGTGGTAGGGTAAGATCTAAGAATAAGCCGTATCTGGTTTTGGTGTGGTGACTGATAAGAGCCCACAATTATTATAGTCACACCCAATTGATGTTATACAAGTGTCCATTCGGAGCCATGTCAGCTATGTGAAGGCTGTGTGGATTCATGGCTAGCCTGCCTGTCTCAATTTCAGCAAGTGAGGTAATAGGCAGAAAGCTGCTCTTCTTTGATTATCTGTGAAGATATTGATATTGATATTTTATTTCTATTGCGCTCATACACAAGTGTTTCAGAGAGTGACAAGGCAAGGGAGGGGAACAGGGAAGAACAAAAAAACGATCTTACTAGGCCCAGTGATATTGACAACGTGCAAGTGCATGGGAGAGAGGGAGGGGAAAAGTGCATGGAAGGGGGGAGAAGTGGAAAGTGCGAAGCAAAGGAGAAACAGATAAATAATAATAAATAAATAAATAAATAAATACATAAATAATAAAGGCAACAAATAGTGGTAGTGCAGCCAGCAATTGGCAAGTGCTAGGTTTAAGGCAGCAGACAGGGTAGGTCTGATAAGTGCAGGAAGAAAAAGGTGGGGGGGGGGCTGTATGGGTACAGATACAGACCCCAGTGCAAGGGGTGGCCCAGAGGCAGTCCGGGAGGGTGGCAGGGTGAGCCGATACCTGGGCCCGGAGGACAGAGGGTGGCCAGGTGCACAGTGCCAAGAGAGAACAGATCAGCATGGGAGAGGGAGAGCGAAGGCAGAAGAAGAGAAGAAGGTCTTGAGGTGCTTCTGGAACTGGAGATGGTTCTCCTCAGATCCTAGAGTGGCAGGGAGGCTTTTCCAGAGGGAGGCCCCAGCCTAAAACAGAGATCTACCCCAAGCTTGTTTCTTTGAAAAAAGACTGACCCTGAGGGAGTTAGAGGTAGAGGGGCAAAGTGCTTGAAAGGGGAGGTATTTGCAGTGCAGAGGGATAACTGAAGGTATTTTGGACCCAGGCCCCAGAAAGCCTTGTGGACAATGCAGAGGATTTTGAATTTAATCCTTGCATCCACTGGGAGCCAATGGAGGGATTTCAGAGCTGGAGAGATACGATCCCAGGGCTTGAGGCCAAGGAAAAGTCTCACAGTCCTGTTCTGGATTAGTTGCAGAGGGCAGAGAGTAGAGGCAGGTAGGTTTAGCAAAGAAAGAGGCTGTTACAGTAGTCCAACCTAGAGAGAACCAGAGCTTGGGAGACCATGAGCTTCTGGGGGAAGGAGATGAAAGACAGAGTACCTCTGAGGAGGTGCAGTAGGAAGTTTGACTTTTTAGAGACATCAGAGATGTGGGCGGAGAAGGAAGGTGTGGAGTCAAAGATGACCCCGAGGTTCTTAGCCTCGCAGGTGGGGGTAGGAGGAGGGCCACGGGAGGCTGGCCAGAGAGTGAGGGGAAAGGATGGTGAAGGTGTGCCGATGCAGAGGATCTCCGTCTTGCTGACATTCAGACAAAGATCATTGGCGGCACACCAATCTTGAATGGCAGTTAGGCAATCAGAGATGAGAGAGCAAGACGAGGTGGCTGAGGGCAGCCTGAAAATGAGTTCAGTGTTGTCAGCGTAGCACTGGAAATTTGAGCAGAAAATGGCAATGCAGTGGGCGAGAGTTGCCAGGTATTGTTTGAAAAGCCAGGGCGAGAGGTTAGACCCCTGGGGAACACCACAGGTAGAGAGGAAGATAGATGATAGGAAGGACCCAAGTTGGACCTGGGAGGATGGATCAGAGAGGAAAGAGGTCAGCCAGGCCAGAGCCTGATCAGTGATACCCAGATTATCACGGAGATGGTTGAGCAGGATGGTATCGTTGACCTTGTTGAAGGCAGGAGGGATATCGAGGAGGATGAGGACAGAGGGAATGTTAGAGTCAAGGTTGGAGAGCAGATCTTCACGGATGTTCAGGAGAGCAGTTTCCATGCTTCTGGCAGCTCTGAAGCCAGACTGGTGGTCATGGAGACAGCCAACAGAATTGGAATGAAGGTGAAGCTGAGAGATGGCCAACTTTTCCAGGAGTTTGCCCAGAAAGGGAGTAATGCAAATTGGGTGATAGTTAGGTGGACAAGAAGGATCAGCTGTGGGTTTCTTGAGAAGAGGATGCACAAGGGAGTGCTTCAGAGGGGAGGGGAAGGATCCTGAGGTAAAGGAGTGGTTGCAAAAATCAGCAAGGGCTGGAGCGAGGTTGTCAATGTGGTCCTTGATGGTTTTAAAGGAACAGGGATGAACCTGTTTTGACGAGGCTTTCATAGATCGGACTTGTCTAGCGACCTCGTCAGGGGAGAAAAGAGGAAAGGACGGGAAGGATGGTGGGGGTGGCTAAAGGAGGGTCAGCAAGCACAGATGAAGAGGGGAGAGGAGCGGGTGGAGAGGCTGGACAGGATGTTCTGGGTTTTTGAGATAAAGTGAGAGGCAAAGGCATTGCAAAGAACATGGGAGGCAACAGGAGGGGTAGAAACGGCAGCAGGGTTGGACAGGTCATTGCAGATTTTAAAGAGTTTGGGCGAGTTGTTAGATGCTGCAGAGACACAAGCTTGAATGTGGACTCTCTTCTTGGTGAGGACAGAGAGTCGTTATTGCCTTTGTAGCAGGCGACAGGCCAGTTTGTCAGAGGATGAACAAGAAGCCGATTCCGATTTCCTCTCAGCCGCCCTACACTTAAGTTTAAGTGTAGCTAGGTCGGAGTCATACCAGAAATTGCACTTGGCTTTGGACTTCAAACGGATCCTCATGACAGGGGCAAGAGCATCAAGAGTATCAGAAATGGATCAGTAGAGCAGAGAAAGGTCTGTGTCAGGATGTGAGACAGCCAGAGGTGGGGGGGGGGGACAGAAAGTGGCAGCAAAAGCCTTAACTGACACACGCTTCATGGGCCGGATGTCCAAGAAGGTATGTGGCAGTGTTGGGGTAGGCTTGTCTTTGGGGGAAGAGAGGGAGAGATGAGAGGAGAGGAGGGAGTGATCGCTCCAGGAGAGAGATGTGGTCATAGGGATGGAGAGGGGGAGGTCAGAGGAGATCAAGACATCAAGTGTGTGCCCTGCAGAGTGAGTCAGTCCAGAGGGGTGGATGGACAGGGAGAGGGAGTCGCAGAGGTCACGGAAGAGTACAGAGGAGGAACAAGGAGAGTCTAAATGTATATTGAGGTCACAGAGGAGGAGGAGTTGAGAGGTAGAGGCCAGGAGGAAGGAGTAGAGGTCTGCCCACTCCGAGAGAATTGTGGTGATTTGACCAGGAGGCCGGTAGATGGTAGCCACAGTAAGAGAATGAGTAGGCGAGAGAGAGAGCCTATAGATAAGGCATTCAAAAGAGGAGCAGGTCTGAGTGGGAATGATAGAGGCAGGCCTCCACTCAGGAAAGATCAGGGCTACCCCCCACCAGACCGGGAGGATCTGGGTGTGGAAAGGATCTTGTAGCCATCAGGGAGGAGAGTGTCAAAGCCTGTGACAGAGCTGGCCGTGAACCATGTCTCAGTAAGACCAAGAACATCAAGGTCTAGTTCTTCAAGGAACTTGGAGGGGGTTTGACAAAACCTTGTTCAGTTTGTTTAGTTTGGGCGCTGGCAATTCCTGGTGATCCAAAATTTGGTACTCTAGTTATTCGTTGAGAATAAGTGATGATTCAGTCATGAGTTGTTGTTGTACATTGTGTTTTTATTGTTCTGATACAACATTGCAGTTATGGCATCTCATGCCATTAAAGGTGAAAACAAAATAGCCGACTCGCGTTTCGACCATAGTCTTTATCAACGCACAAAAGAAAGTAGTCCAGCTGTCTCGTGGTGGAACAGGTCGGCAATTACCCCTTAGTAGGGTGCTGGGTTGAGGCTTGTAGACCTCATCTGTCGCTGGTTGCAGCGTCTGGTCTGTGACATTCCAGTTCTTCAAGGAGGTGGCAGATGTCAGAGGAGTGTTTGACAGCAGCAGAGCGAGAGTTGAGAATGGCAATATGAAGAAGGTTGCCAGCCTTAAAGACCTTCCAGTGTTACCCATCCTCTGGGGAAGGGAGGATGGGTAACACCTCTCCTCCACCACCAGAGCTCTCACCAGGAGATGTCCTGGGAACCATGCCTCAAAGAGGCATACGCATAGCAAAGGCCATCCTCATACCAGGGTGTTGCACGCCAATGGTCCTTTGCAGCTATATGCTTGGGAAGGGGGCATGGTTACACTATCCAGAGAGGACAAAAGGGGAACTGATAAGGGTTTTGCCATCTTACTTTTCTAAGGGGTTATCTTTCCTTTCAGTCTTTTCCACTTCCTGTAGAACAAATCTCTCTGGGTATGATGCAAGAAGGCAAGGATCACTTGTCAAAGCAACAGATATTGGACTCATTACAAAGGCTAGCTTTTGTCCAATTCCTGGTGGCCTTTTACTTTTATAGGGAAGGGGTTTCCCACTACTTCATTGATTCTATCCTAGACACCAAGAAGAAGACATCTGTAGGACCCTGTAAGGAGTTCAGTTCATGCCAAAGTCTTCTGCCACATAGATAAGACAGGTTCATCCAAGGAAGAGCAGTGCTCTGCTCCCTAGCCATCCCCAGAGAATATTGGTGGTGACCTGATGTGGACCAAGGCCTGCCAGCTGCACTGGAACCAGACTTCTCACTGGAGGCGAAGGAATCCCCTGCAAGTGCCAGCCTAACTCCCTGGATGTGGGAACAGCATAAGATGGACCCATTTTGTCCCTGGAGACCCTGGTTTGGATCGCACAGCAACCCCCAAGTCAAGGAACATCTCTGGGCCCTTATTCCCATATTTAACCGCTTGTGAGGTACGCTGACTTGGACATCACTTGCCTATCCCACACTTCTTCCTAAACGTGCTGTTGCTACTTGGACCATACTGTGTGTTGGACCCAGTCAACTAGCTCACCAACTGAACGCAGAATCACTGCCTCAGGAAGCTCCTAGAAGCCAGGAACAATGCTGTTGAGCAGCCAAAGACATGAACAAGGTACTGAGAAGAGGCATTGTCATCCTATTCCACTTTCTGGGGCCATAGTGACCTTTAAACCCTCCTACTTTTGCACCTTTTCTTGAAAAGTCATATTCTTTAAAGTGACATTGCCTCAATTGCTTGGGTGATCACTCCTGCACAGGTACCAAGCGTGCTATTCTCTACAAGTTCTGCATTTCCTGTGTTCTCTTACAGGGGTACATTTTTGCTCTTGTTGTTTAGTATATTTGGTTGCATTCTTGAATGTTTAATTGAAGTATAGATACACACACATTTGTATAGGACCTAAAATGGACATTTCTTTTATTTTGGAGTCTTCATTCTATTGCTGTTTGTATTGCTACTGTTATCACATTCACACCCCCTCTTAAGAGTACAGCCTGCCCTCTTCCCACATTACTACAAAAGCCAAAGGCGGGGTATATCTCTTGACTGTGCCTGTTTCACCCTGTTTATTGGGATCACTATTGGTTTGTTAGGAGTTTGAGGCTGAGTAGGCGGTCGAGCCAGTACTCATCTGTGTGCTCATTCAGAGCAATAGTCAATTCCTCACTATGGGCCTCATAATGAGTTTGGCGGTGTGAAAGTATGCAGACCTGAGTCAATGAAGCAAATAAATAAAACATGGATCTGGGGCACCATAAATAATGGAGGGGTTGGACTGAGAGTTTTTGTTTTCCAGGTAATTTTTACCCCCTTATCATGACTTAAACCCATTTCCCTGACCCTAGTATTTATTATTTTTCTTTTCCACGCAGATTTTGGTTTGAATGCACCATTCCCCCTATTGGCATCAGGTAATACTTGTACTTTATGAACTGGACTGCGCATGTGCACCTTTTCCACTGACGCTGAGCTTTGCACCCTGCAAAGTGTAGTTGGGCAAGGACGATGAACTGAGGCCAATGGATCCCAATGGTACAAATCGGCTGAAGCATTGAGCCTCTTCATTGGGAAGGAAGTCATCACAGGGCTGGAGGAATATGCCCCTGGCTTGATGCGGATGAGAAGGGAAGTAGATGTGAGAGGCCAGATTTAGCTAGAAGAGGAGCATGACATGATGTCATTACGCATGGACACTGTTTGCGGACTGTATTTTGCGGACAAAGGGTTGCTTTGTTTGTGCTAGGGGCAGGAATAGCGCGCCGGAAGGCCTGGTAAGTGCTTCTGGAGATTTCGAGGGCCATGTGTCACAAAGAATATAAAAGTGGAGGATCTGAAGGGTGGGGGCTTAGTCGGTTTGGTAACGGCTAGGATGCTATTAGTTTATCTTGTAAGCAAACTAATATACTTTTGCTTAACCATCCCCGAAATCGAAGACAATCTACATTTTTGCCGTTCAAAGCGGTATGGGCTAATTGTGACTGTAATTTCATTGCTGACCCTTTTTTCCCATGCACTTGTGCGTTCTCAGTGTCACTGGGCCTCGTTAAATCGCTGTTTTGTTCCCCCCTGTTCCCCTCCCGTGACTTGTTATGTTCTGAAACACTTGTGTAGGGGCGCAATAGAAATAAAACATCAATATCAATATCAATAATGGAATTGCCACTAAGTTTACTGCACCGCATAACTGAATTAGGGTTGAAGTGGCAGATTTACTTGCAGGAGGAAAATTGGAGGCAGTTGGATCTTACACTTTAAATCGGAAAAAAATGAGTGTGTTTACTGTAAACATCCGCATTGAGTCCTATAGAGTTCAGAAATAGAGATTAACACCACCAAATCACCACTCATAATGTGCTGGTAATTCCGCCAGACTCAATGGTGTTAATGGCAAATGAGATTAGCCATAATTCCATGGAAAAATTGCAGAATTACTCGTAATGTGGCTCTCTTATCTTTTATAGGTACTCTGCGGCCTCAAATCCAACAGCTAAATCATTGTGGAGTCAGGTATGCATGGATAATTTGACAAACTATGGATCCTGATTAAGTCAATGAATAACATAATAGCAATGTTCAGTTGAAACATGGTGAGTGGTTAAAATAGCTGTATGAACAATGAAGCAATAGTCTTTTTTTATAGACGTGTGTACTGAAAAGGTTGGGCGTTGTCACTTGCTAGATATTGTCCTTGAGTCAGTAAATTGTCACTGTAAACATGAATGTAGCAGATTAATAGAAAATAAACGAGAATGATTCATGTTGTCCAGTGTCACCATATGGAACTGTGAATGTTGGGATGAATGTATAATTTGTACATATGTTGGTATTGATACATTCATTTCTGATTCTAATAGTACAGGTTATTGTGATTGCTCGTTGTGGCAATTGATGCTAACTACATAGAAAAGTCTTATGAATATATAGGTTAGGTACACATTGGTATGCATACATATTCATAATGATTGGCAAATGAACTATGTTCTTAAAAACAGTTGTGGAGCAGAAGCGTGCAAGAGACTAGCGTTGAATTAAACGGATTGCTCAATAATATGAGTGACTGTGAAACAGGCTGATCTTGTATCGCTCTCCGTTTTTGATCTGCTACATTGTAGCTAAGCATGGGAAAAGTAACTTTAAAAGATCACATCTGGTACAAATAGGTGTATATTGTGTTTGGTACATCCTTGAGAAGATTAAATTCCTTCTTCGATGGTGCAACTAATACACACAGACAGGAAAGCAAATTATAATCATAATTGGTTTATTTGACAATGAATGCTGGTTCTCTTTAATAACGTTTCTGGTGGAGTTGTTAAGCAGCAGGAAAGAAGTGATTGAGCTGCACTAACTCACTGAAGAAGGGTATACCATACAAAATATATTTCAAAAGTATGGTTTGTTATTTTGGGTAATGCGCAGGACATTTGATGGAATTCCACTGGAACCATTTGCTGCTATATGTATTTTGTTAAACTCGCAGATTTACATGAAGGACTTTTAAGGGGTGATTTTATTGTATCTATTATTTTTGGGTTGATGAAGTTATGCATATAAATAGAGATGACTTATTGGACAAACATAATCTTGCATGGAGCAAACATTTTTTTATAGATTATTTGCATACCCTTAATGCATTGTTCAGTGACTCTGAAATGGATGTCTTTTTTTGGTAATTATGTGACATATACGTGTAGTATGGAATGTAATAGAAATGTTGATGACTGGACTTTCCAATGCTACATTGTATTCCACTACTGGCCAGTGGAGGGAAACAGTGTTTAACTTTTTAACTACTTTTGGAAATGTTGATGATTATGAATGAAGGTTTTACTTAGTAACCTAGTATATGATTGCCTGCTAATGAACTACAGATTGCCTAATAGTTATGGGTAATGTAGTTGACAATTTGACAATTTATGTGCAGAGTTTTTATTGTTAACATTGAACAGTAGACAGAAATCCATGACTGAGCTAAGAAGATGGTGAAACATCAGACTGTTTTAATCCGTTGTTGTATGATTGTTATAGATATTCTCTACGTATATATGTATATCAAATGCCTCAAAATCCAGGTACCGCTGATGTGTTTTGAAGAAAACACTGATGTGAAGCGACGCGAGATATTCCACCCTTGCTGTAATGAGTCTCTTCTGTCTAATAATTCACACATGAAGCAGGGAGCTCAGGTATAAACTGAAGTTTACGATTTCCGAAGGGATTCTTCTGGATTCCATTGCTCAGATCTGGGTCTCTGTACGTGCCCTGAATTGATATCATGAACGTGTATTCAATCGGATGAATTTCCATTGTGTATTTGGTATATTTAGAGATTAATTGAATTTCCACAATCGTGAGCTAATCACAGCTTCCATGAAAACACTTTAGATATCCCATCTCTGCCATAACCAACCTCTCTGTCTCTGGTTTTCTACCTTAAGGCATGACGTCCTGGTAGCAATTCCCTTTGAGCATTTCCAACTGGTTTCTCCTGGATTGAGTTGTAGGCACGTGTTTTTTTTTATATCCCTTGAAGCACAATGCATAAAGTTTCCAGTGGTTATTTTTCTCTCACCCTGAGCTCTGCGCCATCCTCCCGCACCCTGCTGTACATCTGTGGACAATGCCGTTCCAGCTCCACTCCTTTGCTTCCTCCTTGTTGTTCATTTCCACAATTCTCACCAGCACACCCTTTTCCCAATCCTCGTTAGGCATAACTCCAACCTACCTGCTGCTGACTTGGAGCAATTACAAAGGGCATCATTACAAGTTTGGTGGTATCTCTGCCGAGATGCCGCCAAATGGATTTTCCGTTACCACCACTTTGACCAGTGGAATTATCACCAGATTACAAGTGGTGGTAGGCAGTGCTAGTCACCATTAATTGGAGTCCGTAGGGCTCTATGGGGATTTTGTTTGAATTTTCACTGGTGGTAATTCTGCCGATTTGGCATTTTTTGACTGCAAAGCGCACGAGTTACCCACCGCATTCTGCTGGAGGTTTTTCCTCTGGCTTACCTTCACACCCATAGTTCAGTGGTGCGGTAATGCAGAGGTAATGCAGCGGTACCACAGCGTTACCACAATTTCTGGCTACACTGCCGAACCCGTAATGAGGCCCAAAGTGCTTTGCCACATTGTGAACATAAAACCTGTCAAATGATAACAGCTAGATAAGGAAAACACACCAACTTCCATTAGTAGGTTGAGGATTTCTTTATTGTTCAGGCTTATTGGGGTAAAACATATTGATTTATGAAAAAAGTTGCAAACCAGATTTAAAATGTGAGTTTCTTCATAGGTTGCAGTCAAGATACTGCCAGGCAAGAATGCACAGTACACTTTTGTGTCACTCACAATTTATTTAACTTTCCCTCGCATAATCGTATTTTAAGTTTATTTGAAAGTTTTATATAACACAGTTTTGGGGCAGTTCAGTCTATGCATGGCACCTGATGGCAGCAGCTTCACAAAGGGGTTATACCTTACCAAAAGGTGACTATTCCAGGCATAACAGGTGCATTTGGGTCTCTACTTGACATGAAGCAGCCAAAACCTATTGGCATTGACATTGCTTGTTTGTAGTTAAAAACAAACCTTTCAGCTTTTTTGTAGACATGAGATCACACTTTCCAGGAACTGCCATAAATGTACTACCTGATCATAAGAAGGCAACGGCTGCCATTTTCTCTTGGTACATGGGAAAACTATGGCAGCGCCTGGCAAACGCTTATATAATGTCTATAAAGTGGCCAAAACTGTTGGCTTGCCAATTATTGTTTTCAACAGGAATTCACTGCAAGTGTATACATATTGCTTCTGAATCAAGTGTCTGAAGGCACACTTGATTAAGACACTATTACACCAGAAAACACTGGAAAACATGTCTCTTTACCTAGGGCTGTCACCCTTAATTGTCATTGATCTCTACTGATAACTCTTAGACTTGCAAGTAGCGACTCGATCTCTGCAGGTTTTTGTGCGATCTTATGAATGTAAAAATAAATTAATCAATAAACCTGGTTTATAGGTACAACTAGCCCATCACCTTTCCAAAGGAAGCTCAGAAAGCAGATCTAGCTCAAATAGATCCCTGGGGATTTGCTTTGAGTGGGGAGGGGCGGGTAGTGGTTGGGAGATGTGGTGACGTGGGTCACGTGATGCCCACGACGGAGTGACGCAACTCCGTCCCATTTAATAAATGGGGTTTCCCACGCATGTGCACCAGAGTGCAGACGGAGCCTGGATGCAACACGTGTGGTTGTTACTCTGTGAAGGCCCGGGGGCTACAATCCTGCAAGGCATTGAGGCCTTACAACAATGGCAATGAGGAGGTCGCTTTCCCAGATCTGCGTGTTCAATCAGCTGTGCTGACGGAGGGGTTCGGAATGCTCGCTTTGATCACAGCTGTGCAGGCACATGAGGGGAAGGTGAGACAGGCCCTTTAATGCTGTGTTGAAGGAGGTTGCGGCTTCCCTGCTAAGGAAGTACATGTGCACCTCTACAACAATTTCTGGTGCACCTGAGGGTGCATTTTGGTCTTAAAAAAATGAAGTTTCTATTTTCTATGCTCTTGGACCAGGCAAAGAAGTCAACACTTCTGTACACGGCTGGGCCGGCTGATCTGAAGTTGTTTGATACCTTGAGGCCGGCGGACAGCTCCTATAACGCCTCAAAGAACTCTCTGAGGGAGCATTTCATCCCATCGGTGAACTTGGATTATGAGAAGGTTCGTGATGTGTGTGCCCAAGCAGAGGAACAATGAGTCGCTAGACTCTTTCTATGGCAGACTGAGACACCTACCAACCACGTGCGCATGGACTTATGAGGAAGAGATGGTGCGCAACCAGCTGATTCAAGGATGTGCCTCAGGGAAACTGAGGAGATAAATCCTGAGGGAGCCAGGACTCACCCATGTGAGGATCCTTGAAATGGGAAGATCCTATGAGCTGGTGGACACAAGAGCTTCCAAAATGGACGAGGCTATGAAGATGATGAAGCTGGAGGATGTGTGCGCCATATGATGCCAGCAAGACATCAGGGCTGGTCGGCGAGGCATGGGCCCACGAGGGACACAAGGCCAGAAACACCAGATCAATGCATGCTGTGCGGGTACGACCTCTTGCATGCAAATAAGTGCCTGGCAAAAGGGCAAGTGTGTGGGAGATGTGGGTCAGTGGGCCACTTGACACACATGTGCAAAGTCCCAGGGCTGGTCGTCACACCGCAAGGCCCTGCCAAAATGAGCACGTTTACTCAGAGACGATTCCTGAGGCTTGCCTAAGTGGACCAAGATCAGCAGGCGCACAACCGAGACCCGGAGGATGAGAGGGAAGACGTATTTTTCATCTCCAGCCTAAGTGACTGGAAAAGAAAGAGGAAGAGACAGCCGAGATGTGCAGTATCAGTGGATGGGTGCGAGATCCCAGTTTTGATAGACACTGGTGCCTTGGTGAGCATAATAGCTATGGAACACTATGAGGGGCTACCAGGTCCACCGCCCCTAGCACAAGCGAGAGTAAGGATCTTCACTTTTGGTGGCAAACAACCGCTCCTGCTAACAGGTGCCATTGTATCGAGAGTGGTGCATGGGCTGAACAATATCAAAGTGAGATTCTTTGTAACCGATGTCAGCAAGGACACTCTGTTAAGTTGTGCCGCAGTCGACGCCCTGAAGATTTTTAGCTTCACATATGGAGTGTACGTGGAGGATATCCACGAGTTGCTGCGGAAATTTTAGGAAGTGTTTTTCGGCGTGGGTAAATTAAAAGTGGATCCCGTCAAGCTGCACATTGATGAATCCATCCGCCCCGTGGCACTCAAACACAGGAGGGTGCCATTCAACCTAAGAGACCAAGTGGATAAGGAGATAGAACATCTAGTGGAAATGTACATCATCGAGACAGTGGAGAGAAAGTCGGTGTCCAATGGCTTTAGTTTGGACGATAGGAGTGGGAAGCATAGCTTGTCAAAAAATTGCATCCATTAAACATTGCACATGAGGACAATGTGTTTTTCTCCCAGTATTCAGTACTTTACTCACATATTCTAGGAATGGAGTGTGTTTATAAAATTGTTTGCCAGGTGAATGACGTGGAACTCCCTCATTGGCCAATTTCTGGGTCATACTGGCTGGTGTGGCTGGGAAATTCTGTACGGCCCAGAAGTTGGCCAATGAGAGGGAAGCCACGGATATCATTGCGTTGGCAGTAGGGCTCGCTCCCTCTCATCAAGAGAATGCTATGCGGAGATCCCTGCTGCCAGCACTGGTTCTCACCTCAACCGAACTTCACCTGACAGATGCTGCCCAGCTTTTCTCCCATGGCCGGGCTGCACCTTGCAGATGTGGCACGGCTGGTTTCTAAGCCCTGCCCCTCCCTCCTCATCATGTTTGTATGTGGTTGCCTGAAACTGGCCAGTTCCCTGGATCTACTCTAAGCAGATTGCTTTCTTTTCACACCTCCAGTCACCCCACAGATAGCCAAATAATACCTTTGTAGACCACACCCTCAGCCCGTACCTAGAGTTATGGGTCTGTAAATGTCATGTCATCTGCCGTGCCAGATGGGGTTTACTTCGGCGGCTTCATCACGGTAGAGTGCGGGGTTAGTTTCCTCTGTGTGCAGGTCTAGTTGTTGCGTCCTGACGGCCGCCCGGAAGTATACATTCTGTTTACTTCCGGGTTACCGTTGCGTTGCAACCCCCTTAGATTAGCGCTTCACTCTCCTTTGGGTCAGACGCTGTTTTCCTCTTTCGGCTTTTTCTTTAGCCGACTCCTTTTCTATGCCTTTCTGGCGTTCTTTCCTCCATTGCCTCGCTGCCTTCTAACTTTTACTTTGCTTTCCACTTGGCCGGCGCTCTCTTCAGTGGCTTTCCTTCCCACTCTTTCTTTGTGGTTAGCCTACTTCCTCAAGGATTGCCAGCCTCTCCACCATCTTCCACCTACCTGTTACTACTACCATCTCCGGACCGCTTTCCATTCCTGGACCAACTTCAAGCAGAACTACACTACGGACAAAAAAGGTTTTTTTTTGCCGTTCTGCTTTTTCCCTTTACTTCCTGGCTGCTCGCGGGAACGAGGCCACAGGACTGCTGTTATAGCTAGCGGTCACTGTGGCTTCCTCTCGCGGCAGGCCCCCTCCACATAAAAAGGAAAAGGATTACCTTCATCGAAGGAACTTCAACCCAGAAGATTTGGATAACCTATCACCAGGTGAGGAGAGTGGGGAGGAAGGAGGGCGAAAACGTCCTAGTCAGGACATGTCATTACATGCCTTCACTGTGCTCAGGCCTTTAAGTCGGTCTTCAGGGTCCGTAACTCCCTGTAATGCTGTCCGGCTAGGTCTATAAAGCTTAATTGTACCCCTCCTAGAATATGTTGGGAGGTGTATAGTGGGCTAAAAGTAATAATTGTTCATTGCTGGCCCAGCTACCAGACATGTAGTACATACCTTTGACCACATTGAAGTTCTGCAAACATACAATATGTCTTTTGAAATGCGTTTCTCATGGATTGCACACTCTGAACAAAGGGAGACCTCATTTCAAGGAGGTTTTCAGTCTAGTATCATTAATGTCATCTTATTAGTAGACAGCTGTAGCCAATTCTGTTCCATCTCATCCAGAACAGAACTGCGAGACTTGTCCTTGGCCTCAAGCCCAGGGACCGTATCTCTCCAGGACTGAAATCTCTACACTGGCTCCCAGTGGCTGCGAGGATAAAGTTCAAAACCCTCTGCATTGTCCACAAGGCCTTCTGGGGCCTGGGGCCTAAATACCTTCAACTCTCTCTTCTTAAATATCTTCCTTCCCGATCCCTTCGCTCATCCGTCTCCAACTCCCTCAGGGTCAGCTGCTTCTCGAAGCAATGTGCTGGGGGTAGATCTCTCTCCGCAGCAGGGGCCTCCCTCTGGAACAGCCTTCCTGCCTCCCTGAAACTTGAGGAGAACCATCTCCGGTTCAGGAAGCACCTCAAAACCTTCCTCTTTGCTTCTGCTTTCTCTCTCCCTCTCCCCTGCTAATTCTTCGCTGAAACTGCACTGAATCTGCAACTGGGCCACTCTCCCCGACCCTGGGCCCAGCCACTCTCCACTTGCACTGCCTCCCTGGCAACCCCTGCACTGCGGGACTGTCTCTGTATCCCTTCAGCCCCCCCTTCCCAGCACTTACCTGCACTTACCTTGCACTTGCCACCAGCTGGCCCTCCTTATTTATTTATTTATTATTTATTTTATTCCACTTACCTTGTACTGCACTTCCCCCTCCCCCACTTGCACTTCCCCCCTGCCCCCCTTGCACTTCTTCCCTTCCCCCTACCCCTGCACTTGCGCGATCTGAATGACACCTGGCCTAGTAGGATCGTTGTCTGTCTTCCCCCTGTTCCCCCCTCCCTGCCTCGTCGCACCTTGAACACTTGTGTATAGGCGCGTTACAAATGCCATATCATATCATATCCATATGGATAAATCAGGGAGACCAACTTTTGTACCCAAACCGTCTATATTTGGATGTGAACAACAACGTTCCACATTAATCAAACATTCATTAACAAAGGTGTCAACACTGATCCCTTCAGCAGACCTATTATTGATGGTCCCTGGGAGACCAAGGTCAATATATAGTTCTGTCTTGCACGACAAAAGCCACCTACTGCAAAACAGAGTCTCACACCCTGTCTCTGGCCAAAGTCACATATACAGCCCCATTACACTACAGGCAGTATGAGTTACTCGCCTTTGACATCAGAGCTGTGGGCATAGATTTACTCAGGGGCAAAACATTACCATCTCACAGAGAGCCCCCACTTTAACCGGGCTCCAGGTGAGCCTGGGACCTCTGCATGCCTTTGGGTCCTTGTACTATTAGGAACACCCTCTTTTACATTTTGCAAAGAGACCCATTAATTGTATCTTATATTACTGAATATTACTGAAACGAACTCTTTTGTCTCTATGGTAGGGTTGATATGTGATGTGTCATATAGTGTGGAGAAGGGTGCTACACAAGCATTTTAGATCCACCAACACTGTTAAGTTGTATGGGGCTGACCCGCACGCACAATTACAGTTGTAATAATGCAAAGGGCATCATCACAACAGCAAATAAGTGGCAGCTGACCACGAGCACTCAGTGCTGAACTGCAACAAGAAGGCTTGTGTCTATCATTGCCAGCATTTGCTTCTGCATAGTATCCTCTGTGGCTTGAATTCCCTGGGATCACTACAACAATTAGTAAAATGGTGGCAGTGATTTCCCTAGCATCAAAGGGGCTTGTGGTCGGATGAGCTTGTGATTGCGGGTGACCTGCTCTCTTTGGCATAAGGGCGAGCAATGGAGTTTGATGGTGGCAATCGCACCAGGGAGCCAGAGGAAGCGAGTGGCTTTTTTTTTAGGGCTAGGCGACATGTTTCCTGTAGGAAAGGGCAGGAATCCTCTCCCAAGGTGGGCGCTCACTGCACACACACTTTGCATACGAGACCGAAAAGCATGACATTTATCTCAAGTAAACATAGCAGGTTTGTCGCAGGACATTGCTAACGGCTTGATGTGGGAGTTCTTGACTGGCTTGTCTGTCTGACAGTTGATGCTCTTCTGGGAACCATGCCCAGAATAGAGCTGTTCCAGCAATGAAAAGACAGTACAACATTAAAAGTACTTAGTCAGTGGCCTCGAGGGAGAGTCCTCGTGCAGATCACATTTCAGGGGTTCTGTAAATGTTTTGACGGCGAGAAAACACCTACATGATGGTGCATGACAGGGAGTATTAGTGCCCTGTTTCCTATACCACGCTTGACAGGTAAATGCCATCAACAGTGAGGAGATCAACACTACATATTTCTCCCATGGAAGAATTTGATGTAACTGGGTCCCCTCCCAGTGAAGAAACCAAGTGGCCCCAGTGGGTGCAGATTTTAATTGGAATTTGTGGCAGTGTGTGGGGATGATGATGCAGCTAAGAGAGCCATACATCTATTAACACCATCGGCGAGACGAAAAACTACTATACAGTAGACGTTGAGGCCTTGTCTATCTACTTTAACCCCATACTGAATTCAGACTACAAACAAATGCAACCAAGGCAAGCACATAATCAATCACTGGACACGTACTATGTCATGTTGCGCAGGATAGCTTTCACATGAATATTGATCAACGCAGATGACAAAAGATGGCTCATTCGATTCAATGGGTATGGAGAATCGACCTTGACACCATGGAAGAAACTATGTAAATTACAGCTGGAAAATGTGGCGACGATCAGGGCCCATTGAAGTCTTGGGCAAAGTGTGTCCCATAACCCTCCCACCAACATTTTCTTCCACCTACCACTAATGACTGTGATTTCTGTGAAGGTTCTGTTTCCCACCAAATAAGGTATATTGAGAGGGTGCAAAAATGCAGCAGTTGCAGCAGGTCAACCAATTTGCAAAGATCTGCATTTCACAGAGAGAAGCTGTGAGAGGTTTTCCATGCCCAGGAATTACCACATCTAAACTCAGCATGCCCCAGGTGGAGTATGCACCAGGTGCTTGCCAAACGTCTGCACATGGAAATCCTGTAATTCACACAGTCTGCGCCCAACCACAAGAAGCGCATACATGATGTGCCCATCTGCAGGCACTCAAACAATTGTACTAACCAGGCCCTTTCCCAGGAGAGAATAAAAGGCAGGTGAGAGTACAGGGAAGTGTGGGAGTGAGCAGTTTGGAAAGAGAGTTGTAGGACAGAGTTTGGTGATGAGGCAAGGTGGAAAGGAAGAGACAGATAGAAAGTCACAGAATGAGAAGCAAAGGTGATGGATGAAGAAACAAGAGTGAATGAGGGCAAGAGTGGGGTGTAGGTAAAGGATGTGGGACAGAGAGAAGCAGAGGTGATGAAGGAAGAAGTAATTGGAGCTGAGGTCAGAAAAATGAGATCAAGAGCGAATGCGAGATAAAGAGAAAGGAAGGGGGGTAGTCAAATGACAGAGAAGTCTAGAGGTGGTGGAGATGAGACAGAGAAGAGTGGGGACGATAACAGTGGAAAGAACAAGGGGAAGAGAGAAAGTCATGGAGAAAGTGAAGAATGCAGATGAGGTGGAAAGACAGAATAGAGCGGCTGAAGAGGATGAGAAATAAAACAAGGCGATTGGAGGAGGAAGAAAAGAGAGTGAATAGAGCAGAGGAGGTAGGGTCAACAGAATAAATGGTATAGAAGAGGTGGAAAGGAGAGAAAGAAAGAGTAAGTGGTGTGAAGGTAGCAAGAAGAAAGAAGGAGCACTATAGAAGGGAGGAGGAGAGAAACAAGACAGGAAGGGAGAAGAAATTGAAAGAAGGGATTAGAGGCAGATAAACATTTCAAGGGTCCATGGGTGCAAGAGGAAGTCCCCAGACCTTTGATCATAGTCAAAGTAAAACAGTCTTGGAAATGGCACCACCAGTGACTAAAGAGTCTATCTGCAGACAGTTTATTTATTTATTTATATTTATTTATATTTATATAGCATGCAAGCAGCCCAAGGGCATTGAGGCGCTGTTACTTGCATGAGCTTAGTTACAGATGTACAGGCGTAGTAGCAACAATTGGCACATTACAGATAAATACAGACATAGCTATCATTACAGCTTATGTGATTGGTCATTACAGCTTAAGCAGTTGGTCCTATGGTTAGTATTCATGCTGCTACGAGGGACCTTATAAGGAGAGGATGGTTTTCATTGCTTTACGGAAAGCAAGGAGGTAGGCCTCACTTCGGATAGTGGGAGGTAAGGCATTCCAGTGAGTGGGTGCGAGATATGGGAAGCTGGATCCGCCCACTCTAGCTCTTTTTACTAGTGGCACAGAGGGCATGTTGCTATAGGGTGATCTGGTTGGTCTTGTAGAGGCGACGTGGTGGATTCTTTGTGAAAGGTAGTCGGGAGCAGTGAGATGGATGCACTTGTGTGTCAGTGTCAGAGCTCTGAAAACGATTCTCTCCTTTATTGGGAGCCAGTGGGCTAGTTTTCTGGCCTCCGAGATGTGGTCCCTTTTAGCAATGCCTTGGGCTGCACGGAGAGCACTATTCTGGATAACTTGTAGCCTCTCCAGGTTTTTTTTGATGTTCCTAGTGATGGCTCTGCCTATGTTTGTGCAGTTCTCTTTGGAGAGAAAAGGCCTGACTGCATTGATCAGTTTAGCATGATATGTGGCTGAGGAGGCAATTGCATTGATTTGTCTGTCCATGGATAGGTTGGAGTCCAAATAGACTCCAATAATTTTGACTGAGTCTGAGACAGGTATTTTGATGGTGTTGATGGGAAACCTATCAGTAGGAGTTCGGTCTTGTCAGAGTTGAGGCATAGTCTAATGTCTGCCATCCAGGCTTGGATGGTGTTGTAGAGGTTGTTAATGGTCATAGAGTCAGTGCCATAGTTGCCGGTGAGGGTTAGGAGGATCTGGGTATCGTCCGCGTAGTTAGTGTAGGAGATACCCATAGCGTCGAGGATGAGGAAGAGGGGTCGTGTGAAGATGTTGTAGAGGGTGGGGGAGAGGCATGAGCCTTGGGGCACACCACAGAGTATGACAGTCCTCTATTTACAATGGTCAAGGGGGTTAAGCTTGACAATATGAGGATCCAACAGTTGGGAAAGAGTCTGAATCCAGAAGAACCAATGCGACTCTCTTGCAAGTCCATAAAAAAGCCACAAATAAAACGCTACAAATAAGCAAGAAAGAACTGCAGAGCACTACAGACTTGAGAGTCTAGGAGTGGCTGTTTTTCCACCAACAAAAGTCCATCTTGGGTGAGACAGGGAAGAACCAAGGTCCTATGAACGGTTGATTACGTTGTACCAGCATTGGCCACCATACACTGTGGAGGGAGCTAAACCCTAACACCCACACCAGTTTTCTTTTTGTCTGTAATGAAGAAATAGTGATTTTAAAATGTGTCTTTAGGTAGTTTATTTTTTATTCTGGGGCATAGTATATGTGATTAGTTGTGAGATCAGACTTCTTTGCCAAATAAAGATTGGCTCTTGGACCCCAAGCCCTGACTTGATTGCAAGAATCTATCTGACTGGATCAAGCCCCCAAGTTGGTGCTCCTCTCCGCTGGTGGGAGGGGGGAAGAGAGGGATCAGAAACAGTAAAGTCCCATTAGACTGCCCATTCTCGCCCATCCCAGGTCGGACCAAGGTGTCTACTTTTGGCCCGGTCTATCATGAGGCTGCCCACCTCTTCCTTGGATGAGGAGGAAGTGTACGTCCTAGCTGTTGATGATGAGGAAGAGTTCATCTTTGGCCAGGTCCAGGAAGAACCCAGCATCCAGACAAGGCATTTCAGCCACAGCCATTGCAATCTGAAGTGGAGTCTAAGTGGGTGGCCAGTACAGCACTGAAGGAGGACAGACTGACCACCTCCTAAATGATCACAATTACACTATGTCACGCTCCTTCCACAGCAGCCTATCTGCTCATACCATGAACCTACTCTCTCAAGGCCCCAAATACCAGAAAGAGCATTCAATCTCTCTCTCCCAAAGACATTTCTACTGCACTAGCATCGCCCGTCCATTACTGCCACAGTATCGCCTGTCAACGCTCCCTTCATCTCGCACACAAAAACAAACAGGACCAAGAAAATGTCCTTCAGATCAATGAAAAACACCACACCCCAAAACCTCAGAAAGACCTTCACCAAAAAACACTCTGGAACTCAATACAGTCTCTCACCACCTCCACAGATCTTTTGCAAAACCTTTCCAGGAAATTACCCCCACACTTGACACTGTTGCTTCCATAATAACACATTGACCCAAACAGCCAGAAAAGAGATCCAATAATTGGTTTGTCTCTGATCTAAACCTACATAAAAGTGCACTTGGAAAAAAAAAGAAGACAATGGAGAAAAACCAAATCAGAAAAGGATACACTTCATTTCAAAATCCTCTTGAGCTTGATGCTCAAGAGAAGAACATGCTTCTACCTATCCAGTCACCAGAGCTCAATCCCATACATCTGAACTCTTCAAAATATGCCAACAAATCTCCAACCCTGAAACCTTTAACAACCTCCCCACTCCTACCCAAGACTGGGCTGACAATATAGCTGTAGCTTTCCATTTAAGAAAATCCAGACCACACTAGACAAATGTAACCTTAACAATCCTTTGACAACCCCAGTATCAGTCCACCCACATTCAAAGCCTTCAAGCCTACTTCAGCATGGGTATTAGAAAAGATAACAAACCTGAAGATACCCTCCACTCAAACCCACCCTTGGCCAGTCTACATAATTAAAGAAAATCGATAATTTCTAGCTCCCCATATAGCACGACTCTGCAATATCTCATTCTCAACTGGCTCATACCCCACAGAGCTCAAAAAAGCAATAGTTAGACCAGTCCTGAAAAATACTAATCTTGATGAAAAGAACCCAGACAACTTTAGACCAATCACTGATCTACCACGCATAGCAAATATCATGGGGAAACTATCATGCAACCAACTCACCGAAATTTCGTAAACTCACAAACTCCTCCACAACAATCAATCCAGTTTCAGACCCCCAGAAGCACTGAAACAACACTTCTATACATGAGAGAACACATTCTGCTTGCACTACATAACAGCACTTCCAACTGAATGATCCTTCTAGACCTCCCTTCATTGTTTGACACCGTCAGTGACCTCACACTTCTGAAACACCTGCTTTTCCACCGAGCAATGCAAGACTCTGCCATCAAATTGATTGAATCTTTTCTTCAAAACCGCACTGCCACAGTAAACATTGGAGATTTCCTATCAATCCCTAGGGAAGTTTATTCAGAGAGTGCCTCAGAGACCAAACATATCCCTATGGCTCTTCAATGCCTATAACAAGCCCCCTCACACACATTATAGTACATTTCACAGCGACAGGATAGGCAGACAACACACAACTTGCTTCTCCATTTCATCAAACATCGACTCCAACAACTCCATCAGGCGTACAAAATGAATGTCCCAAAACAACTTATACCTCAACCCCACCAAGACAGAGGTCATTGTCTTTGGCACCCAACACATTCATCACCTTCCTTTTATATGACTTACTGACCTAGGAACCCCTTCCCCCCACTTCACCTAATTCAGAAGCACAGAACCTGGGAATCCTAACAGACTCTGACCGATCTATTAAACCACATATACAATAACTCAACAAAAGACAAACTACCTCCTAAAGAGCCTCCGAAATATGCTACCCTACTTGGTACTTCACCAAAACATCATCCACACCAGTGCCCTAATACGCTACAAACTAAAGTTTTTCAATTCTCTCTACATGTGTCTTTCCTCAGAAAACCTAAAATCACTCCAAATTATCCAAAATAAAACTGCAAGATGCATACGAAACCTCAAGCCTTACGACCACATCACTCCAGGTCTAAAAACACTCAACTGTTTTCCCATCAAAACTAAACTAGAACTAAAAATCCTACAAATTACCCAAAAGACCATCCACGCTTCTATCCTCCCCTGCCTACAATCATTCCCTAAATTTGGCAGCCCACACAGATACCTACGGTCATCAAATAAGACTAAACTAACACCTCCCGAATTTCGGTGCCAAATATACACATTGCCCCTACCCTGTGGAACAAATTACCAGACTACATTTCACAAGAACCCAAACTCAACACCTTAAAAAAACTACACAAAGACTGGTACACTGCCATCCTTCAATCACAAACCTAACACACCACCTGTTTCAACCTTGAAAAACTGACCACTTCACCCGCTTTACACCACTCTCTTTTTCATCCGGATAACCCCTTTGAAATATATAAGCACTTAGACATGCCAGCCACCCCTCCCTACTCCCCTCCTTCCACCTTGGTTGACACCCCATCACCCCATGTCTCCCTCCTTCTAGCTCGCTTTTACCACAATAGCACAAATCTGATTTGCACATTCAGACCCCATGGCACTTTTACCTCTTCAGTAAACTGCACTTAGTTTCATTCCAACCTTACCATCCTTTCATCGCTCCTTTACCTGCCCATCAATCCTCCCCCACTTCTATTTCGCTGCAGCAATTCTGTAACATACTTGCTTGTGCCTTGAAAGTATTTGCTTAAAAACCCTAATTAAATGTGAATGGTCCTAGCACTGTGCTAATCACTGGAAGCCTCGGCCCAGAGGAGAAAACATTTAGGGTAGGCCGGTGTGGCTGGGGGATAGGTTTGGATAACTTGGAATTGCACCAGTATTTTATACAAGGGACCCCCATAGCCCCTGTAAAGCTTGGATGGAAAGGACCTCCTTATCCCCCCCTCTGTTCCCCAATGACCAGCACCAAGGGGGTGTTGACAAAAGTAGACATGTATGTTTTGTAGTGGTAGTGGAAACAACAAGGGAAACAGAGGAGAACAGCGGACCAAGGGATGAGAGCAGGAGGCTGAAAATCGTGAGGGTTCCCTACTGGAGGTCATTGCATACGACAGGCCGCTAAAGACATGGGGAGAAGGCTAGATCCCACAAGTGAAGATTGCATTGTGTTTCAAGGATGCCAGTGACCCTTCCAGGTGAACGGCAGAGTTGGGGAGGCAAGGCCTAGCCTGTGGTACTAGCCTTGACTCGTGAATTGGAAATAACAAAGCAAGAAAGAAGTGCACACAGCCAATGAGTTGGCAGGCAACGAGAGAGACCAGTGTGTTAAAGCAAATGAAGTGGCAACATTATCTCACAAGAGAACGCTGCACGTGTGTGTTAAGGAAAGCGTCACGATGGTGCTGCGTACCTGTTTGTCTGGCTGAGGGCCTCGAAGAAGATTTCAGACTGTCAGAAGTCCTGTGGAGATGATGTGGATGACGCGGGAAACCAGCCCAACTCCCGCCCGAATGGGGACTAGGTTGGAGGTGAACCAGCTCCCAACGCCACGGGTGCGCTCTCCCCTGATTTACGTGGCGCCAGGACAGTGCAAGCACTGACAGGGGGAGCTTCTTCTGCAGACAATTTCAGGGTCCCAATGAAGACAACAGGATCCGAAGATGGAGGAACCGACGATCAGATGGCAAAAGTTGTAGAGCCCCCAAAGGGCAATGTACCAAGGCAGAAGGAGGCAGAGCCTGCAGGAAGGCAAGGGACAGCAGGATGGAACAGATAATCCCAAGGGCCAACTCGGAAGGTGAACTAAAGGGGAACCACCCCAGGACAGCAATGGGATCCGGGACAAGGCAGCAAGAGGGGGGGGCCCTTCCCCAGGGCAAGGGTAAAGGAGGAGAGTCAGGACAGCTCAACCAACAGGAAGGGACCAGGAACAATGAAGGATAAGAATCAGGCAACAGGTAATGCGGGAACACAAGGAACCGGCGAGGACATGATCCAATTCAAACCGCGTTCACACGCAGTTTGAATGAATGGCCGGGCTCCTTATATAGGGCTACCAACACCTGGGAGGCTTGGAACGCAAGCCGTGCTGTCTCCCATGCGTTGGTATGCTCAAAGAGAGGCTTGGACCGCAGGTTTGTTCGAACCGAGCGCACTGTGCACCGCGCATGCGCAGAGAGCGGGACACGGCTGCCCGCGCATGCGCAGACCAGTGTGCACAGAGAACCCGGAAGCACTCGAGAACAAGGACAACCCTGGACCCCCCAAACGGAAGCGCGGGTACATCTGCCCGGATGGGGCACACCGCTTCAGGTATGGAGACCCCAGGGCAGGCGGCGTGACAGTGTGTGGATGAGATGCAAGGAAATGCAGACCTGTGAATGAACTTTTAAGTAAAAGGCAGCTGTAAAATCAGTGATACTAAGTAACAGAGTGGTCCGGCGAAATGAAGTAGCCCATTCGAAAGTCTCTGTGAAAGGTACATTGTGTGAAGCTAAAAAGTGAACAAACAGCAAAAGTGAATTTAGCGAGAGTAAATGTGAACTTTGAGTTGAAGTGGTCCTGTTGTGGTCTGTAAAAGGAACCACGCGCATTCAAAATTCTTCGACATTCGAAAGGGGTCAGAGCCTGATTAAGGGAGACACGAAGAACAAGAAGCTTGGGGAAGGGAGTCCCTTGCACGTTTGTGTTGAACTGTGATGTGAGAGGTCTGATCCCGGCAGAGGGGGACCTTTGTAAACTTTACTTTGGAATATAATTTTGAAAGTCAAGAAAAAGACTTTAACGTGGAAGGCCAGGCAGGCCTCAATCCACGGTTTGGAACTGCTTAGAGTGTTAGAAACCGAGCCAGAGTGTATAATCTTGCCTATAAGGACAGCCTTACTCCGTGGGGTTTGCCGTGAGGAGGAGAGCTCGTTCAACTATCTTTATTCTTTTGAACACTGGTTTTTCCTTTGCATACATTATTCCTTTTTTACACTTTTTTGTACAAGAGAGAGGTTTTCCGAGTGTGCATGTATGAATGTATGTTTGTTTTGTATTAATGTGGACCTGCAAGGAGATGTCTGAATGCTGTAATAATGTGTGGGTGAATGAGGGAATGTATGTTTTAGGCATGCATGTGAATTAGAGATAATGTGCTATATGAGTGTGTGCCCCTGCATGTGTGGAAGATAGCAGTTATGTCATTTTAGGTGAAATTGGGCTACTGGTGGGATGGCATTTTTTACTTGCCATCAATGCCAAAGCAAACCTAAGTGTTATTACATTGCTAGACTGGCTTAAATTGTTCAGCCAGTCTTCATGTACACTATATTGGTGGTGCCAGTATGGCCATATATTCTTGCTGTGCTAATGCATTTTTTGCTGGGCATCGAAGGTAAAGTAAAAATGATAAGTGTTTTAATATGGCTAGACAGGCCTATATTCATCATCATCATCGAAGGAAGATTTATCCGGCAAAATAATTCCAAAAAAGCAATAAAATACAAACAAACTCATCACATTCAAGCACTATGAAATAATGGTTAACAATAAATCTATACATCATTTATACTCAACATAATACATTCTAGGAAAGATTCATAAATGAAAGATTAAAATACAATTAAAAACCTTTTAATTTGATAAAGTCGTTCATCTGTTCAACCACGCACAGTGTATGTACTTAATGATAGGGAGCACCAAATTTGTGTCAGGCCTATATCGTTGCAACAAAATGGAAAATGGTTGCCTACTGTGGCACCAGTATTTTATGCAAGATGCCCCAAAACCCTCCCTATAAATCATGGATAGAAAGGACCTCCTTATTGCCGCCTCTGTTCCCCAACGACCAGCTCCAGGGGGGATTTTTTACAGAAGGAGGCAGGTATGTTATAAAGTAACAGTGGAAAAAAACAAAGGAAACAGAGGAGATCAAGGAGAAAGTGTAGGTAGAAAGCAGAGGGGGTGGAAAGCAGAAACAGGGGAGCGCAGGTGGAAGAGAGAGAAAGGGGCAATTAGAGAAGGAGAGAAAAAGAGAGATTAACGCAGATTTTGGAAGGCCAGTGGTAGCTCGTTTATTAGGGTGGAGGGTATGCCCCCTTGCTTTGCGTGAGATATGTACATGTTTAGATTAACAATCCAATGTGCTATTTGATTTGATTGTTAATCCACCTGTGTGCTTTATTTGCACATGGGATTTTGATGCCTGCCTCTGATAAGGAGAGGATGCCCCCACTGACTTTGTTTTGAAATTTCTGTAAAATACTTAGAGCACAATAACGAGAGACCGGTGGGACGTTGGAAGTCTGGCCTCACTGCTTATCTTTATTGTTCCTCTCCTGTTAGTCAGGGTGCTCAGTGCTCAATGTAGAGGAGAGGCAGACCATCCTGTCATGTGTGGGGGTGGCAGTAGTGTGCTCATGGTCCACATAGGTAAGGGAAGTATTAATGTGTATGTTCTGTGTAATGTGTTTGCATATATGCATGCTTGCAAACGAGGTTTTTTTAGTACGTGTAATAAATGCATATTTGTGTGTTTGTTTTATGTATGTGTGCAGGCAAGGAGTTGTCTGAAGGCTGTAGGAATGTGTGGTGAATGAGAGAATGTATATTGTACATATGCATATGAATTCGAGCTAATGTGCTGTATAAGGGTGTGCCTGCGGATGTGAAGGGGGATCAGGTATGCATTTTTAGGTGGGGGGATACTGGTGGGATAGCATTTTTTACTTGTCATCAAGGGTAAAGCAAAACTTATGTGTTATTATCTTTCTAGATTGGCTTACATTGGTGCATCCCATCTACATTTACTTTCTTACCTTGGCATAGCATTTTGTACTGGGCATCAAGGGTATCAGTGGTGAAGCACACATGCTATGTGTTAATACTTGACTGGACTGACCTACATTGGTGGTACCTGTCTGGCCATATATTCTTACTATTCCCAACACATTTTTTATTGAGCGTCAAGGATAAAGCGAACATGATAAGTGTTTTTACATGACTATATGTGTCTACATTGTTGCAGCTAGACTGCAAATAATTTCCTACTGTGGCATGGCATTTTCTACTGGCATAAAGGGCAAAGAAGCATTGATAAGTGTTATTATGGGTCTAGACTGCCCTACATTGGTTCAGCCAGTCTGCATATACTTTCTTATTGTGGCATTACTGGCATTTTGTAATGGGCATCAATGATAAAGCAAACATGATAAGTGTTATTATGTGGCTAGACTGACCTAGATTGGTGCAGCCAGACGGGCTGTATTGTCGCACTGTGGCATGGCATTGTCTTACTGGGCATCAAAGATAAAGTAAATGTTACAAGTATCATTACATGGCTTGATTGGCTTATGTAAGGAACTAATGGTGGCAACATTAAAGACAGACACAAGTGATCACAGTTCAAGGGTGTTCATTAAACTGTATACAGGTTGTATGCAGGTTGGTAAAAAAAAATAATCTAAACCTAAATCTAAGATGGGAGCAAGTGTCGACCATCAAATGAAAATAAGTCAGTCCTAGTGGCGGTTGTGTCAAATAAAAAGTGCCTAAACTAAGAAACCTATTGCCAAACCTTACAACTAATACAAAAAGTTTGTGGGATAGTTATCAAGAAAAGAAAGAAGTGTTCACTAATAATATGTAAGGATGCAGTAGCCTGGCATCCCCACATTTTGAGCACAGGGTAAGACGGAAGCTTTGAGCACAGTACAGTCTCAAGCTTCTACAGCACAAGATGACAGTTCCACTTGCAGCTATCAGGACTGTCAATGGCCAAGTGTCGTTTCTCCTGAAAGTCTCTTTCCTTCGAGGGCCTGACATATTCAAATAACAAAAACAATAGTTCCCACAATAAATGAAAGTTTGTTTCCTGGTTTCACTTAGAGTGAGAATTCTTCCCCCCTAATTCCCCCTCTTCCGGGTGCTGACCCTTGTTCCTATCGATTTCAGGGCTTCAGTGGTTGTCTCTTCTGGTTCAGAAGGCCTGATAGGTTCTCAAATAACAAAACAACAAACAAACACAAAGTTCTGTTTCATTTATTTCTCGGGTGATGATTGTTTGTTCTCGTACAAAGTCTTTTCAACAGTTTGCTGTAAACCTCCCTTCCTTGGGTTCAGTGCTCTGGGTGATACTGGCTCACCCCCGGGTCCCCCTCTTCCGGGCGCTGACCCCTTCTCAAATTTCAATGTCTTTGTAAACAGATCCAGTGGGCATCCCTCAGCCGGGTTCACTCTTGTGAACACACTGTTTCTTGGGACTTTAGACTTGCCCCCTTCTCGTCAGCATCCATCTTCTGGGTTCACTCTTGCTAACTTCACATTCACTTATACTTTCAATGTTCACAGGATTCACTTCCCTTACTTTCGTTATAGTTCTTAGGTCAAAGGCTTTCGACTGTACAGAGATTTTGCTTGACCTCCTGTATGACCACTTTGACCTAACTTGACGGCTCTCCTATGGCCTTCTGGTATCTGTAGTTTCACTCAGATGGGGATCGACCAGATTCTCTCGAGTTATCAATCACATGTTGCTTTTTCCCTCTGCAACTGGTCTCTCCTTTTTATCACTTTTACAGTTCTTTGAACTTGGTTGAAGTTGCTACTTTGTAACATTCATTTACCACAGCCCAGCTCTTATCGGTTTTCCCCTCGACTCACCGGCTGTGATGAACCGTTTGGCTTTACTCGTAACTGGATTAAAGGCCGGTACCACGGTCGTAGGAGTTTCCTTCGCTCCCGCTTATCAGTGTCAACATGCTCCATGTACCATTGACATCTGCTGCAACACACCTGGGCTATTCTCCTCGGGCTTACCATTCGCTCTGTGGAGGTTTCATGGTTCTGCATCGAAAATGGCAAGGTTGTGTCCCTCCTTGTCAGCCTCTCGATATTCGCTGCCTTTCTCCTCCTCTTGAACTGCCAGATCTGGATATCTGTCTCATCGTGCAGTCTGTGTTGCTTGTACTATGGTCTCTTGCTCCACCTTTTATCCCTATGGGGAAGGGAAAAGGCCATCAGGTGTGTGTGATTCTCAGCAATTTCCTGATTTTGCCTCAGCCTTGTATTGGGACATGTCAGGTAAACCGCTCTGGTGTTAGTCCATTCTCTTGTGTGTTGTGCGAAAGTGTTCATGTTAGGAAAGGGGGGGGCTGTGTTTTCGAATGTCCTACGTGGTAGTATGGGTAAGAGGTATTGAAGGAAGGTGGATACAGCATCTCACCCACCGGTGTCCCACTCCCACTCCCTGAGGACCCCCCATCCAGGTGATCCTCCCTCACTGGTCCACCCCAGGAACTGGATCCAATAGCAATGGCTGTGTCCTGGCCACCTGGATGGCAGATCTCCAGGGACTAGCTAGGGAGACACCTTCAGGTTTCTCACACCTACATTGGTGCAGCTATTCTGGGCATGGTTACTTACTGTGACATTTTTGTACTGGGCATTAAGGGTACAGACAATATAATCAGTATTATTATATGGCTAGAATGGCCACTTTGGTGAAGCCAGTCTGAGCATTTTGTGAGACAGGCATGGTATCACGAGAGACACAGACACAAGATTAACAGTTTGAAAACCTTTATTCAAAGTATTGGTTCCCTTTCTCTAAGTTGGGATTGTAAGGAGGCATGGTATAAAAGGCTTGGCAGACACAAGTGAGTCAACTTTCCAGGGTGTTTATTCAAACAATCAGGGTTGGAAAAATGCCTAACTAGCCCTATATCTTAGAATGAGAACACGTCCAACCAACAAATAATAAATAAAACAGTCCTAGTACTGCCTGTCAAAACAAGATGGCCTAAACTAAAAAAAATCCTATTGCCTGCCCTTACACTAGTACAATAAATGTGTGCAGGAAAACATGTGTCTTGAACAAAAAAGTGTTAAAAAAAGTGAAGGGTCCGAATGACTGAGTTCTCGGATTCCCTTCACCATGTTTTCAGCACGGGACAAGTGTACACTCAGGCTCTATAATACACTCTGGCTTCTGAGGCACAAGAATGCAGTTCAAGACACAGGCCAGGGACTTGCACAAGCGAGTCTCTTTCTCATGCCAGTCTCTTGTTTGCAGGGAGTCTTGGGTGTGGACAAAACAAAGTTAATTTTAAAGTTCAACACAAACTAACGTTCCTTCTCTCCAGGGTGAAAAATTCACCATCGCTCTCCCTCGATCGGGCTTGGACCTTTCATATACAAGTTTGCACCACTTCAGAGATCTCGCTCAGCCGGGCTCGGACCTGCTAGTTGCTCACTGTTCACCGTGGGTCTCCCTCAGCTGAGCTCAGACCCCTTTTATCACACGTTTGTACATCTCCACATCTCCTCCAGTCGGGCTCAGACATGCTGTTAACAAGTTTTCCTTCCTTCAACTCAGTTTCTTAATCTGCCGCAGGTCTCCCTCAGGCGGGCTCGGACCTTTCGATCACAAGTTCCTTAATCCCAACCAATCTTCCTCAGTCGGGCTCGGATTGGTTATTTTTCACAAGTTTTTGAAATGGAAGACTTTCTACTGTGATGGGGCTTTAGCTGGAACTTTGCATGACCACTTCGATTATTTTTCTTCTGTGGTTCACAACTCTCATTCCGTAGATATGGCAAGCATCAGACAGAGACCTTTGACTGGGTACTTGCAATATGCCTGACCACTCTGCCACTCCACAGCACTTGACATTTATCAAAGTTCATTAATCACAGATCATTTCGGTTGTACTTCTATCTTCACTTCTGCCACTTCTATGCAGCCCGGCCTTGCACAAGTTTACTTCAACTCACCGGCTGAATTCACGGCTTTGATCAGGGAGCCAAGGGCGATGCCATGACATCTGCTCCACCTCGCCGACTCCTGCTCCAATGCACATGAACAGTGGGTATCTTGCATTCCCTGTGTGCGTTTCACCAGCTTAGTTCTGCCTCTCAGGGTCTCCCTAGGCCATGCTCGGACCCCTCTGCCACTCACATGGATCTCCCTCTGGATTTGTAAAGTTTAAAAGTCTTTGGTCTTCATTTCCCAGAATGCACATCTCTCCTTTTGCTCCCACTTCACCAGCTCCCCAAAACGGCAGTCCAGGTTTTTGGGAGCTGCAGGAGTTCAAGGGGATGATGAGTTGAAGTCAAGGTCTCACAGCCTGACCCTCTGAAGTCTAGGTTCTCCTGGTTTGTCCAGGGGAGGAGCTCTGGTGTGGACACCGCCAGGGGACCACAGCTGCCCCTGGTTTGGCTCTCTGGAGGTACAGGTGCCACTCCACACTGCAGCCTCCCCTGAACCCACAGGTCCAAGGGTTTCTCCAGCTAGTATTCTCCTCTGGCTTATGTGCACCCTCCAGCATCCCCAGCTCACTCAGAATGTGCCTGTGTGCCGAGCCTTTTATACTGACTGGGAAGGTTAATAGCTTTCAGATGGGAATTATTGTAACAGGAGGCCTGAACTTGCCTGGCCTTGTTAGTGGGACGAAATTAAGACTGCCCACAGGATCTCATAGCACATTGGTTCCTATGGGTAATCTTTGTGGCTCTGGTTTGCCTCTTCCACGTCCAAGTTGTTTTAGGAAAAAACGGTGTGGGGGGATTATGGGAGTTGTAGTTTTTCCAAAAGATGCTGGATAAACCATTTGGGTTTTTATCAGGGTGAAGGGGGGAACTGTAGTGTTGTGTACAAATGGGTTGTTGACAAAAGTATCCCATAGTGACACTGGGGACGTTGGGTAGGGATTTACTGGAATGGGGGAATATCGTGTCTCACACAAGGGTGTTCCTCCCACAGTTTCCCAGGGCCCCCTTCGCAGGTTAGTCGATGTCTGTAAGTCCCAAAACTAAAAGTCTGTGTCAGACCTATGCTTGTCCTCACTCTGAAAACAAATGTAGTGTAGGATGACTCTAAAAGAAAAATAGTGTCAGATGAACTTCTTCTCAGGATTGGCACTGCCACTATGTAATATAGCTCAACTAACATAGGCCCTTTGAAACTCCTGGGCAAAGTCCTTGAAATGTCAAAACAACTTAGTTAACACAATCCTCTTAGGTTTGCTTGGGTTCCATCCCCAGACTTCTTAAAGTACACAATTCCTATAGGCTTCTCAGGGTTCCCTTCCCAAGCATAGGCCCCTTTTCTTTCAAAGCAAAGGTTCTCAGTTTCTTTAGGCATCTCAGGGTTCCCTTCTCCAAACGTAGGCCTCTTTTGTTTCAAAGCAAAAGTTCACTAAACACAAAAGTTAATAAAACACAAATGTTTCACTTGTCAGGATGCACCTCTCAACATACTGTTGCTTCTTGGTGGTTTAGAACAGCCTTTCTCTCATTTTGGGGTTTTTGCTCCCACTTCACTGAGAGTAGCTCCCCTTTTCCACCTTGGCGCTGTAAACATCCCCTTTCTAATACTGGGCCAATATCAGAGACTGTCAAGAATGCAGGGCCTTTACTCCTTCCCCTGTGTGACCACTCCGATATATGGCCACATCTCCTTAGACTCTTTATCTTGCTTTTCTGGGACTTGCATTCTCCCATGTCTCCAGCACCTTCTGTCATGATGCCCGCTCCCGGGGAGCCGGTTCAAGCCCTGCGTCCCCGAAAGCGGACATCCAGTCCCCAAGGAAGGACCCAGCAACCCCATATAGGGGCCCTTTGGACAGTGGGTGCACTTACCTGATGCAGACCATGCTGCAGGATCCCGGCCTCCTTGAGGCCTGAAAGGAACTACTTTACCTGTGGGACTAATTTACCATCCAGGCGTGGTCGGGGAAGGATACATACCTGATTGGAGGAAGGATACATACCTGGAACTTCTTCCAAGGCTATTTAAACCCCACCCGAACAGCCACACGTGCTTCGCGTTGTTCTGCATCTAGCAGCTGGACGCTCACCGTGTCTGCTCCTGCATCCTGACTTCTGCCACGCCTGCCAGCATCCTGGATCACCTGCAAAGGAAGAGAAGAAGAGAACAGAAGAAGGAAAAGTCCTTACCTGCTAAATCCGCATCCCGGAGACATCTCGTCGACAATCCTGAAAAGGAAGACTTTTATTTAAAAGCTCATCGCGTCGATCGCTGCAGCACCGCATTCCACCCACCTTTACAGGGCGCCTCCATGTTCAGCAGCGATCATCCGGATTCGCAGTCACGCCCCAGCGCCTAGGGAGAAAAAGACCAGAACAAAAGGTGAGAGAGAGAAGGGAATAAGGAAAGCTAAATCTCCATGTTAAGACTTACCTGTTGATTCATTCCCTCTTCATTTCGGGTCCGCGCCGCATCCTGGCATTTCCGGACTCCGGCCCCTAAGGGGAAAAGGAGACATCAGCGTTAATGAGCGAATGAAAAGACATTACCAAAAAAACGCTCATTAAAGACTTACCTGATTTCTACAAGGATTTCACCTCTCATCTCGGGTCGGTGCCTGTTCCCTGGCATTCCGTACCCCGGCCCCTATGGGGAAAAAGACACTAGCATTAGTACATTAATGCATGGACACAAGGGGAACCTCTTATCAAAAAACTTACCTGGAAGCCAAGCAAGTTTGGTTCTCACCAATCCAAAAATCCAGTGAAGTAACTGGAAACCAACGTGCCCCTGCATCAGAAGCAGGATGGAGAGCTCGTCCTTCCAGACCCTAAGGTGAGACGCTACGAGGAATCACAGAAGGGTTTCGAGGAGGGTGAGAGGGGAAAGTGGGAGGCTGATTGCATTACCCCGCAGACAGTTAATCCCCTATTTTCGCCTACAGAAGGATACTTCTGCGAGCCAGACAAGCCAGATTTGGGGGCCCGGTCCAGTCCGTCTTCCGAACCCTGCGCATCACCTTAGAAGAGGTCACAGTAGCGCGAACCAGGCCAGCGCCTCCGTGGGAGTCAGGTGAGCGTTACACCTTCTGCCTTTCTTCTGCCTTTCCTTTTCTTGTCTCTTGCGTTCCTTTGGCACCTTCTGCCTTTCTCTGTCACTTGCACAATTTCCTTTGGCACCTTCTGCCTTTTTGTGCCACTTGCACACTGTTAACAGTCTTTCTCCCTCGTGCCGCTCGCACCTTTGAAACTTTCCCTTATCTTTCTTTCTGGGTCGCTCGCACCCCCTTGTTTCTTCCTTTTCTTTACAATTCACACTGTTTCCTTTTCTTTCTATTCTTTTGTGCTGCTCGCGCACCTCTGTTTCTTTCTCTTGCTGTCATGCCGCTTGCACACTCCTTGCTTTCTTTAACGCTTCAGCTTCACACACGCGTACCAGGTTTCTCACTCTCATAGAAATGCACCAGTTAGCGTGGCGATGGTGGGGAAAGCTCGCCAGCTTCAGAGTCGAGGTCAGGGTCTCACCACCTGCCCCTCAGACACTCCTTGGTCCTGGATACCTCCCAGGGGAACAAGCAATTGCGTGACCAACAGCAGCAGGGTTCAGCATGCCTCGATTTGGCTTCCTGGAGGCGCGGCTCCCTCGCCATGCTGAAACCATCCTGACACACTGGGTCAGTGTCCAGGTGTCCTGCTCTCCACCGGATACCTCAAGGTCTTCCGTTTGCTACAGCTTCCATGGCTCCTTTAGCTTCCACAGCTTGTTCTGCTTCTCTGGCTTGGGAATGAGAAGGGATCCTCTACAGTGTTGTTCATATGGGTAATCCTTATAACTCCCAGTCGCCTCTACCTCATCCCAGTACATGTTGGAAATGGGGAGGGGGAACGGGATGAGATTGAAAATACCCCAAAAAGGCTGAGAGAGAGTGTGATGATGTATAAATGGGAAGAGGGGAATGCTGTGTCTCTGTACCAGTAGATGTTACATGTGGGAAAATGAGGGAAGATGTTTTACCGCAACCTAAAGAGGTCATGGGAGGAGTATGGGTAGTTTGGGCCTCAGTTGGAAAAGGGAGATGCTGCATCTCGCCTGTGGATACCGCACTCCCAATCCCCAAGGACCCACCACCCAGGTGATCCTTCACTGCTCATCCACCCCTCAGGTTCTGGATCCAACAGCGGTTGACCGTCCCTGGACCACCCGAGAAGAGGATCCAGGGGGAATAGGAGTGAGAATACCCTTAGGTTTCAGAATATCAATTCTAGTTAAAGTAAAACTTTGGTGTACTGGTCTTACCACACTCCTGGGGTTTTAAGTCAGAAAACCTTGAGGTACTGAAGTTGTCAAAGAGTCTGATGTCCCACTCCAATGTAGACTCCAAAGGAAACCAGAGTTGGTGGTCTAGGTACTCAACAGAACCAGAAGAATCAAGGTGACATCCTAACAGAATTAATTTTGTCTTGCTCCAAGGGTGAAACATTATGGGAGAGAGAGGGAAAAACTGAGGGTCACCAGCCTCAGAAATGTTGATTAGGTTGCATCCAACTTATCTCACCAACCCATTAACTCAGTTAAAACGTAATCCTTGGACTAGTTCTTATGTCCTACATAATAAAGAAACTCTGAACCTTTCAAATAGTTCATGGATCCCTCTGCTATGACAAGTGACTGAAAGGCCAGCAGATACTCCTACTTATTGATTATATAATACAGTCTGTTGTCTTACATCATCTGTTGGTTGCATGAACGAGTGCAAAAAAATGGAAAAGGATGGCATTATAGTTCAGATCTGATGCTATCAGTCACACAAATTGTGGTTACAGTTGAGCCAAAACAACCCAACTCTGTCTGCATCTGGGTGAACATGAATCTCCCAAATAAGGCAATTAAGAGATTGAGATACCTCACACCAAAAATAGATGACATTATGGAAGACCTTCATGGGGGAAATGTATTTTCCAATCCCAATCGTATTGCTTGGTGTCAAAAGGTCCATCTCTACCTGGAGTCTAGGAAAATAACACATTTATCTTTCACTAAGGTCTATATCATTATAAACAGTTAAACGTTGGGTTGTCTTTTGTAAAAGAGACCGTCCAGTGCACAAAGCTGAGAATTTTGGCAAGTCTTCCAGGCATCCTTAACATCAGTTACAATTTACTGTTATATGCTATTTTGGAGGTGGAACACTTTGAGCGATTATCATTCTGTTCTGTCACAGCTCTCAAGGTCTGACAAAGAATCGAGGAAAATATGAATTTCTCAAGGCAACATTTATTTATTTGGCTATTATTCACTGTTATTGTTTTATTGATGATCTTTTTCTTGTATAGAAGGGGTCTAAACACATGTTGTCTGATTATATTGGTTAGCTCAATAACAATTACATGAATTTGAAATTAACATCTACTTGCAGTTCAAAAGAGCTTATTGTTTTAGAAGTCAAATTTAAAATAATATATAATGAACTTATTAGCAAGTTGTTTAGAAAATCTAAATCATCCAATTCTATTTTGCATGCTAATAGCCATCACCCGAAATCACTGGTACATAGTTTAGAGAAGCGTTTGAAACGTAGATACTTGGAACCGGAGTAGCGTAAAGATCTAGGGGGAGAGTATTTGGTGAACGAAAGTTGCAGATAGTGTGGTCCCTGGCCACAGACGGACTTCTGGATAATGCAGAGCCCATGCAGGGTGGCCAGAGTGAAGGGAGAAAAAAGGGAGCAGCAGTCCCAACAGGAAGGATCTCAGTCTTTCTGGCATTGAGGTATGGATCATTAGAGGCACACCAGGACTGGATAGCAGATAGGCAGTCAGGACTGTAGGAGGAAGTAGAGAGAGGATCAGAGGGAAGTTTGAAGAAGAGTTGGGTGTCATCTTCATAACACTGAAAGTGAGGGAAGAAAGTAGAAATGAGGTGAGCAAGCAGGGCGAGGTAGACGTTAAAGAGCCAAGGTGAGAAGTTGGAGCCCTGGGGATGCCCCTGCTGGATGTAGAGGTATAAAAGATTATATTCTGTTATGGTATGATTGCACTGGCTCTCTGAGTAATATTAGCATTTTATGCGTACATATTTTAGAGATACATATTGAGATTATGATGCTACTAGCGGTACCATTTGGCTTTGCATGGTTCTGTAGCTGACATGCGCGTGGGGCTCTGCTATAGCCTTGTGTATGTTTTATTGTGTCATAACTTCCTATTTTTGAAAAACCGCAAAATTGTCAATCTCCCAAAATTGCCTATACGGATAGCACAGGGCCGGACCCACTCCACTCCTGTACAGGGAAAATAGGTGGGGTTGGTCAAATGTCACTATCGCCAGTACACCCAAGACTGGTATACCGACTTCACGCCAAAACTTCAGCCCGCCAACTGTTTTGGGGCTGGAGCCAACAATTGCAAAATCAGCAATCTCCCGAAATCGCCCATTCTGATAGCGCAGGACAGTTTTGGGGCTGGAGCCAACCCCAAACATACAAAACAAACGTTCCCAAATGTAAATATAGATGACAGGGTTGTGTTGTTTTGATGCTTCTCTTTCTATTCATGTTTGTAGAATGAACAAGTTGTAGTATTGATGATTGAGAATAATGATTTAGGTTCTTGCATGAATTTACTATGTTTTAGTCCAATTAGTCAGGACTGTTGGAAATCATTGAAAGTAGTTGTTATCATGATTTGTTATTAAATTATATTATAGCTGTCTAATTTTCATGGCATCATGTCTCCTTAACTTGTCATTTACTACTTTAGTATACAAATGAATACATTTTTTTTTGAAGAGCCATGCACTTTGGCTCTTTAAAAATATGCAATGAGGAAAGTTTCAAATATGTTTCCTGTTAACATCTGGATACAAGTCTATTAGTGTAGGCATTAGCTGTGCTATAGAATTTACAAATGTATTACAATGTGTAGGGAAGAAACCCAGGATAAGATGGCTGCCGCATGTGTATGCAATAATATAGTCATTTAGACCTCCATTACATGATTCGTGCACATGTCTGTGAAACATGGTCTACTTTAAACACACAGCCTAGAGTATTGATTGTATTAGCCTGACGAAGTCCCTGCACAGGGACGGAACGAGTGATACAAAATGTTCTGCCAGAGGAACAAGCTCTTTTTGTAAGTCCATGTTTGTATTTTTCAACACTTTTCATATATGAAATACATCTGCATTTGCACTTTAAAAGGAGAATGAGTGCTCAGGCATTTTTTGCAGTTTCTTTTTGTTGCTCTTGAGAGAACGTTATGAAAGTAACGGTTAAGGACTGCAGTTTTCTTGGATATAAATATACATATATATACATTTTTTTTCCCACATAACCGATTTGCATGATTTCAAGCCTGTCTGTTGATACCTACCAGACCCACTTTGATGTATCCCTATGTGGAATGATAGACAGAGAAATTAATAAGAAAATGCTTATTCCACTGACTCTCCACCTTAGCGCACCATATTTATTGGTTGTGGCGCTTTGGTGGCGTAAGCCACCTAAATGCTAAAACATTGTTAATGTAAATGTAAAAAAAAGTAGAAAGGGGCGTATTGGAGCAGTGTATGTTGTTGGCATGGCAACTTGCAGCGCATGGCGATGAAATGGCCAAAGCACTATCTGGGCCTTGACCCTCTCGCTCACGTCTGCCAGGCTGTTGCTGTTGCCGGAGAGCAGTGTGCGGTCCGACGTAGGAGCAAAATGACCGTATTTAACTATATGCCGGTTATTATTTTCATGTGTATGCATCAATGCTTTTTGTCACTTAAACTCCTGACGGACTATGTTTAAAATCTGACGTGGAGTGATCTGGTTTCAAGCCGAAGCAGCAGCCATTTGCAGGCTGGCGCTGTTGACGGCATCTCCAGCGCACACATTGCGTTCATGAGTGTGGGCACGATATTGCCTATAAACTGCCCTGTGTCCGAGGGCCATTTAATGCAACTGCTGCCTGCCAGTGAGGTGCCTCTCCATGCCCACAGATCCAGAGCCGAGGAGACGCAGCGCAGCCTGCTGCTACTGAGCCTGTAGCACTCAGGAGTGCTACAGGCTCAGTAGCACCGTGGACCTCACCGACTAAAAAGCTGAGCTCCCCACTGCCCCCAGAGACTGCACCCCCGCTTTCTTCGATATTTTATGCTCTCCGCCTTCCAGCATGAAAAGAAGCGGGATCAAAGAAGTCTTGAGGAAACTCTCCAGGATGCCAAGGAGGAAGCAGCAGTCACCCGGCGCTGCACAGGTACGGGAGGTTGGGAAGGAAGGACGAGGGGAAAGTGCGGCCATCTCGTGCCTTCCTGTTAATTTGCTTCATATATGCCTAGTTGCCACCTTCGCCCCCGCACCCCTCCTCCCAAAGCTGACTCACACCCTGACACAGCTCTGTCCCTGTCTACTCCTCTACTCTTGATGCTCATGCCCCTGTCATGAGGATCCACTTGAAGTCCAAGGCAAAGTGCAATTCTTGGTATGACTCTGACCTAGCTACACTTAAACGTAAGTGTAGGGCGGCTGAGAGGAAATGAAGGGCTTCTAGTTCATCCTCTGAAAAACTGGCCTGCTGCCTGCTCCAAAGGCAATACCGACTCACTGTCTGCACCAGGAAGAGAGTCCACATTCAAGCCTGTGTCTCTGCATCATCTAACAACTCGGCCAAACTTTTTAAAATCTGCAAATAGCTGTCCAACCCGGCTGCAGTCTCCACCCCTCCTCTCGCCTCCCAGGCTATTTGCAATGCCCTTGCCTCTCACTTTATTTCTAAAACCCAGGACATCCTGTCCACCCTCTCCTCCTCTCCTTCTTGGTTTGCTGACCCTCCCTCAGCTACCCCTCCACCCTCTTTCTCCTCCTTTCCTCTTTTCTCCCCGATGAGTTCGCTACACAAGTCCAGTCTATGAAAGCCTCATAAAAACAGGTCCACCCCTGTTCCTCTAAAACCATTAAGGACCACATCGATGCCCTCTCTCTGGCCCTCGCCGATTTCTGCAACCATCAACCTCTCCTTTGCCTCTGGATCTTTCCCCTCCCCTCTTAAGCACTCACTTGTGCATCCTCTCCTCAAGAAACCCACAGCTCATCCCTCTTGTCTGGCTAACTATCGCCCAATCTCCATTACTCCTTTTTTGGGTAATCTCTTGGAAAAGCTGGCCATCTCTCAGCTTAACCTGCATTCCGGCTCTCTCCATGACCACCAATCTGGTTTCAGACCTGCCAGAAGCACGAAAACTGCTCTTCTGAACATCCGTGAAGACCTGCTCTCCAATCTTGACTCTAACATTCCCTGTGTCCTCATCCTACTTGATCTCTCTTCTGCTTTCGACACGGTCAACCACGCCGCCCTGCTCAATCGTCTCCGTGACAACCTGGGTATCACTGATCAGTCTCTGGCCTGGCTGTCCTCTTTCCTTTCTGATCGACCCTACCAGGTACAACTTGGGTCCTTCCTATCTTCTATCTCCATCTCCACCTGTGGAGTTCCCCAGGGGTCTAATCTCTCACCCTGGCTTTTCAATCAATACCTGGCAACTCTTGCCTACTGCATTTCCATCTTCTGCTCAATCTACCAGTGGTATGCTGATGACACCCAACTCATTTTCAGGCTTCCTTCAGCCACCTCATCTCCTTCCCTCATCTCTGATTGCCTAACCACCATTCAAAATTGGTGTGCTGCCAATGATCTCTGTCTAAATGCCAATAAGACTGAGATCCTCCTCATTGGTACACCTTCTCCATCCTTTCCCCTCACTCTCTGGCCTGCCTCCCTTGGCCCTCCTGCTACCCCAACCTGTGAGGCTAAGAACCTTGGGGTCATCTTTGATCCGCACTTCCTTCTCTGCACACATCTCTGATGTCTCTAATAAGTCAAACTTCTTACTGCACCTCCTCAGAAGGGTTCCATGTGTTAAAATCGCGGCAAAAATGGCCATTTACACAATAAATTGCGGCAAAAAGGCAATGGTTTTGGCGCCGCAATCCATGTACAGGGTGCAGGGGACACCCCTGCAAACCCCAGACCCATTATACCATTTAAGAGGAGCGGGGGACACCCCCACAGCCCCACTTCCCTTAAATGGTATAATGGGGTACACCTTTACTGGGTCAAACCACAGCATTTTTGCCGCAATTTTTTGCACAGGTGACATTTTTGCCGCAATTCTATTACTGCATACACTCAGAAGTACTCTGCCTTTCCTCTCCTTCCCTCAGAGGCTCATTGTCTCACAAGCTCTGGTTCTCTCTAGGTTGGACAACTGTAACAGCCTCTTTCTAAATCTACCTGCCTCCACTCTCCGCCCTTTACAACTAATCCAGAACAGGACTATGAGACTTGTCCTTGGCCTCAAGCCCTGGGATCGTATCTCTCCAGCTCTGACATCTCTCCATTGGCTCCCTGTGGATACAAGGATTACATTTAAAACCCTCTGCATTGTCCACAGGTCTTTCTGGGGCCTGGGTCCAAAATTTCTTCTACTATCCCTCAGTAAATACCTCCTTTCTCGAGCCCTATGCTCTTCTGCCTCTAACTCCCTCAGGGTCAGTCGTTTTCTAAAGAAATGAGCTGGGGGTTGTTCACTTTCTTCGGCTGGGGCCTCCCTTTGGAACAGCCTCCCAGCCACCTTAAAACTTGAGGAAAACCATCTCTCGTTCCGGAAGCTCCTGAAGACCTTCCTCTTTGCTTCTGCTTTTACCCCTTTTCTCCCATGCTGATCTGTTTTCTCTATCGGCAATGTGCACCTGGTCACCCTCTTTCCTTCGGGCCCATGTACCTGCTCACCCTGCACCTTTCTGCACTGCCTCCGGGCCACCCTTGCACTTGGGCCTGTATCTGAAACCATACAGTCCCCCTCCCATTTTCTTCTGCACTTATCAGGTACACCCTATCTGACTAAGCTAACACTTGCCACTTGCTGGCTGCACTTTCACTGTTCATCGCCTTTATGTATTTATTTATTTTGCCCATTATTTATTCTGTTCTGCACTTTCCACTTCTCCCCCCGTCCTTGCACTTTTCCCTTTTTCCCTTTTCCATGCACTTGCGCGTTCTCAATGTCACTGGGCCTAGTAAGATCATTGTTTTTGTTTCTCCCTTGTTCCCCTCCCTTTTGCTTGGTAACGCTCTGAAACACTTGTGTACGAGCGCGATACAAATAAAATATAATATCATATCATAGTGTAGTGCCAGGGGCCCATGAAAGTGGCTTGCCTTCGGGGTGTGACAGTACCGGCTCTAAGCGCAGGTAGAAAAAATATACGCAGAGGCAACTGGGGCAGTAAGCCACTCTTTAATATGTGAAAAGGGATACCATGCAAATGTGCCGGATATAAATCCAACTAACGTAACATAACAAAATACCCTGCATGTGCAGAGAGGCAGGACATGCGGCACCTTGTTTACATGCATGTCCTTGATCTCTTGTATCCTTTATGTGTCTGCCTTGTGTGGTTGCTAGAGGACAGAGGCTGCAACGATGTCTTGAACCGAGAAATAAAGGTCTTTTTTGGGCTTCATCTGGGATATCGCTGTAGAGAGATGAGCATGAGCACATTTTAGGTTTATCATGGCTCTGATGCCTGTGGCTATTGCCAATTCCTATATTTTTTAAAGGCAAGATCTCCTATTCGGCCACCTGCACCAAATGAAGTTTTCCTGCATATAGAAGTAGAGTTTATTTTCACACAATAGTCTTGCCCCTGTTTGTGTATGAGGAGGGGTTGCCAAGAATGTTGGGACCCCACTTGTCTGTGCCCCTGTAGAAATTCCATTTGAGCCCTTTTTCAATGGTTTCCTTAGAAACCAGTTATATTACTTCTATGTAGAGAGATGAGCGTGAGCACATTTCAGGTTTAGCATGGCTCTGATGTCAGTGGCTATTGCCAAATCCTATATTTTTTAAAGGCAAGATCTCCTAATTGGCCACCGGCACCAAATGAAGTATCTGGTTGGACTTCTCTATCTCACTCATCGAATCTCAGACATGTATTCCCTCATGAGAATCCCTTCTAGTTAAACTCTCGCTACCTCTGACTTTCTCCCACAGCTTCCTACTCATCTACAGACCCCCTGGTTACAACAGACATTTCACCAACAACCTCTGTGATTCTATGGCCACCATTCAAGTAAATCACCCTTCTCTCACACTCCTTGGGGATTTCAACATCTGGTTGGACATTCCCACCAACCTCATGACCCACCCACTAGTCAACAGTCTTGATTCACTCAACCTCTCCCATCATACGACTGGTCCAACACACACAAGGGGGCACAGCCTTGATGCAATTTTCAGCTAGCATGAACTGATTTATATATCCTGCCCCGAACCACTCATCTGGACAGACCACTTTGCCATCCCCTTCTCCATCCAGACCACTACTCCCCCTCCCACAGCCCCCCTGGCCTTCCCCCAAAATCTCAAATGCTGGAACAAAGTGAAGATCCTTCCTGACCTTGCCAAAGCCCTACTTTTCAGTTCCCCTACAACGCCCCCCCAGACTGTGCCTTAACCATCAACTCTTTCGACTCTTGGCTCAATGACTCACTAATTCCTCTCACCCCCTTGCGCCCCACTTCCTCACGCAATGGATCAGCCCCCAAATGGTTCATGTCCCATCTGAGGAACCCCAAAAAACAAAATAACTCCCTGGAACGCAAATGGCAAGCATCTAAAACTGATCTCAGCAGATCCATGTTCGCCTTGCACCATCATAACTACAAAGCTGAAATCCGAAAGGCCAAAAAAGCCTATTACACAAACAAATTCTCAACTGCGGCAACTGCAGCAAAGAACTCCACAGAATCATATTAGAATTTGTCAAACCCACTTTCACCTCTACCCAATCCACCCCATCTCAATCACTCTGCGACTCCCTCTCCCTACACTTCTACACCACCGCTCTTGACAGGACAACCTCCCTTAACAACAAACTGTCCCTCCTCTCCCCGCTTCCACATCCGACCCCTCCTCTTGCCATCGCCCGACGTGCAATTCCCCCACCTTTGACTCCTTCAAACCCATCTCCAGAGAGAAGTTTCTTGACCTACTATCTGCCAGCAAACCGTCTGGGTCCCCCCTCGACCCCTGACCCGTCTCTATCCTTAAAGAAATATTCTCGTCTACCTGCACAGGAGAACATTCAAGAGCCATACTAAATGATACCCTCACTTCTGGCATCTTCCCCGATGCCTTCAAAATTGCGCATGTCAAGCCTCTTCTTAAAAAGCCATCCCTCGACCCCCTTGACCTCAAAAACGACAGACCCATCTGGAACACCAGATTCCTTGCAAAACGCATCGACCGAACAGCATACTCCCAGCTCAACTCCTTTGTAGAATCCAACAACCTCCTGGACCCCGCACAATCAGGCTTCAGACCACGACATGGAACTGAAACCACTCTAACCTCGGTCTTGGATGATCTTGAGGTCACTGCAGACTCAGAAGGATGTGCTGCACGAATTCTCCTCGATCTCTCTGCAGCCTTTGACATAGTTAACCACTCAATCCTCCTTGATGGCCTCCACTCCCTTGGAATCCATGGCACTGCTCTCAAGTGGATCGCCTCCTTCCTCAGCAACAGGAAACAAATAACCCTCCTCTCCCCATTTATCTCAGCTGCTCGCTCGGTTAACATGGGAGTACTGCAAGGCGCTAGCCTATCTGCTCTCCTGTTTAACCTCTACATGACCATCCTTCCTGGTATCATCCGCATGCACACCATCTCGTGCTACAACTATGTTGACGATACCCAAATCATCCTAAGAATCCCCTATTCAGGCACCAACCCCCTGCCCGACCTCGAAGCCTGTCTTCGAGATATTGACTGATGGATGACAATGAACCACCTCTTCCTAAACCCCACTAAAACTGAAATCATGGTGTGTGGCAACACTGCCCCCCTACCTCAAACGCTCCCATGGCCTCCGACCATGGGCCCAGCCCCCACCCCCTCCGACACAGTAAAAAAACTATGCTGCACTATGGACTCTGGCCTAACCCTCTCCCGTCAGATCAACAATGTGTCAAAATGTTGTCACTAACATCTCAAACTTCTCAGACGCATCTTTCCCTATTCCCGAGCAGACTTGCCGCAGTTATGTCTATTGTGATGTCGCGTCTGGACTATGCCAACTCCCTATATCTAGGAGCCCCAGCATACCATCTTAACAAACTCCAAAGAGTGCAAAACGCTGCTGCTAAACTGCTCCTTGCCCAAGGTCCGCGAGACCACATCGCTCCAGCTCTCCGAACCCTCCACTGGCTCCCAGTCGGACGAAGGGCGACTTTGAAGACCCTGTGCATCACTCACCATGCAGTGCACAAAACGGCCCATTATACCTGCAAGAAAAGATAAAACCATACCTCCAATCCTGCACCCTAAGATCAAGCACTGCCCTCCCTTCAGTGATTACAACCTCTAACTCTGGCAGGATCAGAGGATCTGCCTTCTCAAGCTTGGCCCTGACTCTGTGGAACTCACTTCCCCCACATATACGACACACCCATGACTATATGACATTCTGCAATGATCTAAAAACGTGGCTCTTTTCATAGATACCAACACGACCTTCTGAAGCGATTGAAACCTTAGCAACCCGATGACCAATGTTCAATGTAATTTCCAACAATGACATCAATGAATGAGCTCATTAATTTGGCTATCAAGCAACCACATGCCTGAAATACAGAATGATGATCTTGTTAGATTATAACTCCTTGCAATCACTCTCCTTAATGATATTCGCATATCCTTGCCAATATCCTTGCAGCCTCTTCACCTTACAAGGCCCACAACAAAGCCTCTGTCAAATCCCTGTCCGCCTCAGGTACACTTCCTGCCCCCGCGATGTCGCTATGTACCCCTGACCCTCAGGTTTCCGTATAGTAGCTCGGTGCCCATCCCTTTAGATTCCTGAGGTGTCGCTCTATGCCCCAAACAGTGGCGTCGCTAAGGGAGGGCCTGGGGGGGCCAGGGCCCCCCCTGTGAAACCCTGTTCCCCCCCTTGTGCCCCCCCTACCTAAGACGAGCAGTGACCATGTTCTCCCACTACTTTTGTCTGTGCCCCCCTACTTTTGTCTTTGGCCCCCTCTGTGCCCCTTCTAAATTTGATTCCTGGTGACGCCACTGGCCCCAAAACCGGCGGTCCACTTCTCAACCAGGTCCCTCTGATGTCGCTATATGCCCCAACCCATCCGGTTCCCTGTGTTATCATTGTGTGCCCTCAAGCCCCCTCTGATCCCCCATGATGTCGCTATGTGCCCCCAGCCCCTTTGGTCCCTCTGTTATCGCTGTGTACACCCTGTCCTCTTGTTCCCCGTGATTCCACTGTGTACCCCTCTGGTCCCCCGTGCTGTCGCTGTATGCCTCAGCTCCCTCTAATCCCCTGTGATGTCTCTGTGTGCCCCCAGCCTGCCAGTTCCCTGTGTTGTTGCTACGTACACCCACCCCCTCTGGTCCCCTGTGATGTCGTTGTTTGCCCCAACCCCTCGGTTCCCTTGATATCACTGTATACCCACATCCCCCAGGTCTCGGGATGTCACTGTGTGCCCCAGGCCCTCTAGTCCCCCGTGATGTCGCTCTGTGCTCCCAGCCCCTCTGGCACCTGTGAAGCCGCTATGTGCCCAGGCTTTCTGATGCCCATGTTGTCCCCATGTGCCCCCAGACCCCCCTGGTTCCCTGTGTAGTCGATGTGTGCCCCCTACCCTCTTTGGTCTATCATGATGTCACTGTGTGCCCCTAGCCCCCTCTGGGTGACCGTGATGTCACTGTGTGCCCCCAAACACTCTGGCGCCCGTGAAGTCGCTTTGTGCCCTGGCCCTCTGATCCCCATGTTGTTCCATGTGCCCCAGCCCCCCCTGGTTTCCTGTGTAGTCGGTGATGCCTCCTACCCCCTCTGGTCTACCATGATGTCGCAATGTGCCCCTAGCCCCATCTGGTTGACTGTGATGCGCCATGTGCCCATGTGCCCGCTCGACCCCTGTGATGTTGCTGTGCGCCCCAGCCCCTCTGGTCCCCCATGATTTCTCTATGTGCCAGCCCCCACTGGCTCCCGTGATGTCGATGTGTGCCCAGACCCTGTGGCTCCCCGTCTTCACTGAGTGCCCATACCCTCTGGCCCCCCGTGTCGTCAATATGCCCCCCCAAACTCCCTGGTCCCCCGTGATGTTGCTGTATGCCCCCAGCCCTCTTGGGTCCCCGCAATGTCACTGACTGCCCCCCCCCCCGGTCCCCTAAGATATCGCTGTGTGTCCCATCCCCCTCTCGTTTCCCGCTGTGTGCGAACACCCTCCTACCCCCCGGTCCTCTTGATGTCCCTGTGTACCTCCTGCACCTCTAGTTTTCTGTGATATCTCTCTGTGCCCCCCCTCTGGTCCCCGTGCTGTTGCTGTGTACCCCCAGCCCCTCTGGTTCCCCGTGATATCTCTTTGTGCCCCCCTCTGGTCCCCATGCTGTTGATGTATGCCCCCTGACCCTCTGGTCCCTCCATACTGTGGCTGTGTGCCCAACCGCCCTGGTCCCCCGCAATGTAGCTTGTGCCCCCAGCCCTCAGGTCCTCTTGTACCGTTCCCTCCTGTCTCTGTCTTGGCACTTGCACTGTCTGGGTGTCGCTAGCCCAAGTGCAGTGGCTAATCTTAGCATTCACGTTGTTCATGACCTGTGGGAGTGTCTTTACGTTTTCCCCTGTTCGCTCCCTTTTTATCGCGCTTGTGAAGCGTATTGTGTGTGGGTGCTGTGTGGGTGAACCATCATATCATATCATATCATTATGCTAACTCTCTACTCTACACCATCACACAATTAGAGTGCAGCTACACCCCTAGATCAATTTGGCCTAGCTGCTCACATACAAACACTACCCCATGAACACCTCATCATTCTAATAGAACGCAGCTATATCCCATGAAATAAGTGGCCTAGCTGCACACATAAGCATCCCACAGGCCTAACGCAGCCAGAACCCAGTCTTGGTGTCCACCAGCCAGACTGCACACATTGTACCGATACCAATACCACCACACCTTATGCTAGGATGCAGCTACCCTCAGGCAATTACATCAGCTGCACTCAAGCACCCTTCAACACCCTACTCTTTCAACTGACCAGACTACGGCCCTGAGGACGTTCAACCTTCCAGCGCTTTGAGATCATACCAATGATACATAGAGCGCCATATAAATGCCAATTAACATAAAATAACATAACATATAATGGTCCATATAGCTGGAAACTCCGAGCTCCAAAGACTCATGTCAATTAAAATGGTATGGTCAAGCCAAAAGACACCGATAAAAAAGACACTTGGAGGACACATTTAAGATGCAGCTGGCTTGTATTGGGATTCCCACCATTAAGATCAAGTTAGAGAGCAAGCTCTGTGCGTTATTGTAATCAATTATTTTTTTCGGGGTGGTGGGGCGATGAGAGTTGAAATTCAACACAGGTCTTGGTTTAGTGCAGGGGTCCCCAAGCTATTGTGCGCAATGAGCAAAATTTGCATATCAAATGAAATGGTGAGCAACATTCATTTTTCAACGAAACATATCGGCGCTCAGTTGCCCGACAAATTATTGTAACAAAAATTAGAAATGTATTAAACTTAAGACTTCTTGTAGAACATTTTAATTTGCAGTACTTAATAGTTTCTAGAACACAAGCAATTCTAGTAAAGGACATTTGCAAGTCCTATAACTTCATTTAACTTTAAGTGGTTGTTTATAGGAAATGGTGAGGAAATTGAGAGGTCAGTAGTACATTTTCAGAAACATAGGACCAGTCAAGTTGTTAAAAAAATATAGAACTAAACAGACATTATAAGGGGATTCAGGTTCTTGAGCAAAATATTTTAAGACATTTCATGCAAATGTTTACACTGTAAAATTGGTCAAAAATGGAGCACTGATTTCCATGTGTACTTTGGGATTCTGCCCCTGGATTTTCTGGGATCTTTAGTGGCCTGTTACATTGGTGAAAAAGTGGTTGGGAATACAAATAATACTTTTCTGTGGTGGTGTAAAGTATTTGGATTAATTGGCATGTTAATCTAAATGTATTAATAGAAACCTAATTGGATTTGCCTATAGGGCAAATTAATTATGGAAATATGGCTTGTATGTACCTTATCTGCCCATCATCTGTGTGGCAGATGGGCAGAACATCAAACAACAATTTTTCCACTATGGATAAATATAGGTGACACTCAAATTAATATCTAAGATACATATAATGCATGGTGGCATCAAACACAAACTTCTCTTGTACAAAAAAGCAGTGCATGCACATTATTTAAAAAAGGAGAGTTGGGGATGCATGCCACTTATTTGAGGGTTTGAAATTGAGATTCAATGAGCAGGAGCTAAACCCACCACTTGGGTGTTGGGCATTACCCAGTAGGCAGGAGCTACCCCAGGGGAACCAGGAGCTACCAGAGATTCTCCATTAACATTTTGTCAATTGTCTATGAACTATTGTGTTTAAATGTGTATTAGAAGTGTTCTAATTCTTCTTTATTAACATTCTCAAGTGCTCAAAGTTAATGTCACATTTCCATGTTTGGAAGGCACCAGTTGAGCCTACGAGCCAAAAGTAGCTCCTGGCCGCTGTTGGTTTCAAGCTAACACGCTCTACTATGCTAGAACCAGGAGCTAAATAGCTCCCAGCTCCCCTCAATTTCGAACCGTGTTATTTATCCGTTATGGTCTGAACTGTACAAAGGACCAGAATATGACCATTTTCTCCAGGACACAAACATGGTTCATAATAAGTAAGGACATTTACCGAAAAATAATGTGCATGGTGGCAACAAACTCAAATCTTGCATGTATAAAAATATGCATAAATAGGCGCCCCCCCATTGGGGGAAGACTGAGTCCAAACAACTCAGTATGCATGAGTGCATCTTATTTTGATAGGAATGAAACATACACCACAGAAGTTACTGAGACTTTCTTGCAATATTTTTTGGGACAGAGTATCTTATCAGGTATAGAGTTTTTTCGAATGAGCCCATACATGAATGATTCACCAACATTGGAACCACGGTCCATTTTATGTTATTCTGCACATTTCATTTTGAACCCTGGACAGTATTACTGGTATTGAAGAAGACCTGACTATAGGTCTAAACACGTATTGGGTTTAACTTTTACTTGATTTTGTCTTGCAATAAATGGCAAGTGAAATTAATTAATTGACTAGTGATTAGTCATTCGTCTTAGAATTTATTTGTGAAACACTGGTTATTTAGTTTTATTTTGTGGTGCACATGTTGGTCAGGAAAGCCAGATTAATTTAAAAATAAGCTAGCTGCAACCAGGGCAGGCTCATTGGCCAACATTCTCGCACAGTCCAGGACTCTGTCCTGGCTGTACTGCTACTGAACTCTCATCCCTTCAGCACCTCCTTCTATGTCTCCACACCATCATGGCCCAGAGCAACTGGCGAGCAACAATTTAGGGTTCCATGAGCAACATGTTGCTCCTGAGCTACACGTTGGGGATCACTGGCTTAGTGCCTCTTGTGTTTGTGGCCTGTCTTTATACCTTTTTGGGGGCAGCGAAAGCCACAGGTCCACCTGCTCGGTTAACACAACGCAATTAAAATGCACTTCTTGAACAGATTACATGTCAGGTTGAAAGGTGCTTCGTGGCCACAGTTACCTTTGATCTCGTACAGACGAAGGGGGGTGGGAGGCGTGTAGCCTGCATCTTGGGGACCATAAAAGTTCACTGCCTCCCTCTCTCCTTCCCTTGAATCCAGAAGGGAGGTGAGGGGTGAAACCTGGCAGGAGGGGTTCCCTTGTTTTCTGTTATATTAGATTATTGCCATCCTTGATTTGATGCTGTGCGTGCTGGTGATGGGTGGGGAGGGTGGCTTTAGTCCTTGGCATGTCCCTTAACTGAGTGAAATGACTGAACGTCATTGTGGTCATTATATTTCACTCCTTAATTCAGTGTTGATAGTACAGATCTAAAACTCAGTGTTGGGGAGTGGAGTGGAGAGGAGAAAAGGCAGGACGCAGGTATGGAGCTTTTATTAGAGGGGAGACAGGGCAGTTATGGGGTTGGTGGAAAGCGGAGGCAGGCAGGCAACACAGCTCTGCTACTTTTTTGTGCAATTTGACCGCTGCATAGAGCGGGCACATAGGGTAAAAGGGGCAAGGTTTCTATGCATGCAAGATGTACAGCAGGGAACCAGTGATTGCACAAAGTGAATATGTGTCATGGGCTGGTGACAGTGGACTCGGGCATAAGAAGCACAGAGCTAAAATAGGGTAGGCTGGTGAGCTCACACACGTTGAGTGAGCTGTACGTGCGTGTAGGGGACTTGTGTGAACACACAGTGTCACAGGGTGATGGAAATGGCAAATGTGCACTTTTTAAATCCCTCTTAACACACAGGGTAGCGTAGAGTTTCCTGCAGTGTGTACACACTGAACATGTAACAGGGGCTGGTGATCACATATGTGGCATATTTACCTAAGGCTGGTGAGTGTGCACAGAACATCCATATTCCTCCACACACCTTACCACACTCTACCCCCTCTATTCATCCATCCACATTACCCCCTCTCCCTTTCCTCTCTCATTCTACCTCTCACACTCTCTTTATTTCTTACCCTCTCACTCTAACCCATTCTCGCTCATATTTCCTCTTACTCATCATCAATGGCACCCTCTATCAATGGCTTCCTCCCTTTCTCTAGTCCCCTTCTCATTCTGCACCCCTTATCGCATCCTCCTTTACAACTTTGCACCCTCTCCCTTGTACCCAGGTGCCTATAAATGCAACATGCAAAGAACATCAGTAAACACCAAAGCTATTGGCATTGCCAATGCTTGTTCATTCGGACACAGAAGTGAACGCAGGGGATCTTGTGCGCCCCTTGATAACCAGCTACCTAGGTGCGATTATGAGCCTCACTACAACAACAGTGTTCCCAGTGATACAAAGGTGTTTGCATTAAACCACACCCAAAGTCAGTTTTTTGGGCTGTAGCCAATTCCACAATCAGTTAACTGCATCTTTACCAAAGGCCACGGTAGATTATAACGGTGCAGGGCATTGGATAGAAAGAAGCATGTTCTAATTAGACCTGAACAGAAGGTATGGGATGGGCCAACATCGTCCGACCAACCTTATATTTCTGAGCTAAACAGTTGGCCCTATCCTTGTCTGCCTTTCTATGTTTCTTGTTCCCTTGGTGTGCTGGCTAGGGGAGGGAGGATGTGGGTGGCGAGAGGGGGATGGGGGAGTGGAAGAGAGAACTGAGGGATTGTGGAACGGAGTAGGGGCCACTATTGTGACCCAATTTAATATACTCATGTGATCATCACCGGGCGGATAAAGGGCTGAGTGTGCACTGACATGGTTAAACTTGTGATCTACATGCTTACCGTTTGTCTGAGGCCAGTGCTTCTCGTGTAATCTCCCTGGCGGGAGCACACAAATATCCAAAACACCAAAAGCCCTGCCTGAGCCACCACACACTGCTCTGCAGGGATCAGCTGTTCCCAAGGCTCAGAAACATTCTGAGCTTAGAAGAGCTCTGTTCTGGCTGGTCTTTTTTGTTTTTTTTTAAATGTAAGCACATTAAACTGTGGCTGAAGTTACATGGCTGCAAACAAGCCAGGGAGTGGATCATTAGAAGTGGCTTTTGTCCCTTAAGAGATGCAAACGTTTGGTGATTAGAAATGCATAAAGCCGCATGATGTGTGACGCAATGTCTCCATTTTCTTTCGCTGTTGCTTTCTAGAGATTTATTTTACTCTCACATTACTTTGCTTGTTGCCATTGCTAGGCCTCGATTCAGGAAGGGAACTAGAGAGCTAGAATCATATTCTGTTTTTCAAGTATATTGGGCATCATTCCGAGTCGGGCGGTCTGGTAAAAAAGGGCCAGTATCCATGGAAACTGGCACTTTACCGGACCGCCCGACTATGGGTTTGCCCGTGGGGCACCTGGGTTACCTCCAGCTAAATGGAGCTAAGCCAGGCGCCCTACTGGCTAAAAAAGCCCTGAATACCGCCACCGGCAAATGACGGAAAATCCCCCCATGAATGGAGATTTACGCCGTCCCGACGCCACTCGGAATCTGGGGACAATGCCGCCAGACCGAGTGCCGGTAAAGGTACGTACCCAATGAGCCGCCAGGATACCGGCATACTTGGAATGAGGTCCATTGCCAGGTAAAATAATCTCTTTAAAACGTACTGTTATTTTAGTCCTGCGTTATTAACTATTGCCTGCAATGCAGTGCTGGGAGTGGGTCTGAAGAAGACAGCAAAGCTCTCTGCCAAAAAAAGTCTTGCCGGAGTGTTGCTCCATCCCACAGTCCCAGGAGACAGCACATGGCTCACCCAGGGAGAGGCCAGCACAGCACATAAGCCTCGAAGGCTCGGCAGGGACGCAAGTAGTATTCAGAAGAGTCGGCAAACTGCCCAATACTCATATACAGTATTGCAGCTGTCCAAACTAGTATATATGTCCTGCAATTTACAGAAATCTCTTGATTAGTGTGAATAATTTGCCCAATTGCATAGAAGAGTCCCTTATTCACTTAAAATGGCGTCTTACTGAATTACTATAAGACATGTTTAACATTCAAAATGGTGGATATTATGATGTTCCGATAATGCTCTTTGCTTTTATGCAAATCACTAGGATTGGGTTCTATGGGTCATTCCGAGGTTGGAGGTAAGGAATTACCGGCACCGGTAAGGGTGCCGATGCCGGTAATCCCTTACCTCCGTATTCCGAGGTCCCTTTGCGGGTCCTTCCTTACCTCCTGCTTTTAGCAGGAGTTAAGTACGGGACCCGCAAAGGTACTTCGGAGGTAATTACGGTACTGTAATTTACGGTGCCGTAATTACCTCCTTCTCCATTCCCATTGAGCCCTATGGGGCAGAAATGGGAATGGGGAAGGGCAAAAGGTGAATGGGGAATTACCGGTCCCTCCAACCCTGGAATGGACCGGTAATTACTCCATTCACCATGCCGGATTTGGGACGGTTTCGGAGGCAACCATGGAGCTAATTACTCCATGGTTAGCTCCTAACCCGGAATGAGGCCCTGACTTGCCCGAGGCCATGCCCCTTGTCCACGCCCCCCACCCCCCACAGCTTCGACCCTCCAAAGAGGTGACAGTTCCCCCAATACATTTTTCCATTTCCAGCACTGCCCATGAATCCATCCCTGGTGCCCAATGTATGCTCCCCACCCACTGACCGTCTTTTCTGCCTGCCCCAAGTGGAACCCCACAGTCGATATTAAATCATTTCCAGCACTATATAAGAGGAAACATTGGTTTCATTTGGAAGAGCACTTTACGGTGTATGCTTGGAAGGCACTACGTTATTTCTGATTTCACAACTGTAGCGGATAAGGGCAGTTGCGGCAAGGCCAGGCTTGAAACAGAACAGTTTATTTAATGCGAGAAATGTAATTTAATCTTGCCATCTTGCTCCTAGAGGAAGGCCCCTTTTATCAGCTGTTCAGTTCGAATCGCGTGAAGAAAATAGATATGTATGTGACTCGGCTTGCTGCGGGTTTTTCGCGGACTGCTGAGCTTTTTTCTTTCTTTATAAACGAGGAGGACGAGAAATTAGCATTTTTATGCTTCTGCTTTCTGTTTAACAACCTTGACTTCATGGCAAACTGTTTTACGCGACTTTGGGGATGTGCCTTGTGCCGCTTTGTATATAATGAGCGCATTTTTTTATGAAATGCCTAGCCGTTGCTACGGCTCACAAAGTGAAATGAATCGGCCAGCCACTCAAGGGGCTTTAAGCGAGTGACGCCTTCAGTCTCGGGTGCTGCGGTGTTGGCGAGCGGTTCTTCTAATTGACAGGACCACTTAGGGCATCGTATGACGCCTGAGGCAGAATCGCAGAAAAGAGCGCGACTCTTCGTTTGCAATGTTCAGTCAGATGGATCAGGATTGGCAGCATGTGTGCCGTTCAGGACATGAGCAAAGGGGCTCCAAGCTCATTCCAGCGCCGTTCACCATCGCGTGTGTGTTCCCGATTTTACGTGCAAGGAGATATGCAGTATAAGGTGGTTGTAGAAATTGCGAAGGCTTTGTCCCACTGAAGAGTAGCACCTGCTTTTTCAGCCACAGAAAATAAATCACTACATTTATTTATTTATTTGCATTTTTAAAGCGCTCACACAGCCTGGGGTATCAAGGCGCTGTTCCAGGATAGGGCCTCATTACGAGGTGGGAGGTGAGGGATTATCGGCATCGGTAAGGGGACCGGTGCTGGTAATCCCTTACCTCCCTACTACGAGTTCCCTTTGCGGGTCCATCCTTAATGCCTGGTTTTTGCAGGCGTTAAGGACGTGACCGCAAAGGGACTCTAGGGCCCTCATTACGACCCTGGCGTTGAACCATGGTGCTAATAGCACTATGGTCCATGCCGGTAACTTACCGACTCCGCCATGGCGGAATGGCGAATTACCGCCCCATCCGAGATTTGCGGGGCGGTATTTCCCCATTGCCCTTCCCCATTCCCATTTTTGCCCCATAGGGCTCAATGGGAATGGGGAAGGCACTAAGTACAGTGCCGCAAATTGCAGCACCATACTTAGCACCAAGGTCCCTTCGCGGGTTGGTTTTTAACGCCTGCTTTTTGCAGGCGTTAAAAACTCCAACCCTCAAAGGGACCTCGTAATCAGGCGTTAAGGGGTTAATGGCGCCGCCACCTTTTACAGCGCCGTTAACCCCTTAACGGCAGGGTTGTAATGAGGGCCTAGAGCTAAAAATGGTACCGCAAATTGCAGTACCGTTATTAGCGCCTTCCCCATTCCCATTGAGCCCTATGGGGGCCCTATGGGGGCTCAATGGGAATGGGGAATGGCACTGGTGAATGGGGAATTACCGGTCGCTCCGACCTCGGAATGGACCGGTAATTGCTCCATTCACCAGGGCGGAGTCGGAATGGTTTTGGAGGCAGCCATGGAGCTAATATCTAATAGCTCCATGGCTACCTCCAACCTCGTAATGTCTTAGTTGCGTATGTATATACCCAGAGGTTTCTTAGCGGGAACTGGGGACTGAACCTGTGTTGCTTCGTGTACTTGTGTTTCCAAGGTGAGCATGTTGCCACTGAGCTATCCTCCCGGGATTTCGTTGGAATCATCTTATTCCACAGGGATCTGAAGTCCGAACTGCTACAGCACGAGGGCTATGCCCCTGTGGCTGAACTCTGCATGAGGAAACTTGGAGCGGGGCCTATGCACCATTGTAAGACATCTTCATGCCATCTGCATTTGAATTGAGGTGAGAGAAAACCTGGAGGTTTTTTTGCATGGACTTTCTCCACGTTCACCAAAACTTGAATGAGTGTTGTACAGATGACCTCCAGGCACCAGAGCACCCTGGCCTGTAGCTACACTAAACAAAGGCGCTACTATCGCCACACCCAATGGTACTTATTTTTAATAATCTAAAAAACATGAGACGATGCGTCATCCTGCCACAATTCAAACCTATGAGTAGCAGTTCACAGAGACAAAGTTGTGCTATCAAATAGAGAACGCTGCTATTGACTGCTTTGGTGCCTATTTTGAGTGTCTACCCTGAACTCTTCATGTGCCCGAGTAAATGGCAGCAAACTTCCCTTGTCAATTACCAAATTGTTTTTTTGTTTAGAACACACTGTATTTCGCGTTTTCACATTAAGCGAATGATGCATTGTGATCCTTCTAGTTTTCCTCTATTTCAGTTATTCAAAAGATCTTTTCGTTAGAATATAATGTCGATTGCTTGCTGCCAGGGTAGGAGGAAAAAAGCCTGCACACTTTGCAACTTCAGGAAGTGGCCAAGTCAGGAACTTTGCATAATTACAGCAGTGGAAACACACTTTTCTCACCCCTTATTATGAGCGCATAGCACTGGGGCCACATTCATGCCCTGGTGTGTAAGCTGTACCATACAGCTGAGCCAGCTCATGTCAGTGACACCTGCTGGCAGCAGAGGGGAGGTGGGCTTCCTGCAATAGATCATAAGGGGGGAAAAGAGGGAGCCAGAAAGGACAGAACTGGTGTGATGCACCGCACACAATTCTCCAGGCACCATATTGCAGGTGTTAGGGATCGGATTCGTGCACAATCCAGGGGAACAGAACCTCCCTACATCCTTATTACTGTTTGGCCCAAATAAAATAAAACAACCCGCCCATCCCCATTGGCCATTATAGCAGAACATGCACAAAATAACAATCTGTGCTACAGCCATTACATGCCACAAGTGTTGCCATTTGCAATGCCAACCACATGTTTTGCTTCTTAACACTTCTTTCCTGTTTACTCTGTTGCATTGTTTTGGTCACAAAGTGGTGGTAAAACAGCACCATATGTGCCAGAACAAAAAATGGGCGAGATCTTCATTTTCAGAGAGTGGTAGGAGGTGGAGTATCACTGTACAACAATGTGCTTCGAGTCTGGAAGGCATTGTGACATCCGATACAAGTGTTATTGTGATGTGCAGTGGGTCCAAATTATATCTCTCTAAGTGGCATTCGTATTGATGAATGCAGGGGTCACAGCGAAGGAGGTAGACCTTGGCTTAGGGCCTGCCGTAACAAAATACCAAATATAAGTTTACCCAGTGTCATCCCAGGTACACTTTGACAACACAACCAATCTGCAAGGTTACTAGCTTTCACTCTGTGTTGGCAACCAACTAAGCAGGGTACACTAATTGTCGGAACATTTGAAAAATCATCCAACACAGGATGGATTGTATTCTATTGTATTATATTTGTAAAGCACAAACTAAGGCTCGAGAGCATCTAAGTCTTGGCAAGTGACAATTGGTTGGTTTATTTTGTTTTTTTCTTATCACCGATAGGTTTTAAGAGAAACTAACAGCACCTCTACGCTCTCTCCACAGGATGTCGCTAGACAAAAACGCACTGCTCCTGCACACTGTTTCTGTCTGGAGACATAAAGTACTGTGCTCAAGTTAATATTCCCTTGATAGGGTTGCTACTGAAGTTGTTTTGACGATCAACTTTGAATAAGGAGTAGTCATGTTTCTACTAGCCTTGGCTTTTTAAAAAAAAAAAAATCCTTGTTGACACGTACAGTGACACAGAAACGTGTTTTGAGAATAAAGCGTATGTACGCTTTTGCAGCTTTGTGGCCAAGGGAATATGACACAGCTTGTGCAACAAGGCTGGACAGGATTAAGTAGTGGACAACACAAAAGAGGTGATGGTTGGAAGGCTTAGAATTAATCTCAACCTCTGGCAATTGCTCTTGCAAGCCCCCAGACCATTGTTCTTCAGCTTGCCAAGCCATTACAGAAAGTGGAAAAACCATTTGCAAGTCATGCTTGGTCTTACCCCAAAAGGGACTTTCCAGACCAAACTTCTTGGTCACATCTCTTCTGCACGAGACCACAAGCAACCTCCGACATGTTTCAGCCTCATTGTGCATCATCAGTGAGGTAGAGCTTGGGTCCCTACGCGAAGCAGGCTCGAGATCCACATCTTCTGGGCATACCCTTCCCACTCAGGGTAACTTTGAGAACACAAAAGAGGTAGTGGCTGGATATTTTATAATTTGTTTCAACCACTGGAAATTTCTCTGGGCAACCCTCCAGACCATCATTCTTCAGTCTGCCGAGCCATTACAGAAAGGGTAAAGACCATATGCAAATCAGGCTTGGTCCCACACCAAAATGGGCAGCGCAGCCCGAACTGCTTGGCCACGTCCCTTTGGTATGAGACCAAAATCAACCCCAGGCATGTTTCAGTCTCTTTGGGCATCATCAGTGAGGTGTAGCTTTGGTCTCTAGGTCCAGCAGGTTCGGGACCCATGTCTGGGCTTACCGTCCTACTAGGGGTAAGTAAGACAAACAAAAGAGGTTATGGTTGGAAGGTTGAGAATTATTCTGAACTTGCAATTGCTCTGGACAACCCTACAGACCATCGATCTTCAGCCTGCCAAGCCATTACAGAAAGTGGAAAGACCCTATTTAAATCAGGTTTGGTCACACTCTAAAAGGGGCAATCCAGTCTGAACTGCTTGGTCACATCCCTTCTGCATGAGACCACACGCCATCCCTGACATGTTTCAGCCTCATTGGGTGTCATCAGTAAGATGTAGCTTGGGTCTCTTGGCCCAGGATGCTCAGGACTAAGGCCTGGGTATACCCGTCCCACTTGTGGTAACTCAGACAACACAAAAAAAGGTGATCACTGGAAGGTTTAGAATTAATCTCAACTTCCGGTAATTGTTTTGGGCAACCCGCCCAGACCATCATTTTACAGCCTGCCTAGCCATTACAGAAAGAGGAAAGACCATATGCAAGTCAGTCTTGTTCCCACCCCAAAAAGGGCAGCCCAGCCCAAACTGCTTCAACACATCCATTCTGCACGAGTCCACAATCAACCCCAGACATGTTTCAGCCTCACTGGGCATCATCAGTGAGGTGTAGCTTGGGTCTCTTGGCCCAGGATTCTTGGGATTAAAGTCTGGGCTTACCCGTCTCACTTGTGGTAATTTAGACAACACAAAAAAGTTTATGGCTGGAATGTTTAGAATTAATCTCAACCTTTAGCAATTGCTGTAGGCAACCCTCCAGACCATTGTTCTTACGCCTGCCAAGTGATTACAGAAAGTGGAAAGACCATATGCAAATCAGACGTTGTCCGACCACAAAAGGGGCAGTCCAGCCTGAACTGCTTTGTCTCATTTCTTCTGCACGAGACCACTAGCAACCCCTGACATGTTTCAACCTTATTGGGCATCATCAGTGTTGTCTACCTTGGGTCTTTAGTCCCAGCAGGCTCGAGACCCATGTCTGGCTATACCGGTCCGATTCAGGATAACTAAGACATCACAAATTAGGTGATGGCTGGAAGGTTCAGAATTATTCTCAACCTCTGGCAATTGCTCTGCGCAACCCCACAGACCATTGTTCTTCAACATACCAAGCCATTACAGAAAAGGAAAGACCATGTGCAAATTAGGCATGGTTTCACCTCAAAAGGGGCAGTTCAGCCTGATCTGCTTGCTCACATCCCTTCTGCGCGGGATCACAAGCAACCCCAGACATGTGTCAGCCTTATTGCATTTTATCAGTGAGGTGTAGCTTGGGTGTCTAAGCCTATCAAGCTCAGGACCCACGTCTGGGCATACCTGTCCCACTCGGGGTAACTTAAAAAGGTGATGGCTAGAACGTTTAGAATTAATCTCAACCTATGGCAATTGCTCTGGCAAACCTTACAGGTCATTGTTCATCAGCCTGTCAATCCATTACAGGAACGGCAAAGACTATTTATGCAAATCAAGATTGGCCCCACCATGGATCAAAGTGCACATGTTTGGAATCCCTCGACATTCAATGCACTTTTTAGTTCACTCATCAATTGTCACATTTTTTCATTACATAAATACAGCGATAAAAGAAAATATGCTTTTTTATTGAAATGTGCACTCAGTCTTAGGTTGGTTTTGAGTTACAGGACTCTGCTTCCGCTTGCTTAGCACATTACAAACACAGACTCCCAGGATATTGCAGCACTAATTTCCAAATGTTGCTGAAGGAGAAAGGAAATATTGGGGCACAAATGTGCACTTTTTTCAGTATTTACGTGTAATTAAAATTGTTATAGGTATCTACTAAACTTACTGAATTCCAATTCGAATGTCCTCATCACACTTCTAGGGCCTGTGTGAGCACTTCTCAAGTACATCACTCAACCACTCACCAACTAAATACATCTAGTACCATGGTTTGTCTCTTCTAGATGGTTACACTTGATTTCATCGAATCCAAAATAACGATTCCAATTACAACTAATACTGACATAACGAATTCCAAAATAACGAATTCCAAAATAACGAATTTCTGTTTTGTTGTTTTTTCGGGGGGAGAGGGAGTTCTGTCCCAAAGCCCCCCTTTTCCCCCAACCCCAAAACCACTATTCCTACTGCCAACCCCCTTTTCTTTCTTCTAATTCGTTATTTTGGAATTAGTTATTTTGGATTTGTTGTAATTGGATTAGTTATTTTGTGATTCAATATAATCACTGCATACCGTTCTAGATATTGGCATCACAATAAAACTCTGCTCCAAACTGAACTGTTCTCTCCTTCACTCATGCTTACCAATGGCCATACACATTTAAGAAACACGCATCCCTACTTTGACACCATATCACCCGCCACTTATCCAAATTGTTTTTCCTCTCTGATTTTTGTCATTGTATTGTTTAATTTCCCTTTGCTATTATTTCCTCCACCTCCCGCTACTTCCTTTCCACAGATAAAGGTCTGGGGACACCCTGGCAGGGTCACTATATGCCACATTTCGGACAAGGCCTCATACTCTAAGACCACTATGGTGGTGATGGGCGCAGTATAAATATTGGATAACAAAACATATCATAGAAGGGAAGTTCCTTTATATACATGATGTGTGTGGCTTGGGCCAATGGTGCTATAGGCATTAGATATCAGAAAATGTCTTGGATTTGTCAGTCGAGCTAATAATATTAAGTTGAAGATGGGTAAAATACTATAGTTTGCACCTTTTTAGCAGAATTTCAAATATTTTGCGACACATTCAAAATGGACGCATTTTGTGCTTTTTTGTTGCAGGCGCAAAATCACTACAGACTGGGTGGACTGATTACGCTTCATTATTTTTAATACTATCATATATAATACATTATGTGTCAAACCTTATGTACGCTTGGAGCAGCAATGAGCCTTGACTTGGAAGCCAAGGGGTTCTGTGCGCTCACGTGGTAATTGGAGTCCTTCCATCTATTAAATTGCCAATGATCAGATAAAATCTATCAGTGGATCAAAGTGCCTGGGTTTGCAACCGCTTGACACCCAATGCCATTTTACAGTTCCGTCTCTGTAAACCTATTTTTAACATATCTTTAATGTCAACAGAATTTAGAATAGATAAAATAACAGAACCAACAAGGTGACAAATTCAAAACAGCAAAACAATAAATAATAAATAAAGCTCAGGTGTTTAATGTAGTGTTTATTGAACATTCAAAATAACATTAATGTAGCGGATCGAAACCTGGAACCCAGTTGATTGAGGAGTCGCTCAGTAGATGAGGCATTTGCACAGTTGATGAGGTGCTCACTAGGCTCGAACCCTAGTCTCCAATCTGTTATGAGTAGACCAGGCAGGTGCTGAACCACCTATTCACCGAAGTTATAGCAAACCACAGGTCCATGAATGGTGTTTCAGTGCCCGAAAGTATAAAACGGGTCACTGTAACACCATTGGTTAAGAAACCGAACCTGGATCAGAGGGACCCTAACAACCTTAGACCCATTACCAACTGTAATTTCATTCTTAAAATCATGGATAAGCTCGCTGCAATGCAACTCCAAGCCCACGTCGAAGCTTCGGAGTCCCTACGCTACCAACAATCTGGTTTCCGCCCATAGCACACAGACCACTATGTTAGACCTGCAGACCAAAATGCTTAACATCATAGATCATCAACATTCTTATGCCAGACCATAACTTACTTAAGACAGGCCTGAAGAAAACAGCAAACTGCTCAGATGAAGCTATAGGATGGATAATGTCCTTTCTTCAAAATAGGACTTCCAGAGTCCACTGGGGAGACATGTTCTCCCTAGAAAAAGAAATCACCTGCAGGGCTCCACAGGGAGCTAGTATGTCCCCTCTCCTATTCAATCTGTACCTGAGATATCTTTGCACAGTTCTGGACAACATCAACACATTTTTTTACCAACTCTGCTGATGATACTAAGCTGGTGATTGAACTATGCGGAGACTACCAGAAAGACAATGAGCGACTATCCATGGTATACAACACTAGAACACTGGATGGACATGAATTGGATATGCCTTAATGGTAAAAAAACGAGTGAAGGGTCTTTGGATCACCCTCAGTCAGAACGAAGCTCCATACTTCCTATAGCGCTTTCGTGATAAAGGACACCCAAATTCAATTCCTGGGTAAGGTCAAAACCCTTGGCATGATGCTGGAAGCATCACTCGGGTCTGAAGCCCAAACCCAATCCATAAAAAAAAATGTTCATACCATTTGAGACTGCTAAAAGCCATTAGACCCTATTTATCAGAGGATAATTGCACCACCATCGCAAGAGCTACCATTTTGTCGTGCCTTGACTACGGCAACACCCTCATTTTAGGATCCAATCAACAATGCCTTCATAGCTACCAAGTTATACAAAACAATGCAGTAAGAATCATCAAACAGAAAACTAGAACCCAGCATATTAGTAAAGCAAGGAAAGAACTACACTGGTTAAAAGTTGAAGAAAGAGTTCAATTTAAGTCTCTGACATTGGTGCACAGATGCATCTATGGAAAAGTCCCAGTATACCTTAAATCCAAACTCACACTTTATGTGCCCAACAGAAAGCTGAGATCAGTCGATCAAGGCATGATGGCAGTGGCCACCCACAAGTGCAAAATTGGAACAGGAAAGTCCTTCCCTGTTACAGTGGCTGGCCTCTGGAACAATCTCCCTGTTCATTTAAGATTGGAAACAAACTACTTGCGTTTTCGCAAATTATTGAAAACCCACATCTTCAACTAAAAGTCATATTCTGACTCACTGCCTGTCCACCAATTCTTCTACTGTCCTGTGCCTTTTTGTGCTATCAACTGACTCACTGTGTCCTTGTCTCTGCGCCCAAAGCTTGCGAGCTACCGGCGCAATACAAATAAATAAATACATGAATGCATGTGTGCTTGAAAGGATGCCTATGTCACCCTCTCCTCTTCTTTACAGTGTGTTTGTGGCCAAGACCAGCACAGGTGCGGAGCTTCGACCTCCTTCAAATCACAAAAAGAAACCTAGTGGTGAAATAATAAACAGCATCTCAGAAGACTATATCGTGGCATCTCTAGGAGATAAATTGGGCCCAAAATAGCAGTGCAATGTGTTGGTGAGACGGCTGATTGAAACAAAGCAATTTGTACAAATGTCACACTCAAAGACAGTAAAATGCAAAGCAACAGTGGAGATGGGGAGCTCACAGTCTACCCCTAGCCCTTGATTGTTTTAATGGCTGATAATGTTCATAGCAGCTGCACTACTGTTGTGAAAAGACATTCCTAGCATTATGTATGCTAACAGCATGGGGCTGGATGCGGCAAGACCTCTAGGTGTGACAGTATACACACAAGCATGGGTAACAAGATTAACAAAGCTCAGATGTAGGGAGAAGGCGATGTGCATGTGTGCCAGCGCCTGTACATTGTGTGTACCTCACACAGATTATGGAATAGAACTGAACCTAGAACCTCAAACTTAGTGTCCAGTTTAAAACTGAATATGCTGAGCAATTGCAGATGTCATCTTCTGGTTACAGTGAGGTGGGTGGCGGGAGGAGTGTAGGGCAAGCCTGCAAACAGGTATGCTATTTCTCACCCTCCCTTCACAGGGCAAGAATGCCATGACTCAGCTGGTTTATAAGTGTGTGAGAACTGCTTATCTGACCCTTTTTCTGACAAATCATCATTCAAGCTCAGGCCAGTTGCAGGGAAATGTTTGGAGGGAGTTGGCCTGGCTCCCTGCTCTGCAGGTCCCAAGGGTTATCTGGTGGAACCTTACCTCGGGGTACGGCCTGCAGCAGTGCAGGTGGATTTACTACTTTATACCAACCCTGACCAGAGTTTAGAGAACCAAGGGCACTTTGAAATTTTGCTATTCTTAGAGGAAAGCAAGATGCTATAGATACATGGAAACAGTGGGAAACAATCACAGATGTACGATCATCCATGTCAGGATTGTATTTTTGGTGCGAGAGGGCAGATGGGCTTAATGCATGCAGTATGGCAATTAAGCTCACCCAAGGCATTGACTGATCAAGGAAAAATGTGAAGGGCTGGGGGGGGGGTGTAGAAGCGAGCCTGTGAGGCAAATAGTGTTCAGTTTCTCCGCTATGAAGTTGATCTGACTTCCTGCAGAGGTAGAAGTAATTCTGTGAATGGATCAGAACAGGTGAGCCGTAAGTAGTCTTTGAACTTCACCGGATCAGGCTCCAATCTGTGTGTTTGGGGGACGAAGGGAGTTCTGGAGACAGGAGGCTTTAGAGGTTGAGCAATTTGCTACTAAAAGGTTTGCACCATGCGAGAATTGTATGTCTGAAGGAATGTATCAACTCAGGGAATAGGCGCAGCTCTGGGGATTGTGCAGGGGAACACTATTTTCCACCTGCAGGGAAGCTGCACTCTCAGTATAGTCCAAGGGTCTGCGAACTGGGACTCTCCAGATATCTCAGACTACAGTTCCTGTGACTCCCCCCCCCCCATCATTGACTACAATGACTAGGGATGAAGGCAGCTCTAGACCAAAACCTCTGAAGAGCCAATGTTTGCAGACCTCTGGCATAGTGCAATGTGACAGGGACCACATCACTTGGATCTTTGGACTTGTGCACAGTAAATGCCTCGTCACCTCTAGGACTGTGCGGCTCACATTATTGTCACAAGGGCACACAGCTCATCATCTTTAGGACATGAGGGTCTATGGAAGTGACACATGGATTGGATACAGGGCCTGTCACCTATGGGATTGGATGGGATTGTGTACTGCCATAAGGATACAGGTCCTATTATAGCCTAGGACTGGATATACTAATGGGTTTGGTACAGAAACACAGCATGTTTCACCCCTAGGTCTGGATGTCTTACGGGACATACACAGATATACCGAACTTTCTGATATGGGACTGGAAAGAAAGTGGGATGGGGAAATGGTGTAGAGCCCTTTGCTGGTAGGCTACTCCAGCTCAAGTTACCATCACAGGTAGGATACCCCTGTCAGGGACACAACACACCACTCCACGGGCAAGCATTAGCCCTCTGAAACTACTACAATAGCGATCTGGCACAGTATAAAAGCATAAGAAAATGAGATAACATCTAGAGATGGACACACTCATGAAATTGGCACAATGATACAAAGCAGTAACGCTTCCCCCCGGAAGTGTATTATGGTCATAGTAACGGTGGAATTTAATTCGACAAAGATTAACTAGAAACACTAATGGCTTGTTTTACAACTTCAGTGATGGAATAGAGCCGACCCAAATTTAATTAAATTTAGGAATAAAAAGGGCATGTCCGGCTGTAAGTAGGGTCAGGTACACTGGAAGAGTGGGGGCAAAAACACACACCACAGCCCTACCAGTGGACCAACATTCATCAGAACTCTTGCAGCTGCGTAAATGGTAGCTTGCACAGCTTTGCCTTCAAATCTTAGATATTCAGCCCTCCTGAAGGTGCACTATAGGAATCCCAAGAAGCTAGGAGAATGCACCCCAATCTTGGCACGTCACCCACTTTCCTGACATTATTACGCAGACATACCCACACAACTCAATGTACTTTAATCCTGACCTCTATCACTCCCTGCTTTGCCTCTGGAAAGACTCGTGCATTTACTGCACCTCAAACATGCCCTGCTATTCTAATAACCCAACTTGCACAGTTCTGCCAGTGGCTCTCTAATTCCCTCTGCTATGCCAGTTACCGACACATATCTGTACCAGTGTACCTCAATCCTGATAGGTCACTCACTGTTTTACCAGCACTGGACTCCACACACTCTTTAATATCTCCCCTGCTTCCCCTTCCAGGGGTCGCATTGTCAGAGGCGTAACCAGGATTGTCTAACAAGTGGGGCCTGAAGCTAATGTAGTTGTGCCCACCTCCCCACCCCAAGGAGAGCCGCAGGGAGAAGGGGGTTTGTTCTGCCCATGTTGTGGCCACATGTGCAAAAGTGACAGAGCGTAGCGAGGGAGACCGAACCAACCAAGGATGATTCAATGGGTTTCTTCCCCCCTAGAACATTTTTTAAATATTGGGTTAAAATGGATTTTACAGTGCACGTTCTGTGACAAGTTAGATAAATAGCCTTACAGTTTAGGATCGCTTTTGTAGGGTAAGACTTTAAAATTAAAATCCATTTGATGACAAGTTACCAACCATGCACAGGAGCATTTTCTAGCACATTTTCACAATACCTTTGCCCACTATATGCCAATATTATGCCAGTGTAAAAAACATTTTCATTCTGATTGAGCCCATATATGTTAATTCTGGTGCCCTCATATATGCCAGCATTCCACACATAAGGACATACTTAAGTTTGCTTTGCCCATAATGCAAGCAATTATACTGTTCCAAAACATAGTCATCCTGGCTCTGCCAACATATGCAGTATCCCAACATAAGAATATACTCCTGTTGGCTTTGCCTTAATTCCAGTATTAAAAAGCCATACCACAGTAAGAAAACATGTCTCATATATGAACACTTATCATGTTCCATTTGCTCCCAAACGTCAGTAGAAATGCCAAGCCACTGTAAGAAAACAGTGCATTGCAGTTTGCACAAATAACCCTTAGCAAAAATTCTCATTTTGTTGTCTTTCACCTTGACACCAGTAAAAAATTATGCCACAGTAAGGACACGTTCCCTCCCACCCTCCTTGTAAGACCGCTCATCATGTTAGCTTTGCCTTAATTCGAGAATAAAATTCCATGCCACAGCATTAGAAGATCCAGGCAGCCCGCAACATTGTAGAACCATACCACCACACCAATCCCTCCTCCATGTAATAGGACTCATTAAGAATTAAGATGGAGTTGCTTTTTCCAAAAATGCCAGAAAAACATTCCATGCCCTTGTCAAAAAACGGTAATGCTCCAATGCCACCCCATGACCCCACCCAAGCATACATGCACACATACATTCAGGAATATTCGCCCACCAGTGACGCACCCATACTGCTATTCGCACAAGCACCCACAACATTCACTGTGCATTCTGACTCATACGTTCACTTGCACCCATGCAAACTATTAGCACTGCATTCATTAATTCATACACATGCACTTACCCAGACACGCCCTTGCATGCACACATTAATTCATACACTCCTTGCAGACACAGATACACACAGACAAAAGTATTTTTCTGTCTTTTCTGTTCCTTTCCAGTTTCCTTCCAGACTCCACAAGACACCGCTTACTTAGCTGCTCTCTAGGCTCCCACGCTCCACACAGACTGGGACCCACAATCTTGGAGAGCTCCTTGTCCCTGGCACAGTGCCATCTTAACAGTTTTGGGGACCTGGGGCACAGACACCCTTGGGCCCCCCCAAAACCCATGTCGCCCCCCAAAACCCATGTCCTAGGCCCACCCCCTCCAAACCCATGTCGCCCCCCGCGACACCCATGCCCCCTCCCATTGTGAAAAATGAAGGGATCACTTATCTCGAGTCCAATTCAACAAATATTCCTCTAAGCTTTAAATGGATTATCTAGTTGTGTCAGGCTCACTCCTGGATTCCGTCAATTTCACCCCACTTCCCCGAGTGCCCCTCACACCCTCCTGCTCACCTGTGGTCTTCTCGTCCAATTTGAGTCCGAATCTCTTTATCCTCAATGCCTCCTCTCTGGAGTGTGGATGAGGTCTGCCTCGAGAGGAAGCCACCCTGCCCCTCTAACCCGGGGCCAAGGGGGCCCCCGTACCGGGGCAGACCGGTTAAGGGGAAAAAGCCGATAGGCGCAAAAAAACCCTTCCTTGTTGAAGAAGGCAGCAGGATACAAGGCGGGACTGTGTAAATTGAAGGATCCAGCTGACAAGGAAATCCACAGGAAGTAGTGTTTGGTGACAGCTCCAAGGGAAAAACAACACTACAGAGATGGGGTGTCTATTGAATGAGCTGAGAGGGAAAGAACCAGGAGAACTGGGGAAAAAAGAGAGAGAGCAAAAGTGGAGCAGAGAGAAAGCTCCAACAGAGCGAGGCGGGCCGAGAGCAGAATGAAAGCCAGAAAGCAAACGGGAGAAGAGGAAAGGGAGCGGTGACGGCCGCGGAGGAAAGGACTGAAGCGTACCAACCTGGAAGCCTAACGCGAAAAGGTTGCAACGCGCGGGCTTCCGGGTTGGCGCTAGTAAAAAGGACGCCGCTGGTCGGAAGGCTGGAGGACTAGACCGCTGCCGAGGAAAGCGCGGGCGGCGTGACGGCTACTGTCAATGGCCGCTCCAACACCAGCGTCTCCACAGCTGCCAGCGACCGCCGTGATTGACAAGTTGTTAATAAAATATACACATTATACATCTGTGATCTGTTTCCCCAAGACAATGCTATATTAAGGACATTTTACTTTGTTTTTGTTTCAAATAATATATATCACTTTTTAAAGAAAATAAAGGAAAATGATTTTAAGCAAGCATTTATTAAACAAAATGAAAACCTAACAGTTCAACATGAACAGAAGTATTGCATTGGCGTACAGACAGGGTGGAATGACATATAAGGAGGGACACAGTCTCTGTAGGTATTGTTTGGTTATTTGCCCACTCATTGCCTACCCATGGCCATGCTAATTGCCAATCCCACCCATTCCTGTCTCTGGCCGCCCAAAACACCACCTCATGGAAACTCTTTGAGCTCTGTTAATTTACCATCAGGCTTTGCATTCAAAGTTCCTGCAAGGGTTTGTTCAAATCAGTCTTCTGAGAGTTAATGACTTAATTGGGGTACACACACACTGAATGGGGTGCAAAACACTGGAGGAAACACAATAGCTAAAGGGACTAAGTACTGCAAGATATGCGTGTATGTGCAGGGCAGGTATAAGGAGCAAATTGTTGCAAAAAATGCAAGATGTAAGTGTAATTGACTGAGCTCAGTTGGTTATAGTGGCGCATGTTTGAGGGGCTCAGAACTACAGGGCACAATGTGGCAGGTAGCTTAGGGGCAATTTGCTCGCCTTTGAAGCAAGACGACACAGAACAACACAAATTCGATCCCGAAACCACACCTAATCGAGTCTCCATAGGTGTGGCTGTTGGCTGCATATTATTTTTACAGATTGGTGTAGTTGGAAGCAGAGTGGAAACATGCTTGTGCTTTTATTCAAAGTTATTTGCTCTCTGGGATTGTTTTCAATGTCCATACCAACGCCCAGAGAGCATTTTACTTTCTCCAGCACCTGCGATCCAGGTGCAGAGAAGGAGGCGCGTGGCAAGCACACTTCAAAGCGAATCAGAATGCAGATTTGAATGCCCTTTTTGCAGCCTCTCTCCTGTTAGGGCTCAAATCTACATGGTCCTGAATCAGAAAAAAAATGGATTTCCAATATGCGCTGGCACTGCAAATTGCAAATATATTTTTGAGGACCAGATCCACGCAGGTCGTGCTTTGTTTGTCTCAGCGTGTGCGCAGATGAATCAAAAGCTTTTCAGAAAAAGGCCCATTGTTTCTTATTCCTGCATGAATAAATACATCTCAAATGCTAAGCCTTTTTGGAAACATTAACGTGCTTGCCAGTGTGTTTGCTATCTGTCAATGTGGGCTCATCATATCAAATGGGCCCCCCATAATGACATGAGACACTGCAATGACTGTATGATACATCATATTATTTTGATGTCCTCCCAAAGCATCAAACCCCATTTATGTCAGTAAATCAATCTTAAAACATTCCGATTTTAGATCCCTTCTCAGCCTTTATAATTAAAGCATGTCCCCCTTTATTGTTAGAGGCCATCCTGCAATGTGTTAATGCCTCCTTGAAAGAGAGTACCGTACCAGACGAACTAAAATGCTCCTGGGTTACTTTATTGCTAAAAAAAGCAGGCCTCACCAAAGATGACCCTTTGAACTATAGGCCTGTCACTGACTCGGCTTTCCTGTTGAAGATTCTGGACCGAGTTGCCTATATACAAATAGCTAAACACATAGAAAGCCACCCAATTCTTAACTGTCGGCAATCAGGTTTCAGAGCGGGTCATAGCACTGAAACGGCCCTCCTGGAACTAAAATCCAAGCTGCTTTCCAACATGGACAGAGGAGTATCCACCATGCTCATGCTGCTGGACCTTTCAGCCGCGTTTGACCTGGTTGACCACACGTTGTTGGTCACCAGGCTCGAACAAGTGGCAGCTTTTTCCACCAAAGCCTCTCAGTGGGTGGCTTCTTTTCTCAAAAATAGGGTCAGCTGTGTATGCTCAGCTGAAGCAGACACAATCCCGATTGAGTATGGAGTCCCACAAGCAGCAAGTGTTTCGTCCTGTTTTTATAATATCTTTACTGTCCCCTTCTTCTCTATGTTGGTGCATGAAAACATCGGGTTCACTAACTTCGCAGATGATACCCAATGTATCATTCCTCTTACAGGAGACCACACACAAGATGAAGAGCATATAAACAAAGTCTACACCTGTATCAAGAATTGGATGGTACAAAATGGACTGGCGCTTAACAGAACTAAAGTGGAGCTCATGGTTTTGGGATCCCCTAATCGGATCTTACAACTTGACCCCAGGTACTGCAAAATTCAGCTTGGCGAAGTTAAACTAGACACACTTAAAAAAGTTGATTCTTGATCAACACCTCTCTATGAATGCTCATGTGGGAGGTGTTGTATCAGGGGCAGCCTACTATCTAGAATTCTTCACTCACCTTAGACCTATGATTTCTCAGGCCAACGCCGAAACACTGGCGAGAGCCATAGTAGGCGCAAACATTGATTACTGTCGCAGTCTGCTGACTGGTATCAGCAAAAGGGAGATTAATCGGCTGCAAGTTATCCAAAATGGTGCTGTGACGGTGGTCACTGGCCTCGCCAGGCGGGACCATGTTACACCAGCAAGAAGAGCACTACATTGGCTACATGTAGAGGCTAGAATCCAGTACCGCCTTATGCTCCTTACATTCAAGAGCCTTCTGGGCATTATGCTCCGCTACATCAACAAACTCATTCTGCCTAAGTGTTCTCCTCGCATGCTCAGGTCTCAGGATACTAATATGCTCTTAATTTTCTAAAAGCAAATCTCTGAAAGTGGAAAGGGGTGCATTTGCCACAGCAGCCCCTATTGCCTGGAATCGCCTTCCCCTGGACCTTAGATTGGAACCGACTCTCGAGGCCTTCAAAAGAAAGTTAAAACATGGCTCTTTGAATAAAGCCCAGTTGAATTCTCGGCTCTCTCCCCCAGCTTTTTCTGCGCATATATGTTTTTTATTGTCTAGTCTCGTCTGCTCCATCATGCCCACGGGTTCATTGCTGCGCAGTACAAATGCAATAAAGTAAAGTAAAGCCTCTATGATAGGTAACATTTAGTGTGCATCGAAGACAAAGTAGCAGCTTAACACTCTCCCTTCATACATTTTGGGCTAACTTCAACATCGTGGGCTGTGGCTGACACAGACAGTTACGAGCTGCCTTGTGTCCTGGTGTCTTAGGGGCCTATCGCCCGTGGCAAGAGGTATTGATTTGGGACAGGAAGTATTGTTTGGGTATTGAGTGTTCGGCTGGTATGGATTGGCGATGCAGGACTTGCCCCAGAATGTGTCCATAGATAATCATGTAGGGTGAGGGGGCAGCAGGAGCTTCTGGAGGCAGAGGTAACCCAGCAGCAGGGTGTTGAGGCTTTCACTCTTCGGCACAGGCATTTTATAGCCACATCTTAAAGAAAGTAGCTATTGCTGGAAGATGCTGTGCCATCCATCCGAAACGGAAACAATTAACATTGCATGTACCCACTGAACTACGAGGGCCCCTCCCACAACAATGCCCACAGCCCCAGAAAAGTGCCCTCTCTCCTTCCCGCAGGCCCATTCCAACGCCAACCCTAAAACTGGCAGAAGAAAAGTTATTTGCCCAAGATCACACTCTCTCTACAAGAGGGACAGGACGCATTGATTCGAACTACGGTCTCCACGTGCAGCGTGGGCCATGGACAGGCAAAAATGCCTTAGGAAACAAGGCCTACAGCACTTTCCCAGACTGCAATACAATATTTTTTCAGGACAAACTAAATAGTACCCTTTCATGCACTTTAGTATGACATTTGTGTCAATTTGAGAATTAAAAAACAAAAAAAAGTCTAACACCGATTAAAACACCAGCTTCAGTGAACTCACAGTACAAATGGACCCAAATTGGCCCACACCAGCCTTTTGTCCCGGCCCTTCAGACAGTGTGCCCTATTGCCCAGGTCTATCCGAACCTGCAATGCTGCACACTTAGCTATAGTGACTGTCTCCTCCCATCACACAGGGCGCAATGGGAGCCATACGAGTGACTGCCTCCCATCACACAGGGCGCAATGGGAAACAAACAATGAGAGGTGGGCCTGCTGGAGCGCCACTACCTGGGCAGAAAGTCTGGAGGAGCGTCTATATGTGTATATGAAAGTGTTTAAAAAATACTTTCACTAAGTCAAGCATAATATAAAAAAAAACAAGAATACAAGACAAATGTCAACATTAGATAAATGAAGTATAACATACAAAGCACGTTGAGGTTGAGTTAAACAGTTTTCATATGCACATAACCAGATCAGACTTTGCTTTACTAAAGCTTTCATTTAAAAATGTATAAAATGTTTAAAAAATGTTTTACAAGAGCTAACATTAGAGAAGCTTGTCATCCATTCATCAAATAGTGCCAGAAACTATATTGCATCAGGACAATTACATTAAACAATATATAATTGCACTACGTGCATAACCACCAATAACAACCTCCACTGGGCTCAAATTAGAAGGACCATCACCCCTCAAGGTAGGAGTCTTGGCTTCAATGACATATTAAAGTGCGTAGGAGACACTGACTGAGCTACCGCTCCACATCACGTGTTGAGAAAGTCCCACCTTGGCGACACCCCTCCAAGCCCACACATTTGCTGCATGCACCCAAAACAGTTTCATTGACACTTACTGCCGCAGGACTGGCCTATAAAATATATAGCTGTCATATTGAAAGGCTATTTATTTCAGTTAGGTTTTATAATTGCTCTATGTTACTGAAGATACTGCAGTCCTGTGCAGACGTGCTGACAGTGACACCATCTTACCAACGCAGCACTTAAGCCTTGTATAGAAATGTATGCTCAGTTCAATGACACGTTAACAGAAGAACTACTGAAACTATCTGCAAATGTGTTTAAAATCACTTTAAAAGACACTGCACACCTCATTCCATTCATCCCGCAAATCAGGCCCTACAGCCAGGGGTGTCAGCCAGGGCAGGACTGATTTCCCCAGCTTCCGAGCCGTCACTGTGTGGTGGGGCATTTTGACCTGGGCCTGGTGGTTAGCACTGCCAGTGTGAAGTGAGCCTGCCTTCCTTCCACGCCCCACCTTGTATCGGTGGGTTGGCCTTGTTGAAGCAGGGCCTGCAGCCTTACCATCGGCCATGGCGCAGAATGGTCAATCTGCGCCATGGCCGATGGTGCTTCTGCAGCGCCTCATACTTTGGCGGACCGCCACAACAAACATGAACAGCGTCATTGAGCCCCTGAATGGTTTGCCCCTTTGCCCATCAGCGTGCCAGGTCCCCAGGCCCAGCCAAAGAACTCACCTTAGTGCTGCACTGCTGCGCTCCACTGGGACGCGCACACACCGCTGGCTCTCAGTGCGCACCGGATACTTGTGCGAATACTAGGCCTACGCTGCCTTTTCAAGACATAAAATGGCTTTCCAAGTTCCCTGGTGGACCCTCGACGAGAAGAGCACCACATAGGGCCTCGTGCTCCAGTCCGGTGCTGCTCGTGCAGAGAGAGCTTGATTCTGACACACACCCACCCGCAAATTCAAATCAACCATTGGCTAGCTGCTGTCTGCCTGCATGATGATGCATGCCAACAGACTTTCATTGGTTGATGTGTTGTGGGGGTGGGCAGTCGCAGAGGCAGAGCCAGGGCGAGGAGCCCAATCCATTAACATTGTTTTTTTCGTGTCAAGTGTTCTGTTGAAGCCAGACACACTGGCACTGAGTGACCACGTGACTTGTTGTCCAAATCAGTAAACCGGGCCCGGTGGGGGGTGGAGGCACCGCAGAGAGCACAATTATGTTGTTGCTTACTTAATTGCGTGGCCTTCAGCCTTCAGTTGTACTTTAAATTAAAGTCACAGGGAGGGGAGCCATGCCTGTGCTTCCTGCTGTAGGCAACCTGCAGGCATGTGTTATTCTCACACTCTCCAGCCCAACATGTCCCTTGCCCCCTCCAGGATCTGTGGGGACCCCCTCCAGGGCCACCAGGATGGGGGCCCAGAGCACGTGCCCCGGTTGCCCTCCAACCACATAGAGAAGTCCCAGCCCTGGCATGCACAGCAGAGCCGGAGAGCAACCCATGCTGGTTTAGCCATAAAGCCTCTCTTTTTTATGGAATGTGATTTAAAATAAACTATTTGCCTTTAATGTTTGCAAATATTCTTCGTAGAAAGGCATTATTTATATTCATAGGAAATCAATAAATGTATTGGGTGTTTTATCTCACCCTATTTCATGGTATTTAACAGCAGAAATCACATATCTCCCATTTTTGTTTTCTTTTTTAACCAGGGATCATGATCCCCAAAACTAATTCTGACTTTGAGCTTGACTTTAAAACTGTAAATCTAACTAGACATACTGAACAACATCTTGATGCAGGATTGAAATATGTACAGCTGATGGGAAACCCTGCTCACATATCTCCAATTCCATTCCCTTTGTTCACATGCACAACATTGAAGAATATATATCAGAAGTGCTGGGGGACCTTTGAAATTGACATTGACATCTGCTAAACAGGCATTTACAGAGTTTGAGTGGGCCTTGCCCGCTCTGGCCCTACCCTGTCTACACCTCTGCGCATAGTAGCCATAACTATTTTGGTTCTGGGGCTCTCGCGCTTGTGCCACATTATTCTATTACTAGCACCAACACGGCTCTGCCAATTCTCCCCAACCCAGACATTAAAAATCGACTGCTGCGGCATATGAAATCTATACAGAGCTCTGTCAGGGCACCTCTATTTTCACTCGAAACACTCCAGAAAATGCCTTTTGCAAACAATCTAAAGAGAGAGGTTGGGACTCTTATCAAGTGTGTGACAAAGGAGATATGTAAAAGGATCTAGGCTGGGATAAGCCAGCGCTTTGGTCTAAGGCGCTCTATAAATCAATAAATACAAATACAAATTTAGGAATCTGGAATGCACCCAGGACAGGCCTGTGAGCCGGTGAAAATCTTCAACACTTCTCTTCTATTTGTGATTCAGGAAACTAGAACTTTGGCCTCAAACTTGACAGATTGGCCTTTAAGGACCTCTGAGCGTTTACCGGCATGCCATGGACCCTCAAAATAAAGGAGGGCAGTCAGCAACATGACAAGCCATTGATAATGACAGCGCCGGATTAAATCCTGGGAAGGCCCCTAGGAAATCAGAATGTCGGGACCCCCTCGCAAATGATCTCCTAATACGTTTTAAATTTTGGATATTTTTGGGTAAAATGATTGGCAAATTGTGCCTTTTAGCACCTATTATACAGGCTTGTTACGTGCTGTCACCACTTTAGCACTTTGATACAGTACATGTAAATTGACTAAGGTGTACGTTTTGTCAAATGTGTTTTGCAACCAAATACTTTATATCAATGCTTCAATGCGTTGAACTCAATTTCAGTGGCAGTGGCAAGATCATATTTGAAGACTCGCTCATTAAACACTTCCCCTTTTGTGGCTCTTTTCAAAACTGACCTTACTATATTGGAGCTGGTGCGTTTGGAGTAGATTACAATATGTTCATTATGCTGTTCTTTTTTTATTTACGCATACAATTTGCACATTTCTAATCACAATCATTATTGACATGTCACACTGAATGTGCATACCAAAGATTTGCAAGCATTCTCCATATTAGAACATGTTTACACATTGCAGCATAAAATATTGAAAATGGTGATTTGAATAAAACTAAATCTCGGAGGGTTCATTGACTTGTTGCATTATTTAAAATACCCTTTTTAATGAAGACAACTTTGCTCAGCACTACGAACACACATTATACCACCATTCTGCAATATCATCCACCATCTAACAACTGACAGGGACCAGGTGTATTCAGTGATTGCATTGCAGAAAAGGTGTAGTATGATATGATATGATTGGTAATTTATAATACGCTTAATACCCAGAGGTTTCTAAGCGCAGACCCGGGCTCAAACCTGTGTTGCTCCGTGTCATCTTGCTTCCAAGGCAAGCACGTCGCCCCTGAGCTATCCTCCTGAGACTGTAGGAGCTTAGGCCCTGCCGGGCCACTTACCAGAGGAGGGTTGTCTGTCTGGCTACTGGCGATGCAGTAAACCCACCCAGGCAGGCCACACAATGGAGTTGCTTTGAACGCTTTCACTGTGGCCCCTCCACCACTGGCCCATGAGTAGGAATCCTACTGTAGGATGGCCGTGGCCGAGCCTGGCAGTGGCAACGGCTGATGCTGCCAGCGCTGCCTGGGCCTCTGATGACTTGACTACTGCTGGTGCTCCTGCCTGCCTGTGCGCCTCAACCAGGGTGTGTCTTAGACTCACTGAGTCTTTGCTTGGGCCCTGGCTGGCACGCACAGGCATGCAAATTAAAAAAAAAGTAACTGAAGAAACTGAAAATGGAAGTCAGACTCGGCAGGAGGGCCCACATGAAGAGGCAGTGAGTGACAGACCGATATGATTTTGAAAAAATTGATTTGCCCAATTAAGAAAGTGAGGTCATAGTATGAAAACCCAGGTACATATGTTGGAACTCCTCACTGACCAAAATTGTGTAAACCAAGCCCTCATTGGTCTGTATGCCAGAAAGGACAGAATAAAACACATTGGGCCTCATTACGACCCTGGCGGAAATCGCGGTGCAAAATGCACCTTGGAGCACGGCGGAAAGCTGCCGATAGCGCCATGGGGGTTGGCGGATTTTCCGCCCCATTCCGACCTTGGCGGGGCGGTAAATCCCCATCACCCATTTTACCCTTCCCCATTCCCATTTTCGCCCCATAGGGTATAATGGGAGTGGGGAAGGCGTTAATTACGCCACCTCAAAATACGGTGGCGTAATTAACGACAAGGTCCCGTAGCGCCATGGATTTCTCCGCCCGGAAAAACCAGGCGGAAAACGTTCCATGGCGCTACGGGAACTCGTAGTAGGGCGGACGGGTCCGCCGCGAATAACGCTGGCGTAAACCCACTCCGCCAGGGTCGTAATGAGGCCCTTTGACAATTACCACTACAACCAGATATTCTGCTTTCTAACACTACTTCCTTTCTCACTCTATTTGTACCATTGGTTCATGCCCAAGGGGGGAAATTCTGTACCATCACATGTGGCGAAATCAAAAGGAAAAAAAGATGACAGCAATTCGTCATTCCAAGGCCAATTTCTGGCAAATTCATCAGAGTGAGAAATTAATTATTCTGTAATTTTATCTATCCTGATTAGGGGTGTACCGAATTTTGGCTTTGCGGCTGAACACTTGCTTAATACTTAATCGGAGCCGAACTCGAGTCTATTTTCTATGATTAGCTATCTCTCTGTGTTTGTGAGAAAGCTAATCATTATAGAATGCAGGGACAGGCCCCCGCTCGTTAATGCAGCTGTGGGGGCCACCAGGGCAAGACCTGGTGACCCCTGCAATTGTTGCTGGGAGTAGCCGGGCTTTGACCTTGCGGCTCCCATAGCTTGTTTAAAAAATAAATAAAGGCAGTCGCTTGGGTGGCCTGGGCAAGATCCGGCAACCCCCTCAACTGTTGCTGGGGGTTGGCATCACCAGGCCTTGCCCTGGTGGCTTCCAGCTCGTTTAAAGAAAGAAATGCACCTGTAGAGGCTGCCGGTGCAAGAGCTGACGACTCCCACAATTGTTGCTGGATGGGCACTGGGCCTTGCCCTGGCGCCCCAAGCTCCTTTAAAAAAAAAGAATGCAACTGCAGTCAGTGGCTGCCAGGACAAGACCCGGCCAACCCCCGACCCATTTAAAAATAAAATGAAGCTGCATGGGCCACCAGGGCAAGACCTGGGACCCCCGTAATTGTTTCTGAGGGGGATCCCGGTGGCTTGCCCTGGCGAACCCCCACTAATAAAAAAAAAAAGAAAATCTGTGGAGGCTGCCAGGGCAAGGACCGGCGACCCCCACTATTATTATTGGGGGTTGAGGGAAGGCTCACCTGGCCTTGCCCTGGCAGCTCCCTTCTCCTATTTAGAAACAAAATCAGCTACGGGGGCTGCCAGGGCAAAACCCAGCAACCCTCTCAATTGTCACACAGGGGGTGGTTGCCAGGCCTTGCCCTGGTGCCCCCTCCCCCAATCATCTACAAAGAAAACCAGCAGGGGCCATCAGGGCAAAACCTGGAAACCACTGCAATTGTTGCTGGGACGGGGGCGAGGTTGCTGAGCTTGCTCTGGGGGCTTTCCGGGTAATTAAAAAATAAAAGATTGCATATGAGGCAACTGGGGCAAAGCTGTGTCATGAATTTAGAGTTTTAAAATACAATACAATATTGGGGTCTACCAGAGCAATGCCCATTGAATCCCCCCATGCTACAATTGGGGGGAAAGTGGTGGCTGTCGGGACTTGTCCTCGCAGCCCCGTATTGATTTGTCTTTTAAAACTATTCTGCTCACTATTCGGCTTCGGGCGAATAATCAGACCAACTATTCGGTATTCGGCTGGATAGTAAATTCACTATTTGGTACAGCCCTAATCCTGGTACCTAGTGGTCTCCACTCTAACTCCTACAGAGCATTCGAACACTCTCCGAGCTGATATCACACATGACATCACATACGTTGTTCACATCCAACATGTAAATCAGAATGTAACATATCTTCCTCTTTTCACAAGCACATTCTAGCAGGTTGCAAGTTTGTAACACCCCTGTTATGTTATTGTTTTACATTCTGAATTTATCCCGTGTTTTCCTTGTTTGCGGTTTATGGTTTGTGGAAGCAGGGATTGTATGGGTTGGGTGGAATATGAAGGCATCTCCAACTCTATGGAGTATGATTTACTGGACCTGTGTCAGGACTTTTATAGCTTATACCATGTATGACTCTGACTGTTTCATGAAACTAACCAGTCATGCAGAAGTGCAGAGCTGCCATAAAATTCATGAGAGATGGTTAGGCAGTCCTGATGTGTATGATGAGTCCAAGTTTCTCCTATATATCTGACTTAACTGTGCTAATTGGTGCTATGTGGGTTTGCTGACAGGAGTTTTTTCAATTGAATTTATACCGAAGAAAATGAATCGAAAAAAATAATCAACACTTTTTTTTATTTGAGGGGGTTCGCCCAAGCTCCCCCTTCCCTATATTTATTTACCTACCCCAACTCCCTCCCTACCCCATTTATCTGCTGACCTCCTCTATATTTCGATTAGTTTTTTCCAATGGAATTTATTTCATAATAATTCCATCGAAAAAAAAAATGCCGGCAAAAGGATGTCGTGCCGTTTTATTTGTATACATTCCTAGCATTTAAATGGCTATGGATTGTTGACTTGACATAGGTGTGGTCGTCTTAGGGCAGTACATCCTTCTGGCTATTCTGTGATTTTTACATCTCCTCTGTTGCTCTTTATCCTGCTCTTCCTGTGTCTACGTCTGAACCTAAGCAATATCTAAACTGTGGATCAGCCTTTTCAAACATCACAGCAAAACTCTGGAACTCCCTCTCAAAGGGAATATGCACAGGAGCGGAAAACACCTGACATTTAGTAAATCACTAAAACATGACTCTTTAATTTGCCAACCTAACCCATCCAAAGGCTATTTTAAGCACTTTTGGGGCCCGGTACATGGACTCCTCTGGGGCCCCATCCACCAAACCAAAGAAGGGATCCAGAATATATGGCCACACCCTCTTCATCGCAATCACAACCCGAAGCTTGGTATGCTGCCTCGAGATGATCAAAATAAGCATGTCTACTCCCTTTCAAACCCCTTACCCTCTTCATTCTTGCTGCAATCAAATTAATAAACAAGTAGCATTTCAAGGGCAAGATTAGCCTGCAACGCTGAGAGTCTGTATGTTCTAGCATAAGTATAAGATACTTTTATATCAATAGTAGCCATGAGGAACGTATGCAGGCTGTAGTATAAATTCATGACACAGCTTGCATGGAAAATGTGCACATAACCCAGAATAAACAGAGAACTCAGATTAGCAGCCTCAAAGAAGGCCAAAGTGCTCAAGATTGGATAGAGGAGACCAATTGGAAGGAAGGCAAAAGCTATACGTACCATAGCATAAATGGTGAGTGTATATTAAAAGCTACCGTATCATAACAGACTGAGATTAGAAGAGACAATGTTTTCTAGTGGTGTTGCCATGAGAGTGCAAGGAATGAAATTACTTTGCGGTGTACGATAAATCAATGCTCACTTTTGCTATAGATGAAGCAACACTATAGCCATTGAAACAATGAGTGAGGCTTTTTTGAAGATCATACCCTGAGAACAAAACTACTCTGAAGTTAGGGACTGGTATTTTAACAGGTTAGGCAATACAAAATTAAATAACATGCCCAAGATCACACATTAGTTAAGAGATGAAGCTGTGATTTGCACCCAATCTGCAATTTTTGCACTTTACCACTTTCATTTCCAATTCTAACCATAAACAAGATGCAATTATTTGTTAATTTCTGACTTTCATAAACGAAAATAATCCAATTTTATAGAACTGTGTTGGAAAGTGCCCGAATCACATACACAACATGACACTTTTTAAAAACAAAACCTTAGAGAAGCATGTTATGCAAAATGGGAATGATTCTACCTACATTGGGCCTAATTTCGAGTCCAGCAGTCACCCTGGCGGTGCTACCGGCGGGTTGTCGCCAGACTCGAAATAATTTACTGGCGCATGACCTCCTGGTGCCACTGACTCATTCCGAGTCCGGCGGCCGGGAAGTCAGGCGCTGGTATATTTGTTAATCCCCATTCCCATAGAGATCTATCAGACTCTATGGGAGTGGAGACACGGGAGCACTGGCACTGTTGCTTACCCATTGTTGCTTACCCATAAGACCTGTCGGGCACAGCGATCCTGGCAGTCAGACTTGTAGTTTTCCAGTCTGTAAACAAGGGTGCCGGTGAGCTTACCAGCACCCTTGATTCCGGACCGGCAAACGTATAATGAGGCCCATTGTCTCCATCATCAAGGAAAGTATACATGTACCACCATACTAATTGATGTAATCTTAAAAGATTTCACCTGGGTTTCTCTTCTGTATTTTCAATCTTTAAGTACACCCAAAACACAGTCTAATGGATTGTTATTGATGATGTGCAGAAGAACCTTTTATTTGTACAAAAAAGCAAACCGTTTTTTGAGTCAAAAAGTAGACCTTAAAATATGCTTGGCGGAAGCCTGGGATGTGTGGTCCCCTCTCTTCTGTCTGGAACACCTAGTACTTCCAATGGTCTACATCAATACAAAAATCAGATAATGGGATAAATGATTGCCACCATTGGCTGTGGGCTAAGCTGGGATACGAGCATGAACAATTTGGTTCAGCAGTTTTGAATGTGGGTACGTAATCACCACTCTGGACTAACGCCATATGCTCATCATTGGAGATGGCGGCCTAGATTTTACACTCTACTATCTGAAGGACCCAATTTCTATAGCTTCACAATACTGAGGCTATGTTAGTTTTTTATAGCAACCGCTATCTGGTGCAGATACATTTGTGATAATAGTAGCTATTGTGCTATAAAACAAAGTACATTTATACACGCAGGATATCAACTTCAGAAATAGGAAAGGCCTAGTCAGCATTGCTGGATTTGTGGTATTGTAATCTTGCATTTAAGCACAAATCTCTGCAATGAGTGCTTAACACATTGAACTTTTTTCTGAACCATCACTGCACTCAAATGTATCAATACGAATTTCAACTTTGACTATTGCAGATGATCAGTATATTCCACAAAGAAAGGTGCGGATGCCACAGGTTCTGTGCATAATGAACCTCCAAACTATGTATATCACAGGGAACACAGAAATGATTATAGTATTAATTGATCAGAGCAGAATGTACTTGTCAACAACATCCTCAGCAGCATGCCATAAAATATCCCATTGTGATGTCTTATTTTAAGTTTTGTGAACCATTGGAACTGATTTTCTGAGATCAGGCAGCCTTGTGGACCTCTCTAAGGTGGGGGCCGACAAGGCTGCCCCTTTTGCCCTCCCATAAAGACATCTCTGAGCATGTTGCTTACAGAGAGGTACAGCATGAGCTACCAATTCTCGTCTCAGGGATTCCAGGCCACGTGGTCCAAGCGGTTAGGTCCACCAATGAAAGAGAGATCTCTGCACAGCATCTCCTAGCCTACGAAACAAACGCACTGTGTGATGATAACCAAATGCCATGGCACACGGCTCACCCCCATCTATCCACCGACGCTATTAAAACTCTCGTACTCCCTCAAACACACCACACACTAACCAACTACACCACCCTCACACCGCAGATGCAACACCCACACCTGCACTGACACCAAACAGCAAACCCCACACTTCTTCCAATTAAACACACAATCGCAACACAGTCACCACATCCAATTAACCACGACTCAATTGCGTGCACGCCCACCAACCCGTGCCACCAACAAAGTAACCCACATACATTGACCAGCTTTTCTGAACTGAGGCTACCAACACAACAGCAAAACAACTGTGCACTCTCCCTATCCTCTTAATAAAATAAAACACACCTGGAGAGCATGGAAATGGCAGCAGTGAGCGGTATAAATCCCATTAACATGACATAACACAACACAACACAATATGGATAAGTGCATAAGGTAATGAAACAGGCTTCAACTTCCTCGGTGTTGATGACTGTGTTTATGTTCATTTTGACCAAGCCCAGCACATTCCCGCTCTTAGATAGCTCTGCAGGTTGATAGCTCGAGAGATCTGTGTGTGATCTGCAGGTCACATGTGCAAGTCTTGGCGTGGCCAACTCAGCCTTCCATCCTGCCGAAGGAGATAAATGAGTACTCAGTTCGGCTGGCTGATAATAATTGTCTGTAAAATATTTTATGTACAGTGCTTTTTGGAAAAAGCGTTATAACAAATAATGAATTATTATTGTTAAGAGGCTAATAGGGGGCCAACCATTGATCACCACTTGGTTTTAAGTGGTGAACATTAGTTTAGGTAAATGACCATGCTTGACTTGGTTGTAGGCCAGTAAGATAGCTCAGCGGGTTGAGCGCTCGCTGCTGTGATCTGCAGGTCATAGGTTCGAATCCCGGCAAGGCCAACTCAACCTTTCATCTTTCCGTGGTTGATAAATGAGTACCAATTTCGGTTGGTGATATTGTATGTAAATATGTGCTCTGTAAAGCGCTTTGGATTAAGGCGCTATATAAATAACATCATTATATAGAGTAGCTATGTACTAACGTATTCAGTAGTACTGCATACATGCAGAAAGTAGTAAAAGAATGTATATAGCAGTTTCTCACACGAAGTATAGTCTTGTGTGAGCATTTACAGATGTCAATGTCGCAGCTCCCCAGCACCTTAGATTTATAGGGCCTCATTACGACTCAGGCGGTAAGGGGTTTACGGCGGCGTAAACAGCGCCGACCCTTACCGCCTGATTCCGAGGTCCCTTAGCGCCATGGAGGTTTTAACACCTGCTTTTAGCAGGTGTTAAAATCCATGGCGCTAAGGGACCTTGATGTTAATTACGCCACCGTAATTTGCGGTGGCGTAATTAACGCCTTCCCCACTCCCATTATGCCCTATGGGGCAAAAATGGGAATGGGGAAGGGTAAATGGGGATTGGGGACTTACCGCCCCGCCAACCTCGGAATGGGGCGGTAAGTCCGCCAACCACCATGGCGTAAATGTAGTTTACGCCATGGTGGTAAAGGTACGACCCAGGCGGTAACTTACCGCCTGGGTCGTAATGAGGCCCATAATCTTATCTTTGAAGGCAGTGCTCTGTCTTTACATGATTGCAGGAATACATGGTATACATGTACATATGTATTCCTGCAATTCCATTCCGTATGCATGTACGGAATGGAATTGGAAATAAGCTTTACAGTTCAAAGTCAGGACCATGCCCAGAATTATTTTTGGGGGCCATAATTCCCGGTTAAACAAGAAAACATAAATGGGAGGTGTGTGATTATATTGCTGTTAAACACTGTGCAATATGGTGCGATAACACACCCAACACATTTGTTAATTTCCTATGAATATAAATATTGCTTTTCCCCCGAAGAATATTTGCAAAACTCAAAGGCAAATGGTTTATTTTAAGTAAAAACTAGCATGGGTTGCTCTCCAGCATCTTCTGCAGCAAAGCTTCGTAACCTAGCCTGCTCGAGCACCGGCGGTGCCCCACACAGTTTGAACAGCTGCATCTAAGCAAGCATAAACATCCCAGTACTTTGAATCAGAGCTCAACTCGAATTGCTGGATTATCGCATTTCTCTTCAACCTGATCCATCCGTACACATTGTTTCGAACCACATTCAAGCATCTAACTACTCCTGGTGATTCATTTGATATGATATGATAGTTTATTTATATAGCACCTATACACAATGTGTTTCAAAGCGCATCAAGGCAAGGGAGGGAGCAAGGGAAAATACAATGACATTCTTACAGGCCATGAACAGTAAGGATGTGAAATTAACTAACGTACTCAGCCTGACGACATTTCAGATAGTGCAAGTGCTAAGACATAGATAAGGAAGGGCGGGGGAGAGTGCGAAGGAAATGGAAACAGACAGGCGACTACCGTACTGGGCCTGACGACATTTCTGGTAGAGCTGGAGAAAAACAAAAGGTGAGGGAGAGGGGTGCAGAAAGGGAGGGGAGGAACAAAACAAGCGACTATCGTACTAGGCCTGACAACGTTTCAGATAGTGCTGGAGGGAAGGGGGGGGACAGTACGGGGATGGGGGATCGACAGATGAGGTTGCTATCATACTAGGTCCAGGGACAATTCTGATAGAGTAAGTGCATAGAAGAAAGTAAGGGGAGGAGGGGCTGAGATGGGAAAAGGGAGAGGGGAGGGGAGGAGAGAACAGAGAGTAAGCAGTCAAAAAGAGTGGAGAAGCAAGAGGGGAGAGTGAATACAATTGCAGAAGTCAGTAGTAACACATAATGTTGTAAGCCAGGATACAAGATGAAGATGGGAACAGCATGATTCAGGGCCACCACGAGTACAAGATGTAAAGGAAGTCCAGCATGAGAGTTGAGAAAGGGTGACGCACCGTGAATCAATGAAGTCCATAAAAGTAAAATCCAGCATTGGCCACAAGAGGGTGTTGGTGAAACCAGAATGTATCAGTACAGACTCCTGTGTGCGGGAAGGGGGGTTCACAAGGGAACAACACGGGGGGACCAGAGAGGGTGTGGATGGCCTGTGGGGACAGAGGGTGTAAACACATGTTGGTGCCTGCTTTACCTGCTGTCTTAGCAGGGGGTCAGACCCTGGATCCTCCTGGTCTGAACAGGTCCAAACAGGAATTGCCCTTTTCTTTGACTACCCTTTGCTTTGGACGCCGGGCGAGAGACGCCCTTGATCTAAGAGTTAAGAGCAGGAAGGAAGAGGCAGGGCTAAGAAGGTGGGTGGTGCTTAGGCCAGGTGACCTAGATCCACTTACACCTGCTACCCAGCTGCAAAGGAAAAGAGGCTGCAGGGCTCCTTAAGTAGGAAAAAGAGCGGCAAGCAGGAAGGCACCAGGTGGGCGGGGCTTGCTAAGTGGTGAAAAAGAGCGGAAACCAGGAAGGCACCAGATGGGTGGGGTTTAGGCCAGGTGACCTAGATCCACTTACACCTGCTCCCCAGCTGCAAAGGAAAAGAGGCTGGAGGGCTCTTCAAGTAGGGAAAAGAGCGGCAAGCAGGAAGGCACCAGGTGGGCGGGGCTTGCTAAGTGGTGAAAAAGAGCGGAAACCAGGAAGGCACCAGATGGGTGGGGTTTAGGCCAGGTGACCTAGATCCACTTACACCTGCTCCCCAGCTGCAAAGGAAAAGAGGCTGGAGGGCTCTTCAAGTAGGGAAAAGAGCGGCAAGCAGGAAGGCACCAGGTGGGCGGGGCTTACTAAGTGATGAAAAAGAGCGCCAGCCAGGAAGGCACCCGGTGGCCGGGGCTTAGGCCAGGTGACCTACATCCACTTACACCAGTTCCATGTAATAATGTCCCCACAAAAATATCGCCATGCAAAAATATCGCCGAAAAATGGCAGTTTTTTTGGGGACATTATTGCATGGAACAATAATGGCTCCTTAAGGGATCCTTAAGTAGGGAAAAGAGCGGCAACCAGGAAGGCACCAGCTGGGCGGGGCTTAGGCCAGGTGACCTGGATTCAACTTACACCTGCTCCCCAGCTGCAAAGGAAAAGAGGCTGGAGGGCTCCTTAAGTAGGGAAAAGAGTGGCAAGCAGGAAGGTACCAGGTGGGCGGGGCTTGCTAAGTGGTGAAAAAGAGCGGCAACCAGGAAGGCACCAGCTGGGCGGGGCTTAGGCCAGGTGACCTACATCCACTTACACCTGCTCCCCAGCTGCAAAGGAAAAGAGGCTGGAGGGCTCCTCAAGTAGGGAAAAGAGCAGCAAACAGGAAGGCACCAGGTGGGCGGGGCTTGCTAAATGGTGAAAAGAGCAGCAACCAGGAAGGCACCAGGTGGGCGGGGCTTAGGCCAGGTGATCTAGATCCACTTACACCTGCTCCCCAGCTGCCGGTGTAAGTGGATCTGACCTGCATCGCTCGATGCCACCTCGAACATCATGGAGCACCCACAAAAGCCTGACTCGCCACTTGTGACTAACGTGACATGACACCTTCAAACACTGTTTGACCCACCAGCACAACAGTCTGAAGCCTGATTCAACACCGTCGAACTACCTAACATTGAAATAAGGTACTTTCAAGTGACCTGTCCCAGTGCTACACCTTTTATGTCCCTAGAAATTGGCTAAATCCCGTTTGCATCTTTTTCCATTAAACAATTTCCCTTTGAACAACAGTGTTGCATTTCTTGCCTATTTTCCTCCATGACAAAGTACCCAGAGTGCTTATACATTTCTGGTCTGCAGCTTCTGTCTTCCTTTACAGGTGTATGATAGTTACTTGTATGATTGATTTATTTAATTAAAGTGTACGTTTTTGTAGAACCTTGATTGGACATTTTTTGTTTTATTTTGGAACTGTGTACTATTGCTGTTTGGGATGCTACTGAATCACATTCACACACTACAGCCCTCCATCAGACCACGTTACCACAAAAGACAAAGGAGGTATATTTCTGTGCTGTGACTGTTCTACCTTTATGATCGGGATCAATATTGGTTCGTAGAAGTGTGGGCTGAGTAAGCAGTTTAGCCACTACTCACCATTGTACTCCTACAGAGCAGAAGTCATTTCGTCACATTCATGTGAAGCTGAACCTGGGCATAGGAAGATATTTCATGCATGAGAGTCAGTAGTTGGACAGACAGACAGGCGGTACCTTTGTATGTGAGGTAGCTATGCACGTGCAGTTAACCTATGGCAGGTGAAACTGTCAATGGCATATGATGCAGTCTGCAAGCATATGACACTGATCCGGCTTGAACCTGGGCTCATGAAGCTGTACAGGCTTATGATGGTGTAAAATGGGCGCATGAACTACCTCACTGCATGATGATCAAATATGGGGTTACGGGGCTGAGCATGGTATGTGATCCCGGACCAGGTTATATGAATGGGTTTTTGGAATCCAATGTCTGTGCAGTGGAATGTGCGGTTGAAATTGGACATATGAATATGTTTCTGACAGATGATGACTCGGCATGTAAGGCTGGAAGTGGGGAGACAAAGGTGTGCCTGGTGTGTATTAGTTGGTACATGTGACTTTGGGGATTAGTATCAGAGTACCTACTGAAAATATCAAAGTGATTTATGTGTGCGCAACAAACGGGTATATTGGGTGATCGCTCGGAACCCAAATTTAAATTGCGCACAAGGGTACCCAAACAATGTTGAACCTCTCTCTGCCATTAGGTATAGCTAATTATTGGGTCTGTCGTCCGGCGGTCTAATCCATCCACTAAAGGAATCTGGGTTTGACCTCATGGTCAAAGGTTGGAATCCCAGCCAAGTCCACAAGTACCAACAATGAGTACCATTGAGTTAGGTAATAGTAAATATCTGTTCTCTGTCTACTGTGCGAAGACAACCTTTAGAGGTGAACGCGCACTCTATAAATACACCCGTTATGCTATGAGTGTAGATTCTCCAACTAATAGCATGGATGCGGGATGCATTGTGTCTTTGTGAGAGAGGTGAACTATTTACAAAAGGTTTTTATCCCATCCAGATGACCACGCCAGCCCGAACCCCTTTCTATAAGGGTAACATTGGCTAATCAGCATGGGAGTTGCATTCTCCCTTCATTGCCGGTAATTGTTAGCAAAAAGGTGCACCGTTTGACGCTTGGCCCATCTCACATGGTTGGGGCAGGGAATCTTTGGCTTGCTTGAGTACTCGGGCACTGCGCGTATTCCTGGCCATAACCGTGGGGACAAACAGGGGCTCATGTTCAATGGGGGCGTAACATTAATGGAAAGCATAAAAGCCTTGCGTAAAGCTTTTACATCTCCCATTAACATTCCCCCCATTTTCCAGCAACGCAACTTGTTTCCCACACCTCCTTCCTCTTTGCCATACAAATGCTCCAACATTTGCGCAGGCATGAATTTTCATGCTGGTGCAAATGCTGGAGAGCAGTATGTGGTCCAGCAGCTTTATGCACCAGCATAAAGAAGGCAGAACACATAGGGATCCATTGTAAATGGTGCCTGCTATTCTCTCATGGCAGGTGACATTTACAATTACAAATAAATGCTGTCCGACATGCTGGCATGTCGGCCATCGTTTATTTTTCATTGTGAACACTGCTTAGCTTGTGCGCATGGTAAACATGAAAATTAAACGCTCTACAACATGCGAGCATTTGCAGAGCATTTAATTGTAATTGTGAGTGCCGCTTGCCATGCGAGCATGGCATGGGATGCTCACAATAAAAAGTAAACGCTGCCTGGCATGTCAGCATGTCAGGCAGCGTTTACTCACTTTGCATTGCCGAGTGCAAACGTGAAAGGCACAAGGCGGCGTAACGCTTGTACGCCGCATTTTGCACGTTACAATTTCACCCCACAGTGCAAATGACCAAAATCTGACAGCTGCAATGTGCTTACGTCAAAGTGTAAACATAGCGTGTCCCCGCCGCCTGATTACGGGACAATTATTGTAGACTGGAAAAAGAGTTCCACAGTAGATAGGGCTTTGTTTGCCAATGAAACTACAGGCAAAATACACTTTTTACAACACTTTTACAGGACATGAGATTGAACTCAAAATTAAGTCTTCCGCATAGAAATTAGAGCACTGGACATAAGGGAATGAATACTTGGCAGAACGCAACCGAACAATCAGGGATTACCTTGCAAATGCAAGAAGTGTAATAATCAAAACCGAAATACAATGGCCAGAGTGAATTACACATGGCACGCGCAATTGGCACATTAGTGGAGTTTAGCAGGAGCTACAGTGAGTTAGGTGGGTGAGCCTCGATCAATGCAGTCTCCAGATTCGGAATCTAGGTCTTTTGCCACGGGGGTCAGCTAGCACTGTAGGACTACACACTCAATTATGGATAGCCTGGGCGTAAATAACACCTTGTTTTTCAGAGAAATTCTTTGGAGTACTCAGTCGTTAGCCACTATTTATGTGAGAACAATAGCAAGAGGTGCGCTCTCCGCAGACAGCTGTGTGTGGGTGGCTGTCATGACGCAGGTGTGAGCGCATGCTCGGCCGACTCATGCATTTCGACTCCACAATACTAGCACCCTGTGCTGAATGACAGGTAACGTATGAAGAATAGGGCAAAGGAGGTTAGACGATATACGATTCATTTCTATGTCTTCTGAATGCATCGGTTTCTCTGCGCAGTAATAGCGTTTTCATTTGATATGAAACATGGCTCACTCACTTACCAGAAAAGTTTGTCACATCTGTGCAATATTCCTTCACACTAGAGATTCAGCGTAAACAGCAGCAATGCAAGGTTCCCTCCTGCAGAATAGCCACAGAGCAGTCTGCAGCAGTACACCCTTCACACCCATATAACTGCCACATCATGGGAAGCAGTGATGCAAGCCTTCCATCACATCTACAGTTTCCTTCACACATAATGTGAGCACAAGAATCAACAGTTCAATCTCCCCTCTCAAAGAGCAGGTGCACTGCACAGCACAGCCTGTGCAGCCTCAATGACGCCTAACAGTTACAGCACAGGGAGCAGCAGTGAAAGACTCTGGGCCTCATTACACGGATGGCGGTAAGGATTTACCGGTACCGGTAAAATACCGGTACCGGTAAATCCTTACCGCCTTACTACGAGGTCCCTTTGCGGGTTGGAGGATTTAACGCCTGCTTTTTGCAGGCGTTAAAATCCAACCCGCAAAGGGACCTCGGAGCTAATTACGGCACCGCAAAATTGCGGTGCCGTAATTAGCGCCTTCCCCATTCCCATAGAGCCCTATGGGGCAGAAATGGGAATGGGGAAGGGCAATGGTGGAAGGGGGATTTACCGCCCCTCCAACCTTGGAATGGGGCGGTAAATCCCCTTTCCACCAAGGCGGTGCCGGTATTTTACCGGCATGAGCCATGGCGCTAATAGCGCCATGGCTCACCGCCTACCGTGTAATGAGGCCCTCTCTCCAATAGAAAAACCAGGCACAGGAGTCAGCTGTAGGAGCATAATTATCCATCTCACAAATTGTCAAACAACTGTAGCAGCATTGCTAGTATCTTTTGCACAAGCATACCAGTATATCCAATCCCATCACCATTGGCTTCCACTAACAAAAGACCTCAGCCTGTGCACAGGGCCCTAGAGCCAAATGTTCCCTTGCTGCTTGCATCACCACTGTGTCTGTCTCCGAAGGCATGCCCACTGTTCCCTAAGTACTGGGTGTACAAACGTTGTTTATCACGTGGTTACAAACTCAATCCGCATATCTTGTCTCCAAGTTCTTATTGCCAGTCTGGCTCTTGCCTGCCACTGGGACCGTCCACCTTCAACCAAGTCTACAGGGAGCCAAGTGGGGGTGTCAGTCAGACAACATCAAAAGACAGGCGCAGCAGCACAGTGGGAAACCCAGGAAATATGATGGCTCAAGAGGACTACCTGAGCCCACCTCATATTTGGCACAGCTTGCTACTCATCTACAGGCCACCAGGATATGACAGACATTTCACCATCAGCCTATGCGACTCTCATTAGAGGCCATTCTAGTCAACCACCTTGCACTCACCCTACTGGGGGACTTCAATATCTAGTTCAACGTGTCCAACAACTCCATGACTCTACCCCTGGTTGAAAGCCTAGAGGCCCTCAATCTCACCCAGTATATCACAGGACCCATGCACACTACTGGCCACCCCCTCAATGCCATTTCAGCTCTACTGACCTCCACTTCACATCCACCAGTAAACCCCTCATCTGGACAGACCACTCTGCCATACCTTTCTCTCACCTCACAATGCCGCCATCCTCCTTGACCTCCTCTTCCCCTACTTCTTACTTCAAGTGCTGGAACAAAGTCAAGGTACTACCAGATTTGGCCGAGGTGTTGCTACGCGCTCTCCCTTCAATCCGGACCACAGATAGAACCTTACCCATAGAGCTCTTCGACCCATGGCTAAATGACTCACTCATTCTCCTAACCCCTTCCAAATCTACTCCCTCCCACAAAGGACCCACCCCAAAATGGTTCACCCCCCACCTGAAGACTCTAAAAACCCATAACCGCTCCCTTGAGTGCAAATGGCGAGCCTCCAGAACCCCACAAAACAAATCAGCACTGTCCCACCACCACAAAGATTACAAATCAGAGATCCAAAAGGCCAAAAAAGCGTATTACACTAAAAGGATCCTGAACTGCCGTTGCAGCAGCAAAGAACTCCACAGGATCATCACAAAATTCCTAAACCCGTCCTGCACTGCTGCCCCGACTGCCTCCTCACAAACGCTCTGCAACCCCCTCTCTGAACATTTCCACAAAAAAGCCGGACGACCACCCTCAACGCCAAACTCTCCAACCTGTCCGCCCACCCGCCCTCCCAAAACCAGCTCTACAAGAATGAACCCTCCCCCGAGAACTTTTCATTCTTTTCTTTCAACCACATCTCGAGCGAGGAGTTCATCAAACTACTATCCGTCAGGTGACCCTACGGCTCCCCCCTCAGCCCTTGTCCCGCCTTTCTCCTCAAAGAAATCTTCACCTTTCCCTGTGCAGGAGGACTGGCGAGGTCCATTCTTAATGACTCCCTCGTCTCTGGCAACTTCCCACAACCTTTCAAAACCGCACATGTAAAACCTATTCTCAAAAAGACTTCCCTCAACCCTCTCCTAACAATCAACTACAGGCCCATTTCCAACACCCGATTCTTGGCAAAGCTCATTGACCGCACTGCGTACTCACAGCTCAATGGTTTTGTTGAATCAAACAATCTCCTAGACCCCACGCGACCAGGATTCTGTCTGCACCACAGAACAGAAACTACATTGATCTCTATCTGGAATGACCTCAAAGTCACAGCATACTCTGAAGGATGTGCAGCACTTGTTCATCTTGACCTCTCAGCAACGTTTGACACCATTAACCACCTGATCCTCCTTGACAGACTGCACTCACTAGGAGTACGAGATGCAGTCCTCACCTGGATCGGCTCGTTTCTCACTAACAGACAGAAAATCACTCTTCTCCCCGCTTTCCACTTCACCCCATGCCCTGTGAACACTGGAGTGCCCCAAGGCACCTACCTCTCACCCCTTCTCTTCAACCTTTACATGCACCCTCTGCTCTTGATCATCCCCTCACACAACCGCACATGCAATGACTATGCGGATAACACACAAATCATCTTGAGAATTCCTAAATCAACCTCTGACCCTCGCCCTGACCTAGCAACATGTCTCACTGACATTGACCGCTGGATGATGACTAACCGTCTCCTACTAAACCCAAGGAAAATGGAGATCATGGTATGCAACAAAATAGCTCTATTCCCCCAACCGACTCCCTGGCCACTCTCACTCGGTCCTCCACCCAGACCACCACCACTGTCAAAAATCTCAGCTGCACAATGGACTCGGACCTAACTCTGTCTCACCACATCACCATTGCATCTGTATCCTGTCACTTCCACCTTAGGTTTCTGAAACGCATCTTCTCCTACCCCACTTACCCCAAATAACTGGCTGCAATTATGTCAATCGTCATATCCATACTTGATTATGCGAACTCCCTCTACCTGGGTGCACCGGCGTACCAACTAAACAAACTCCAGAGTCCAAAACTCAGCTGCCAGACTGCTCCTCGCATTGGGAAAAAGAGACCACATCTCACCCACTCTACGCACCCGCCACTGGCTCCCACCTTCAAAATACTGTGTATTAATCTGCGAGCAGTGCACAAAGCAGGCCCCAGATTCTACAAGAAATAATTACTCCTTATCACCCTGCTTGCACCCTTCGGTCAAGCGCAGTCCTCCTCCTAGTGGTCCCAGCCTCCAATCCTACCTATCTAAGAATAAATCTAACAGAACTGCCGATGAGGGGCTCTCCGGATTCTATATTTAAACAATAGGATTCAGACAAGATCTGGCTGTCATCTTCCATCAGAAAATGCTAATAAGCAATTGTAAACCCAAGAAGACACAGGGAGGACCTATCATGCAGGCCTAACCCATCCGCTCGACAGGCACTAGAAAAGCACAAGGAACTCAATCCTCCTCCTCCTCCTCCTCAAATTAACGCAAACATTATAACACAACAACATGTTAACTCTTCCTTCTGCACCAACAAATGATAGAATGCAGCTATACCCCTCGATTAATTCGGCCTAGATGCATTCATCCTTACACAACACCATGATCACCTCAACATTTTTTAGAGTGCTGCTATACCCCACATCAGCCTAGCTGCACACATAATTCCATTCCCAATCTCCACCGCCGCCAGAATGCAGCTACCTAAACCCATATGGCGTTGCTGTACACAATCTACTGATCTCACACAACCACTGCACAAGTCCTAGCACTAGAATGCAGCTACACACCACCTAATCTGCTCTGGCTGCACACATACCGAGTACACCCAAGAACTTTACTACACTTCTCTCTTCACTGACCCGGACTACGGTCCCACAGGGTGTTCATAGCACAGCACTCAACCCACAGCACTTTGGAATCAAACCAATGGTAAAAGGCGCTATACAAATGCCCAATAACATAACATATCATAGCATAACTAAAATGCCAAACACTTGGATTGCCTCCTAAATCCGATCTATACATGAATTGTATTGGTCACAAATAGACACCCATGACCTTTCATACTGAAGTGCAAGTGATTTACCACCGTAGCTTTGTGGTTTTCTTGAACTGTCTGGGAAAATCCAGGGCAAGAAAGGAGTGGAAATGAATGAAAAAGCACAATTCTCTTCAACAGAATCTTTTTCTTTATGTATGGTTTACTGCCATGGTTTTGTTGCTTTGCAGCATTGTAAATAATAGATATTACAATTACCGAACTCAATGATACTTATTGAATTTAGCACACTGATGGTCCCTTATGACCATTGTGTGGCCAAAAGCCTTCAACAGACAGGTAAGAGAAGGGGATGTGTGCCACAAAGCAGAACATTTGGCTGTCAGGCAAACTGGCAATATTATTCGCAAGCATTTGCCATAGACATTTAGAGGTACCATTGCTCACAAGTGTTTCTTCACTCCTCTGTTAGGGTCTTCTGTTCCTATGGTTACTAATCCCTAGTGACAGGTTATCTAGCTTAGTTACCACTCTTTTTGCTACTATGCTTCATTACATGTGGCCTTGTTGATTTGTTTAGCAGCTTTTTGTTTATGGGCTGACAGTGGTGCATGAGTTACAGGTCATTCTTTCAGTCTGTTTAGACTCTCTGATTGATTTCATCTTATTCAAAAGAGGAAATGCCTTCTTACTGAATGCTTTGCAATGCTTTGCAACAGTAATAGTGTTATGTAGCATCTGCAGCTAGCTCTCACAGACCTGAACATACCAAAAAGTGGACTTCAATAAAACAGTTTATGTGTAAAAAGCATTAAGTGTGCACATTTGTGATTTATATTAAAATAGTGACATTGAAGACTTAATTCCGTTTCTCTCAGCTTTCCTAAACATGCTCAAGGTATTAACCACATTTTGTTTCCAGGACACTTGATTATTTTAAACCAAAGCTTGTTGTAAAAAAATTCAATTTCCTCTGTAAGGAAGGAATGGTGTAAGACAGACACACTTGATCACAGTTCAAGGGTGTGTATTGGCATGGATACCTGGCCAGTAAAACTTCCCACTGAGGTGCGCTTGGCTCTTAGATTGTCCTAAGTGTCCCCCTGTCGAATGAGAATGTGCAATCTCTAGCATGATCTTCGGATGGGTTTTGGGGATTACTAACTGAGCTTTACTCAGGCCTTCTCTGGAGGTTTCACTTCTATACAGTAATTCCTGCTTTAGGAAGAAAAAAGGAATTCTTTCCTCTACTCATTTCCCTTCAGGAATCATCTGCAAGAAAGCCTCTGCGAGTGCTGGATCATTTCACTGGGTGAAGGCTATATCAGGAAGGATATGTACGGTAGGTTCTTCTTGCCTCTTTGCCTCAGTGATAGATGGTTCAAAGGCTTCTCCAAAGACTAAGCTACCTATCTCAGTTTCATCTAGTTAACTTTTTTCAAAATGGAGAAATAGAGCCCTTCCAAGAATTCCCTGTGCAATCTTGTCCCCACAATTTACTTTATAAGGAGGTTTGCCATGGTTATGTAGGAGATCCAGCAAAAACAAAGAGGTGATGGCTGTAAGGTTTAGAATGAATCTTAACCACTGGCATTGCTCTGGGCAACCCTCCAGACCATCGTTCTTCGCCTGCCAAGCCATTACAGAAGGGGAAAGACCATATGCTAATCAGGCTTGGTCCCACCCCAAAAGGGGTAGTCCAGCCCGAACTGCTAGGTCACATCCCTTCTGCATCCCGTGCCTGCTGGGCCTAGAGACCCAAGCTACTCCTCACTGATGAGGCCCAACAACGCCGAAACATGTTTGGGGATGCTTGTGGTCTCATGCAGAAGGGATGTGACCTAGCAGTTCGGGCTGGACTGCCCCTTTTGGGGTAGGGCCAAGTCTGATTTGCATATGGTCTTTCCCCTTCTGTAATGGTTTGGCAGGCTAAGAACGATGGTCTGGAGGGCTGCCCAGAGCAATGCCAGTGGTTAAGATTCATTCTAGACCTTCCAGTCATCACCTCTTTGTTTTTGCTATGTAGGAGATCCTTCTGCCCAGAAGTCAGGATCTATGATGCCAGCCAAGACATCCAGACCAAACTTCCAGGCCAGGCCAGACTTTGGAGCCAATCTTATATAACACCCTGCAGGGGGTATTAGGACTAAGTTTGTGAGAATAATTCCTCTTTTCCCTGAAGGGATAGTAGCTTTTCTGCTGCTACAGATATCATTGCCTATGGATTCTTTCATGGCAATATAGAGATCTGAGGCTCAATGACTAAGCTTCTGGAATTTTAGTGTTCCCCAATTTGTCTCAATTGAGTCGCATCCAAATCCCGACACCACATGTAAGGAAGACATGGTATCAACAGTACGACAGACACAAGTGACTACAGTTCAAGGGTGTTTATTGAACATCCGTTGGGGTTGAAAAACACCTATCTAATCCTAATTCTAAAAAAAGCTACAACCATCAAATAATATCAATGCAGTCCAAGTGGTGTCTTGTCAAAATAAAAGGGCCTATACTAATAAACCTATTGCCACTCCTTACCTCTAAATACAAATAGTGTGGGAAACAATGTTATGTAAAAGAAAAAGTGTTCAAGAAATCATGTCAGGTTATTCAAGCTGTAGGCTTCCCTTCCCCATGTTTTTAAGCACGGGACAAGGCGGCAGACTCGAGCTTAGCACAGTCTATGGGTTCTCTAGCACGAGGGTGCAGTTCAAAACTTCAACATCATGGCCTTCTGTGCCAAAGTCTCTTTTCCATTCAAAGTCTCTTCTTTCAGAGGGCCTGATCCAACAACAACAATGACGTTCCTTTCCTTTTGTATTTCACATATACACCATTTTCTTAGGTTTTTTACTATCCACTTCGGATCTCCCTCCGCCAGGCTCAGATCCACTTTAAGCAATTTTCTTAGGATTGTCACATATCCAGTTTCATGGGTGACTCACTTTTTAGCCCTGATCCCCCTCGACAGGACTCAGATCCACTTTGACATCAAATCTTCAATCCGTCTCCCTCCGCCGGGATCGGACTAACTTTATCTACTTTCCCATAAACTTTCTTTATCAACATGGAAGACTTTCGATTCTGCTTGACCCGTCGCAGGACCACTTCGATTCACAATTCTTGCCAGTCTTTCACTTTTGTTAACTCTCAGCTGGATACCTTACAGAGACATTCGATTGAGCAAACATGCAGTGCTGGACCACTCTGTCAAAGGTATTGTATCCTGGTTTCAAAGTGCAATCACTCATATGCCGTTCAACTTCACTTGCATTGGTTATCACACGTGTTTCAAACAATGTTAATTTCAGCGCTCGCCATACAATGTTGCTGCTTACAACCTTGGCTTCAACACAGACCCGTCCTATATCAGTCTCCCCAACTCACCTGCTGTGTTGATTTCATTGATGCTGCTTTGTTGTTGGAGCAAGGACAGTACCACGGCAGCTGGCAATTCTCCCCGCCTTGATTATCGACACGGGAGGGCCCCGGGTACTTCTGACACACAATACAGGATTCTTCAGCTGGGTTTCCTGGTCATACGTTTTCTATTCTCGGGGTTTAATGAAAGTAACGGTTCCTTATCGAAAAGGTCAAGGGAACTTCCCTCCTTGCAATCTCCTTCTGTTTCGCCATCTTTGTCCTCATGTTCAACTGCCTTCTTGGAACTGCTGTTTCCTCGTGTGCTTTGCCTCACTCAGAGTATGCTCTCATGCTCCGCCTTTTATCCATGTGGGGAAGTGTAATGGAAGTCAGGTGTGTGTGATAGTCAGTAATTGCCTGACCTTGCTTGACCATTGTATTGGGACACATCAGGTACACTGCTGGGGTGTTAGTCTGTTTTCTCTAATATCGGGCTATCCGTGAGAAAGGGTTTGTGCTGTAAAAGGGGGGGATGAGTTACTAAATATCCTACCTGATAGAATGGGGTAAAGTGTTACGGGGAAGAGGATATTGCGGGTTGCCATCCAGTGTCCCACTCCCACTCCCTGAAGACACCTCACCCAGGTGATCCTCCCGCACGGGTCCACCCCCAGGAACTGGATCCAAATGTGATGGCTGTGTCCTGGCCACCTGGATGACAGACTCCCGGGGATGGTGGGCGAGACACCTTCTGGTTTCTCACACCTCCCATTATCCTTCCAGACAAATATCCTATAAGGTTTTGGAAATGGCTTGCCAATTCGGTATGGCAAGTCCTTTTTTGTATTAATAAAAGAAATTCAAAGAGCCAAAAAATGCGATGCATGAGATATCAGAAAAACAAACATTTATTGTAATTGCCTAGGCAGGGACTAACAGACATTCAAATTCAAGTAGATTGAGTGCATGGTTATATCGTGGTTACAGAAAGCAAAAAGCAACAGTTTGTTATAACTTTCTTCACAGTCATTGGCTGTTGTGAGTTACAATATATGTCTTTCCCTACATTACACAATTTAATTCGCTTATTCTAAACATGTTGTGGCAGTGGCGTCCATGCTGGTTAGCTCATGTACAGTGATGTCAGCCTCACTCTCCATGACTGGATGTTGAGTGTTGAAACTTGCAACAGTCACATTAGGTTCTCTATTGGCTGTTCCCGGAGGGGTAGATATGGAGTGAGTAATCACAGAACTGTCGACCAATCGTAATGTCAGATGTCACAGTGTGACATAAAATTATAATATATTTGTTCCTTCCTAAAATGATTGAAGCAGTTGGCACCAGAATACTGTTTCCATCATTATGAACTATGTAGTATCATTTTATCTTGCAACTCTCTTGGTGGAAAGACTACTTGCATGTCCTTCCTGGTTCTCATGGGTTCATCTGTTTGGATTCTGACCTGATGTGCTGGGACCTGCTGCTAACAAACCTGCTCTTTTATAATGGCACAAATGTAAATGTGTATGTGTTTGTTCAGTGTACGTTTCCATGAAATTATCTTTATTTTGCTAGTATTTTCAAGCAGTGTGACTTAGATGTGAGCTACTGTACCGACCTCAGTTCCTGGTTAATGCTATAGTATAAGTAATATTGTTTCTATGTGGTGTGGCTCCACAAGTCATCATTATCTTTGTTGCATTCACATAATGTGAGCTGTGTGTAATCTTCTGTGGTGTTTATGAACTCCTAATTGGGGCTATACAGCAGAACATGGTGTTCTGTGTAACTGTTTCTTAAAAGAAGAGAGCTCTGCAGCTGCGATTTATCCTACAGGGGGCAGTGTTGTGCTTTGATCCTTTTCTCTCTAGAAACATGCTTTTTTGGGTGTCTTACTACGTGAATCCAGCTAATTTGTGACCTTTGTTAAGCTACATTTGGTTATTATGCCTAGAGACACATGTTTTTACATTTCTTTGGACATGGATATGGGAACTCAACAAATCTGATGTATTATGGCCACTCAGTGCATAGTGTCTTGTCCTTGAACCCTGGGGCTAGCATCATTTTCTGTTGCGCTTCCATGATATCACTACCACAAACTAAACCCTGGAAAAGCTCTTGCCTCCTCTTGCTTTAACCAATCGTTGCACAGCATTCAGCTTGTGGCTGTATGAATGTTGCAACTGGGAATGTGTGCCCTTCAGCGAGGTATGACTACAGCTTTCTGCTACGGGGTGATGAGGAAATTTTCATGCTTCAGGAATGGCTAACTTAATCTCGAGGCCTGCATGTAATGTATTCAGTAAATCATGCCGTCATCAATAAAAACACTTCTGCATTTCTCTAATGTTAAATACAATTGGGTTTAAGTAAAGGTACAGGGCTATGTTAGTCTACAACGGGTCAGTTATGGTGACTTTCACAACTCATATTTTTGTGCAGGTTTGGGACATTGAAAAATGGGCCCATATTCTCACACTCCCCTACACTCCCCCCTTTCTCCAAATTCTCCTTCATAGCTCTCTCCCTCTTCTTCTGGCCACTCATAAACACTCCTGGGTATCCATAGTTTCCTTATGTCTCTAAGATCTCCACCTTACATGATATAATCCCATGAGCTGCATTATAAATAGCTATGGGGCCATTCGAGTGTGGTACCAATATAGCACTCCAGCTAGTTGGTATGGTCATTGGGTTGGGACCAACAGGCATTGTCAGAGTAGCTGCATATGTTTGTGGGGTACCTGCTCCTGCATTTTCCTACCTGTGGTTGCTCATCTGTTTGACAGCTTTCATCTTTCCACCGAGAAGTGGCCTTACCTGTTATTACTGCAAAGATCATCGTTTATATTGTTATGGGACACTCAATAGGTGATAATTAAATGATATATGCACCAAAATAATATCATGAGGATAGGAAACAAAATTCAACAAAAATTAGTAAGCCAGTGGGGCATTCACGATATGAACAGTGATAACCAGTCACCTTTTTTCGCGATTCCTCCTTCCTTTTCCATGTCCAGTGTTAATAGGGCCATTTGCTTGATAGCTACAGTAAGTGTTCCTTTTTCTGCATCATTGGCAGCGGTGTAGGTGCAGCAAGAGCTGACAATCTTCTTACAGACACCGCCCTCCATCGTTATTATCAAGTCTAGTACCATGCTGTTTTGGAGAGCTGTGAGCCTGAGTGCACAGAGTTCCTCGTGAATGGCATTCAATACATGTTCAGTTGCATTGGACAGTTCCATCAAGTTCCAGCGGAGCAACTGCAGCCATTTAGAACTGGTGGCTACTTGGATTCCTGGTGCGAGCAACAATGTAAAAAAGACTTCTGCTTTGGTGAAGAGCCAATACTGTGGTGGCATCTTTTCTAATGATTCATCAGCTTCCTTTGAGAAGTACCCTCTCCTTTCCTTTCTATGCACCCCAGGTGAGTCCAGGTGTACTACATTCATTGGGGGCTACTCAGGCGACTGTTATTTCTCCTTGGGAATTTGCATGTGCTTCACAGGGATAACCATCACTGGCACGTGTATGGTAATGAAGGAGTTGAGGCTGCTACATGATGGTGGCAAATAATAATAAGCCTCAGACCCTCACTGCCACAATGTGTCCATAATGGTGGACTTTCCTTCATCTAGTGCTGGTACCTGATATGTTTTGTTGCAGTTCTGATTGCTGCCAATGGGCACACTTCCTCTGCCTCTGAAACAAAATGAAGATCGAGTGATTTTCTGTACTTTTACCGGTTGTTCATATAGATGCAAACTTGTCCGCTATTTTACATTCAATGCCCACACATCTCTACATAGTTCAACTGTTCATCTTATTTCCACTTCTATAAATCCCATTAGTCCCTCAGCATTAAATACTGATTGCCCCTTAATCCACTTCTTGTTCCGGGATGTTGATCTTTCTTTGACTACTAATGGTTTTCCTGGTGTTGGGGTGCCCTCTTTCTTTCCCATCAAGTCACATTCTTCTTTTGATTTCTTGTCTATCCTTATATACACTGCGTGTCCCTAAAATTGGCCCTGAATTGTACATGCTACTAAATGCGCCAAGTACTGTGCCTCTAAGGCGGGCCCCACCTGGGGGGTGACTGGGGAGGGGAGAGAGATAAAAGCAACACTTGGGGGACTGCGGGAAGAGGTCAAGGAATGCGCATTGCTGGGGCATAGATACTCAGGGAAGAGAAGGGTAGTGAGGGTGGAAGTAGAACAGCGAGTGGGATGTCCCTGCAAAAAGATGCCAGAATAGGAAAATGTTAAGTATTAAGATTGCTTCCTGGAATGTGAGGGGCATTAACAGCTACATCAAGAGGAATAGGGTGCATGCTTTTTTGGTAAATAAAGGGGTACAGGTTGCACTCCTGCAGGAGATGCATTGAACTGCCGCCAGGCTATCCATGATTGGGAAGAAGTGGTGCGGGGCAGTCAGGGGCATGACATACTCGGCATATGCTAGGGGCACCCTTATCTGGGTAGCCCCAATGGTACCCCCTTTAAGTTACTGGGCTGTAAATGCGACAACCAGGGCCGGCTGTCGGTTGTACACAGGCTTCTGGAACAGAGAGAAGTATGTATAATCAATTCATATGTGTCCAACCACAACACCACCACCTTCTTTAAGTCACTGGGCCCTCTGCTAGCACCATATAGAGGAGCTTTATGGCTGTGAGGGGGGATTTCAATTGCACCCTGAACCCACTGCTAGATAGATCAGATGGGAAAAGCTAGAGGAGGGCACCCGCCTCTAAAGTGCTGGGGAATCTGATACAGGAGCTGAAGCTGCAGGAGGTATGGAGGCAGCTGAATGGGGATAGAAGAGGGTACTCTTACTAATCTAGCACACATGCAGTATACATGTGCATCGACTATATGCTCAGCGCTGGGTGAATTTGTGGTAGCGGAATAGAAAGCTAGAGTTTTTTTGCACCATGCACAACCGATTGTGACATGGCAGAACACTGCACTCAGAGCCCCCTTCCTGACATGGCGACTTAGAGTGGAGGCATTGCTAGACGACCAGTTCAGGGAACACCTGGGAAGGAAGATAGAGTCATTCTTTACAATTAATGAAGGTATCGTCAATAGCGCGCACCTTGTGGGAATCATTCAAAATGGTTATCAGGGGGGAGACAATCGGGAAGGCAAGTGGAATCTGGAGGGACCTACTGAGTACCATAACCAGAGCAGAGGAGCAGATGGAAGCATGAATGGAGGGAAATGTGCTACAATGGTGGTGGAGGGGGAATATATGGAGCTGGAGCAGGTGTGCATAGCTGCCTGGGAGGGGCTTGGCAAGCACGACTATAGTAAAGATGTGGAAAGACTCCACAAAGGTGGAGATAAACCCGGGAAACTGTTGGCTTGATTATACAGGGCAGATGAGAGCAGGGAAATGTTCAGGGCCCTTAGAGAGGAGTCTGGCGAGGAGTGGCGGGCACAAGGGGAGATTAATGTGGTTTTCTGAGGCAGATGGAGAGGATAGAGCTGAGGACATTGAGGAAGCACGGGGGAGATAGAGCTGCCCCGGTTGGGAAAGGAGCATGTGTACATGCTAGATGCACCGCTCACAGAAGAAGAAATACGAGAGACCATATGTGCATTACCCGTAGGCAAGACGCCAGTGGCGGTCGGGTCCCCAGCAGAATTTTACAGGGAATATGCAGCAGAATTTATGCCTCACCTCCCGCAGATGATGGAGGAGGCTTTCAAGGGGGGGTCTACTGCCAGCCAGCTTGCAGGAGTCAGTAATAATACCAATATTGAAGCCTGGGAAACCTCCATTAGATTACGGGTCGTAGAGGCTACTCTTGATGATCAATCAGGATGGTAAAATACTGGCTGCTATTTTGGCAGCAAGTCTGAAGAGAGTGATTGGTACATTGGTACACCCAGATCAGGCGGGTTCTGTCCCAGGCATAAGTATGTCCTGGAACCTGCGTAGATTATACCATCTCATAGAATGGACTAAGGGTGTAGACGCAGAATGCGCGGTTGCTTCCCTAGAAGCGATAAAGGTGTTTGACTCTGTTACATGGGATTGGTTGCAAGCGACACTCCAACGCTTTGAAGTGAGCCTGTGCTTTGTGCTGTGGGTGCAGCCATTATATACCCAACCATTAGCCAGAGTTAGGACAGGAAGGCACGTTTCGGAAAAGTGGGAACGGGGGAAGGGCACCAAACAGGGGTGCCCTCTCTCCTCTATGCTCTTCATTTTAGCGCTTGGGCCACTTGCAGTCTATCTTAGGAAGGACTACAAGGAAACGGGCATCCCAGTTGGTGAGGAAACGCATGTAGTCTCGCTATATGCAGACGATATGCTGTTGTATGTGCAGAATCCTGAGGAAAACCTGCTGCATATACTGGCAGCACTGGATAACTTAACAAGGCTATCAGGAATCACAATCAGCAAGGACAATTCAAACTTGTTTCCTTTGGCAAGCCTAGTTGGGTTGGAGTCCAAGCAGCTTCCTAATTTGGGACTGCGCTCAATGGAGGTGGACACCTTCAGATACCTGGGGGTGACTATGCACCATGAACCAAGGGAGGAACATGAGGTAAACATGTTGAAGGCGCTTCATGGAGTAGAGAGATCTGTAGCATTCTGGCAGAAACTACCTCTGTCAGTTATGGGTTGGGTGGCCCTCCTTAAAATGGTGGTGTTACCATGCCTATTGTATCATTTTGTAAATGTTCCCTATGAGATACCTAGAGAGTTCTTCTGCAAACTAGACTTCACTGTGCAGGGGTTTATCTGGGGGAACAAGAGGTGCCGAATCTCACTAGCTGTGCTGCACAGGGACTATAAAGACGGGGGACATGGTAGCGCTCTTCAAGGTGTACTATCTAGCTGGGCAGCTGCAGTTTATTGTAGATTGACTTGCGGACGAAGTGACATTAGGTACGACATTGCTGGGGGAAGGGGTCAAACCGTACTACTTAATTGAAGTGCTCTGGGTGCAGGTGGGCGGGCTTAAAAGGGCGACGGGTTGATGACACTGGGGTGGGCACTGTGGCGCATAATGTGCAAGTTCATGGGGAAACAGGACCCGTACTCTGACAACATTCTCCTAGCCACAGTTTGTGGCAAGATGCGTGAGGGGGTCCTTACTATAAGACAGCATTGGGAACTACACAGGATAATCACGCAGGGGAATCTGACTCATGAAGGTGGGTTGAGGAGCTTACCTGATCTGGCAGAGCAGCATGGAATTCCGGGAGGGCAGTTCCTCACATACCACAGGGTGATACGGTTGGTAGTGAACAGGTGGCTGGCAGTGATAACGGGAATCACTGGAGACGCTACGCTGGAAATTATAAACAACTTAGCGGAAGGCGGCCACGTCACTTCCAGGCTCTATTCCAGGCCGGATCGCCACAACATGGAATTCAGCAGAGGGCCCCAGGTGGAAGCATGGTGGAGAGATCTGGAAAAATGGACGGAGACAGGGACTGTGGTATGGTACAGTACAGTAGGCAGGGGACAGAATGAAGCCAGTGATATTGCTGGTCCTAAAGATGTGTGTGAGATCGGACAACCTGCCCCCATGAAGCTAAGGTCACAGTAGACTGAGAAGCTAATTGAAACCATGCTGCGGGGGGGAATAGTCGTAGTCTGGGATATAGGGGCAGGGGGTGGCGGGGCAAATATGCAAAGCTGTTTCTTGTTTGGGGAGGGAGCATTGAAACATAAGGTGCAGGGGGGCTCAGAAGGGGAGAACTGTCATTGAGAAGTACATGTCGAGCAAATAGACTTGTGATGAACTGATCATTAGAACAGATGGGCAAAAATGCTTTGACACGGAGGTGTGACAACCCTCCTCCCCCACCTTGCTGGGCAATTTGTTGTTGACTGTATTGTTGAAATGTCAATAAAATGTTTTTTTTTTTAAATAAGACAGATGCCCTTTTTTTCCTTACAGAAATGGCAAGCACACTTGAATGGTTACAGTAGAACTTCCCAAAAGAAGAAATGAGCGACGATAACATTGCCAATTGTATACAATAGATAATTTAATGTAAACAAATAATGTATTTTGTACACAGGTTACTAAAATAATAATTTCTATTTTTCCTACAGTTCATAGTTTTCATGAAGAAACCACGCCCCAGTTTAATTATACCCAAACCCCAGAATCGCAAACACAAGCCCTATCCCCAACTGTAAATAATCAAATAATGAACTTGTCCAACAGATTAGATGAACTTAGTAATGATTTGAAAGAACTTTTACAGTATGTGAAAAATCATGTGATTAAAAATGTACCCTATCACTGTCTTTCTTGCTCCTGTACCCCTTGTCCACAGCAATAATCTCTAGCAAATTCTGATCATTTTAATGAAGGACACTTTGATGACACCTCACTCCCTTCCTCCCGTCATAATTATTTTACAAATGTTCCTGATTCTTGCATTTATGTTTCCCATTCGGATACCCCATCGCTTTCTTGAATACATATATTTTTTGTACTATAAATGTTTTGTTTACTGATGTGTAAGGTTTCTTATTTTTGTTTTAAAACTCCCATTATGATTCTGCGGACACCACGACTGTCTGGGGTGTCCACACTCAAAATGGAGGTGCCCCCAGACAGGCGCGATGTCTAGACATGCCTGTTCCCATGTGATGCACTTTTAATTAGTCCGCTGACACCACGCCTGTTCTACAGACATCCAGCGCATGTGCCCTGCAAAACCAGTCCAATCGGTGTCCGCGGAGGGTCGTCGGGGCCGCCAGTATCATCATGTGACTGCACCTGTGACAGCAGTGTTTGCAGATCGTGTCCGTGGCCGCAGACAGTTTAAAAGTACTTTTCCAGCCAATCAAGGGTTTCTGAAGCAGAGACTTTACTCTTGCACCGCTCCCAGACCCATTCTAGGTTGATCTAGCAACTTTTGACAACTTTTTAAGTCCTATTTCTTACTCTGTAGTCTGTGGACAGTATGACTGTCTACGGACGGTTTCTCAGAAGGGACCCACCTATTACTTTTCCTCATTCTCCATCTGGCTATCCAGGAGAGAGCACCTGTTTCACTGCTGGGCCAATTATTTTGAAGAACTTCTTCTTGGAGTCATGGCATCTCTAATGGGCATTGCTTCTTCCCAGCCACCCTCACAACCACCACCATCACCATCATCATCTGGAGGGCTTGTAGAGGGGACCAGGCACAGTGATACAGAAGAGGAGGATCAGGAGTAAGAAGAGGATGAAGTAGAGGAAGTCGCTGTCACCAGTACTCAGAGGGAGTGCTGGGTGTGTCCATTTTTCATGACCGTTGGAAATGTCCCAAAGACTCGTGCAAGCAAGGTTTCATGCACTGAGTGCACTCGCAGGAAACCTGGCTTGTATTCCGATGGGACTACTTCCATGAGGCGCCACACCAAATCGACCCACCCGACTTCTCTGAGGAAGACAATACCTTTGTCTGGTAAGAGCAGTTTGACTTCCTCCACCCCATCATCTTCATCTGCTCCTGTCACCACAAAAGATACTCTTTTGGGGCAAAGGATCGCAGCGGCAGTTTCACAGGCCGCACAGAATGCTGTGGACCCTTACCTTTCGAGGGCCACAGTGCTACGCATGTACTGTGTAGCACCAATTTGTGGGAGGAGCAGTTTTGGAGTGCTTTCAAGGCTGCGCTCAAGGCGCATAAGAAACACTGCCACTTACCTGACTAAAGGCTGCCCAATATCGTCCTCTCTCTAGCTGCTCTTTCGTCCTTGTGGTTGGTGCCCCTTCCCTCCCTTTACCTCCCCTATCTTTCCTCTCCTGAAAAATAGCTAAAAAAATACAAAATTGAAAAAAACATAAAAAAAAGTTCCTTTAGGAGCCTCCTTTCGCAGTTAAAAAATAGAAGTGTGAAACAAAGTCACAGGCCCCTATGCATTCTGCATAGTCCGTAAACACCGTGGTAGTCCGCTGACTTCTAAAAAATTCCAGGCATCGGACAGTGGCTCTTAAAATAACCTTTTTTTTGTTTTTGGCTTTTATATTTTCTTTTTAATTTTTGGTTTTACAAATTGAACTAAGAAAGCATTACACTGAATTTAATTATTTCTTCTCACTTTCACAAAAACTGCTTCAAAGCATTTTTAATGTTTTCCACAAAAATCTGATTAACCACACGAGTTAGATGGACTACATCTCACCATAAAAATGTGGGCCCTATCATATTTAATGTTCTCATTATGAAACAGTCAGGCGGTGGACCATGGTGCATTTAGCACCATGGTCCGTGCCGGATTCCGCCATGGTGGATGGCGGAATTACCGCCCCATTCCAAGGTGAGTGGGGCGGTAATTCCCCATTCACCATTTGCCTTTCCCATTCCCATTTTTGCCCCATAGGGCATAATGGGGATGGGGAAGGCGCTAATTACGGCACCGTAAATTACGGTGCCGTAATTAGCACCAAGGTCGCTTAGCGCCTTGGACTTTAACGCTTAAAGTGTGAATCAGGCGTTAAGGGTTAACGGCGCCGACGGCGCAGTTAAACCCTTAACGCCTGACTTGTAATGAGGGCCAATGTCATACACACATCACAAACAAAAGCACACACAGCTTTATTGATGTTGAACCTCGCTTTTTCCATTTGCAAACCAAATGAACTGGAACGCATCCATATTTGTCTCTAGGCAATGTGTGAAAAAAGAATTTTCGAATAAGGGAACATTTCCTTCAACTTTCCCAACGTCTCCTTCATTCCAAACTGCAATGAAATTCCAGTCACGTTGCCCAAACTGTTCCCTCCACAATGAACAATAATAATGTCAGGATATTTCAATTCAACTAAATTTTCACAAAATGGGAGCAAGTCCACCCACTTCATACCTCACACTCCATACCAGAACACTTCCAATTCAGGGAATCCAAGATTTTTGGCTATTCCACAATGCTCTGCATACAACTTCAACCAATGAACCCAAGAGACCCACAAAATCAAAACACTCTGTCTGCTGAAAGACATTGATATGGCCATTTTCACCCTCTCACAACTCCTACTAACAAAATACCTGCTACTCGCTGTTCGTGTACACCAACCCGGGACACTTGATTTGCTTATCCTTCGATGTCCACAACACCACGACAGTCAGCGGTCTCCACAGTCCACTTTCCATTTCAGGCAACCTTAACAGATCATGATGTGGCAAGTGCCGTCCGCAGACTACCATGCTGTCTGCAGACATTGCATCCACTGAAAGGGGTAGGTAGGAAAAATATAACACAATTCAAGTTATTTAATCTTAAGTGGTGCTCTGAAAAGAAAATTTTTTTGGGGGGGTTGTTAACAGTCACCTTTTTTTCCTTTTTTTGCTTTTATGTACAGTAGTACTGTACACCGTGAGAAACCTGAGGTTGTCTCCTTGACTAGCCCCTGGGAATCTGTCAACCAGGTGGCCAGAACATGGCCATCGCTATTGGATCCAGATCCTGGTGGTGGAACAGTGAGGGAGTATCACCTGAGGTGTCCTCAGCGAGTGGAAATGGGGCACCGACGGGTGAAACATGGTATCCCCCTTCTTATGAAACATTTTCCCCAACCTACCACGTAGGATATGCAAACACTTTATCCCCCCATTCTGACGCCAACACTTTCGCATATTACGAAGGACGACGGACTAACACTGGAGCCATTTACGTGACATGTCCCCACACCAGGGTCAGACAAAGTAAGGCGATTGACCAGAACCGCATGCACCCAATGGCCCTTTCCCTTCCGCACAGGGATAAAAGGTGGAGAACAAGAACATAATACGAGCAGGACAGACCGCACGTCATGAGAGCTAACTCAGCACAGCAGTTCAAGAGGAGGAGAAAGACGCGCAAACCGAGAGGGTGAAATGGTGAGAAGCAACCTTGTCCTTTCTGACCAAGGCCCGTGAAACCTCTGCAGAAGAAAACGTAAGACCGCAGACAAAAGCCAGCGTGTGCCGCTGTAGATGTCAACGGTACACAAGCCCTCCCCCGCTGATAACCAAGCCAGGGAGAGACGCTTGTCTCCATGGTACCAACCTTGACTCCAAAGAGAAGGAAAGCCAAGCGGTTCATCACAGCTGGTGAGTCGAGGGGAGAGTTGATAAGATACCGAACTGTGTTCAACGAAAAGTAGCAAACGGCTAATTGAACTGTGAAAGCATGAAGAGACATTGATGCTAAAAGAGGGAAAACCAAGAAATGAGGAGTCCGGCTCCATGTGGGTACTAACTCAGGAAGCTCTGGGCTTGTTGTTGAAACTACCATTACCAGAAGGCCTTGGGAAAGTCGAGAAGGGGGTCAAAGTGGTCCTAAAGGGGTCTTGTAAAATCTTCTGTACAGTAGAAAGTCTTTGACCGATAGATGATTGTGAAGCTAAGGGAAGTGAATCCCGCATCATAAGAGTTGAATGAGAAAAAGCATGATTGACAAGATTGGCAAGAATGAACCCAAAAGAGGGATGCTTATAAAGAGGGGGCGAAGTCTAAAAGTCCCAAAATACAGTGTGTTGACAAGAGGGAATCCGGCCGAGGGATGTCCAAAGTGAACTGACTAAGATTCGGGAATGTCACCAACAAAATGGCATTGAAAGCCATAGTGAACCCAAACGAGGGAGGCAAACAGTCAAGTAAGATCTGAGCCCGGAAGTGTGGGATCCAAGGGTGAGAAGCTAACACCCACTGACCCGTGAATGCAACAAAGAAATGACAAGATGCAAAGCCTTTCAATGCATGCCATGCCAGAGTGAACCTGACAAAGGGAAGCTGATATTCAAGAGGGATTTGAGCCCGGAAGGGGGAGATCCAGGGGTGAAGAGCTGTCACCAAAATACTATCAGACAAGAACTCTATAAGTTTTATTGAATCTTTTATTTGATACTTTGAAACTGTCAGACCCTCAAAAGCAAGAAAACATAGCTGTCAGAGGAGCTGGTATCACTAAGGAACATTCTACGGATCTGCGCCCGAAAGAGGGGAATCCAAGGGTGGAATGCATCACCCAAAGTTTGTTTGTTTATGTTTGTTTATTAATTTGATAATGCGCACCAAGCCCTTGGGCAGCTGGGTGCAGCAGTACAAGAATTCTCGAAACTTAGTTACCGTGCCTGTCAAAATTTAGTACATACCTGTGATTACAAAGTAGATTACAATACAAAATACAGTACAGTCGATTGTTATAATGTAATGTGGATACAGTAAGTGAGGTAGGGTAGTCATTTGCTGTTCACGGAGCATTAGGGGGTGTGCCGGATAGAAGTCAGTCTAGCACGACGTACGTTAGTGAGAGCCTATGGTTGCAACAATGAGTAAGAAGATACGTAAGTCACAGGTACTTTGACAAAAGTTCTTAGACAGTGAAGATGTTATGGATCGTTCGTGCGAAGCCATTTGATAGCATTGATTCTAAATCTAGCGTACGGTAAGGGCTGTCTGAGGTCAATAGGGAGTGTATTCCATGCTTGAGCAGCTTTAACTGGGAAGCTGGTTCCTCCAGCCGTGGTAAGTTTGAATCTGGGAATGTCAAGCAGAAAGGTATTGGCAGATCTCAGGGGTCGGGAGCTGAATTTCCTGGTAATTTATTCCGATAGGTAGGGAGGTGCTAGAGTGTTGAGACATTTGGAGGTGAGGGATATAGTTTTGAAGAGGATTCTGTCCTTTATTATTAGCCAATGGGCTTCCTTCATGAATTTAGAGATATGCTCTCTGTGAGGGATGTTCAAAGCTGCTCTTAGAGCATTGTTTTGCAATCTTTGGAGTTTGTCAGTAAGATACTTGTTGGCTCCTGAGTACAGGGTGTTGCAGTAGTCTAATTTGGACATGATAAGAGCATTGGCCAGGGTAATGGAACTGCCATTAGACAGGAATGGTCTGGCAGCTCGGATTAATTTACATGTGTAGGCAGTGGTGGAGGAGAGAGCGTTAACTTGTTTTTTTAGGTTAAGAGAGGAGTCCAGGTAAAATCCTAACGTTAAAAGATGTGTAGTTAGGGGTTCGTTTTTTTTAGATTAGAGTCAGATCCGAGGAGTAAGATCTCGGTTTTATCGTCGTTCAGGCAGAGGCCGTGGGTTGCCATCCATACATGAATGGGGATGTATATTTTGTTCAACAGAGCCAGGTCCTCTTCATAGTTGCCCAAAAGGGGTATGAGGATCTGGGTGTCATCTGCATAAGTAGTGTAGGTGACACCCAGTCTATCCAACTTGTCAAATAGTGGCTTGGTGAAGATGTTATACATAGTGGGTGAAACGCAGGATCCCTGTGGGACTCCAAATGTTATTTGTGTGCAAGCAGAAAGGAACTTTTGTATATTATTTTGAATACATCAGGTCTACAGCGGCAAGAGACTTTTTGTAGAAAAGAGACTTAACCACCGAAGGCCCTGATACCCGAAAGTGGAACTGTTCACTCATGCTGGAAAAGCTTGAGCATATGCTTAGCTCTGGAATCCTAACTTGTCCCATGCATTAAACGTGGGGAAGGGAGACCCTGCGCACTGCTTCTTGATCCTGACTTATCATTTGTGAACACTTCTTTTTTTCTTATGAACATTATCCCACACTTCTCTTTCTATTTAGCATAGGGATTGGCAATAGGTTTTTCTTAGTATAGGCCCTTTATTTAACAAAGACACCACAAGGACTGCCTTATTTTTATTTGATGGTCGTAGCTTGCTCCCATCTTAGATTTAGGTATAGATTAGGCGTTTTTCTAACCGACCTATACAGTTTAATAAACACCCTTGAACTGGGATCGCTTGTGTCTGTCTTTACTGTTGCTACCATGAGTTCCTTACATATGGTGTCAGTAATGGGATATGATTAAACTGATAAAAATGTAAACCCATGCTAATAATTGTGGTACCTCCAGAAGGGCAAAACAGAATTGTTGAACTCCTCAACTCTGTGCACGTATCGACACTCAAAGAGGCGTTGTTCTCCCAATTACATATCCCGACTTGTCAACAAGATCTGTTCTTTAAGGTTTAGGTATTGCTAGACACCCTTCCTCTCTCACACTATAACATACAGCAGTGGGATCGAATAATATTGAAGGTTCGATCCATTTTTTTTTTGTTAGACCTACCACCCAGAACCCTCCTCCTAGTGAACCTTTTTTTTTTGGTACCCAATTACCATCCGTTGTGGGGCCATCAGGGCTAGAGATTAACCTACCGAAGACCATTCCTTTGGCAGATTCAGGCCCAGAAGAATCTGAAAATATTGAGACTTTATCTGAACGGATTGAGACTTGTTTTTTTCTGATTCTGAAGCAGCCACAGAAGGGTCCCTTATGCCCGTAGAAGAGATGGCCCATCTAACCAATGTCATTGCCCAGTTAGCGGCCTGAACTCTTCCTCCTATGAGCCCTTTATGACGAGGTAGCAATACTCAGAGACGGATGGGGATGCAGAAGTTACTCAAACATGAATAATCAAAATGACTCACAAAGTTTGGCAAAGTGAATTTCTGTTTTAATCTCAATGATCTAAAACAGGGAGTACAACGCGCCTCATCTGATGCTGCACAGCTCGATCTTGAAACATTTCATAAAAAACAGCTCTTTTATAACAAAAATTTGTCACTGCTGATGTCATAATACATCGCAAACTACAAAACTTATGAGTACCTGTGGTTGGCTCTCATTGAATATCTACTTATACGTTCAATATAGCCACTGGCTATGATTGGGTATCTAAGTCAGGTGGGCATCAAAACCCACCCCCAATAACTGGTCATCATTGTCGTCACTAAATAAACAACGATTAATTGGTTCTTCAAAATACAGGGCTCTTCATTACACAGCACACTATGATTGGTTTGGCACCCTTGTACCCCTCTAAAATATTCCACATGCTAGAAGCACGCAGGCTACCATCCCAGGTGCATGGAAGCTCGGCCTGATCATGCCTCCCCTCCAATTAACCCCTTTTCCATCAACACTCCTTCAGTCTATCAGACAATTAAGCTTTTGAACTTGGCCTTGTAACTGTTGACTTCGTCTGGGAAATCAAGCGAGCATAGCTTCACTCTGTCCTTTAGTTTTCAGCACAGCCTGACCCAACCTATTTCAATCTCACTCATGTGACTTTAAGACCACTCTTTTCGAGCCATTTGCAGCATTTAATCTTATTGAATGATGAACTGTAGAAACCTTTAATGTTTTTTCTTGCTGCTTCAAACAGAAGAGTGTTCCTTTATCACGTTCATTGTAGCCTTCCTGATAGGCATCAGTTTCACTGTGGGCTTATCTGCTTGGTTTTTGGCCAGCCCCATCTTCTCTGAAACTTGCCTTGCCATCAGTAATTTCCAACTGCGCCACTCATTTGAAAGTCTTTTTACTTGTTCATGAAATTTCAGGCCTGCTAAAGTGCATTGTGGAATCATCCAGATTATATACATTCCTATGTATATACATTGGTGCATCACCGCAATCTAATTTACTATGTAGCAAGCCTCATGAATACTTTTCTCTACTTGTGTTTCAGCAACTGTACATGTGTAAACTGATTTATATTTTCTTCAGCGTTATAGCATGAGCATCTTCATCTCGAGCCCGACATGTGGCTCATCTGTACTATCTGTTCTTCAATTCGTGGAGAATACTGTTACGTTTCTTCTCTCCATTCAGCCTCTAGATACATCAATTCCTAATTCATGTGATGTCATCAGGCTCCTTCCTTTGTTCAAATGCACATTACTTCTGGTACTTCATCCAAACGAATACTATGGGCCTCGTTATGAGTCCGGCATTAGCCGTGGCGGTAAAACTGGCACGGCTGCTGCCGGAGTCATTTTTTTTTCAGAGCCCGGGATTGGGCAATTACCAGGCGTTACATCCCCGGCAGACCCGGTAATTGCCCATTACCAGGCGCCGGAAAAAATGACTCCCCATTTCCCATTGAGTCCTATGGGACTCAATGGGAATGGGGAGGCCAGATGCACCAGCACCATTCTTGAATGGTGCCAGTGCATCTGATATGGTCTGCTCGTGGGGACCGGTCCGCACGCCAGGTCACACCTGGCAGCCTGTAAGGCACCCGCAAGCAGACCTCGTAGTTTGCTAGTCCGGTGACAACGGTACCAGCAAGCTTACTGGTACCGTTGTTGCTGGACCAGCAAACTTATAATGAGGCCCTATGTCTCCCTGCATTTAGGCAGTGTTTCCTCAAAGGATATATTGTCTCGAATGTTCTCTGCGGTATTGATATACTGACTGGGACTGCACATGTTGCCATCTCTTGTTCCCAACATATAGTCAACAGAGAGACAGAGCTTGGAGTGAAGATGTCTGACTGTACCTCTACAGGCCCATCAATACAAGCTGAGGTTAGACTCCAAGAGAATTTGACACAACTAATTGAGCTGCAAGCAAGATCCCTACTGCCACAAGGAGTACTTTAACCATATCTGGAGGTTTAATGTTTAGGACAATTTTCCTAAACTTCGAGCGTCAAGCAGCACAGCTGGGATGGGAAGAGAATCTTAAAAGATGTTATTTGGGATCTCTGATGAAGGTGAATTACAAACCTCATGTGAACTACTAAATTTCACCCAAGGAGCCACCTTTCTATCCATCGAAGAGGGGCTGCTGAAAAGAGTGGGGCAAACCTGCAATTTCTATCGGCAGAAGTTGAGCGCTATTAAATTAAATCCAGGAGAAACCCCCTTAGAAATGGGTGAACAAATTAAAAACACTGTGGCTCTATGTATCAATGGTAAAACCTTAGACGAGCGCACAGAAATTATCACCCTGGAACAGTTTACTAATTCCTTAGCCCCTTTTCTGCAAAAAAGCTGTTCCATAGATAAATCACCTACCCTGGCTACGACCATTGAGACTGCGCAAAACCACTCAGACGCAGCTAAATATTTCCATTCGGCCCATCGTTGGGAGGAACATAAGGGTCATAAATCGATCCACCGACCTCAACCTCACGGAATCGAGAAACTACTGGATCATATAAAGGCAAGGAAGGGCTACCTTTCAAAAGACATCCAAAGAATTGACCCCAAAGATGAAAGCAAAAAGGAAGAAATAAAAGGAAGTAGACCATATTCTCCTGTCTGTTTCTCCCGTAAAGAAACCAGACATGTGGCTCGACACTGTCCAAAGAATCTAAAGGAGGAACCCATGGAAATAGGTTGCCAAAAGGATGAAGAATGGGATGAACCCGAGGAAGAGCTAGTAACCTTTAATATCTGTTTATGTCAATTAACTACAGATTTTACATGCAACAAGGCTTGGGTAAACGGAGGACAAGTAAGTGCCTTAATCAACTTGGGTAGTAAGCAAACTGCTATCCGAGCCGATTTAGTCTCAACTAAGGACCTAGAAATGCAGCCCTAGTTAGAGTCACCTTTGTACATGGCAATAACGAAGTGTACCCCAAGATACCCGTACACATTAATATCCGGGGAGAATCTTGTGAAATATTGTCAGCCATAATACCTGGGCTCCCCGAAATTATTCTGGGACAAGACTTCTCTACCTTTTCAAATCTCTTCCAGGAAAGCAAACCTCCATTTGGAAGTGTTCTACCCCAGAGTAGCTGGAAAGCAGATTATTCCTCCCAAAGCTCTCCAGTATGGAACTGGGAGATAGCAGAATTAATGAAACCAGAGACAACCATCAAACCCCAGTTTATAGGCTACTGTAGAAAGACCAATTAAACCTCTAGACATCTACGCAAACCAACTAGCAGCAAGCAAGAGGAAATGAGAGAGTTTGTGGATATCGCTCGTCCCTGTTCTCTTCCAGATCCTGGACAAAGAACAGACATATCCACCCACATAGGGGAAGGGTATGTGAGAAACCTGAAGGTGTCTCCCTGACTAGTCCCCGGGGATCTGTCATCCAGGTGGCCAGGACACAGCCATCGCTTTTGGATCCAGTTCCTGAAGGTGGACCAGTGAGTGAAGATCACATGGATGTGGGGGTACTCGGGGAGTGGAAGTGGGGGACCGACGGGTGAGACACAGTATCCCCCTTCTTTTGGCACCTTTTCCCCAACCTACCACGTAGGATACGCAAACACTTTATCCCCCCTTTTCCGATGTAAACACTTTCACATATCACGAAGGACGATGGACTAACTCAAGCCATTTACCTGACATATCCCAACTCCAGGATCAGGCAAAGTCAGACAACTGACCAGAACCACACACACCTTATTGCCCTTTCCCTCCCTGACAGGGATACGAGGTGGCACAAAAGAGCACAATATGAGCAAGGCAGACCGCACATCGAGAGAGCTAACTCAGCACAGCAGTTCAAGAGGAGGAGAAAGACAGCGCAAACCGAGAAGGTGACATGGAGAAAACGCAACCTCGCCCTTCCGACCAAGTCCAGTGAAACCTCCGCAGAAGGAATCGCAAGACCGCGAACAATAGCCAGCGTTTAGATTAGGCACTTTTCCAACTTACCTATAGAGTTTAATAAACACCTACTAAAAAGCAACTCGGTAGAAAAGAAAGAGAAAATAGAGCAGATAAGAGTAAAACTACACCATATAGTCATCCACCTCTAAAACAATGTATAGAAATCATTGAAACAAAAGAGCTAGTAACCTCACTCAACAAACCAGCCATGGCAAAAAAGGTAACGTAAGTAAAACATGATGTACAAAGAAAAGCAGACATACTAATGAACCTAACCCTCTATCTACCAGTATTAACATAGTGACGGTAAAGCAATCCAAAATAATGATGTTACAGAACATTTTCCACCATAGAGTTCTTCACACTCTAATAAAAACATCTGAAACGTCACGATCCACCCTTAAAAACGACTGCAGGTGACTAATCCTGCAAGCTGTACTTGACAGCACTTTTCTACTAAAGAGAACATTGTTTATATTGATTTTAAACAGAATGAAACCACTAACTAAATGAATCAATAAATTACAAAAAGTTCTTCTAAACATGCACAGTGTCAATATAGAGACCTTTTCAAACTTCTGTGATGGTGAATGGATTCACGCAAAAGCAGCACAGAACAATACTTCAAGGAAGAATCTTATAAACAAGAACAACAAAAAACAATTGCCATAGACAATACTGGTTGATGGTATGAAATGTGGAACACACCATTTTGGTAAAAGAAACCCTTAGGAAAAAAAATTCCCCAAAAAACTTTGAACGAAATGCTCCTGTCACCGAAACAAACCGTCAAGTGTACAAATGGGCATTCAGCCCAATGTGTAATGTATGCCAACAATACTTTAAAACTTTACAACAATTCCTCAATCACTATGTGAAACTAAAAGACAAAAGTAAAATGAAAACTTTACAAACCATAGACTACTGTCCAGTACACAGCTACACTGGTCTGCAAGGACATTCATTAGACTGCATTTTAGGAACTGCTTGCAAAAGCGCTTTCCACCACATCAAAATGTTAGCGACACACCATTCTACCATACGGAATCTTGTGCAACGAGTATACTATGCAAAAAGACCTGCTCTAGAACTGCAAAATGTAAATAACATTCTCCAAGATGGAACAGCCAAAGAACTGCTTCAAGAAACAAATCTGGCATAAATACTTTGGAACTGAAGGTGATTTCGAAAATTCAGTACCTTTAGAAACCATTAACGAAAACCTCATAAACACCAACGTCCTAATAAAGACATATAAATAAGAAATAGCTAAGTTTCAAAACACATCTGCTGAAATACCAGACCAAATATGTGTCTGATGTTGCAGAACATTTATAAAAAAAGCACAAATATAGTAGATCTAGCCTCCAAAATAGAAGCCAATGAAGAATACCAATGGTTCCAAATAGCTTTATATCTAACAGTAGAAACTAAATACAAAGTAACTGACCCCTCAACAGTGGGCACGTAATGCAAAACAAAGCTTGACAATAACCAAATATCATCATGTGCTATCATATCAGTTTAACTTGTACAAGAGCATTATAATACTGACAGTGCACCCATTTCAAGCTACAATACGCCTTCAACCGAAATCAGCCAAATTACCACCAACAGAGTTACTAAAGGGAATCCGTGGCAAAGTCTTATATTTGCCATCAGATCTAAAAGAAAATGTATAAACTCTAGGATTACTTGAACTAAGGGTGGGTTCCCAACATAGATGTGCAAGTGCCCAATAGGGTGAGCAAATACTTCAAAACTAAACACACAATGTGGCTGAGGTGTGATGGTACACCAACCTCAAAGTAACAAAACAAAAGAAACCAAAAACCTGTATTCAAATTAGGTCTTAGATCCCACTCGTACCAGTATATGCATTATTCATATAGTGAAGTAGCTGAAGGAAAGATTCAGTCTACATTCAGTGGCGTTGCCAGGAATCAAATTTAGGAGGGGCACAGAGGGGGGCAAAGACAAAAGTAGGAGGGCACAGACAAAAGTAGGGGGAGAACATGGTCACTGCCCGTTTTAGGTAGGGGGCCACAAGGGGGGACACAGGGTTTCACAGGGGGGGCCCTGCCCCCCCAGACCCCTCCCCCAGCGACGCCACTGTCTACATTATTACAATTTTTCAAACACTAGATGTTCATATTTAATAATGACATCTTTCCAGACCAACAGAAAGTATGCCAACAGTCATAAATCAGATGTAAATGCATACAAAACTGAGATTAAAAACATCAAAAAACATCAAATATAAATTGGAAAGAGATATAGGCAAAGAAATACAAACATATAGATCAAACAGAAAATATATGGTATTAAATTACATTGGTTCATAGCATAGTTTGCATGACATGGGCATTCTGGATATGCAGTTAAAATTGTACAAAGAGTGGAACGAAGGACCACTGTTTATCAATTTAATAGTGACATAAATCTATTTGCGAGTCTATGTCTAAGAGGCAAAAGTTGTCAGGAAAAGTAAATGTCAATGGTTGCAAGTCCTTTTGCAATGTCTTGGAGATGGAGTCATGTGGCAGGTGCCTTGTATAGATGAAATGTAGCCTAACCATGAGATTACTTAGACGTTTCGGCTGATGGCTGATATTCTAAAACCAAAGCCTTATTCAGGACCCATAACAATTGCTTCGCAGGGACCCTGCATGTAAACATAAACCTGTGGTGAATATGTATATGCCTACATTTAGGCATGGAAAATTAGTTAAAAACGTATAAAAAAAGGAAGCGGAGGGAGCTGGGTGGGCTGACCCTCTGCAATGGGGCGTAAAAAACATAGAATAGGCAGAAGCACAACTGACCTCTATGCATAGCTGGACTGGCCTGTGAATGAACGAAGGTCCAATGTGGGCGCAGGTATTTCAAAATTCTGCAGCTGCAAAAAAGTGCAAGATAAAGAGAGAGTCTCTAATGATTGTATGAATGCGTGTTGCACGTATACAGGGGACCCAAAAAGCTGGGTATTTAAGCATGGTAATTGGAAGAAAGTAGGGGGAACAAAAAAGCTTGAGAACTTGCCCAACATCCGGGGCAGCAGGAAAAGCAGGGAGCAGCAGTATGCAGTCCGACGGTGTGTTCGCTTCCCAATGGCCCAAATAGGTTCATGTGAACTGGTGAACAAGAGTGCAGTTCCTTCCAAGATGTAGGGCCTGAATGGCTGACTAAGGTGAATTATGAGTTGTCCGTGGGTGAAGACGTGGAGTGGCTACATCAGAAGACGTGTCAGCCCGGCGTCGCTAGGCTGTAAAGTGCAGAGAGCGTCCACGCAAACTCTAGGATTACAACAGCCAATAGATCAACCTTTGATTGTACTAGTTAATGGGGTGCCAACAAAAGACAAAAGAATTTGTCAACAACTAGTCGACTTAAACGAAGTTAGACATGCCCTACAATATCTAAAAGAAACTAATGAATACTACAATGAAATAAACATAGAGGAAAACTTAAGAGAAACCACCCAAAGTATTCAAGACTCACCTACAACTGGCCAATATGAACGTGTAGATCCTGTTAATGCAGCCAACATTTTAGACCAGTATTCAATTCACCCACTATACTCCAATGACACAATTGAAGATGCATTAGAAACATATCAAATGTATCAAGCCAAAGGATCCCCAATCATCATATGGAAAATAAGTATAGAAGCACATTCTTTTCCTTTACTCTGCCCAACAGGAAAAGGAGGGAAATATGATGAAAGGTCCGTGCAAATTAGTGCATCAGAATATCACTCTTTAAGAATGTATTCGTAAGACCCCAGATTCAGACAAAATGTTAAATGCATTTTCTACCTCCTCTTTAAAAGTGAACTGTCAACTCTGTTGTGGACTTGCACACACACATTAAAAACAGGCTCTAACTTTTTAAACATATCCGCCAACCAACTGATTAAAAAAATAAAAGACAAAGATGAAGTTTTTCAGTCAACTATCACAAATCTCTTGGCAAACATGCCTGGTACAAACGAATACTGGTTACGACGTCATGCTGATGTACATTGTATGCTAAGGAATGTAGGCCCACCCACATGGTTTGTTACTTTAAGTTGTGCAGAGTATGCATGGGATGACTTGCACAACTTCTCACGCACTGCAAACCAAAATAAAGATGGAATAGATATAAAAACACCAGGAGAACTATGTTCTCTTGACCCTGTCAATGTATCAAGGTATGTTCACCATCGCTTAATTGCCATGCTGTAATTTATCTGCAATACAACTACCACTCCTCTCGGAGAAGTGCAACACTTCTTTTGGAGAAAAGAATATCAATCCAGAGGAGCACCACACCTCCACATGCTTTTGTGGATAAAAGATGCTCCTAAAATTGCCCATGATGGTGATGCCACTATTTTACAGTTTATTGAAAAATACATTACCTGCAACATCCCTTCAGGAACCACAGATAGTGACCTACATACACAAGTCTTACACTTCCAAAAACATTAATGTGGCAAATGCTGCTGACAGAGATATAAAAACAAAGGCAAATACTATACCAAATGTCGATTTGGCTTCCCTAGACCAGTTTGCAAAAAAGGACAAGTAAATAGCTTGATGCCGTCTGTTAGACACGACGTGAAAGGCAAATCCTCTTAAAATACATACAAAATTATAAAGGACGAAGCATCCAGATACATTAATGATTACAATGCATTAATTGCCCTCTTATGGAATGCAAACATAGACATACAATACATTTTACACAGTTCCACTTCAGTTGCAAGATATGTCACAGCCTATCTCACCAAAGCTGAGAAAACAGAGCTAAAAGGCCTCTGGGATGACATATCATCTGAAAAAAGACTATCACAAAAATTGTACAGTTTCGGTATAAAAATTCTCTCCCATAGAGAATGTGGGTGATACGAAGCTGCAGACCATTTAACAGGTACAGCCTTATATGGCAAATTTGAACACATTGGCCCTCATTACGACCCTGGCGGAAATCAACTGACATGACCGCCATAGCGTAAATAGCTTTTCCGCCACTGCACGATGGAGGAAAGTGCGGCTAATTCTGACCCATCGGGCACGAGCATTACGCCATGGCGGAAGTGCAAAGTCCGCGATGGCGGAAATGACCCCAAAACGCCCCTTACCGCCGTCGTACGTCGCCCTAGGTGCAATTCCGCCACCCATACTAGCGGTCACCGTAATGAGCGGTCAGCGCAAAATACGGTCACCGTAAATATACGGAAACGGAAGTAAAAACATGGGGCCGGAACGGGAAACAGCACGCCGTACACCTATAAAATCAGAATCCCAACACAACCATTAAAAATCTGACCCTGAGACACATCCCAACCCGTTAGCCACCCCAGTTAAAAAAATAAATATGGGAAAAGTTGCTAAAAAAGCGTGCGACCGCAAGCGGCAGGTCCACTTCTCCCACGAGGAACTCACCGTGCTCACAGAGACCCTCCAGGAGAACGCTGCCGTCGTCTTCTCGACGCAAATGACCAGGACGGCACTTGCGAACAAGAAGGCCATATGGGCGCTGGTGGCACAGCGGGTAAGTGCGGTGGGGACCGCACCCCGCAACCCACAGCAATGCAGAAAGCGATGGGACGACCTACGGATACGCGTCCGGAGCATACTCTCTGGCAACAGGAACATTGCCACAGCTACCGGGGGAGGATCGGAATCACCCATCAAGTTGACCCCCTGGGAAGAAATCTGTGCCTCCACCATTGGAATGGAGAGCATAGAGGGAGTCGGAGGGATGGAGAAAGGAGTGCAGACATCAGAAGAATCAGGTAGGTGGCCCAAATGAAACTATGCCAAATCCACAATTACCAACCATGTGAAGTACCATGTGTCCCCATAGTGCACTAGAAACACATGTCCATGAGAACGACCACATACATTGCCATGACAGCGCCCCTTAAAAGTCAGATTAAATAAATAAATATTTAAAAATCCAAAAAACACACTCTACATGTGCAGCATGCACACCCTAACTGCAGACTGCAAAATAACTGCATCCCCAATGCACACAAAAATGAGACCACCTTCAAGGCCCTGACCCAAATCACCCCCAGGTACCACCCCAATGCATGTGATACAATTGCCATTACAATTACCACAGACCCATGAATAACGCTCGCCCTCCTTTACTCCACCACAGGGTCCGATTCCAACGACGAGCTTCAGGACACCCCTACCAGCACACCTGCAAAGAGGGCCAAGACCAACGGCCAAAGACCCTCCACCTCAGCTGCACGGATCAAGACATGGCAGCAGCACAAATCGAGTGGCAGCACACTGGAGGGGACATCAACAGGCACCCCAGCAGCCAGCATGTCCACAACAGCAGCACCACAGGTCCCCCCAATGGATGCCACAGAAGGCACTGCTTCTGGTGGCAGCAGCACCACAGGTGACACTGCATACATGCCAGCATGCTCCGACACAGAAAACGGTGCTGCCGAAGTAGGACACATCCATGACCTGTCTCAATCCCCCTGTTTGTATCATCCCGTACACCATGAGGAAACCACGCAGGGGCACCCACAAGACGACGACTGGCCAGCCCCCACAAGGCCTGTTGCAAGGCAACATGAGGCGTCCAGCCCCTCTGTGACACCACCGCAAATGGGCATGGCTCAGCAGAGGCAACAGTCCCTCGAGCAGATGATAGTGCAACAGCAGCAAATGGCCACGCTCCTCAAGGAGCATGCTGATGAATGTGGGGTTCTAAGGCAGCCATTGAAACATCTACTGAGACACTTAGGGCAGAAATGGAGAGAAGTACCGAGAGCCTGAGGGGACAAATGGAGAGAAGTACCGAGAGCCTGAGGGGACAAATGGAGAGAAGCACCAAGAGCCTGAGGGGGGAACTGCATGCGACGTCCAAAGACGTATGTGGTGAACTTGCCGCTGTGCGCCGTGTGCTCACTGAGCTCTCACAAACCCTTAGGGACATGCATGGACGTGAGCAGGCAGAGACATCATCCGTTGCAAGTTCCGTCCAGGGCAGCCCCCAACGTAGATCTGGGAGGAACCGGCGCTCCACAGGCAGGGGTGCCCCTGATACCCGGAGAGGGGGCTTGCAATAGCGTCTGCCCACTGACGATGAGCGTCATTGGACACTGGTGTTCGGGGGGGTAGGAGGGTGGAGGGGGTGTGTTGTGCTTCTTTGGGTGGCGGTTCGATTGGGTGTGTAATGTCATTTCACATCTGCAATACAATTCTTCATATTCATCCAATGAGATGTGTGGACATTGATCTCTGTGTACGAGGCCTATCTTGGCGTACAGTCCACATTGTGCATGTTCCAGACACACACAGTGCCACAAGTCCCGTGTCCATGTAACAGCCACCAGGCGTGAGTGCTAGAAGCATGCATCTATGAGATTCTGACGTAATTCACGGGCCTCCTGTGCCTCGCGGACCCCTTGAGGTGCTGCCACATCCCCACCCTCATCATCACCATCTTCAGGTGCTAGCAGTTCTGCGTCGGGGGGCATGGCCACATTCCTACGTACGCACATGTTGTGTAGCATGACACATGCCATGACCATCTTTGCCACCTTCTCATGGCGGTACAGGAGTGCCCCGCCAGACCTGCTGAGGCAGCGGAAAAGAGCCTTCAGTAGGCCGAATGCCTGTTCTATGACCACACGGGTACGTGAGTGGGCATGGTTGTAGTCCTCCTCATGCTGGTCCTGTGGGTTCCGGATTGGTGTGAGGAGCCATCTCTTCAGTGGATACCCGCAATCACCTGTATGTGGACAAGAAAGGATGTTTGTGGAATGTCATTGCTACGTACGCACCCCCCCCCTTCCTGCCAGGTCATTCACGCATCACCTACCCCACATACTCATGCATTAAATGAGACTCACCGAGTAGCCAGGATCGGCGCCCTGCGTGTCGCTCCATGTAGCGTGGTATTCTAGAGTTCCGCAAGACCATAGAATCATGTGTTGATCCTGGAAATCGGGCAGAACAATGTGTAAAGATCCTGTTGGAGTCACACACCATTTGTACATTGATAGAATGATATTGTTTCCGGTTGCGGTACTGGGCCTCCATGGCATGTGGGACAACCAATTCCACATGGGTGCAGTCGATGGCACCAATACAACCCGGTATGCCGCCAAGTGCATGGAATCCCACTTTTGTGTTTGTAAGCTCCTGCTCTGAGCGTGGTAAAGTGATGTAGTCGTCTGAGTGCTTCAGGAGGGCATCAAGCACTTGGAATAGTGTCCGTGAGAATAGGGGCTGTGAAATGCCATGCAACTGTCCGACTGTGTGCTGGTAGGTGCCTGTGGCCAGGAAGTGGAGTACAGACACCACCTTCAGTAGGGGTGGGATGGCGGTTGGGCTATCTATCATGCTGACAAGGTCAGCGTGTGTCATGTCGACAATGGCGGTTATGGTGTCCCGGTCCAAACGGTAGAGGGTGTGGATCTGCTCAGCTGTGAGGTTGAACGGATTAGCTCGGAGGCATGGGATTGCGGGCTGCCTGCGTGGTGGTAGTGGCTGTGCTGGTGGGGCTTGCTGGCCATGCCTTGCCCTCCTCCTCCTCCTCCTGCGTCTCCTCTGTGCGGCCGGTTGTTGTAGTAGTTGGCGTTCGTCTTCTTCTTGAAGTTGGAGTACTTGCAGTGCAATCAGGTCCCCCAGGCCCAACATCGCTAGTCCTGCCGGTAGCATTCTGGAGTGGGTGTGGTTGTGGGAGGGGTTTGGGTATGCAATTTATGTGTTTTCAGGCTGTATAGCCTTCACCTGTGGTGATTCATTCCACCTGTGTCAGCTGCAATGCCTTTCGTGCGAGCACGTCCCGCACACGATGCTGCAATTCGACGCATGGCATCTTGCGTTTGCATTCATGTTCTGAATCCCGAAGTCTGTGGAATATTGGTTTATATGTTAATTCTGCTATGGTCCCATTGTTGCACATACGATATTTGCATTCGCGAGCAGACTTGTGAAGGGTCAGTGGAATGTAGTGCTCGATCAACGGTGGACCCTCATGCAGCACTGTACCGACGTTCACCGACGGCGGGGAGTCCCATCAGTGATTGAGGCCAGTTACCATTTTCACACACAGCCGCACTGCATAGATGTATTTGTGAATACAAGCGTTCACAGATGCCTTTTCAACGTGATGTTGCAAATTAGGAATTCGAAGGACAGCGCTTTCGGTTTTCAACTAGCGGCGTGGAGACGCCCACAGGTCTGACTGGAAATGTAACGTTCTATTGTTGAATGTCCTTGGGACAGGGCCCATGACGGGAATGCAATGATTGATATCATTTGAATGGGATGCGCTATAGCGTAGTGGACGATAAGGCAGGACGTTCCCAAATACATGTGACTTCACTACACAAGGAATCCGGGCAGGAGCACAGTGGATTTTGAAGGCTGCATTACGCACAGACTCAATGGAAATTTCGAATGTTATGTGAGTGAATATTCAGGCGTTTTCATTACGGGATGAGGGAATGATGAATTGATGCATGGAAAGATGATTTAATTGGGAGTCTGCCATGTACATGGCTATTTGGAATCTATCCCCTTCCCCTGCGCTATGTGATGCAAGGCTGCCATAGTGGGACCATCGTCTGTCTGCCCTTGTTGAATCCTCCCTGTCTCGACGCGCCTTCAATCACTTGTGTCTATGCACGTTGATGATCCCATCTGATGGATCCTGTTCTGACAGGCGCATGCACACAGACACTCGTTTGAAATAGTGTATTCACCTCGATTTGTGTCGTAATGATTCGCAAGTGATTTTTGGGTGCAATTGATCCTTATGAGTGGGCTAGCATGCATATGGTTGTAGGTTTGGTGTGTTGAATGAAGTGAGTAATACATATGAAGTTCGGATGCCCATACTATCTTTTTTTTCATTTGGGTGACAGGTATCTCCTCCCCTTCTGCCGCTGCCATCTGTACGCCACTCCTGCAGATGGCTTCTACAGTCGACACCTGCAGCTTCGAGTTAATCAGTGGAGCACCATTACGATCTTATGGGACGATCGCCAATGGCCCACATGCCCTTACGCAGTACTAGTGGCTAGGTGCAGCATACCTAGCTTCCAGCTGGACTAGTGCCTACTTCATGGGACGGGCCTGCGGTCCTAGGCGCTTCCATGTTGCCTTTTTGGACGTGGATGTAGCCCCTGTGTGCCATGAAGGTACAGGGCGTCACACATGGGGAAGCTGGTCATTTATTGCGGATGCAGCCCACAGTAATGCTGATCATTTGTGAGTTTATGCTCAAATGGCTGTATGGGCTTGGTGATTTTGATGTGCATTAAATTTATATTCAGATATTAACTGTGTAGCGTTATTCTTTGCTAGTAATGTGGCATATTCCGATTTGTGGCGCGATGTATTGTGAGGTGTTCTGCATTGGGTTCCAGCTTCTGGGTACAGTTGTGTGGTACGTGCTTATGCTGATGGTTGGTTTGACTACTGGCATGTGTACAGGGCTGGTGCAGTCTCCCTCAGGTTACTGCTTTGACTGTTGGTTTACACTGGTGGCAAGCGATGGGGGACTGTTGTTGTTTTGTGTCATGGAATTTTCAGTTCATTTTGATGTACTTGCACCTTCAGATGCCTGTGCTGCATCAGTACGGCAATGGTGTGTTGCCAATTGTGGATGGCCACTCACAGGGCACTTGGGGCCCCTGCATGCATTTGTTCGTTGGCATGCATGGGTGACTTGTACATTTCACTGGTTGCATGGTGTGACTGCATTGCGCCTACGAGGAGTTGTGCAATGTGGCCAGGGAGTGGAGTACAGGCACTCAGTAGGGCCATTACGGTTGGTTCGCGATGCCGTAGTTCTCGCCATGGCGGAATGGTACTTTCCGCCATGCTTGATGGCGTTAGGTGAATGTCCGCTGGGGTCAGCATTCGCGTACCGTTGCGCCATGGCGGATATTGCGGTTTTGCACGGCGCGCGTGCGCGTACTTGGTGCAGTTAGCATTGGCGTTCATTACGGTGTCGCTAATCGCATCGTACTTTACGGTGACGGGTCATAATCGCAACGGGCGGTATTCGATGGCGGTATTACATTTCTGCCATCGTTTTTCGTATTCCGCCAGGGTCGTAATGAGGGCCATTGTCTGGCTGAACCTTCAACCAGCTTCATCCCAAAAAACAGTACTAAAATCCTACCAAGAGGTAGAAAACATAGCCACAACTGCCAGGACATTTTAAAAAACAATTTAATTGACACATACTACCCAAACAAAATAACTGCTTTGGAAAACATATGTCTGTACGACATTGCCCAAAACTACACCTACAAAAACAATGTCACACCAAATGACACAACTGGTAAATATTTAGTCTCAACTTGTAAATGAAGCCTAGTGAAACTCACCAAACCCAGTCTAATTGATCATATAAAGTCATCATTTAAATCTCCTCAACATAGAGAACTGTATTGCATGGCCCTACTTCAACTTTTTGAACCTTGGCAAAAAGAAAAATAATTATTAAGTGACTATGATGCATTTGAAGCTGCATTCAAAGCAAATGAAAGCAGTATAACAAATGACATTTTTAAGCAATACAAACATGTTGGACAATGCACGCCAACAATAGGAAGACATTGAAGCTCAACTAGACAAAGACACTCCTGAGAGCAGTCAACCTTCCCTTAGAGGAAGCCAAGAACCAATTGGAGAACCACTAATTCTAAATGAAGCAGAAATACCCATGACTGAGGTAGAAAATACCATGTATCAATATAAACAATCTGAGGAATACTTGTCAGTGCTGGAATCACAGCTAAATGATGAACAACTCACCATTGATCTAGAAGTCACTCAATAATTTGAACATGGTTTTAAAACATGAAACTAAAACCTGTAGCTGTAAACATTATAAACCTCTGCTCCTGTATGTAAGTGGTGAAGCTGGTTCTGGTAAAACATTCTTAATTAAAATAATCAGCAAATTCAGTAACAGCTCCCACAGGTTTAGCTGCCTACAACATAGGAGGTGTAACTTTACATTGACTACTCTTCCTCTCCCATAGAGCACCAAAACAAATTAGAATACTACAAATGATCAACAGATGCAGCTACTGAAGTATGCAGAATTCTAAAACAAATAAAAGTGCTCCTGATAGATGAAGTAAGCATGGTTTCCAACCTCATGTTGGCTTTAATTCATCTCAGAATGCAAGAAGTCCTAAAAACAAACTACAAAGAACTGTTTGGAGGAAAACATGTTATTGTTTTCCGAGACCCTTGTAAGGAAGGCATGGTATAAAAGCAAGACAGACACAAGTGATCACAGTTCAAGGGTGTTTATTAAACTTTAAAAATGGGTGAGATAAATGCCTAATCTAAACCTAAATCTAAGATGGGAGCAGGCTACAGCCAACAGATATTAATAATACAGTCCTAATGGAGTCTAGTCAAATAGAAAGGGCCTATACTAAGAACACCTATTGCCCATCCTTACTGCTATGCTACAAAATAGGGTGGGATAATGTTCACAAAGAAAGAAAGAAGTGTTCTCAAGTGAAAAGTCAGGATGTTTTGGTCGGGGTCTCTCTTCCCTACATTTGAGGCACAGGGCAAGGCAGGACTCTTGAGCACAGCACACTTCTGGACTTCTCCGGCCTGAAGTTACAGTTCTCTTTTCTCACATCAGGGCTTTCTGTGCCCAAGTCTCTTTTATGCAAAGTCTCTTGCTTCAGAGGGCCTGATGTATCATAAACAGCAAACAAAATTTCCTTCTATTAATCTTCACGTCAGGCGATTACTCTTCACCCGAGGATCCCACTCAGCTGGGCTCTGATCCCCTTCAAAACTCATTGTGGACATCCCTCAGTCGGGTTCACAGTTGTCAACACAATGCAGTTCACTTAGCTTTCCAATTCACAACGTGTCAAAGACTTTCGACTACACAGGGGGTTTTGACCTGACCCTTGTATGACACTTTGACATCTCTTGCTGGCCTCCACGAGGGCCTGTTGGTTCTTGTAGTTCTCTCAATTCAGCATATCCTCCTCGTTCAGGAGCGGGGCATTCGTTAGAGTCTTTTGAATGAGTGCCTACGTGGTGCTGGACCACTCTAACCTTAATACCTTGGTTGTTCACAAAAGACCTTTGTCCGTTATCTTGTTTTATTTTATGCAAATCTTGCCACTGCAACTTTGAGCTTAACACAGTGCGGACCACTATCAATTTCCTCTGACTAACCAGCTGTTCTGAACTCGTTGGCTTTTCTTCCGCTGGAGTCAAGGACGGTACCACAGAGGCAAACTCTTTTCCGCACCCTGGTTATCAGTGTGGAAGGGCCCCATGTACCATTGACATCTGACACACCAATCACCAGCTGAAATTTCCGGTCTTACTATTCTTTAATCGAAGGCTTCACAGCTTTGGGTTCAAAAGGGGAAGAGCAATCCTATCCTTGTTGTCCTTTCATTTTCCACTGCCTTTTTCATCCATTTGAACTGCTGTCCCAAAATAGCTGCTTGCTCATGCATTCACCCTTGCTCAAAGTGTGCTCTCATGCTCCGCCTATTATCCCTGTGGGGAAGTTAAAGGGCTGTCAGGTGTGTGTAGTTATCAGCAATTGCCTTACTCTGCCTGACCCTTGTGTTGGGACATGTCAGGTAAACGGCTCTGGTGTTAGTCTGTTGTCTTTTATGGTGTGAGAAAGTGTTTGTGTAGGAATGGGGGTAGAGTTTCTAAATATCCTACAGGTTAGGATGGGTAAAGGTGTCATAAGGAAGAGGGTACCACGTCTCACCTTTTGGTGTCCCACTTCCACTCCCCGAAGACCCCCGACCCATGTAAACCTCCCACACTGGTCCACCCCCAGGAACTGGATCCAATAGCGATGGCCATGTCCTGACCACCTGGATGACAGATCCCCAGGGACTAGCGGGTGAGACACCTTCAGGCTTCTCACAACCTCCTACTGTTAACACCAGTGAAAGGCCAACCTATCTTTAAAACATTAAGACACAAACAATGCCACAATACCCTCGGCAGCCTTGGAAATGTAAATCTCTGCCATCCTTTTCACTACAGAGAACTAACTCAAAACATGCGCCAGTCTGCAGACCTCTCCTATGCTGCTATTTTAACAAGCATTAGAACTGGTCTGCTTACTAAAGATGCAAAATCCATCTTAAATAGTAGACTAATCCATGAGCTATATGGACAAACACATCTGCTCCTGATGTGTCATGGAACAATTAACTCAAAATAATCTAAAATGTATATCCTTAATGCCAACTCTTGCAAGCTGTAGTCAATTCAACAAGACAATGTTGAACAATAAATGCAACCCATACTGAATATCAGCTCCACAGACAAACTAGAAGTGCATGGCATGACATTTCCTATGTGTTAACAATCAACTGCACGACTAAATAGCTTAGAATAATGTATCTCCAACACAGCTGGATTGGAGGAAATATTGACTTTGTATCTAAACTGCAGAGTAATTCTAAAACGTAACCTTGACGTAGAACAAGGTTTAGTCAATGGAGCTACTGGTAAAGTTGTTGGCTTCTAAACATATCTACATGACAACATTTAATTTGTCAAAATCCACTTTGACAAACTTGCAGAAGTTAAAAAAATGGCCGGACAATAACATGTTTCCTTTTTTCCAAAGACATTTACGTACGCAGAGAGCAATTTTCCCATATGCTGTCACTATTCACAAATCACAAGTTCTAACTCTAGATCAAGCATTGATTGACATTGGCAGCACGGGGCCTCATTATGAGTCCGCCGGTTCGGACTTAACGGTATAACGATACCAGCACCGTTTCTGTGATCAGCAAATTCCGACCTACGATACCGGAAATACTACAACCATAAACCGTCACCACAGAGTTAATGCACCCGTAAACTGCGTCGGCATGGAAACCCCCCAGTTACAGACAATACGTAACACTGTGCTCATTACGAGTATCACAGACATGGAAACACTGCGACAAAAATGGCGGAAATGCTGTGGACACTGTGGCGGTATCGCCGGAACCACGAACATGACGTTAAACAGTGCCTGGTGAGCTGAATCAGGCCACAGGTGCACCAAATGAGCCCAGCTTGCACCCAGCAGGCCACTGGGAGCCTGCAAAAGGCCCATACCCACCCCAACTCCAAATGCAACTATGCAGGCAGCAGCTGGAGCAGCATTGGGACTGAGGCTATTGAACCTACAGGCAGCACTGCACATGGTGGCAGTAATGGTGCAGAGGAGAATGAGGCGGAGGCGGAGGAGGCGCAGGCGGCAGTTAGCGAACCCTGCACCCATGCCAAACCCAGTTGTGCAGCCGGCATGACCCGCAGGCAGCCTGCAATACCCTGCATCAGGGCCTCACCCTGGAACCTGACCCCAGGACAGATCCACACATTATACCGACTGGACCGTCCAACAATCATGTACATTACCACCATGATTGAGGATGAAATCAGCAGCCACATTGGCATTTCGACTGCAATCCCCCCTCCTGAAGGTGGTGTCGGTACTGCATTTTCTTGGCACCAGAACTTATCAGCACACTGTTGGTGAGCTGCACGGGCTCTCACAACCCTGTTTTAAAAAAATATTGGGACAGGTACTGGATGCCCTGCTGTGCGCCATGTGTCGGAACACATTGCCCTACCCCGTACCCTTGCCCAGCTCATTGCCACCAAGTTGGCCTTCCACACCATTGCGGCCATGCCACATTGCATAGGTGCAGTAGACTGAACCCACATAGAGCTGCCAGTACCACGTGCACTGGAGATGGTGTACCGCAATAGGAAACTATGCCACTCACTGAATGTACAGATGGTATGGGATGCCGGACAAGTGATAACACATTGCTGCACATGTTTGCTGGGGTCAACACATGACTCAATGGTCCTGCGGAATTCGACATTGCCACGGTACATGGAACGCTATGCTGGACAAAGCACATGGCTATTGGGTGAGTACAACTGCCAATGCACAGGTCCTGTGGACGGGGTGTTTGTGTCCAGCGCAATGACCTGTGTGAGTGGGCTGCTAGAACTGCACATGCATTACCCCCAGTCCATGTAATGGACTGTCAGCACAGCCCACACATCACAAAGCTACACATGACAGGTTGCCACAGTGTGCCCGTACACACACTGCCAAATGAGACACACAACCAATACTACCACAAGCCCATACAACTTGAGCCACTCAATACAGCCACCCACACTATGCACCACTGCCCCCCAATGCACATGATTCCTGCACATGAGACATCTTGCATCAACCACATCATCACATGTGTGTACATCACTGCACAATGCCATACTTAGCAACCACTATTGTTGGCAAGGGCAACTACATATGCACAGCAAGTTGTTGGGCAATGTCCAAATGCCAACGTCGACAACAATGACCCAGGAATGGTAATCACCCACCAGTCCAACCACTGCTTGGCCCATATGGATGAATGAATGATGACACAAGATTGCACTGCATCTGATCAAGACATGAAACCACAAATACTGACATGACCCTCACATTTACAGCCCATGTAGGTGATGCAGGATATGCACTCACGCCATGGCTGATGACGCCTGTACGGAGGCCAAGGAACAGGCATGAGCAGGCGTATAACAGGGCACACGTCCGCACACGTGGCATGATTGAGAGGACATTTAGCCTACTGAAGGCCAGGTTCCACTGCTTGAGCAGATCTGGTGGATCACTTCTCTACAACCCAGTGAAGATGGGTAAAATTGTGCTCGTGTGTGCCATGCTGCACAATCTGTGCATGCACAGGAACATTCCGCTGCCCCCAGACACAGAGGATGATGATGGAGTTGATTATGAAGATGGTGACGGGGGTGGGGTTGGGGATGGGATGGCTCCACTCCCTCCCGGTGGTGCACGAGATGGCCAACAAGCACGGGATACACTCATTCGCATTTACTTTTGAGAGACTGCACATTGACAGCATTGCATGGATATGACAATGCCGGTTAATAAATGGATTGACTGCAAATGAAATGACGGGTGTCCACTCATAATAGAAGTTTTCAAAGGTGATATATTGTAAACAAAACAGGAAAGAAGGTGCATTGGGTAGGGAAGCTGTACACCCATGCCCACCTACTACCCAAACGTACCTACCCCCAGCCAGGCCCCAAACTACTAACCCCCTAATGGAACTCCCCACCACTCAAACATACCCACCCCCATACACCCATCGTGTCCCTGAATGTCATGTCTATCGCCCTCCCCACATGGCGCTATTTCCAGGGGCGCTTCTGCGCAGGAGTGTCCTTGCCGGCTGGTCCACTCAGCCGATTAGAGCGCCTCCATGGGCTGGCAGTAGCAGAGCTTGATGGGGTGGTGCTGGTTGAGGGGACTGCTGATGTGACTGAGGGCACACGTCCATGAATTGCCGGCTGGGCAACCAACACTGACTCCGCTATGCTGGATTGCACACTGTTGCCTTCCCTGACATGGCGTGCCAGGGTGACGATGGTCGAGGCAAAACATCCAATGGACCTGGAGAGCCGACACACTGATGTCGCATTGCTCTCCTGCTGCAGCCTCGCCTCCTCCCGCTGCTGCATGGCCTCTTCATGCTGCAGCCTGGCCCCTCCAGCTGCCTTTCCACGAGCTGCGTCAGGGTGGCCTGTTGTTCCTCAATACGCTGCATGCGGGTACTGAGCTCAGCCATGGAGGGCGTTGGTGAGCGCATGGGGCTGTGCATTGTTTGGGGGCTGAACTGTAGGCCATGGATGGATGAGAGTTCATCCATGTTGTCCCCCTCACCCTGTTGTACAACTTCGGCCTGCATGGCCGGGGCATAGTCATCACTCGATGCAGCCTCCTCAGCAGTGCAGATGGGCTGCAGGAAAGCATCCGCGGCCATGGTGGGTGCCTTTATGGGGATGGTGGCGTCCGCTGGTGCATCTGTGCCCGATGCAGCTGGTGCTTGTGTGCCAGAGCAGCTAGTATCATCCTCCTGGGCAGGAGTGCTGCGTTGGGCACATGCAGGTGGATGCTGCATCGCCTGTTGGCCATCGTCGCTGTCACTTGGCATGGCTGTGGGGATACAGAGGGCATGCTGTTAGTTGTTTGGTGTTACTTGATGTGTCCATCACATGCATTGGGCTGATCCTGGGGTACATTCACACTTATGGCTTTGTACTTTGTGCACTTACCGGCATCTGCAGGTGGGCTCACTCCTGCCTCAGCTTCTCCAATGTCGTGTATGCCCTCGAGATGCAGGACACTGCTGCAGCGCTCCTCCTATGACTGCAACTTGAGAGGGGATGCAGGGCCTCCAGCGGTGCCAGTGCTGTGCTGGCGGTGTGCAGTCATGAGGTTGCGCACCCTCAGCCTGAGGTCATCCCACCTCTTCTGGCAGTCCTTCATGGTGCGTGTCGTTACCCCAACCGCTGTGCACTTGCGTGCTGCTTCAACCCACACATCCTTGCAGCATTGCTGCGTAGTGAGCCGCTGGTCTGCGCTGAAGAGCATTTCTGCATGCTCCACAATGTGTTCGACCAGTACTGTCAGCTCGTCCTCACTGAAGTGCTGCTTTCACTGTCTATGTGCTGGAATCCTGGATGCCATGGTGGTAGATGTATTCTCAGTCTCAGGGAGGTGATCTGAGCCGTGGTGTCTGAGGAGGGCAGTGGATTGTGCTTTAAATAATGGCTGTCTCTCTGTTTCCGTTTTTTTCGCCATCACAGCATTTCTGCTTGCGGTGATTCCGTGTCTATGACGGCAGTGGCAGACACAGGTTTTGCACCGCTTTTTGTGGTGGTATGTCCATGTGCGTGGGTGTTTACGTGGCGACGGTGAGACCGTTTCCGCCTTGGTGTGTTGCGCGTGACCCACAAGCCGTAATCGGCCGTTCATTCCGCATTTGTGGTCATGGAAACGGTGTCACCGTCGTCAAGGAATCGCCGGATTCCGGACCAGCCGACTCGTAATGAGGCCCACAGTCTTTAAAGAAATTATAAGTTATGTAGCACTTTCACATCTGTGTTGATGCAAACAAAGTCAATGCTGAGATTTGTTGCATCCTGGAATACAACAGGCTACAGGCACTATGCACCCCCATATAGATATGTAGCCTGTACCTCAAAAAATGAAACCTTTAAAAAGACAAGTAATACAAACAGAATCTATAGCAGATCTCCCAACAATATTGCTAAAAAAACAACAACCAACTCCTTCTGCATCAAACAATACAACCACAAAACTGTCTAGTACAAAGTCAACTGCACGTCCATCAGAAAAGAAACACACAAATGTCTCTTCTCCATAAAGATCTGCAAGCCCATCACACGATCCACAAACAAAACTCTCTGGTCCATTTAAATTCAGCAACACAACTGGAGTAAATTGTTATGCTAATGTGACAATGAATCTTCTCTTTCAATTCCCACCAATTATTCACAAAATGGCAGTGGTCGAAGTGAGCGGGAGTGGTCGGGAGCGGTCGGGAGCGGTGCTCCTCTACTTTTTAAAATTATCTTTTACAGCTCCTATACTTTTATTCTAAAAACAAACCGTTCCTGAATGGTTTCATTTTAAAATAAAAGTGTAGGAAGAAGTTGAAACTTGCCCTTTCAGTGCACTGCACTGAACGTTCCCTTAAACTACAGGTGCAAGTGTTTGGGGTGTGTAGTGTATGTGGGAGGGGGCGTGATGATGGGGTTTGTGGGGAGTGGGTGCAGGCCAGCAGGGAACATAGTTCCACTACTTCTTTTTGTACACTTCGATCACTGCAAAATGGACTTAAACGTCTCGGACCAGTTGTGTTTGCAAATGCTTGTCCTTCATAGAAATGACACAAATAATCACGACAACACTTACAGTGTCTCAGGTATAAGGCAACAATTGGAATACTGTGCACGAATGGTAAAATGTACCATAAACACACAGGAAGATCCACAAGAATTCCTAATGTACTTACTACAAGTACTGGAAACCAAAAACATCCCAATTGAAACCTTTCAGATTTCATAAACGTGGAAACATACATGCACTCTCTGCAACCATGATTCACAAGACCACATCCATAATGAACGAGTTGTTTATGTATCCATTCCAAATTCTGAATCCATTCCATTTCACCAGCTTGTGCAAAATGCAAATCATGGCATATTATGCCCTTTTTGCAATTCAGACAATCGGTCCACCATACAATAAACTCACATAGCCAATATGTGATACTAATGCTTGTAAGGTACAATGCAGATGGTACCAAAAATAACTGTAAGCTTCAGTGCTTAATTTGTAAAAAAATAAGTTCCAGGGCCCAAAGATTCTTGCCTCACTAATGCCAGCCCTGGCAGCGCCACGGCACCAGCTGCACGGCTCAGTGCTAGATCAGCCCACCACCAGCCTATCACACTGCTGCTGCTCCATGTCACATCTTTGGCGCTGCAGCAACTGCTGGCACGGGATAGTGGGAAGGAGCACATATATGTATCTTTGTTTATTACACAACTACTTTTATTTCATGTCTCAAATCACTGAAAGTACCGTGAGGTTACCTAGATTTTTCAGTTTGAAATTATCTTGCATTCTGGGAATTATAGTTTACCATTAAAGCCACCATCATATTCTTTTGGCTTAACATGTTGCTATACATATTTACATGCTGTCATGTGGCTTTATTATGCAATTTGTATTTTTTGTAAGCAAACTCTATAAGACATTATTACTGTACAGTGTCGTCCTTGAAATCCCACTATTTGAGCCCATCTTTGTGATCCTGGTCAGACCCCTTCCCCACTCGACATCCCCCCAACCATCCTGGCCATCTCTTTGACTAGCCCATCTCCAGCCCTGCCAGCTCTCCAGTCTGCTCACCTCTTTATATGGACATGACCCCTGAAGCTGTTTAATCCGTCCGGCAGCCGACACACTTGCGGGCTCTAGAAGTTGAATATTAAGTGTGTGTTTTTTAAAGTGTGTTTTTTTTAAAATCCAGACACACTCAGCGTTGAATATATATGAGCAACTGGAAGATCGGTCACAATATATTAAGCAAGACGCCAGGCATTAAAGGTGCTGGCAGTGCATGGTCAGGTGTTATAAGAAATCCAATGTCCCTTGCCTTACGTAAAAGGAATATTGCAAGCCACATTTAGTAAATATCAGGTTACATGTATCTGTGACCAAAGGTGTATCCACATTATGATATGATGGGTTATTTATAACGTGCTTAATACCCAGAGGTTTCTAAGCGCGGACCCGGGGATCGAACCTTTGATGCTCCGTGTCGTCTTGCTTCCAAGGCAAGCACGTTGCACCTGAGCTATCTTCCCAAGATGGTACTCAGCTGTGGTCTGTTGAGCCTGAGCACTGGATTCATGCACTGGATTCATGCTTACCTCACTGCTTCATGGACCAAAAAGGCAGTTATTTGAACCCACACCCATATTCCTAATTTCACTCTTAATAACTACATCACAGAAAGTTGCAGTTTCCTGTTTCTACAAATTAACTCGAGCATGCCAGATACTCTCCAGTTCGTCAGATGTATTATTCCCGATACAAATCCAGTTCCCAAAATGATGTTCGAATGATTTAACAGTTTAAATGATGGATTACTTTAAATATATAATTTATTTATGTATGTCAAATAATTAATTGAATTTACTCTTAAAAAAAAAAGTCTTATTTCACCGCCAACAGATATGGTCCAGTTTTCCATGCTAGCCTCTCAGCGCAGTTGTTTTTTTTTCTACTTAAAATGCATTATTATTCCTGTTTGGTTTTAAATGTTCTCAATACGGTGCAAGGTTGGGGTGCCACGAAACTAATATGCCATGCATTTGACATCCTCCATAAAAAAATGCTCTTAATAAGCTCCTGCCACCCTAATGCAGACTGAGAACTGACTTGATGCCCTCTTTAAATGACGTTTAACAACTCAGAGTTGTGTACGGTTTAATGCAAAGCTGATCACAAACAATGCACAGCTTTTTATTAAAACATCATGAGGGTTTACAGCTAACGCAGCTGATCTTTTGAATTTGATTTTCGTTAGAGATCAATACCTCACACACAATTTTGCACTGGATTTTCTTAGTATATCTCCTCCGTAACTCCCACGTTTGAAAGATTGGTTGAGTTTTACAGCACAGCCATAACAAAAATAACGCTGTATGAAAGGTCGCCTTACACCAGTGATGAGGTCGATGGTAATCCATTACGCAACATGTACCCTCTTATAAAGGAGCGTCTCCACAATACTACAATTTAATAACACATAGTAATCACACAGTAAGCAAAGTGCAAACAAAAATGACATATTTAATGTGACGCCTCGGACTCTGCATGAAAGTTGCACAAAAAGTTACATTTTCAAAACACATACAAGTTAAGAGGCACACAAACCCGTTGTTCGCAAACGTTGACAGACAGTTTAGCATTTAAAGGGTGCCACAAATGGACAAAGGCTCATCTCTGTACTTACCAACAAAAGCCGTGGGAAAAATAAAGCCGTCCTTTGGATTCTGGGCTTATTTTACGAACTTCAAAGGAAGTGTTCCTTTTCCAGGTGGCAGGAAGCTTTTGGGCGGGCTGGTGAAAGGATTATAACACGATCTCAGGCTGCATGCAAAACTATTTTTTTCCAGTCAGTCTGAGATAAACTGTTCTGTTAAGCAGTAATGACCATTCTGTGAGGCAGTCCAGGGCTGGCTTTCAGCTGATAGGAGCTCTAAGGGGGTTTCCTGTTTACAAAGCCAGACAACAACAGTGGCAAGGAGCGGGATGCAAGTTACAAGCCGTAAAAAAGAAACGGGCCTATCAGTGCGTTAACGTTCACTGATGCACGGGTGAAAGTGCACTCCAAACTTATGAGCACGCTGATGGCAGGTCAATTGATTGTGACCTAGAATTATGCTCTGCAGTTAATTATTGCGGGCTTTGGTGCCTGCCATCAAAGACCCATCCTGCACTGTAAAAAAAAAGAGCCACTGGGAGCAAGGCGGCAGAGCTGCTCACTTGCACATCACGTGACCCACCCCCACCCAAAACAATTTGTTTTGGAGAGAGCATGAGCTGGGCTGTCTCCTGACAGGCGCCCATTCATCACAGAAAGTTAACACTTAATTGTTAACTTTTTTTGATGAAGCAGCAAGCCATGATTAGGGGCAGCTGCAGGGGGGAGTGCTGGTGCTGAAAAAACAGTGCCGGTGTTGGGGACCGGCAACCACTGGCACAGATTAAGCACTGGTAAGCTTACAGGCTTCACAGGCGGCCGAGTATCTCTTGGAAAGAAAACCTTCACAACATTAGGTAAAGTATACCACACTGGTGCCAAAACGCACTACACTGCATGTGTCAAAAAAAGAAGTGGTTGGTTTGAATGTAACAATACCTCCATTACTCCAAAACTTAGGTCACAAGCAAATTTAACAAATGCTTACTTAATATTCCTTCAACCCAAGTTTAGTCACTAAACTAGTTAGAATACGCCAACAGGTATATAACTACTTGAAAAATACCATTAATTCCAAAACACTTCAAATACGCCATCTCAAATTTTATACGACAACACATTTTCTAACCTCTAATGTAGTTACACTACGCCAACAGGTATCTAACTACTTGAAAAATACCATTCATTCCAAAACACTTCAAATACGCCATCTCAATTTTTATACGACAAAACATCTTCTAACATCTAATGTAGTTACAATACACCAACAGGTATCTAACCACTTCAAGCATACCCATAATCACAACATACTTCAAACAAACATACTATCACCCTAACACTCACGTAACTGTAATCATTTTTTAAATCCAGTATGGATTTATTGTGAAAACAACAGCAGTGTGTCATACACTAATGGTGTACCAAACATAGGCGTCTAAAAAAAATGTATATGTAAAATTGCATACAACTACAGCTTTTAAACTATCCTACTTAACAAATTGTACTGCATTTTTTCCAGCTTCATAACGCTATAAAACTAAGTAACCCTAGCAATTACTATACACATATCACTACTGTCGTGACCATAGCCAGTGGCCACAACCACCAGAATACAATTTACTATTTAACAAGTGTGTACCATACACCATCAACTAATAAAACTCACCCTGACCCCCCTGCAATTGAAATGATGTCCGAATACACCGAAATTGACTGCAGACTTGGCAGCATTTCTAAACCCCCTTTTCGCCTATATAAACCGCTCCAAATTCCGTTCATTCCACTTCCCTACCATTTCTATGCCCTCTTTCAGCCATCAAATAACCCAAATGTCTTCTCCAAGCTGTCCGTTCACAGCGCTGTCTGCAAACTACTGCGGTGTCCGCGGACAGCCACTACACCTGCCCAACCTTTTTCAACCTACAAAAATAGCCCCATATCATCTGTTTCCACTCCCCCACCCTTCACAGCCCCTCCCTCCACGACCAAATAACCCCACATGTGTTTTCCATACTTTTCCCCCACTGCGCTGTCCGTGGACACTGGGGGCTGTCAATCAATCAGCTATTTATATAGCACTCTTTCACACAGGCATCATGGCGCTTAAAACAACTGGTAACAAGACAGATGTAAGAAATCAGGTGGAACCGTGTGAGGCATAATTTATCTGAAAAGGAAAGTTTTCAAATTATGCTTGAAAGAAATGAAATCCTTGATTTACCTCAACCTTTCCGGCAATTAATTCCAAAGCCTACGCCCTGCAACTGAGAAAGCACGGCCTCCCAGTCGTTCTTTCTTATATTTAGGTATCCGCAGCAAAGCTGCATTTGAGGATCTCACAGAGCGAGCCTGGAGATACCTGTTCAGTTTTTCTTGGATCGCTAAGCATCCCTTCCCACCTAAAGCACAGTGCATAATACACAGTGCCTCAAATTTTAACCAGAGCTTCAATCGGAAGCCAGTCGAGAGATTGTCTGGCCTTAGTTACTCCTGTTCCAACAGTTATGTGTGTAACCAGACGCACTACAGAGTTTTGTAGCATTTGCAGGCGCTGGATGAGGAAAGACGGTTGCGCCAAGTAGATGGCGTTACCGTAGTCCAACCTCCCATTTACACAAGCTGCCGCAATTTGAGCATGAAATTTGTCTGGAATAAAGGGGAGAACTTTTTTGTTGTTGTTTGAGCTTAACAAAGCCTGCACCATATACTGTGTTAACCTGCACCTCGATGGACAGGGATTCAGATAGCTTAGTACCCAAGTTACGCACTACTTTAGCCGGTTTAGGTAGTGGGCCAAGTGATTCTGGCCAGAGAGCATCCGTCCAACTGTCAGCTGCCCCTGGCAGGCCTGAGATCAGGATCTCTGTCTTTCCACCATTTAGTTTGAGCCAACTTGACTCCATCCAGATCTGGACGGCTTCCAAGCAGTGTTTTAGCCTGTCCCTTTACCTCATCCTGCTTTTCATCAAGTCTAAACATGATCTGTGTATCATCACAAAAAGACCCTGAAGCCAAACAAGTGAATGAGGATCAACAAAGGGCGAATATAAAGATTAAAAAGAAAGGGGGAAAAGCCGATCCCTGCAGAACTCTGCATGAGATCGATACTGAAGATGAATGATAAGGGTGAAGGGACATTGTTTGAGAACGTGAGGTCAGAAAGGCACAAAACCAGTCCAGTGCTGCCCCCGAAAACCCTGCCTCTTCCATCCTTGCCAGAAATATACCATGGTCAATGGTGTCGAAGGCAGCCAACTGGTCCAACAAAATGAGGCCTGTTGTGCTGCCCTCGTCCCTGATCATGGTAAGGTCGTCCAACACAGATACCAGAACTGACTTGGTTCCCATCAAAGGGCAAAAGCCCATTTGACAACTATCCAAGATGTCTTGGGTTTCCAGAAAAGTTCTCAGTTGGGGAGTCACCACTGCTTCTAAAACTTTCATAAGAAAGGGCAGGAGTGAGATAGGTCGACAATTAGCTAGAGTCGAGGTATCCAGTGTTGGCTACTTCAATAATGGTATTACCAGGGCTTCTTTGAGTTTAGATGGAACTTGATCCCACTTCAAGGAAGAATTGACAGCAGTGACCAGCGTATCATAAAAATCTGCTGGTGCTGCTTTAAACAATTTCAGTGGGATAGAGTCAAGTGGCGACGCCGATTTGAGCTTAGCTACTATTTTCATCACCTTCCCCCTATTAGTTAAAGTGAAGTTAGAGAAACCCATTTCTGCCTTTATTCCTAATGCCAATGTAGGCATACTGCTATCCATATTGGCCTTATTCCCTTCTTTAAGATTCCCACTACTTACAATACCATTTCTGATCTCATCAATTTTAATAATGAAGAATGTTGAGAGCTCGTCGCATGACGATTGCGAATTGACTGACTGCGCATTACTATCAGGTTTAGTCAATTTATTAATGACCTCAAACAATTTTTTGGGGAGTATTAGCTGCAGCTTGGATTGAATTCTCAAAATATAAGGATATAGCTGTTTTTAATGCCTTATGGTAGGCCGCACGTTGCTGTTTATATGTTTCACAAAGTTGAGCCTCGTAGCCTTTCCTCCATAGCCGCTCTGCCTGCCGAGTTTCCAATCTCAATGCCCGAAGCTCTGGCGTATACCAAGGAGCGCAGTGAGATGGCCCCTTAGTCATAAGTTTTAGTGGGGCTAGTTGATCTGCTACTGACTTCAAATAGTTGACCAGCCCAACTATATCCTGTGAAGGGAGACCCGGCACATGAGTTACGCTAGCCTGTTGCTGATTAAGTTCGATAAAAACCGTGGCTGGATCAACTTCCACCCAGTTACGTCCCCAATATGGGGCATAAGATTGAGTAGGCTGTTTAGAAACTCCTCCTGTTTTAATTACAAACGGCACAATGTGTTGATCCGTCCACGTCAGAGAATGACACGGGAACACCTCTACTAAAACCAGGGATTCGAATAGCAGGTCCAAGGTGTGGCCTTTAATGTGTGTAGGACCCACCATGTGCTGTAACAATTGCAGTAGTTTCATGGCTCTAATAAGAGCCCCATTTGTTTGAGCAGATTCTGATTCTGCCCATAAGTTAAAATCTACAAGTATAATCACATTCCTATATTGAAGCGATAATTTCCGCAAATCCAACATGGCGGGCATTCCCAAAAATCTGATGCTCCTCATGTTTTTATTGACCAATCAGCGGGCATGTCCGATGTCCGCCAACATCACGTCGCCCTCTAGGCAACAGGGAAGTGAGCCCGCGTACCGAACCCAGATATCACTAATATTATTTTACCTACTTTTTGGCCGTTGTAAAATAAACTACTGGACATATGTACACCAAATTTGCAAAAGCATGCTTTCGGGACCAAGCTGCCACTCCTGCTGAAAATTTGGTGAAAATCCATCCAGCGGTTTGGCTGTAGGCGTGAGCAACATTTCTTTTCTATTGCGTCTATGGGCAAAACCACACATTGTGGAACCACCCTATAACTTTGCACCCCTTGCACGAAAACTCACAGAATCAATCTGACAGGGCCATGTACATTTTTTGCAGTTTTGTGCAGATTTATCTAGGAGGGGGAACGTTCTAAGCTGCCAAAAATGTGCTCCTTCTATGGGTTGAGCAACTTAACCATAACTACAGGCACGGTACCGCAGGCCCTGTAATTTAGTGAAAAACACGTTGTTAAAGGGATGTTATTACTTTTATAATTAAATGATTTAGTTTCTTTTCAAACTTTTCATTAATTCATTCTGACTCATTTCCATTCAAGGTTCAAGTAAAGGGACGTTATGGTTACAAGCAAACTCGAAAACCCCCAGAAATTCGCCAGTTATGGTAAGCTAAGCAACCATAAGTCGCACCATCAGCATGCACTGCTAAGACTAACACCGACGACATCAAAGGTGACATCACAGATTTCTTTGAGGACATCACTGACGACACCAAATATCAAATTCATTCTGATGAAAAGTCCCTACAAGGGGTTGTGTTTACAATGTTGGTAACAAGATGTCAGGGGTGATCAGACATTGAACATTGAAAATATGAGAAATCATATAAAGAAAAATATTTGGAAAATTGTGTCTTAGAGAACCTTATTAATATTTGCAACTTGTTAGTTATTGTGTGTGCCTCTGGTTGTATCTTGTCTAGTACAAGATACCTATTTTTTAAAATTGATCGTGAAACCTCTCATGAACTACTTAATTTATTTAAAAATGTACTCATTTAAGCAAACCTTTTTATTAGAGTGTTATTGTTAATACGGGAACCTAATCATACAGATACAGAGGCAATGGCTGCAGCATGCACCATAGATGTACTACGTTTATTTTCTGGTAATTTTGTCCAGTAAAATAATAAATGCTACCCTATCAGAGTTTTGACTAATGTTAAACATGGAATAAATAGCAGGGAAACTAAAGTAAGGAAGAAAGAAACATCACCAAAAAATGTCAAACACATTAAAGTTCATCGTCATGTATACAAATGAATTGTGTGTTTGGGGCTTGCTCATTGCCCCATGTATGTGCACCATGAGCTGAGATCAAACCCTAAAAAAAAGTACTTTAAGAACATACAAGAATGTTAATGTATAGATATATAGCACCTCTTGAATTTTCCTATTCTGTCAGTGAACAAAAAATAAGTGGCCTAGATATGTGATGTCATCAGTGATGTCATCAATGACATTTTTGATGTCATCTTTGATGTCCTGGGTGTTAGTCGAGGCCGTGGTCAAGGAGCACGAGAAACACTGCCACCGATCTTAGATTTAAGGCATGCCCAACATCTTCCCCTCTCCACCTACCCCTTGTAGGGGAGGATTGGTCCAAAAGACCCCCCCTTGCCTACATCCCCTCCCCCGGTGAGAGCCATGGCTCATCAGGCGTGCCCTCCTTACCACCAGGGCCCAGTTGGTGGATGGCTCACCTGTTGAAGACATTGCCCAAACATATTGAATTTAGCTAGGCCTCAGAAACCATTTTGTCTAATAAAGATGGTGTGAGCTCGGCGCACTACAGCGCGGCCCCCACCTTTGGAGAGTTTCAATTATCCCTGTGGTCACAGCTCCCTGGCAGATCCGCTGTGAGCCCGTTCCCACGAGCAAGACGGACATGAGCTAGTGTAAGATACCAACACTGTAGCATTTCACCTTCCGCAGTGTATCACTGCTCCCAACATGACCCAGCCAGCAGAGCCTGGGTGGAAAAAAGAACTGTAAAATGGCCCTCGGAGAAAAGCAAAAGTTCCCAAATACTAATGCCAAAACTACCTGCGATAGGCGCATTTTCTCCACAAACCTCTTTGATTAAGAAAACCTGTAAAATGTATAAATATGGTAGAATGCATGTTTACATGGCATTAGCAATGAAGCACCCACACCCCTACAGTTATGTACAAATAGTAGAAGCGTCCCGGGGGGTTATTTGTTATGCGTATCATTGAAAAGTTTACACCCCACGGTCCCGCGCCATAACCGAACTAATGCTGCTAGAGTGCAAAGAAAGACAAATGCAACCATACTGAGGGCTCATGTGAAGGACGCGTGGGAATGCACCCTTCATGTGTGTATGTCCAAACCCCTTATGTGCCACTACCGTCACGTACAGTGGCGAGTCGTTTTCTATGTGCTCCACCAACCTCACTACTACCTCACTTACTGCAAATGTATATGCATATAACAAAATGTTGTAGTTGTTAAAACATAGTGTACAAATAATGTGCTCGGACTGGCTATATTTGAGAGGCATTTAGCGAAGTTAAAATGTAAGCTTCGGAATTATTCAATGAGTATTGTATAGTATTCGAATGTTTATGATGCTTTCACCTAAAATCGGCAACACACGAGGAAGATACCTTTTGTGAATATGTGCAAGGCCATTCCCCCTCCCTCCCTGCGAAGCCTGCCAGACGAGAGAGCAAAGGGCCGCGCCGCGCTGCTCCACCTCCCGCAACTAGGCTGGAGCCGCTTCAAAGATTTGTAGTTCCCTCTGCAGCACCCAAGGCCCCGGCCCGCCACCTGCATTATTTACAGCCCAGCAGTAAACCTCCGCCTGAATACACAAATCCAGAGGCGCCCTCTCTTAAACCCCATAACCACCGGATCACCTTAAGTTAATGGCCCCTGTAAAATTAGGACACCCAATATTATGGCAACATTACAGCAACACATTCATAATGACTTCTAACAAGACAGGAGGACATGTACCGTCTGTCCCATGCCCTGAGACCCAGCCCCACGACCTATGGTACCCGGTCAACAGGACACTGGTAACCATGTACTGATGAATCGCCATTAAACCCCTCTCAAGGTGCATTCCTCCTGTGTTGCATTAATCTGTAGCATAACCTATTGGGAGATTTACTAAAGAGGATAATATTGCAAATGACTGAATGACTGCGGTGTGCATGGCCTAGGGCAAAGAAGTCAGGAAAAGACATTCATCTCTGACACTCAACCCACGAGGCTGACCAGTGACGTCCTCCAGCCAAGACCAACCACATCACAGCAGCACCTATAGCTAGTCGTCGCCACCCAATCCCATTGAACTTGTGCCGCCTATAGTGTGTAGGTTTTGATGACGTTTTTTGTAAATATATACGCCTGTCTTTGCTATTGCCAGACAGAGCGCTCTCGGAGTTTGCAGAGTTCTTTGCATGCCCTATTCTGATTGATAAACTCCCATTTACACTCACCCGCACTTGTCTTGGCTTTATTCCCATTCTGGGAGAGTCCATCATTGTCTCTCATTGCGGGGAGGATCGTGCTGGTTGGGGGACGCCTGCCTTCAGTGGTGACCCCGAAAGCGTGATTATTATTTTCTCCCAACATATCCCTACCGTCCCCTTTGGCACGAAAATCTCCGGTCGAAAAGGGATACGCACGGTGCGCCGGCTCCGGGAGGCTGCCCGCCAACGGCGACCGGTACGCTCAGAAGTGCGCACTCAACAGAGAGAGGGTACGGGATCCCGGTTGAAAAATCCCCTTTGAGTACCGCTCGCCGGAGCCGGGGCTGACTGTTGAGCGTACGGCAACACTGCCTGGACGGACCCAGTTTCGGAGACTCTCGGTTCAAGACGGGCACGTGAGTATTGAGTGCGAGCGATCATAAAGGGAGTAGAGGAGGAAATTTAGGACAGGGAACGAGGCGGGGTAAAAAGGGGCACGTGGGGTCTACTAAGGACCATCTTAAACTTTCTTTGCTTTTTCTATGCATATGGCCATTAGGATTAAGAGGTGATTAAGAGATAAAAAGTGACGGGAACCTAGCTCCGAGAGGGGGTGGAAGGCGGCGCCGCATAGTGCTATCTTGACTAGTACTGGGAATATATGAAGAAGTGGAAAACAAGATAAAAGTGTCTGCCAAAGGGAGACACAGAAAATATATTAGTGACTGCTATTCTTTCTATTCTTTTCTTTAGGGTTACGGGAAAAATAAAAGTGGGTCAGTACAAAACCAAAGGAGATAGAATAAAGAGACAGAGAGTTTTACTCTAAAATTGAAGATCAAACCTATATATATATATATATATATATATATATATATATATATATATATATATATACATACATATATCTGAATAAGACGGACAGGGACAGCTGGCCAAGGAGGAAAGGGAGGAAAAATTGAACTGTGAATAGAGTGTTACAGAGGGGTGTGTGAACATCGTATGTGTCAGGAGATAATTTGGTGTAATGGGTGTGTAAAAATGGTCAGAAATGTATAGCCATTGAGTGGTCATGGTAAGTGTGACCAGACAAAATATCATAATGACAAGAGTAATGTGGTGAAGTGAGTGTGTACCTTTCTGGTTTTTTTGGGTTAACATTGTTGAGATTACTGACGGTTTGCTCTTGTACGTGCTCCCCAAAGAGAACAGAATAGAGACTGTGCGCAGCCAATCTTATGGTGTGCAGGCGGGGGGAGGAACACGAAGGTCCCCACGATTCAGTAAGACATAAAATACACGAACTCACATGGTGATACGTTTGTATTGAGATATCGAGATACATAGAGATACACAAGTACCAGGTGGGCACAAGGTATGGGGGCAGAAACACCCTTATCACATATTTGCAAGAACCTTCCTGGGTACGCGGAACGGATTAAGAAATATCATGACCAATGGGTCACAGAGTTGAAGGGAGAGGGGTTGCCTCAGATATGGCCCGAAGGGGGTTCATTTGACAAGAGTGTCCTAGACATGGTAGCCACATGCATTTGTTTGAAATACAAGGGGAAGCAGTTGCATAATAGGAGAGAAATATTGGACCTCTGGAGACTATTTGAAGAAATACCGCCGCCTAAGGTAAGGGAATTAGATCCTGACCTACCATCTACCACTGACAATCCGTTAATGATACAAAAAGATGATAAGGTATTGCCAGAGGAAGAGCCACCGATAGAAGTGACCAGGTTGTACCCAATACTAAACAAGCCAGTGCCCGCAGAGGGATACAGTGACCTGACTTATGTGCCCCCACAGACAACTATCACAACGCAAGGGCCAACAGCACCCCCCCATACGAGAGTTATAGGGAGCGAGCTCAGGTGAGCACACCAAGGGTGGACATAGAAAAACTAACAAACGATCTAGAATCAAGGCTCTCCATAGCGAAAGACGAGCTCTCAAGGATAAAAAGCATATGTGAGCGGACCGCACTTAATGCAGCCAGATCAGAGCACGCGTCTAGAGCGCAGAGCGAGGGTAGAACATTTGAAGAAGGGTGGAAAAAAGGCGAGATACTGTTCAGAATCCAGGAAGAACCAACCCGAATAACTGAACTAGAGACAAGAGAGGGATGTACTCACAATGAAGAGAGGCCTATAGGGGACAGGGAGGAGCTACTATGTGATATAACGGATGATTTGGAAGAAAGCGACAGGTTTAGTCTGGCAATGGGAGGGGGAAGTGAAGGGTTGGATGATGCATGCTCAATGAGAACACTGGATGATGAGTGGACGGGGCGATTAAGGAACCGGGTGGGGAAAATGGCATCATTGGGAAAATCAGGAGTGAAGACGGGTACATATATGACAACGAAGGGAAAGTTGCAGCTCCCGCTAATACATAGGGGAGGAGGGAGGCCGAATTACATACCCTGGGCTCAGATGGATAAGGCCAACTTACTAAAGTTATTGCCCCCGTTATCCGGAGGGGCGAGCAAGTGGATATACGCCTTTGAGAAACACACTCCCGGGGTACCCCTAGCAATAGGGGATGTGAAGAGCTTGCTTGTATCAGCAGTGGGGGATCAGGCCGACAGAGTATGGGTCAAGGCTGGTTTCCCAGGAGTAACATTAGACTGCGATCGCCATGATGGGGCCTCCTTTAACACAGTGCGTGCAAGGGTGTGGGATGCTTTGCGGCAAACGTTTCCAGATACCCCAGACTTACAGTCAGTAATGCAGTGTACAATGAATGACGGGGAAGATGCTATGGATTACATTTTTCGGGTCCAAGAGATGTGGAGAGCAGAAACGGGCACGCCCTGGTATCAATCTACATCGTTATTTTACTTCATTATAAAGAGGGGGCTCCCAAAAGAGGTGCAAAAGGCGCTCGACAAGATAGCAGGTATTGAAGCGAAAGGATGGCCTGAGATTCAGAGCATAATAGTGCACCACTGCACGTGAATAAAAGAAAGGGAGAAGGAGGTGGCGCAGAAAAGATTGGAGACGAAGCGAAACTAGTGCAAACAAAGCTGGTGAAGGTCGCAGCAGCAGTAGCCGCGCTCCCACACAGCAGGGAGGGAGATGAGGAAGAGTAGGGGCTGGTAGCAATACAGGGAAGGATGGCAACTAATTGGGCAGGAGCACGACAGCGGCAGTGGAACGAGCAGGAGCAGGGTGGAGGTCCGCAGTGGCAAGAGTGGGCCCCTCGAGGGGGACGAGGTGGGTGCAGGGGCCGAAGAGGAGGTGGACCGGGGTACGGGGGAATGGGAGGAAATGGATGGCAGGGTCCCAGAGGTGCGCAAGGGAGTTGTTGGAACTGCGGGAGGTGGGGACATTACTCTAGGGAGTGCAGAAGCAGACCAAGCAATGGATTTCCAGAGGCAGAACATTATAGCCATCCCCATCCGGGGAGCCCATATGGTCTCCCAATGGGACAACAACAAAGAAACCCAGGCCAGGGGTACAATGAGCAACAACAGGGACACCAATACAGAACACAGAATCACCCACAAAACAATGACACTATGCACCACACGCCAGGCAACCCTTTCGCGACAACAGCAAACGGAGCCCCAGCACCAGCCCCCTATAGTGGCGTGTCAGTGGTTTCAGGGAGCGTGTTCAACCAAGGGGGGGCAATGAGACACCCCGCATAGGACAGCCCACAGAGAACACTTGCGTGTCCAGTTCTATCTACCACCTACGATGCAGCAGAGGAACCATTGGTAGGGGCGCAGATAGGAGACAAGCAGTTCATATTCATGGTGGATTCGGGAGCGGAGAAATCATGTATTAGGGAGGGCCGGTTCCCGTTATCTAACCGGAAGTTAGAGACGCAGGGGTTCTCTGGGGCTGTAATTGAAGTTCCTTACACAGAAGCATTGGATCTGACGGTAGGGGGTAAAACTGTAAAAACACCCTTACTGTATTATGAACATTCACCAATAAATTTACTAGGGAGGGATCTCCTTAGCAAACTTAATATGACAATATCATTCACTGAGAGAGGTATAGTGTGTTCAACACCAGGAATATGCCCATTACGTGTAATGCTGGTAGTACAGGCTCACACAACCACACCAGAAATACGTGGTTTGCCAGTGGATGAGAGAATGTTTATTGAAGGACTAAAGACACTGGCCCTCATAATTCCTGAGTTAAGAAGAATGGATTGGAGAATTCCGGCGGAGTTCCTCTTCCGCCCAATAGTGTACCCTGACACAGCACCAGGATCAGTGGTATCATTAGACTTGCACGCTGTACAGGTATCTGCGAAAAGGATCTCTGTGATTGGAATGGATATAGAAGGATGTGAGTGGCGTACAGTACTGTGTACTAATGCCAATATTGCCCTGAGAGACTTAACTGATGAGGATCTCTTTTCAGATTCGGAAGGGGATGGTGAAATAGTAATGGAAATAGCAATGCCCTGTGACATTTTGATTCAAGCTAGAGAAATCCCTGTCCAGCTGATGGCAGTGGTGGGAGCACCACCGTCATTCTTCGATGATGACATGAGGCTAGTACCAAATAATTTGTGGACAACAGGCCCCCATGACGTAGGGTTGTTGCATGGAGTACAACCAGTGATAATAAAGCTCAAACAAGGAGCAATTCTACCCCGAGTGAAACAGTATCCATTGTCCCGTGAAGCTGAAGAAGGGATAAAAGAGACAATAAATGCACTACTGGCACAAGGTATAATAGTGCCTTCAAACTCCCCATGTAACACATGCATTTACCCAATTAAAAAAGCAAAGGGAGGGTCTTGGAGGATGATCCAGGATTTACGACCCCTAAATGATGTAATACAGAAAGAGTTCCCCTTGGTCCCGAACCCTGCATCAATATTATGCAGCATCCCAAAAACGGCATCACATTTCACGGTGGTCGATTTGAAAAACGCATTTTTCTCCATCCCCCTGGCTGAAGAGAGCAGATACCTGACTAGGGGGGAAGAGATATGAACATTGCAGATTACCACAGGGATACTGTGAGAGCCTGAGCATATTCAACCGCATACTACATGAAGATTTAGGAAACTTATCAGTTGAGAGCACAATTATTCAGTACGTAGACGATTTACTCGTCTGTGCACAGGATGAAGAAGCATGCCGAAAAGATTCAATAACACTCCTGACCCTATTGGCCAATAAGGGGTACAAAGTAGACAAGGAAAAGCTACAATATTGTCTGACAGAAGTTTTATACTTGGGACAGCTAATATCAAAAGATGGAAAAAGAATAATCCCCGACAGGGTAGAAGCAATAAGATCAGTAGGAGAACCCACAACAGTGAAGGAGATGCAGAAATTCTTGGGAATGTGCAACTATTGCCGAGCATGGATATTCGATTATGCAGCATACACCAGACCCTTACTGCAAGCGCTCAAGGAGGCCCAACAGGAGAACAAGAAAATAGAATGGTCAGAAGAAATGAGCGCCTCCTTCAAATCATTAAAAGAGTTGATTTCAAGCGCTCCAGTGCTCGCAAATCCCAATTATGGGAGCGAGTATAACCTGTTCTCACACTGCAAGGGGACACTCATGACAGCTGTACTGACACAAAAGACGTCCCTAGGACACAAACCTTTGGCTTACTATAGTGGCACTTTGGATGCTGTGATGCAAGGACATTTCGCGTGCGAGCAATCGCTCGCAGCAGCCGCGTTCGCAATTGAGAAAAGTGCCACAATAGTAATGTGATGCCCTGTGACGTTGTTTGTGGAGCATTCATTATTTGCAATACTGGAAAGGTCAAAGAGTACACTGACCACACAGCGGGCAACCGCCTATGAAATAATATTGTCCAGCGCCAATATCCATGTGGTGCGATGCAGGACAGTGAATCCGGCAACATTCATTACAGAAGCATGCACATTAGAGGACATGCAGGAACACGATTGTGCAACGTACACAGGAGAAAGAGGGGAGGACACAGTGGTGTGCGAGAATGCCCTGACCGAGGGGGAAGTGTACTTTGTAGACGGATCAGCATCAATTGACATGGATACAGGAGAAAAACATGTGGGTATGGCAGTGGTGAGATTAGAAGATGGTGAGTATGAGACACTAGTGCAGTACCGCCTTCCATCACATTTCTCAGCACAAGCAGCAGAACTCATTGCCCTAATAGAAGCATTGCACGCAGCTAAAGGGTGCGCGGTGACAATTTACACAGATTCAGCTTATATGACGACAACAGTACATGGAGGTCTGGCCAGATGGGGGCGAAGGGGGTTTCGACGAGCAGATGCAACTCCAGTGCAACATGCAGAATTACTTAAGGAGTTAATTGAAGCCCTACGAGATCCCACCATGGTAGCAATAGTGAAGTGCCAAGCACATACGTCCAACACAGACGTTGTGTCTTTGGGAAACGCAGCAGCGGACGCAGCTGCCAAAGAAGCCTCATACTTTGAGAAATGTGCAGCAGGTGAGTACATGCTACAGCAGAAGACAAACGAGGAGCTTCCAGAAGGGTACAATACAATGCCTATATCACAAATACTAGAGTTGCAGGGAGGAGCAAGTGCAGATGAAAAGGCGATGTGGGTAAAACGAGGGTGCAGCCAATCAGCAACAGACTTACTGTGGCGACAAAATAACTCAGGAAAAGTGGTAATGCCAGTAAAATTATTAGAAATAGCGTTTCAACAACTACACTTCCCAGCACACAACACGAAACAACACATTGCAGCAGAGATACAGGAAGAGTGGTTCGTGCCCTGTCTTCAGGAGCACTTGTCTAGATTGACATTGGAGTGCACAACATGCCAGATATACAGTTCAGGAATGACATTACGTACACTAAGGGGAACAATTCCAAAACCAATTGGGCCATTCAGAGAGCTACATATTGACTACGCGGACATGGGAGAGAGGTGTAATGGGGCACGTTACATGATTGTGGTTGTGTGCCCATTTTTGAGATGGGTGGAAGCAGGCCCATGTGCACGACCTGATGCTAAAAGCACTGCAAAATTCCTAGTGAGAGAAGTATTTTCGCGCTGGGGAATTTGTGACGTGATTCGCTCAGACAACGGCACTCACTTTGTAAACAAACTCTTCAAGGAAGTAACAACGCTATTGGGAATAAAGCATAAGTTGTGCTCTATTTATCATCCTCAAAGTAATGGCGTGGTAGAAAAGATGAACGGCCTGTTAAAAGGAAGATTATCGAAACTATGCTTTTCACTAAAAAAGAACTGGGTTTACTGTTTACCCCTTGCACTGTTTGAGCTGAGAAATCAGCCAAGCAAGGACCACCATTTGTCCCCGCACGAAATCGTGACAGGGAGACGAATGCACACAGCACACTCCCCACTGCGCGAACACTCAGATGCACACAGAAGCGCTGCGATACTGGGAGATGAGTTCACGGACTACTTGAAAAAATTAACAAGGGCAGCGCGCGCAATATCAAAGCAGCTTTCACCACAGTTCACGAGAGAAGAGGGGAACACAACAGGGTCAGTTACAGAGCCTGAAGCCCAGGTACAACTGACGCCGGGTGAATTCATTTAAGTCCGGAGCTTTGTGCGCCGGTGGAATGCACCACGGTTCCATGGCCCATACGAAGTGGTGTTTTGCACCCCTACGGCGGTAAAAGTGAAGGGCCTCAAGTATTGGATACATTTGACGGATGTACGAAGAGCATACAATAATGTGCAGGAAAAGGTGGATGAGGGGGCACAGACAACAGCAAACAATGCAAATGAAAAGAATGTGTGAATATGAACTTGTGTGTGACAGAAATGCACCTGATTGAGAAAGTTGCTGACAAGTAGAATTACTTTTAAGGGTATTTAAAAAATAAAATAAATAAATAAATATGTGTTATGAACTTATATGTAAATATTGATGTGATAAAAATACGTAGTGTCTACTCCCTTGTCTGTGCATCCCCAACCCTACTGCCCTACCCGCTTCCATTCCCTTTCAATATATACTGGCACTGGTAGTGCCAACAAAATGTTTACATTCATGCACTTAATGCACTTTTATATCTCAAACAGGAGCTACCATGGCATCTAACGGGCAGCCTGCAAAGGATAGATTCATTAGATATAGAGAATTGTTAGCTGAGAGATGCAGATACTCGTATGAGTGTGGATTGTCTGTGTGCATCACATTGTTTTTTACAATCATGTTTGGCCTGGTTACATATTGGTTCATAGCGTTCATCTCTATCGAGATGAACAAGGGGGGAGGGATTAACAGCACTACTGTGACCAATGCAACAGCAAGTGTAAATACTAAAGAAGGTGATTTTTTGGTATGGGACGGAACTAAACTTGTATGGGGATATTATACCACACCATCCAATGCTGTCATCTTGAAAAATGAAGGGCTACAGGGAGAAATGCAAAACAACACAGTGTCTCCCCCAAAAATATCTAATTACAATGCCCGCAGTTTAAATGACCGAAACCCCTCCGCCATATCCTGGTTGTATAATACCCCCACCAGCCAGCCTGCCCCCATAGCCAAAAACACACTGTCAGATAACATGAAGGAAGTAAATGAAAGAATGACAGCAAGACATGAAATATTATATGATGATTGGGCAAAGGGGGACGGGAAGGAGAAAGGGGGGCCCACTTTGTCCATCGCCCATGAAGCTGGGAGGTACATTAGGAACAAAAATAACAGACGAAAAATGGAGACGGGAAGGAGGAAGTATGATGAGTATTGTGGGTTAGGACTAGACAAAATGGAAGACCCGCGACACCCCCAACAGGCAAATAAATGGTATGCGGACATGAGTGCAACAGCTAAACAAACAACAAATGAAAGCTGTTATGTCTGCTCCCTCATTCCCCATGCTTCAGGCACGCCCAAAGTATTGTTACCCAAAGAGTTGCCTATTGTAGATGCCCAATGTCTCCTTCATCTCACGTTGTGCAGAATTAAGAACACCTTCCAGGCACATGAGGTTACTTTTAGGATGCTGCAGAACGAGAAAACTTGCTATCCAAAGACAGTAGGAGTGGTATGTCTGGAAGAACCATTTTTTATAATACAAGGGACACTTTTTTCAGACAACAAATGGAAGGACGAAGAAGTAATGTGTAAGGCGGAAGCACTGAGGGATGTGGCACCAGAGAAATTGCAATGGATAGAAGAAACGTGCACACTAGTATGGAAGGAACACATTTCAAAACTAACTTGGGTAACAGCCATTGAAAAACCCTTCAAGCTGCAGAAAGAAATAGACTATGAACTGTGTTTTAAAGGAGAGGGGAAAGCCTCCATGGGGATAAACACGAACTGTAACAAGACCCTCACCATTCCAGATTTAAGAAAAGGGACAGCGGCCCTGATGGACACGTATTGGGTATGTGGCAACCAGGCATACCTGCACCTCCCACAATCATGGAGTGGCAGCTGCTCAATGGCCACTCTGCACTCAGCACTAATGGTAATCCCAGAAAGCCACATTGATGGGAGCAAAATGACGCGAGAAAACACCCAACAGAGTGCGGCCCAGCCAACTGCAGAGTCACAAGTCTATGTCCTGTCTTCTGGGAACAAGGAAGAGGTGCTGTCCCGAAACAGACGATCATCGAACTACATATCAAAGGCATCGTCAAAATTGCTAGCACAGATCCCAGACAGGTATCGATTATTCAGCTCTGCAGAAACATTCTTCGCCTCACTCATCCCAAGTATCCAGGCGCGAGCAAATGCAAAATGGCTCCAAATAACACGTTGGGAGCTGATCCAGCTGGCAAATGACACTGAAGAAGGGTTCAATGTAATAAAAGTGGAACTAAGAGCATTACGGCTGATGACCATGCAAAACAGGTATGTCTTGGACCTGTTGACAGCGATGGATGGAGGTGTTTGCCGAAAAATTGGAAGTGCCTGCTGCACTTTCGTACCTTCCCAAGACGCAGACAACGGCTCCCTGTCCCATGTGATCGAAGCAGTACATAACCTAGGAGAAAGAATGAGAATGGAAGGTGGTGCGGAAGAAAGCACTTGGTTCGACAATATTTTCTCCTGGGTTCCATCATGGCTGGGAATGACTGTGAAATTTTTGATGCCGGCTGTGGTGTTCCTCCTCTTTATTTTTTGCCTGTGCCAGGTGGGTCTTCGATGTTGTGCTAACGCAGTACCGAATAGTGCAATGATAATGGTGATAATGGGCAACACCCGTGGTACAATACAAGCTATGCAGGAAGTGCAAGTACAAACAGGAACAGATGACACACCAAGATATCAGCTAGTGCCTAGGTATCACGACAAGTATATAGTAGATAAATTGTGGCATACTACCATTAGAGAGCCCCGTATTCTAGAATGGTACAAGGAGGTATGGGTAGACTTGGAAGGAGAGGGCGGATGTATATACCTGACTTGTACCCCAGATGAATATGCTAGGAGAGGTGAGAGCTTAAGGGGGTGTGCAGAGCATGGATGCCCATAAAAGGCACACCTGCATGGGATGACGCAATAATTGACGAGGAAGAGTGCAGGAGATTGGAGGATCTAAAGAATTCGTTACTTAAGTTACGAAAGGGGGGAAATGTAGGGGAGGATTGGTCCAAAAGACCCCCCCCTTGCCTACATCCCCTCCCCCGGTGAGAGCCATGGCTCATCAGGCGTGCCCTCCTTACCACCAGGGCCCAGGTGGTGGATGGCTCACCTGTTGAAGACATTGCCCAAACATATTGAATTTAGCTAGGCCTCAGAAACCATTTTGTCTAATAAAGATGGTGTGAGCTCGGCGCACTACAGCGCGGCCCCCACCTTTGGAGAGTTTCAATTATCCCTGTGGTCACAGCTCCCTGGCAGATCCGCTGTGATCCCGTTCCCACGAGCAAGACGGACATTAGCTAGTGTAAGATACCAACACTGTAGCATTTCACCTTCCGCAGTGTATCAATGCTCCCAACATGACCCGGCCAGCAGAGCCTGGGTGGAAAAAAGAACTGTAAAATGGCCCTCGGAGAAAAGCAAAAGTTGCCAAATACTAATGCCAAAACTACCTGCGATAGGCGCATTTTCTCCACAAATCTCTTTGATTAAGAAAACCTGTAAAATGTATAAATATGGTAGAATGCATGTTTACATGGCATTAGCAATGAAGAACCCACACCACTTCAGTTATGTACAAATAGTAGAAGCGTCCCGGGGGGTTATTTGTTATGCGTATCATTGAAAAGTTTACACCCCACGGTCCCGCGCCATAACCGAACTAATGCTGCTAGAGTGCAAAGAAAGACAAATGCAACCATACTGAGGGCTCATGTGAAGGACGCGCGGGAATGCACCCTTCATGTGTGTATGTCCAAGCCCCTTATGTGCCACTACCGTCACGTACGGTGGCGAGTCGTTTTCTATGTGCTCCACCAACCTCACTATTACCTCACTTACTGCAAATGTATATGCATATAACAAAATGTTGTAGTTGTTAAAACATAGTGTACAAATAATGTGTTCGGACTGGCTATATTTGAGAGGCATTTAGCGAAGTTAAAATGTAAGCTTTGGAATGATTCAATGAGTATTGTATAGTATTCAAATGTTTATGATGCTTTCACCTAAAATCGGCAACACACGAGGAAGATACCTTTTGTGAATATGTGCAAGGCCATTCCCCCTCCCACCCTGCAAAGCCTGCCAGACGAGAGAGCAAAGGGCCGCGCCGCGCTGCTCCACCTCCCCCAACTAGGCTGGAGCCGCTTCAAAGATTTGTAGTTCCCTCTGCAGCACCCAAGGCCACGGCCCGCCACCTGCATTATTTACAGCCCAGCAGTAAACCTCCGCCTGAATACACAAATCCAGAGGCGCCCTCTCTTAAACCCCACAACCCACCGGATCACCTTAGGTTAATGGCCCCTGTAAAATTAGGACACCCAATATTATGGCAACATTACAGCAACACATTCATAATGACTTCTAACAAGACAGGAGGACATGTACCGTCTGTCCCATGCCCTGAGACCCAGCCCCACGACCTATGGTACCCGGTCAACAGGACACTGGTAACCATGTACTGATGAATCGCCATTAAACCCCTCTCAAGGTGCATTCCTCCTGTGTTGCATTAATCTGTAGCGTAACCTATTGGGAGATTTACTAAAGAGGATAATATTGCAAATGACTGAATGACTGCGGAGTGCCTGGCCTAGGGCAAAGAAGTCAGGAAAAGACATTCATCTCTGACACTGGCCACAATGGCACAACAACACCGCCCAGATGGACCCAGCTGACCCGCCAGGCCCAGCCCAACCCACGAGGCTGACCAGTGACGTCCTCCAGCCAAGACCAACCACATCACAGCAGCACCTATAGCTAGTCGTCGCCACCCAATCCCATTGAACTTGTGCCCCCTATAGTGTGTAGGTTTTGATGACGTTTTTTGTAAATATATACGCCTGTCTTTGCTATTGTCAGACAGAGCGCTCTCGGAGTTTGCAGAGTTCTTTGCATGCCCTATTCTGATTGATAAACTCCCATTTACGCTCACCCGCACTTGTCTTGGCTTTATTCCCATTCTGGGAGAGTCCATCATTGTCTCTCATTGCGGGAGGATCGTGCTGGTTGGGGGACGCCTGCCTTCACCCTCCGTATCTGTGGTTGGTGCCCCATCCATCCCATCCCTACCGCATCTTACCTCCTCGCCTCTCCTACAAAAAAAACAAAATCCCCAAAAAATGTAAAACCCTAAAAGACAAAAAAAATACTTTCCTGTGACCCACCTTTCAGTTAAAAATGAAAACTAAAAATAAATATCACAGGATCTTTTGCAGTCTGCATAGTCCACGGACAGTACGAAAGACTGTGGACACCAGGAAAATTCCATGCTTGGGGTGGGGAAATTAAAATCAAATCACTTGTTTTTCATTCAAAAATGGTGGCTCTTAAAAATAATCTTTTTTTAAAAAAAATATTTGTGGTTTTAGGGTTTTATTTACTCAACTAGCAAATGTTCTGCTTAATCATTTTTTGTAACTTTAAAAATAAACTGCATCTCATTTTTGTCGGTTTTTGTTTTTTATTTAATACAACTACTAAAAAAATACTTCACAACATATTTCAAGAGTTCACAAAAATGGTTTCAGTGTATTTTGGATATTCAAAAGAAAAATCTGATTTCCAATATCAGTCAAATGCACTCCATCTCCTCGAAAAATATTTGTGTCATCCAACTTGATATTTTCAAAAAATTATCTTTGCAGCTGGTAACAGTTCCACTAGGCTTCTGAACATATACTTCATAGCAAACTGCAAATATCCTGCAGTCACATAGCCCAAACTGTTGCCTCCACAATGCCAATAATAATATCTGGATGTTTAAAGTGAGCAGTACTCTCACAGAATGGTACTAAAGTTACCCACTTTAAGCCACAATCTGCATACCACAGAACTTCCACTTCACCCAAATCCAATAGTAGCACAGATGCCACAAGCTTTGGTATAAACCTTTTATAAATGGATCCAACAATCTCCCACCATCCACCCACTCTGCTTCTTCATAGTCATAGCCATAGCTATCTTTACTACACACAACGAGAACACTTCCTACACTATACTCCTGTACACTTTAACCCCTCCTCCAGACTCACAAACCTAATTGGCTAGTCCCCCAATGTTTTCTTTCCATGCCAGACATCCTCAAAAGACACGGATGGCACATGCAGGTCCACGGACACGGTGGCACCTGCAGCGCTTTTATTCACCTATAAAAACAGCTCGCTATCAATGTTTTTCCACTCCCCCACTCTTTCCAGGCCCCCTTTCGGCCACAAAATCACCCCAAATGTAATTTTCAGAACCTTTTCTCACCACGCCGTCTGCGGTCAGCGGCGATGTCTGCAGATCCAACATGGCGACCATTTAGGAAAATATGACGCAGCTCACATTTTTAATTGACCAATCAGCAGGCGCATACAATGTCTGTGAACATGACACTGCTCCCTGATTGGATCGGAGGTATCCGCGGACTCCAAATCAAGAAATTAGCCCATGGACTGGACCCAGATATCAATAATTTATTTTGACCTATTTTTTGGCTATTTTAAACATAAACTACTGGACGGATTTATACCAAATTGACAAAAGCATGCTTTCGGGACCAAGCCGCTGCTCCTGTCACAAGTTTGATGAAAATCCATCCAGCGATTTGGGCAACATTTCTTTTTCATTGTGTCTATGAGGATTTCAGAAATGTTGGGGCCCCTCCTATAACTTTGCCCCTCGTTGATGAAACCGCACCAAACTTCAGAATCATTGAGAGCGATAAAACGGCCAAACAATGCTCTTTCTATGAGTTGAGTAACTTACCCATAACTACAGGGCCGCCACTGCAGGCCCTGTAATAACCAAACGAGAAGTGGGCAGGATGCAGCCCTGCCTAAATGTCTTTAATATAGGGAAAGTTATGGATTGCTCCATTACAGACTCCAGTGGACAAATGCAAAATTATTGTGGGCCCTAACAATCTTAGGCTCGTGCTTAAATATATAAAAAGATAAATAAAATAATCACATAATTTGTGAACAACAGGGTCTCTAGGGGGTCACCATATTGTTGGTTACATAATCCTTGCACTACATTATTGTTCAGTAAATTGGGAGCCTAATGTTCAAATTAATAACGAAATTGAAAATGCTTGTACTCACTTTCCGAAAGGGATGCTATAATCTGATATTCTTATAACCCTCGCAGTACCCCCAGTGACAGTCTGACAAAAATACTTTTGATTTCACATCATGATGGCCCATCTAAGTAGAATGGTGTATGGTGCCGATGGTAAAACGTGACATTTTAAATATTCCTAATTTTATAAGACCTCCTAGTTATGCAGTAGCATCCCATTGACTTGTGTGTCATTGCGGGACATAAAAAGTAGGACATGCGTTAAATAATCCATATTATTTCCATGCAGTATTTATTATGTGCCATGCTCTATCAATATTGCATGCAATCCCAACTCATAATTAGGTGGTATTTTAAATGTGGTTGATGTTTAAAATACCACATGTTTATACTGTTACCAACATATTGCTAATAATACAACTTGTAATGAGGGGCGGGGGAGCAGTGGCGAAGGAGAGGACGCAGTGGCATCATGCCCCTTTTATGCAGTCCATGTCTGGGTTTCTCTCTTAAAATAGCTGCCACTGTCTGGAGCAATTTACTCTGGAGCAGTAATTACTGTAATCTGAGCATAGCACGCAAGATAACATATTCTTCTTAAATGTAGCAAAGTTGCCCTCAAGAGGAAAAACACACCGTGACATTTTCAAAAATGTGTGTTGGTTCTTTTCTATTACCTTGTGTGCATAGCGTGTTTTTTTTTTATTTTATTTTTGCGGGGCTAGGGGTATATGCGGAAAGGTTACTTGCTTCTTTTTGTACATTTACGAGTTAAAGTAATAGTGAAATGCTCCTCCTAAGGGAATTCTTTGCATGGTAACGCATGCAAATGTATTCATATTCTTATTGGTCAAATCTCCCTGGGACCATTGCATTTCAAACTCATTAATTTACAGTATAATAAACCAACAGTCTGAAGTCCCCGAGGATGATCTGGACGTGGAATATTTAAATATTCATAGCACACATCAACTTATATTTCCAGGCAGTGGGAGTAAATACTACAGCAACGTTGACATTCGTTTAGGACTCCACATAATTAAAAGAGGGGTTTTGGTCAGGTGCTACGCTTTTTAAAATCATGTGTGGATGTAGCTGGAACATAACACATAACTACAACTTGATTACCTGTAAGAATGTTATCACAACGGAGTGCGGGCACAGTGTGGTCTGTTGCTGTGGTTTCTGGACGTTTTGCAGGAGGATTTTATTTTTTGTCCGCGCATGTACGAACTGCGAAGCTGGCCTCCTGGAGGGAACATGCGGCTGGGACAGCCAGGATTGCCTCAATGTGCAATTGACTTGCCCCTTCTGCCGTCCCCATGCAAGGGGCCTTCTGACGCTAACATGGACTATAGCCCTCCGCCGGTGCAGCTTGTGAAACCTTTTAGGGGGCTCTGCTTCTGTGACTTTATCCTCCTCTTCAACCCCCCCAGGAAATGTGCCCCCTCCATCTGTACGGGGCTGTGATCTGTCTATAACCAATGATCTCCTGTTGAGTGACTCAGATGTGGTTGAATTCTACTCTATTCTATTCTAATGTATTTTTTTGTAGCGCCAACTAACCAGCAGGCCTCAGAGCACTCACACAGAACAGTACAGACATAAAACAAACGGGTAAGGAAAAAGAGTACTGCTGGGCATAGCATAACTGTAGTCAGATAGTGTTCAATGTGGCAGTGACTTAGTTGCCACCTCCATCGAATAGGAGCGTTCTAAGTGCCTTCCTGAGTTGGGCCAAAGATGGCATTTGCCTAATGAAAACGGGGAGGCCATTCCAAATTCTAGGCTCCAAGACATCGAAGCTCTGGTCCCCCTAGGTTCTCAGTTTGAAGCAGGGTTGAAAGGATCTTTATCATTGGAGCGTAAAGTACATCTGAAAGGGTGCATCGTGATCAGTGACGGAAGATATCGTGGGGCAGTATCAGCAAGGCAGTTGTAGACTAAGCAAGATGCCTTAAAATGTACCCTTTTGCAAACAGGGAGCCAATGCAGCTTCCTCTGTGCATGAGAACCGTGTTTTCGGCGTCCCAAGCCACACACTGCACCTACAGCTCCATTTTGTATCGCCTGCAGTTTTTTTTTATATTAGCCACGAAGGTACCAATAGGTTGTTACAGTAATCTATTTTTGAGTTAATAGTGGCTGTTGCTATCAGAGCTCTATTTCCTTCTGAAAGGTAGGGTTGGATTTGCCAAAGAAGATGTTTAGTGTAAGTACAGCTGGCGCTGATGTTCGCCACTTGTTTTGCAAAATTTAAATTGCTGTCGAAAAGCACACCCAATGTTTTAACGTAGCTAGAGACCTGAATGATGGCTCCCCCTACCGAAAATGTATCATATTGAGGTCCAAGAGGTTTAAGTTTGGCCATGCTGCCGACAAGCAGGATCTCTGTTTTTTTATCATTGAGTGCTAAGAAATTATCTTGCATCCAAGCTATGGATCATACACTTTAATGATTAATAAAGAGTCAGCTTCAAAGGAGCCTGTAAGTTCCAGGACGATGTGGGTGTCATCAGCATAATTTGCAGATTTGACACCCAGACCGTCCAGCACATCAAAACAAATCTTTGACTAAAGAATGTAGAGCAGGGGAGACACACTGGAGCGCTGAGGAATTTCACAGTCAAGTATTGATTCCTCTGACTGCAAGTCCCCTTGAACAACCCTTGCTCTTTTGGGGCCCAGAAATGATCGAAACCAATTAGCTGCTGATTTAGAGCAGCCTCCCACCTGGATTAGCCTGTCGGCCTTCCTATCATGATTGACACAAGATCGAAAGCGGCAGGTCTAATCACATCAACATAGTTACTTCCCCTTGGTCAACTATTCCAGCTAACAGGGATTTGACATCAAGCAGCACTGTTTCTGTGCCGTGATGTTTCCTGAAACCAGATTGTTTGGCAGACAGTAGACCTCTCTCCTCAACGAAAGCATCATATTGAACACAAGCAACCTTGTCGATAATCTTGAGAAGAAAGGGAACATTGGTGAAAGGGCGATAGTTCAGCGGTTCATGTGGATCAGTCCCTTCCTTTTTTAACAAGGGGGAGATCCACGCTTCCCTGATACACTCTGGAACTAATCCCTGTTGAAAAGAGAGATTTATGAAGGATGTAACAGGAAGGGCCATACTTGGGAAACATTTTTGAAATAAGGACGCAGGAACAATTTCGCCCCTACAAGAGATGGCTTTGAGGTTTTCTACAATGTTGGATATTTCGTTCACTGTAACTTGCCTGAAAGCAAAAGCGTCCCTGTTACTAACCACCTCCCTGTCTGCCGTCCTGGCCTCGGAAACAGCCTCAGGCCACTTAGATGTTTGTGCCTGAATATTCCCTTGGTGTTGTTTAACCTTTTGCAGGAAGCTCTTGTGGATATTCTGACACCATGCAATGTTAGTGACTAACTTGAGATTTTACCTTCAGTTCTCTGAGAATATGAAATAATTCTCTATTGCTAGATTTAGCTTCCAGGACACGTTCCTCTAGCTTTGCTTGTTTTGCTGCAAGGATGGTGGCTTTAAAATACTTAACTGACTCTTTGTAAAGGGCCATGGTATCAAGTGTTGGAAATTTCCTCCAGCCTCTTTCGGCTGCCTTTTTTATCTGTCTGGCTGCAAGGATCTCAGGAGAGAACCACTGGTTTATAAAACCCTGTGTGTTCTTTTTACCTTGAACACTTTTAAGTGGTGCCAGCTGATCAAAGGCACCATTTAAGATGTTTCACAATTCTGCAGTGTACGTGTCTAATGACCTGATGTCTGCAATCACCAGTAGTTGAGGCGAGGTAATTGCTGAAAATGCTTCCAACGATACATTGCGTATGCATCTATGCAAGGTAGATGGAAGTAGTGCGGATACTCTTTTATGCTTTTGCCCGGAAAGCATAATCGAAAAGGAGAAGGTATTATGATCAGACCAGCAGCAGGATTCAACTTTTATTGCCGAAATAATTGGCCTTCTGGTCAGGAAATCAGGGGTATTGCCTCCCTGATGGGTAGGGACTCTGACAAATTGTTTAAAGACAAGACTTTCAAAAAGATTTAACAAAGCACAGGCCTCCTGGTCAACCAGATTATTGGCCTAGAGATTAAAATCTCCAGCAATAAGAAATGGAGTCATAGGTTTAATGTGAGGGCCCAAAAAGGCCAGAAGTTGTTCTCGGAAATCAGGCAAGGCGGAAGCGGGGAGATAGAGAACAAGAAGACTGAGAGTAGAGGAAGGGCTGAAGTGTAGTTTAACTAACATGCCTCACAGAGAAGGGATGCTAGAGACATAGAAATTGAGACTATCTTTAAAAATGATAGCAACCCCTCCGCCCCTCTGTCCCTTCCGGTCTACATGTAAAACTTTATAACCTGCTGGAGTAGGCAGCTGCAGGGCATCTAGATTGGCATCACAGATCCAGGTCTCTTTGAGAAGCATTGTATCCACATTGTTCATCATTATATAGTCTGCTACTTCTATAGCATGATTGGCTAATGAGCAAGTGTTTAATAGCACTGTTTATAATGCCACACTCGCGCTAGAATAGTTGTTTGCTCTGTTAATAGAGTTAGAGTCACCAATACTGAATTGGCTCAGACGCTGCGAGATGACTCTTTCCAAGAAACTCCACCTATTTTTCTGAAGTTGACACGTTGGATTCCGACACCTCGTATTACCTCAGTGGTACCCACTCCCAGTCCATCCCCCACGGGGAGGTGGTCCGATATTCTAAAACAAGTGATAACAGTCTGAATGGTGAGCAAGCTGGCCTTTTGGACCAAGGAGTGTTGCATGAAATTGACCAAGTACTGTGCGTTTAGGTTTCTCTTTAAGAAGGCATAAAAGTGGAGACTAAGTTGCACTGTACAATGTCTCTTCTATTTAAATTTGAGAAACTCGATACACATATCAAATTGAGGAAGTTCTTGCACTCTCAGCATGCTTCAGTTGCTTCCAGGGATTTGCCGGACAATGGCGTAGTGGCTCGCCCCTGGACTCTCCGACTGCGCCTGGTTTGATGTTTTCTTCTGTCACTGAAATGTCAAACAGAGTTGGGTTTACCTCTCCTGTTGTGTTAAAGGAGTTGAGCCCCCCCCCCGCTGCATCTAAGGGGGTGTCTCGGGCTGAAGCTTGTCTTCAAACCTTACATTTGTCATCGCCAGCACCTTCAGGATCTGTGGTAGCAGGAAGGACTTCTCAGTGTACTTGTGGGAAAGACTTCTCAGTGTACTCGTGTCACTGCTGCTCATGGGAAGAGGGGCAATGCCCCAAGCTAAGAAGTCAAAAACCATACCTTCGAGGAACACTGGCAAGCAGTCTTCAAGGAAATGTTTGCGTTCTCTGACAAGGCAGAGCTTTGGAGGACCCGCTCCAGGAGGATTGAAAGCACCTAGAAAAAGTGTTCCTTCTGGGCCAATGGCGAGTGAGCTGGATCCCTCGTCTAAAATCGAAATGCCTCCTGTCACTTCCGAAATGTCATCTCTGCCTGCACAGATTACCTGTGTTTCATCCGCGGTGCAGACTGACCCCATAACTCTGTTAAGCACTGCATCTTCCTCTGTGTCAGGTCTTACTCTCGGTGGTGTAGCATTTTCCACGCAGAAGGCAGTCATTTCTGTTGAATATGGAAAGTCAGAGTTCAACATAGACATCTACCCAGTGTTTGGAGGGGGAACACTATCATCAACAAGGCCTTTTTTGAAGGAAGGTCTTCCAATTGAATGTGGACAGCCAGAGGATAACACAGCTTTCTGCTCAGTGTTTGGGGGGCTCTTATATCAATGGGGCCTCGCTTTTCAAGGAAAGTTCAGCAGATGCCTTTCAACCATACAGTGTTCTTAGGAGCTCTCGGTGTCAAAATGGCTCTTATGGTAATTATTCATATAATATTTTCCCTGCCTCTTCTAAGACTTCTGGTAGAGTTGGTGGGACTAACTCTTCTGGTCCTCAAGCCAATGCTGCGTGCCGTGGCACCTTGAGAGTTTGTTACCAGAAACTAGAAATCTTGTGCTGAACAAAATATCCTTCGATTGTTGGCTGAAATACCCAATTGTTCATGTTGACTTTATTGACTTTATCGTACAGATCTGGCCATCATGGACATAGGGTCACAAATTCCCATAGAAAGCATTTTGAAGGAGGCTATGGTAATACATGTTTGGCTATGACTTATTATCTTTTGAGTTGTAGCATTTTCTTTTTGCTCTTAATGTCTCCATCCTACTAACATCATTGTTTCAATTAATCCTGGCTCCTCCTCACAGGAGATTCATTTTTCAGGGAATTGACCAGTGTCATCAAGTGCTAATGGTGACCGGTCATGGCTTGCTGGATCTCTTCATCATTCTAATTTAACAAAGCCTTTGAGTGCCCCGGTTCATTTTTAGTTGCAATTGTTCATTGACTCTTCTATCTTGGAACTCGGGAGGGAGTAACAATTTATTGTCAAATCCTACAGTTGGCTTAACATTGAAATTGCATAACATTATTTTATTGCAGGAGACGTGGATGGAGGACTGACTGTGAGGAATCTGATGGAGTTATCACAGTTTCCCAGCAGTGACCACATCCCATGTGGCCAGGGGACGGCATTCGCTATCTGATCCTGACCCTCTGGGTGGATATATGAGGGAGGATCACGTGGGAGGAGACAGCTGTCAGGGGCAGGGGGTAACCCCCTTGGATGAGGCACGGTATTCCTCCCTCTTTGCTGATATTGGGATGCATGTTTAGATTCCAGCCTCTCCCAAACGACTTAGACTGCAGAAAATATACTTACACATGGGAAACAAACATGGGTGAGTACAAGGGCATGGGGGAGTCCTGTGGGCATAGGGGAGTAGTGCAGGGTGTATTGATTGTAGGAAAATTAGATATTTTTGAGGTAAAACAAAAACAGTCCTATAAAGTGCTAATTAGATATACTGAGTGGCCATATCACACCTGGTATAAGTCCCCGCCCAATGATGAGAAATATAGAAGTGTTGCTATATATGAAGTTAGGCCTGGGGGGCTGTGAGTGGTCATGAAGGACACACCATGGGAGCCAGGGCAGAGGTCTTGAGCTACCAAAACACAAGTCGATATTTAGGACACCACCACCCCTAGAAAACAGCCATACATTTGAACTACCAGATGTCTGAGAGCAAACCAGTGAAATACTTCACAAATTAGATTGATTAGTGGTACCCGCAGTAGAACCAGGCCTGCCCATTGGGAGGGGTAGCTGATAATGGGGCAGCAGAGAACAACTGGGCTCATGATTTGTACCAGGGAGAACAAAGAGTGATGCCAACTCACATAAGATTGCAATGGGGAGGCATGGTGAGGGCGCCTGTGGGTCTGGGATGAGAGAAGAGTTGCTTTATTCACAAATACCGGACTGACCTCAAAGTTATCCACTGAGCTCATGTAGACAGCCAGGTGCACATTACGCAATTGGGCCTCAGGGCAGAGCAGTGATTTCAGTAACTTAGCCAATCACCTAGCAGCAACCCAAGGTGAAGAGATTGAAACCCACGTGTGAAGAATTTGGAGTCAAAGAGGATTTGACCAATGAACTGGAGGACCATATGTAATCAGTAGTATGCACATAGGTGGTAACGAATGAGCGAGGGGGATGAACACTGTATGTCATGTGCGTCACCGATATTTACAGTTATAATGTGCTGTTTGCTTTGAAAAAAGAAAGACTCTGCAGCAGAGAATTTACAATACCCTGTCGTCATTTTCTTTTTGTGTGTAAATAAAGCTCTTGCTCTTCTGACAAAAGGGTGCACCAAGACTTTTTCCCTAGAGGGTTGTTACTTGTCTGTCTGGTTGTTGGAGGTTTACCCTACACTGATAAAGACCATTTAATACTCAAGTTCTTGATGGCCTGTTGTCACCGCACGATTCTCCCTTAATGTAAAAATCTAAAAACTCTTCCTTTATGTCAATCTAGACAAAATTCCCATTTCACTACAAACGTTCACAACACACATGTAACATCTCCTGTTTCTAATGTTTCTCTATATAAAAATGTTGAACAACATAATTTTATAAATCCAACATATATGGACTTCAGCTCCCATAAAGCCTCAGGTACTGAGACGAAGAAGGGGAGAGAGGAGTCAATTTAAACTAAGAGAAACCCAAACCATAACATGCAGACTAGTTGTTTTGCTGAACCTATAGTGCGTGGGTCATTTAAAAATGGCATTGGCACCTCATAGTCAAGCAGAATCGGAGATAACCATGCAGGAGAAAGCTGACAGAGAGAAGACGTGCAGATCCAATTGGCGGTTAGCGAACATGAGTTACACATACTGAAATTGAGTGGTGGAAGGAGAGACGCAGCAGGTACACCTGAAGGACCATGGAAGCACTGGGAGCCACAGCGGAGTTCTTGGAAGTACGATCATGCCAGGAAGCAGCATTTTCCAGTCCAAGCTGCAGAAGGAAGCTGGCGAGTGAACGCAGAGCTGCAGTAAACGCTAGGGGAATTTCCGCATCGTGTAAGAAGCCGACCCAGGGACGAAGCTTCACTGCAGAGGCATGCCATACGTTGGAGATGCTGTGAACTACCAGTGAATCTGACCAGAGTCATTGGGTACCCAGGGGCGTACTGACACAATTGCAATCAAGTGAATTAACTGTGTGAAACTGCTAATATGTACAATGCTCAAAAATGGTTTAAATACAGACACAACTCATTGTTAACACAATGCCCAATAAGAAGAATATTTGAATACCGACAATATAATGCGCAGCAACAAATCCTGAATGAATACATATGCGTGAGATGGCAATGTGGGTAAAAGTTGAAGCAATTGTTACTCTAAGTAAATATATTGAACACAACAAAGTAGATGCTGCTATAGCATATTGAAAAGGACATTGAAACCAATGAGAAGTCCTGGTAAAAGGAATAAACCAGGCAGCTGACATTTGGAGGAAGATTCCTGGCAGGGGGGTATACCAGGGGATCCCTCAATGTTGTAAAGGAAAGTCTAACATTGTTGCAAGATACTTGTAGGCACATACACCAGGCACTTGAAGTTGTATAAAGACTAATATTTTGGGAAGCTACCTGGCAGGGGAGCATACTAGGAAATCTCAAAAGCCCATATGAGGATTTCTGGTAGAGGAGTGCATCAGATAATCCCTCAAGGTTTTAAGAACGTTGTGAATCCGGTACAAAGAGGTAAAGGCATTTTTTAATGTTGTGGAATTAATTATTTGATCAAGAATTTCTGAATCCATTATAAAGACCTAAAGGAACTGTTGGATAAAGAAGCACTTGTGTGATATAAAGCTATTGTTGTTCAAAAGAAACATTTTTGCCATCCTAACTAAAAATCCATGGGAAATGAGCCACCCTCTGGATCCAAGCAATTCTCCTTGGAAAACACTTTTGTTGGAGTTATCTTTATATTTTTATGAACATCTTTTACTAACCATTAAGTCAGAGACATTTTCCTTGCACCCTCAGTTGTTTGTTTCTAGTGTGAGGGTCAGGTTAGTGTGTTGTGGACATAAGGACAGTTTCTAAGTTGCTAACTACTTGACACAGACTGATCATTAGTGTTAGCTTCCTAGGTAGGGAAACTCCTCTTTAGGTTAGGACTATAGAGGCATTTTTCCAACCCATTTCTGTTTAATAAAAATGTCTGATAATGAGATTGATAATGAGATCCTTCCAACTTTGTGTCTGCCTCTCATTTTTTACCCCTCACATGTCCCTCATTTGATGGTTATGTGACTGCATTTCACCCTGCATTGAAGGGCTCCCTTGGATCTCCTTACCCTGGTGCAATGTTTTAGGGGAGTTGAAATTATACACCATGATGTTACCGTCCGTTCTGGCTACCCAGGTTAAGATCTCTTCCAATGGGGTCACACAAATAATGCTCATTTTGAACATTCACTGGCACAAGAGTATTTGCTTGCTTAATTATCTTCTTCATCTGCTTACTGCTTGTATTAATGATTGGAGTATACATAATGTGGGGGATCTACTCCTGGCTGGTGAACTTAATGCTTCCTGCCATGATGCTAATACTCAGTGAAGATTCTTGCCCCCTTGTGGTAATGCTAGTCATACATTGAGACAAGGGTGGGGATGGCTAAATTGTTTGTTTGGATTAGGCCTCTTGATGCTGAATACGGCTGTCCCAGGTGATATACCTGGGAACGCCACCTGGCACAGTGGGAGCTTGTCTTCTTCTGTAGATTATATTTTTGTCAGTGAGGCACTTTTCCACAGGTGCAAGACCTTGACTGTTACAAGTTCGCCTTGGGCCACCATAGCATGCTTGTTGTTGAGCTGAAATGTACCCCAATAATATCTGACCTTGATGGGTCAATTGACTTATTAGTTAATTCCGGTGGTTAGAAGATTGTTTGGAATACCAAACTTATCTCAAGGCTAAATGACAGACTTGCTCTGTGTATGGTTGATTCCTCTTTATCCTGAAAATGTATACATTCACTGTTAACAAGTTTGGTGTGTTTATGGGTGATAACTTTAACGGGGTAATTCATGGATTCATTGTGCGCCGAAATCCATAGTGAAAGCGTGAGAAACACACCATACGCTTGCAAAACGCACGCGTGCACCCATTTACTGATTCATGGAAGGCACTGCACGTGGCTTACCTGGGACCTACGCTGAATCCTCACGTGGCGCACACGTCACAGCAACATCCCGAAAGCTGTGCGCGAGTCGCCCAGTGATGGTGCATAACTTCCAGCGCACACACCTAAAAAGGGGGTGGAACACGCGGAATGGGGAACAGCACGCAAAAATGTGGGCGTAATTGGGGGAAATACGGCAGTGAATCCCTCTGAATGCCCACCTGCACCCTAACAACACATATTTATGGAATTGAACAGGACAAACCCGCACATGCCAAAAGACGCACACAGCCGGAAACACGTCCGCCACGCGATAGCAGGCGGAAGAGGCCCGGCGCAGCATAAAAGCACGCACAAACAACAAGCAAGCATATACAAGCAAGCAGATGTTATGGATAGCGTGGATGGTACGGATGTTAGGGATGAAGGGATGGTGCAGATGTTAGGGATGGCGCGGATGTTGCAGATGTTAAGGATGGCACAGATGTTATGGATGGCGCGGATGTTATGCATGGCGTGAATGTTATAGATGGCGCAGATGTTATGGATGGCGAAGATGTTATGGATGGTGCAGATGTTAGGGATGGTGCGGATGCTGCGGATGATGCAGGTGGTGCAGATGTTGCCAATAGTGGCAACACCTGTTCGCCATGATGTTACCAAATATATGTATCCCCAATATATCCTATGTACCTGTAGCCCCATATATACATCTGCATCCCGTATATTCCTCTATCCATCATGTCGCTATATATGTATGTCACTATGTACTTCCCCACTGTCCTGCTCACGTGGCTGGTCTCAGGCACTTATACTGATAGCCACCATATCACACCACTATGCCTACTCTCTACTATACATCATCATTCAACCAGAACACAGCTATACTCCTGTTAATTCGGCCTAGCTGTTCACATCCGAACATGACTCCACATTCACCTCAACAACCTAATAAAACACAGCTTGCTGAAGCACATTCCAGCTAGCTTAGGTGTTCCTCAGGCCTGACTCAGCCAGAACCCAGTCTGGGTGGCCACCCACCAAACTGAACACATCCAACTGATTTCCTCTGCGCCACACCTATCGCTAAGAAGCAGCTATTATCCAACAACTACACCAGCTGCACACTATCCAACAACTACACCAGCTGCACACATATCCGGTGCACTCACACAACATACAACACTCTCTCTCTACTGACTTGAACTACGGTTCCTGAGGGCGTTCAACCTACCCGCGCTTTGAGCTCACCAATGATACATAAGGCGCTATATAAATGCCAAGTAACATAACATAACATAACTATGATAAGTCTTGCATTTATTCAGGGATGACAACACAAGTCTGGGTCCTGAAATGACAACAGTTCGAATGGTACCTGAAACGTCCCTTGAGTGGAAGCACACACATTAAACGATTAAAAGAAGTGTGCAAAATGACATGAATCACATGATGCAGTATTTTGATATTTCCGTCCATGTTACAAAACATTTGTGGTATCAGCACATGCAGAGTGTGGGAAGAGAGAAGTCTGATGAGAGCTGTTTTGTTTGTTCCCTCATACCGGTCCCATGAGCACCTCCCAAGTGTTCATAGAAACAGAAGTAAAAGCGCGCAGAGCCCATTGCTTAGCACATCTTGCACTATGCACTCCAAGAGGGCAATTCCAGGGACAAAAGGCTACCATACAAGGGGTAACAAAGGCAGATTCTCTTCATGGGGATAGTTTCTTAACACAAATGCCACTGATGATTAACGCAAAAATGCAACATAAGGTAATGAAATACACATTGTCTGGCCCACAGAGCAGATAAATTAAAATAGAGGACCATAACTTGTTGCAGTGTACCGACACACACAGGAAAGAAATACCTGGTTGATGAAATACACCTCATTTATACATAGCAAGAAAAGTATTGACCGCAGAAGGGTGGGTTGATGGAATGATAGGCTCTAAAGCACAAGCCCTCATAACAGCACAACAGAAGGTTGCAGAGAGTGCAAACAGGGTGTGCCTCAAAGAGTGAAATGAAGATTCCAAATTGCACAAATGGGTATAAGATGAAGCAGGGCCAGTACCCATAATACCAATACAAAATGCAACCCAGTGTTTCGGGACAATTGTTTAGTAGAAGTAGGGATGAATGAAGGTTGCCAACATGTTTTTGACACTCCAGGCATGAAGGTGAGCACAGCTCTATTAATGGATCACTATTGGGCTTGTGGGTCGAAGATCCTATATGCAGCTGCTCCAAATTGGGAGGCATATGCTCCATAGTAGTAATAAGTGCACTGGCTCTGGTGGTGCCACGAAGTGAGGTGCAGATTGGTGATTTTTCCATGATGAGTGCAAACACCAGAAAGAAAAGGCCTCTCGCCCTAAAATGTACTCAGAGAGAAAACTACTGTTTGGCAAAATCAATTGAGGCCTATAATCTGAGATACCAGTCGAATATAAGTTGTTCGGCAGAACTGCAATGTTCTTTACCTCTTACCTTGCCCCTGGTTTGCAAGCGGCAACCAATGCCAAATGGCTGCAAATCACTAGATGGGAGTTGCTACAGACAATAAATGCAACAGTAAAGGGGTTTAATGCAATAAAAGAAGAGTTGAGAGCAGTTAGATTAATGACTCTTCAAAATAGGTATGTCCTTGATCTGTTTACAGCCCAAGAGGGGGGCGTTTGCACCAAAATAGACTTGTCTTGCTGTGCATACCTACAAGCAAACGGCGAACAGAAGGCGTCCCTTACAGAGGTCATAACGACCTTACAAGAGCTGCACACTAAAATGGTGTTAGAGGTAGAGGACAACAAACATTATAACTGGGTTAGCTTCCAGTTTTCATGGAAAACCAAAAATTATTACTGCTCATACTGGTACTGGTGCTGGCAGCTGTCTGTGTCCTGAAAATAGCACTGAACCAATGTAAAAAGGCCAGCAAGAAAGCACTGGAAATGACAATAATAGTAAATGTGGATGATCAAATACACAAATATACACAGACAGATGAATCACCCCATATGTATCAAATGGAACAACCTGTTGCACCCCCTTGGACATTGTTTGCATGTCCTGTTAACCCCCACAACTACACCGAACATTGGGTGGATTGTGCAGGGGATGAGGACTGCTGTTTTATGATATCCAATACAGAAGAAAATATAGCACAAGGAGGTAGCCTGAGGGGTGATGAAAATATGGCTACCACTTTTCCTTTTGGATCAGTGTGAAGCACATCCATGCACACCTTCGTCGCCTGCTCTACAATCCATTGGAGAGGCTTCTCATTTGAAAAATCTTTTTCTATTTGAGATTTGATTTGGTATTTAACCCATACAAATACACAGTTTTTAAAAATCTTTGTTTCTATGTTTTATTAAGGATGTATTCTGAAAACCACCCTCCTTAGGGTCTGTGAGATAGACTCCTCAGGTCCCACAGTTAGTGAGTATGCTACTTGCTTTCCCTCTTTTAGAGAGTTATACAGAGAAAAATACTTCCTCGTTTTATCTTTGACTTATTCCTGGAGGTAATCTCTTGTTTGCCTAAACATTGGTAAAACCTAGAAAAATATTGCTCCTCAACTGTACATAGGAAGACTCTGAAATAATCTTGATCTCCTCTAATCGCCAAAGTAAAAAAAGCTTTCAGTATTTTAGCAATGTGGGTGTATATTTTCAATATCTCCTTAGGAGCTTTAGTGATTTTAGAAGGGTGTTCTAGATGGTGATTCTTTTCACATCTGTCTTTCAGGGGCTGACACGGGCCTGGTCCTTCTTCAGGAATTGACTTGTGTGTGGTATCTAGAATCACACTTCTGGTTGCAGCATCAAAGTGTGTTTGTCTCCTTCCTTGCTCTCTCACATCACTAAATATATTTCTCTCTCTGGGCAGTGCGGTGCTCCACCTTTCACGGTGTATCTTCTCTGCTTTTCCCCCTACATGCGGAATATTTGGAAGACGGCCAGTTTGCTTGCTTGTTCTTCCTCCCATATTAACATGCAACATCCCTCTTCTGCGAGCACTGGGTACCGGGCCCCAGAATAACCATTATTTCTTTCTGCTGCTACAGTTTCTCTTTGAACTGCCTCTTAACACTTATAGGCCAGCTGGAGACTTTACATGTACATCGTCTTGCTTTGCCTTTCTAAACTGTAGCTGTATCTCAACAAACTCGGTTTGCTCAACACTTTTCCTCTCAGATGGTTTTGTCATCCTTGCACCAAGAGCCTGTAGTTCATTCATTTGTGTCTTATACTGTGCTCATACATGAATAATCTGCTCACATTATAGCATAAGCTGTATTCTTATGTGTACTTCCTTTAAACTGCTTGCGAATCGAGTGTTCTCTGTGTGTTAACCTTTCTAAAAAAAAATCTCTCTCAATCTTGTACATTATTCAGCCCTTGTTTGCCTGCGTGAGCTGATTAAAATAACCCTCTGTCTACCTACTCTGTGCTCCAGCCTGTTCTCTGAGTTCTTCCTGTCCAGGGGAACTTTCTTCTTAGGTCCCTCGTAAGCACCCTTGAGACAAATGAATTCCCTGTCTGCCCTTTCAATTCAGGATTAGTTTTATGGCTGGTACTTGGCCCTTTATCAAAGATAAATACCATTAGAAATGTGTAAACTTCAGACCGTATACGTTTCTCTGCACTGCACTGGCTCACCCCTGGACTGAGTAATGGTTTCCAAAATAAACCATACTTTTCCAGAAAGCATATGTATAAAATACCCCCAGGTCAAAATAAATCACCTAAATCCTTCTTCTCTGCCATGCTTATTAACTTCTAATGCCACAGCTGGTCCAGACTACTTGCTTACTGAATCAAGCTGCGCGTACACTGTGGTCAGGCACATAAAGTCATTCAGCTAATCAGGTTTCAGCCCCTCTTCCCCCACCCCGAAATGTGAGATGAGGGGCAGGCTTCAGGACGTAGCTCTTGGTTAGTCAAAGAGGGGCGAGAAGCTGTTCCTGAAACTGGCAGCTTTAAAGTGCAACTGTGATAGTGCAGAAAAATGTGTTAGCACAAACGCAGCAACACTTCAAAGTTGCGAATTTCAGGAAAGGCTTCCTTCGCCTCTCTGTCTCAGAAAACTCAAATCCACACATCAGCCCCATCCCCATGATATGATAGCGAATATATGACAACGTTATGTGTTCTTTCACACCCGAGGGAAGGGGCTGATGTGCCCGCCTGCTTCTTGTTAGGCAGAGAGGCGAGAGAAGCCTTTTCTGAAGCTAGCAGTTTTAAAGGGTGTTGCATGTTTGCTCATCAAGTATGTGCGCAATGAGTGTGCATGTAATGTATGTGTGAATGAGTGTTTTTGAATGAGTGTAAGATGTACAGGGGGCTGAGTGTGCATGTAAATGAGTGAGTGTACGGTGAATGGGATGTTTAAATGAGTGAGTGAATGTGTAATTGTGTGTGTGTGTGTGTGTGTGCGCGTGTGTGCGCTTGTGTGTAATGGTAGGCCGCTACCATTTGATCTTTGGGCCCCACGCCAGTCAACCCTTGGGGTAGAACAGAGTGGCAGAGCCTCCAAGTTTGCCTCACCCAATTTCTCACGCGGCCCCTCCATCACCAGTTACCCCTCCCCCCGAAATGTAGGTTTTAATGCGCCCCCAATGGAGGTTTATCAGGAAAATGGGGTTACAGCAGTCCCTTATAGAAATGAAGTGTGGGTCCACTATAATGTGGGAACCTGTTTCTGGCAATGTTTTCTTCAAATCTCTTTTGGGCGTTAGAAAGCGACTCTCCCCCTCAAGGGTACACACAGAGATGGGTATTAATACAAAAGCAAGCCAGGGAAAGGCTGATCGTGCTGTGGCTCCAAGCTATGGCAGCAGAGAAAAAGAGAGTTTATAAACAGCAGCTTCACTGGAAGGGTGATGAGGGTCGCTGACTTCAGCACATTCAAACATGGTTGGATACATTGTATAGTTCCTTTGCTTCGGCCCAAACCCTGACAAAATATCTAGGGAGATGGTTCCAAATCCAAGTTGTGAGTTTGGTAACAGTATCAGATTGTGGGACCCTAGAGCTTCCCCTTCCTGCCGGCTGCCACTCTGATTTACGTTCAAGGCCACAAGGGAAGGGAGGCGTGGATGTCCCACCCACACAAGCACAGCCTGTTTGTGAAGTTCCGCTTCAACACTCTAAGCTTCAAGACCATGGTTGACGGATGGAAAAAACAAGTTTTGTGTTTTTATGTCCACTGTCCTCTGGCAAAAGAGGGAGAGGTGTAAAGCCTACTTTGAAAGATGCCTGTCCCTGGATATAATAGGATGCTCCATTCTTGAGGGGAAAAAAACACTTTGCGTACCTGCTAATGTATTGTATTATTATATTGTATTGTTTATTTATATAGCACCTATATGCAGGAAAGTGTTTCAAAGTGCTCAAGGAGGGTGGGAACAAGGGGGAAAAACAACAGTTGCTCAGACCCCTTGAAACTCTGAGACGATAATAGTCTGCACAGGCAGAGTAAGTGCATAAAATACATTTAGCGGTTGAGACACAGTAAATGGGCCTGATGGCGATTCTGCAGTTTTACCCGTGCAATTAAGGGGAGAAGACAGGGGAGAACAGACAGACGATCTTCAGGCATGTGCATTTGGATTGTGTAAGTGCATAGAAAGGTAACAGGGAGCGGGAGGTCTAAGTGCACCTAGTCAGTGGAGCCTGGGGTAAGTGCAGAGAGAGCCACTCTCTAGGGTTATTTCTAAGTGCCTCGAAGGTGGGTGGAGGTGGGGCTCTGAGGCAAGTGCAAGAGAGGACTGGGAGGTTGCCTGGGACCTCTGAGACTCTGAGGTACACCAGGCGGCCAGTCAGCAAGCTGTAAAGAAGAGGCGGGAGAGTGCAGAGAGCCAGGGTTTAGTAGGGTAGAGTGAGAGCAAAGGAAGAGGAGAAGAGGAAGGTCTTGAGGAGTTTCCTGAACTTAAGAAGGTTAGGCTCTAGACAGAGGGGGGTAAGGGTTTTTATGGTTTATCGTTTTATGTTGGCAAGCTGCATTTAGAGGGCTTGGCGTATTAGGGCAAGGCTGCTTAAATCAGGGGTCATTTCAGTTATATGATGCAGCGGTAGAAGTGTTGAGTAGTTTGGAGTTGGCCTCTTTCAACCGGCCTATTCTCCTGCCTTTCTATCAACTGGTGCCGTTTTGATATGCAAGGTTAGTCTATGGCCCTCATTAGGACCCTGGCGCTAAGGGGTTTGCGCCAGCGTTAGCTGCGCCGACCCCTTACCGCCAACTACGAGTTCCCATAGCGCCATGGTCATTTTTCCGCCCGCTTTTTGCGGGCGTAAAAATCCATGGCGCTATGGGACCTCGGTGTTAATTACGCCACCGTAGTGTACGGTGGCGTAATTAACACCTTCCCCACTCCCATTGAGCCCTATGGGGCCGAAATGGGAATGGGGAAGGGTAAATGGGTCAATGGGGACTTACCGCACCGCCGACCTCGGAATGGGGCGGTAAGTCCGCCATCCGCCATGGCGTAAAGGGACTTTGCGCCATGGCGGAAAAGTCCGCCGATGGCGGAAAAAATCCGCCAGGGTCGTAATGAGGGCCTATGTATTGTTTAACCAGAAAGTTATTTATAATGGAAAATCAGATGTGTATATACTTGGGGGAATTCATTTTAAATGTGGTGTTTTTATTGTGTTCCAATGGCTCATGGTCCGCATTAAAGAAGTAATTGATTGGGACACTGGTCACAACTTTGCTCAGCCACGTATGCTTCTGAGTGTGAAACATTGTCAGCCATTCATACAGCTAGTAAGCAAGATTTCTACAGGGGCCTACCATGTTCCTTCAATGCTTTTTATTTCATATCAGACTATGCATCCCCTAAAGTAACATCTATGGAGCACATCTTTAATGATATCTATGGTGCACAATGAGAAAAGATTTCAACAAACTCATTGTCACTTTTAAGAATTTAGCATTTTCTGGGGGTTACATGTAATTATAACTAATGAAATAATAACAAACTAATTCCAAAATAACTAATTCATTTTTCGTTGTTTTTGGGGCGGGGCTTCCCCCCGAAATTCCCCCTTTTTAAAAATAATAATACTTGTCCCCCACTGCCAAAACCACTATTCCCTCTCACAACCCCATTTTTAGGTTTTTTGAAAATTAGTTATTTTGGAATTAGTTGTTTTTTCATTCGTTATTTTTTCATTCATTGTTTTGGATTCGATATAATCACTGTATACCTTTAATGGGACTTTGGCCTAATAAACACTCATCGGATGAGCATGCCTTATGTGAATCCTGCTTGTTACCTCTTCTCATCAAACTAAGTGCTGGCTGGTGAGCTAGTCTGGCCAACCCCTTGAAAGCCGGCATCTGGCCTTCCAAAAAAACGAGCACTGGTGGTGCCAGCGCTGTGGGGGCTGAGGTGGTTTGCTCTCCAGAGATGATGGCATGAGTGACCTGACAGGGGGCTGCTGTCTGTGAGACCTGCCCGGTGATTCTTGGTTTGCGTTGGGCAGTGATTTATGGCCCGCAATGGACATACCACGGAATTAGCAAAGGGATGTAGGACCGTTTGCACCTCAAGTAAAATGCCCAATAGTGGTAACACACTGTTGTTGGAATGTAACTTATTCTCATTATGCATATTAAGCTTCATGACTTCATCAAACAATGACTAACAACAGGTGACATTATTGTGCACGTGTAATCCTGGAGAGAGATTACAATGATGTCAAATTGGCCCATGTCAGTAGTAGTATATGCACAGTCAGTACTCGTTTTTAGACTTACATCACATTGCATTCTATTACTTGCATTCCTTTGTTTATAGTGGGGAATGAAATTAGTTAAAACAAAAGTATTTGCCAAACCTCTTAACCCTTACCCAGGACAACAGGAGCTTTGTTTCTACATAATTTCGATACTAGTGGAATATACATCCATTTTTTGGGGGTTATTACTTATTTTTAATCCATGGAGAGCATTTGGAAATTTGGGACTGGCAGGATGTAGGGCCAAAGAGCATTTTGTGGCAAGTCTAAAAGAGGCACTCATTTGAAACCCTGGCACATGTCGTTCCTGGTTCCATGCTCCCTCCTTACGCCGACCCCTAACTTTACTTGTTCGGGGCAAGTCAGCCTATTGTATACTGTAACTTTTCCTGCTCATTCCAATGTTGTGTTTCCGGAGGATCCTCCACCACCCAACACGACAAATCTAGACCTTGGCACCAAGGCACATAATACCAGTTTAAGTCTTTGCAGACTGCTCTGCAGTCAACATTGCATGTTGGCGCAAAACGAAAGGTGCAATGCGAAAATGTGCAATGTGAAGCCTATAAAAGTTGCAAACTGTGAAGCAAGAAATCCTGGCCTCACAGCCAGGCTTGTACACTGGACCAATGCATGCAATCCTGCGGAAATTACTGGACCTAATTGGATACTATTTTCTTTGGCTGCCAACATTGGGATCACAGAGGGATTCTCTTAAGGGTGTACTTGAAAATATGCAGCACTTATACATAGTTTAATAGGTTAAAGTGTTTGCTGCATACATAATAACAATGCTATTGATGTTCTGCATTTTGCATTGTTTTACCTGGATGTGGTTGAAATTCGAATTTAGCTATGCTGCATTTTTCATTGTTTTACCTGGATGTGGTTGAAATTCGAATTTAGCTATACTGCATTTTGCATTGTTTTACCTGGATGTGGTTGAAACTCGAATTTAGCTATGCTGCATTTTGAATTGTCCTACCCAATGTGCCTGTCATTCGCTATCATCGTCAATGCATTCTGTGCGGCATAGTCTATAGAGCCTATTGACCCTGCCGACTGCACTCTCGCTACCCACTTCAGTGACTGTCCCATTGGCCTGGCGCCTTACTCCACCCAATTCTGGTATTATGCTACCACGCCTACCTGCCCAAAACTGCCTTATCCTACTACTAAAAGCTCTCATCACATTGTGGCTATCCACCTGCGCACCTTATTTATCACCCCTGAGCACATTGGCACTCATCACTCTGCACTTTGCAACCATGGGCCCTACCTGCAGACTTGCTGACACCTGCTCTAGCATCGCTCCCCAGCATCCTAATATCTACCTTAACGCACCGGCCCTATGGCTCGACCATTTCGCTAAAAAACCTACACCTAATCAACCTTGCACCACCGCCTTAAGAAATCTAAGACTAGGTTCTAGACTCATGGGCAAGAAGGGTCACCCTATGTGCCCTAACGTATCTTTGCAAACCATGAAGCCCAGCTCGTCCCCACAAACCCTCACCCCACCTATGCCCCAAGGCCATCAGACAAACCCTGCCGGCTCAGGCAACAACAGTCTGATTAAGGCAAAGCCTAGCAACGCTGGCCCATTCAAGGCTGCCCTGATTAACGCACGGTCCCTAGCGGCCCACGCCCTGGACATTGCAGATCTCATCAAGAATCAGGAGCTTGACTTCATCGCCATCTCTAAGAGCTGGCTGCACCCTGCCTCCAGCCCAGCTCTTTCACTAGCTATCCCACCAAATTATTCCATTACCAGATGCGACCGTACCTCCAAATGTGGAGGTGTTGCTTTCATATACAAAAACTCACTAGAACTTAGAACTCTACCGAGTACTAAGTTGGAAACCGCAGAGCTACTCTCGGTCAAACTCACGTTATCAGCCAAACAAACGGCCACTATCCACTTACTCTACAGACCGCATGGTCCTCCCACATCCTTCGTGGATGACATCACCGCTCTAGTACTTGATAAAGCTAAAACGAACTCTCAAATTATTATCCTCGGTGATCTCAATCTAGGTTACCAAGACCCCAAAACCCGGCGGCACTCGATCTTGCTAACACCTTAACAGATCTAGGTTTCTCCCACCACATACAAGAACCCACCCACAACAAAGGGCGAGCCTTAGATTTGCTCAGTGACACCAACTGCAACATCCGCCTACTCTCCAGCGCTCCTTGCATTTGGTCGGACCACCACATTATCACCTTCAGCATTGAAGCAGCCACCCCACCAGCGCCTCCCCCCAGCCATCCTCACCAGAAACAAAAAGAACATAACTACTGAAAAGCTACTCCCTCTCATCCTCCCTACACTCAATAATGCCTCTGACTCCTGCTCTGACCCCGCCATCCTAGCCAACATTTACAACCAGTCAGTTCTCACAGCCATAAACTCCATCACCCCACTCAAACTCAGGAGACCCAAACAACACAAGCACCTTAAAAGTCACCCTTCTGACACACACAAGGACAGCCTCCTATTAGCCACCCTTGATTACAAAGACGTACTTCCGCAGGCCAAAAAAGATGCGTACAATAACCGTATCGCATCTGCACAATCAAATACCACGGAATTATTCAAAATCCTTAAGGAACTAGAGTCACCTGTAGCCTCCCCAGACTCCTGTCCCAAAGATAGCAACTGGTGCACTAGCATCCAGTCAGCACTCCTGGGCAAAATTGCCACCCTTCAAACTAAAATTAGCAATAAACAAAAGTCATTACAGTCGGACCAACCACTTCTCACAGCCACACTCAGCTCCCAACACCAAGCTAACCTATCCATTAAACCATTCGCCTTCTCCCCTCTCACCATCCCTGAAGTAGAAGGAATCATAAACAACCTCAAACCGTCCAATTGCCAAGGAGACCCCTGCCCAGCTCCTATCATTAAGGAAGCCTCGCACCACCTTGCCCCGTTCATCACATTTTTCATAAACGCCTCCTTCAAAATTGGCATAGTCCCTGACAACCTCAAGGATGCGTGGGTAATCCCACTACTTAAAAAACCTTCCCTTGACCCCAACATCCCAACTAATTTCAGACCCATCACCACTGTCCCGTTCCTGCTTAAGATTCTTGATCGCGCAGCATACCTGCAGATCCAAGACTACCTCGAATCCAACAAACTCTTGGTGCTAAAACAATCAGGCTTCCGCCCTAAACACAGCACCGAATCAGCCCTGATTGATCTGAAAACCCAGATGGAGAGACTAAGGACAACGGGAAGCTGGCTCTACTCCTCCTCCTTGACCTTTCTGCGGCTTTTGATTTGGTCAACCACCAAATACTCTGCCAACATCTCAAGTCTGCTGCATACTTTTCTGACTCTGCCAATGCCTGGATCCATTCGTTCCTAAGTAACAGATCTATGCGGGTATTTTCACCTTCAGCATCAGCAGACCCCTCTCCCATTCTCTGCGGCGTCCCCCAAGGCTCTTGTGTGTCGCCCACACTGTACAACGTATTCACTAAGCCCCTCTTCGATGTGCTTGACGATCTTGGTGTATCCTACACTAACTACGCGGATGACACCCAGATACTCATCCCCATCACTGGTGACTACACAGCCGACACCAAAACTTTGAATGATGTCTATTTGGTCATCCAGGCCTGGATGGCTCAACATGAACTATGCCTCAACGATGATAAGACAGAGCTCCTACACTAGGATCCACTTATCGTCTCAACAAACTAAACCAAGCCTGTAAGTCCTTCACTATTGACGGCAACGTCATCAAGGTCTCCAAAGACACCAAAACATTAGCGTCTATTTAGACTCCACCTTATCCCTGAACAGACAAACAAATGCTGTTAGGTCGGCCTCGGCCTACACATGCAAACTTATCACCGCCTGCAGACCATTTCTGAACACTCACAATTTCGCTACACTAGCTAGAACTCTTATCATGTCCAAAATAGACTATTGTAGTGCCCTCTACCTAGGGACTAGCCAGTCTAACCTCAATAAACTACAAACTATTCAAAATAATGCCATAAGGGCAGCCCTCAATATTCCCAGAAGGTCCCATATCTCCACTTTCAGATCTGACCTTCGCTGGCTCCCGGTCAAACACAGAATTGCCTTGAAAACGCTAGCCTTGACACACAAATGCCTGAACAACGATGCCCCACCCTACCTCTCATCGTGTCTTGCACTTCACTCCTCCCCCCGTCCTATCAGATCAGCCCAAATTCACAGCCTAATTCTGCCCAGATTCAAACTCCAAAAAGCAGGTGGCGTGAGCTTCCCTGTCCTAGCTTCCAAACTGTGGAACACTCTGCCAACCCACATAAGAGCTGAACCGTCCTTTCTAATGTTCAAAAACAAAGCCAAAGCTTGGCTGTTCACCCAGAAAGCATAAGGTCCCACGCTAGCCGTTTCCTTATCTGTGTATATCTCATTTGTGTATATATGTATGTACTTATGTATGTATATATGCCACTCTGTATCGTTCTTAATTTTTAGCCTGCTCTTATGCACTACCTGTAAATCTCGCCCTGTTATATTGCTGTAACCTGTACTCAAGATTATGTGCCCGGTTGCCCACGGGCCTGGTGCGCTTTACAAATAAATCAAACTTCACACTTCAAACTACTTTATAGCACACATCACAGGTTGAATTGTTCCTTCCCTTGCTCATTGCTCATGACCCCATTACTTGGGAGCCATTTTTGTCTCCTAACAGAAAAGAGAAATATGTGGTGTTGGAATTTATACCATCATCTCCTGCCATTTGCTAGGTCTCTTGGTGCAATGGTAGTAGGTGATGAGGAAACATGCATGATAGTTTTGCTGTTGTGTTAGTGCAGGCAGGTCAGAAGTACTCGGGTTCAGCGAGTGGGTGTGCCTCTAGGCGAATTATGTCCAACGCACTTGTGTGCTCTGAATCCAGAGGGTAGCCTTTTGTGCCCATGTTGCAAGGTGTGTACATTGGCTCGATTTGTGTTACATATGTTGGTGGAAGAGGTCTACAGTTCTGATGTTTTAGTGTGTTCCGGGAGGCGTGCTTAATTGCGGTGTGTGGGTGTTTTAGTGTCTATGCATATTATGAGGTGCACATTTCAATATGAAAGTGTCAGTGATGGGAGCAGTCAGAGGAATCGTCCAATGGGCATTTGAAGTATCTAATCAAGTGGAGCCAAATGGATATCATAGTAGTGGCACTTCTCTGAGAAGAGTCCCTGTGGGGAGTGTCCTGCCCTGGGGGAAATACCCCTGACAACAGAAAACTGGCAGCAACTATCACAAAATCAGAATGGAGCAAAAGAATAGAGGAAACATCCAGAATCCATTGACAGTGAGGCCCCCAAGGAGCAAATCACACTGGAACAAAAGTACAGCAGAGAACTCAAACATGTAATATAATGCATGGCAGATGACGCGCATTGACTGTAAGGAGTCCGGCAGGATGTTTGTTTTTACTCTCACACTGCTTGGTCTTGGTCTCTGGCCACAGGCTCGCCACCTGTTACCCATTTTGTGAGCAGGGTGGTTGTGCGGAGAAAGTGGGCACACTGTTCGTGGTCATGGGTTATGCTTGCCACCTATCATTAATTTTTCTCCCTTCTCGAACATCATCAAGTACACGCGGGTGCCTTTTGCTGTTTCTACCTTATCCTGATGGGTACTTGGCTGGGAAAAGCTCTCCTAGGGATTAAGTCTGCTAGTTACTCCATTTGCTGCCCCCTCTCGCTCCCTTTAAACAGTAGGTCACCCACAATCTCAGTGAGTGACATGAATTGCTTGCTCATTCAAGTTACAAACGTGTGAAATGCAGCTTGCACACACGTCTCTGCAGCAGCTGCACTAACCACATTGGCAGCATCAATTATCAAAGTATCAATTCTCTGGATTTACCTGCTGAAGGGTAAGTGAAAAAATAAGATTGTACAACAGAAATGAAATTCTTGGGGGAGTCTAGAGTTAAATCAAAAAGTGATGGATCCAGGACTTTGAATCAGCCATTGCCACTGCCCTGGTTTCCTTCACAACATCCTCATTTAGTATGCTTGCTTCATGACAGAAGGGTACCAGCCATAGGCAAATGCGTCTTGGCCCTGCCATCAAAAGGTGCAATCCAGGCTGCACTGCTAGTATATCCGTGATTTTGTCGAATAAAACAAAATCGAATTAAGAAATTACCAAATTTTTGGAACCCTAAAACGGAAATTACTTTGAACATTTTTAACTTCTTTTTTTAATAATGCAATCCCCCCCAAACCCCTGCAAACCCCATCACCCCCCTACTCTAATTTTACCCTTACCCCACCCCCACCTATTTATACCAACTATTTCCGGTCAAATAAATTAGGTAATTTCTCATTCGTTTTTTTGGTATTAAGTTATTTGTATGGATTCGGAACTTGCTAGGCCACATCCCCTCTGCATGGCAACACAAGCCACACCAGCCATGTTCTGGCCTTGTGGTCTAGCAGTTCAGGTCAGCCTGCTCACATAGGTGGCGGGACCAAGACTCCTTTGCATACACTGTTTTGGAAGGCTGCCCAGAGCAATGCCACTGATTCTGATTGATTGAAATCTTTCCACCCGTTGCTTTTTGGTTTTTATTATGTCTCTCTATGTGAGAGAGCGTATGCTAGGAGGTGGGTGCCTTGCTTGCTACTCCTAGCGAAATAAAGCAGAACCTCCCTAATTAAAGGGGAAGTTTGCTAAAAAATGTCATTGTCCTGATCTTTTGGGCTTGTATTTTTAAGCATACTGTAATCAATCTTAAAACAATTTCCTTTGCATCTTACCTTAGTTTACTCACTTTTACACATGCGAAAACAACGGGTTGGGCACCACCCTCTTGTGCTAATCTTATCCGTTGATGAATTTCCTAAATTCAAGTGCCCTCGTGGCAAGAATACTGATCGCCCGTACCTCAAACTGACATCTCTAGTCCAAATGATATGCTCCACCTATTTTCATCACGTTCTTGGCTAGCGTAGCCAAACGTGCCCCGTCATCACCCACGCCATAACGCAACTTAACACAGAACCGGGAAGATAAACACACACATCCTCTCACAGCACGTAACTTTTCTTTCTTGTCCCAAACAGGATAGCAAAACATTTATTTTTCAGAAAACATCAATAATATGCAATGTAACAAGTGCTTTTATTTTGCAATGAACACTCACAAGAGAAGATTAAGTCCATGAAATGAACAATATCTTTTTGCAATGTAATTTATAGCGGAAAACATCGAATGCTTCGAATGTTCTTTATAACCTCCTCATGGTACGCCGATTGCGATCAGCGATCGATCAATCCCTGTACTCCAATTCTTGTGTGTCCTTATGTTACACGAGTAAAACTTTCTAATGACGCACATAGTGTTCCGTTCATGAGAAGATATGGTTCTTTGCACTTTCAAGTGCAAGGCTTTCACTTCAGCACGTTTTTACATCATAAACCCTGACAGGTTGCTCCTAATTGCTGATACTGCCAAAAGGCAGATTGGTCCCTGTCGGTTGTCCCACATAACGGTTAGCAAATACGCACTGTTGATGATTATCCGCAAATGATTGAATAATCCATCCAACGGTAGCTGAAAACTATGGCATGTGCAGAACAGTACAATATAGCTGTGTAGATAACAGAATAAAAGAATATATTTTAGTAGCAGTTCTGTAATTGAATATAACAAGTTACCATATAATTCACAACCGAATGAAGCCTAATCATAAACACAAACCACACAGAATGAACACAGACATGACAACATGGGGGAGTAATTGAGACTGCGACGTGCATGAAAGGTTACCGCTGTGAAGAAGGTATAGCTCCCAATGGGATGGAGAACCAGATTCACCCGCTTCACATAGCAGGCTATACCAAAACATAAGGACAGAGTTAGTAACGTTTTCTGTGAACCACAGACAGATGGCATTATAATGGAAGTGGTAAGATTAGTGATCAAAAAGAGAACCAAGTGCCCATGGAAAAGGTTGTGCCACCACCCCACCAAATCCCACTTTATGGTGCACAAGGTTGCAATGGTGACAGCACCCCAGGATATCCCATGGGATAAAAGCAGTGTAGATAGCGTTAGCCTGCATGCAGGTTGTGGTTGCAGGTCTTTGAGGAATAATCATCACAATATGGTCCATCTAACAACCCATAACTCTGCACAGAATATATTGGTGTGCAAAGCCAGTAAGCAATACGTCCAAAAAGGTCACACCTCTATTCACACCTCTTTAAACTATACACAAATAACAATCATTACAGGACTGATAAGCAAACTGCGAGTTACGCACTCAGTTTTTTTTTATAGTGCACGGTATGAATATCCTTCAACATAACAGAACCTACTGTGTCAATTCTTTTGCTCAAATCACACATTCGCAGGTTGCTGAATTAGTCAATATGCATAGAGCACATATGTTGTTTTTAATCGCACAAATATTATGTATAGTTGAGCTTACATAATTTCAGGAAGTTCCATTCTCTTGATGTCACAGTGAGTAACCACTCCAAACAACAGATCGCAGAAATGGAAACTACATTTTCGTATGTCCACTTTCAATATAGTAAATGTTATAATTTTTTTGGGGTATTCCACACATTGTGTCCTTCAAACAGTTGCTGACTTTCGCTAAAGGCCAAATAACAATAGTAGCCTGTTTTCAGTGATTGAAGCCAGAGACGGGTAGGTTTCAATTTTAGGAAAGAATACCACACAAAAAAAACAGTACAAGACGCTGCTTTGGGTAAGTGGTTCAGAAAACACAGACAGTTACAAATAGCAATGTAAAATACGTTTTGCGACAGTGATGTAAAAACAATCATGGAAATTATGTGTTGCTGTTACCTCTGTGGATATATCATCTCTTTAAGAAAATTCAATTGAAACCCCACCTCTCAATCGTCCAGCACTGTTTCATGGCACAAAGCATACCCCTACTCCTAGTGTGCTATATACCAAACGCCCATCATTAATATGTCCCTGTTTCATTCTTGAATCATTTGTTTGCTACTTACACTTCTGGCATATATTGCACGGCTCTTACTATAAATGATGCATGTCCGTTCATGCTCCCTTGCGCACCTGAAGCAGCCCTATCTACCATCATGCGAGACAGGGTGACATTGCATGCTCATACTAAATAGGTCTCCAGTGTGTTCATTATCATGTCAAGTTACCACACGACGCACAAGGTGAACATTTGTACCATGCATTCTACAACAACATTCTATTTTAAAGCACCACAAGCGAAAATGGGAATGCAGGTTGGTGAAAAATAATTCAGAAACAGTAAGTTACATTCATGCTCGGACTAGGCTTGTGCCAATCAGCCGTGCTTGTGCATAGGGGATGGAAGGAAAAGCCTATATGTGTACAAGTGCTGGAGGAGGGTGTTAAGATGGATTTCTAAACTCTGACCTGATGGGTAGAAGTTTAGGAGGCCACCCTCGATTTAGTGAAACGGGGGAACTTTATTGGACAAGTCAGACCAATGTAGGGAGCTTGACAGGCGGTCAAGACTAAGTCTCAGGAGGGGTGAGAGTGATTGGAAGTCCAGAATGAGCACACGCATCAATGAAGCACAAATGACTCGTAGAAAACCATATACGAAAGAGATCTATACATTTATTGTCGTCCAGACCAATAGACACAAGTAAACTTTAGTTATGCGAAAACAGTACCACACACAATGCTCTACTATACAGCATATATACATTTCCTAATGTGACAAATGTGGAAAACACAGCCACAACCTGTAAAGAGAAGGGTTGTTTAACACACTAGGGGCATTAGAACATTTTCCAGAGTAATTCCCTAACTTTCCTTTCTAGTCCAGCTTTAAGAAGTGGGGAGCCTTGTGCTGAACAGTACAGTTGTGCGTAAAAAACGCACAGTTGCACAGGCGAAGCAAAAAGCGTGTCTTCTTGGGAAGGCTGTAACAGGTCAGGAAAGGGCTTGAGGCGATTAAGAATTAGCTCCCACTATTCGAGTAGGATCTGCCCTTGGTGGCAGAACAGTTTTCAAAAGGTGAGAATAGCTAGGGAGCACAGGCTAACTCAGCCAATATCGAACACCTCTAGGGGATATTCATGCATAAAAGGGATTGGTTGTGCCAGAGGGAAACCGGCAAGTGATGCAAGTACTCAGCGACCCTCAGCACAGTCTGGACAAACTTTGCCAGTTTCGTCGAGGTCGTAAGTAGGTTTAAGTAGTATTGACTTGGAGGATGGGCCAGGGAACCTGTGGGCATCATGAGGATCAGACCAGCGATAACTGCAGCAGTTGGGTCAATTCCGGTTGAGGGAAAGTGTTGTAGAAGGGTACAGTTTTTATCAGTTTGTGGAACTGTGAAGGGTGCTCCAGAAGTCTGACAGGGGCATGGATCCTGTTGGGAAGGAAAGCACCTGCGGGGAGAGAGACCTGCCACCCACTCTCAGATTGGAGGAGTATTTGACTGTCATGGAGTTAGAATTAGAGGAGTCTACAGCTGTATGAGCATACTATTTCAGGAAGGAAAATAGAGGTTTGTGTGGTCTCAGGACCCAGAACGGTTTGTGATTCTTGCAGAGGGTCTTGCATTTGATCCATGTAGCCAACTGGAGCCATACCATAGGATAGATTTTATGTTTGAGATGACATCCTTTTTATCCCTTTCAATTGCCCTTTCAGCAAATTTAGAGTCGATGGGACGCACCTCCACTTCGTCCCTATAAAAAACATATCCCTTATTGGAACGACTTATTGCATCTGCTAAGGGGAGGAAATCAGCGCAAGTGCCATGGATTGCATGTGTGCGTGGGTTTGGGTCTAGCAGAGGGTTTGACAGACACCAAGCCTCAGTGAACTTTCACAGCTGGGAAATATCAATTTGCATATCAGTCTTTCTCGCATCCACATGGTCAGTCCAGCACCAAAATGCTACGGCAATTCTCTTTTGAACAAGAGTACCAACAGCAACCCCATACATGTGTCTTCTAGACAGAGGACAAGCAATATAAATGAAGGAAATGTAAAAGAAATACATCACTGCATCATGAACCCAATTATATTGCCATAAATACATATTTTTTAATACATTATCTAGTATTGATATTGCAAGTGTAATACCATTAGATTGTTTCTGTACAATGTCCAAACATTGAGGAACATATCGAAAATGTGATAGTGAGCAGTCAACCTTTTAACAAGTTCCAATTCTGGAGGACAAGGCTCATTTGCAATGCTCTGTGGCATTGTATGTGTCCTGGGAACAAAATCAGGAGTCATTCAATGAGTATGCATGGCCAGCACAGTCAAGGTGAGATCTTTCACAAATTCAAAATCCATTTTCTGGTATATTGGCTTGGCCACCCATTGTTTGCTTCGTTTTGTAAAGGCCACGAGGTAACAAAGCATCCCGAAAGTTCCTGCAGTTTTCGCTTGTTCCCTCCCAACGCTTTCATTGTGTGCAAGTACAGCTAGTCTTGTTCTAGCCTCCATACGTCTATACCAAAATGCAACCTTTTGGGCCTGTACTTTAGGCACATATTATGCAACACCTCAAAAATCTTCAGTATGGCAGAATTCAGTGAGTCCTTTCAGGTCTCTTGAAAGCGTTTTATCATACACATCTTCTAAAGTGCTGTGTGTGGAGGGGAACATGGCACCAACCACTTCTTCTATGCAAGAAGAAGTGGTTGCTCTTTCGTTAAAGGTCCATGTGCAAATTCATGGACATTTTTGTTTACTCTCCATGAGTGCACGTTGGAACAATGGTGCATCAATGAACACCATTTTCAAGTAGAATTTCTGCAAATCCATCCCAAGTTTTGGAGCTCCACCAAAGATGGTTGCTGATAGACTGAGAACACTTTAAAAGGTTTACCGAACCATTTTTTTTACTAGCAGCTGTAATCTTTTTATTGATTGTTCTGGCAATGTGCCAATCATCAAATTGATGCTGAATGTGCAGAAACTGCTCTTTCATGGCCTTTGCAATTCCAACATGCTTTTCAATGGATATCAGGTCTATTTGCATTCCCCTCGATTCCAGATGTACGATGGATTTAATGCAACCATGTTTCTCCATGGCTGCAGACATTGTACATTCAGACACCTGCATGATGACCTAACTCACAATTTGTTTACTTTCATGTCTTGAAAGTGGTAAGTGCAGTACTTAGCGGAACATCCTGGACTCTTGCACTGTCCATCACCAGCTAGCCTGGCACTTTTGCCAGAGAATGTACCGTCCATTGACATCTGTTCAAGGTTACAGGCATGACTAATAGCGGGGAATAAGAATTCCCTCTGATATTTGTATTACTGGGTTTTTAGCAAGGAACTCAAGTTGCACAAAATAACAGAAACTGGAAATCTCACTGAAAATTGATCCGTTGGACACTAATGCTGCTGAACAAAGTACATTTCCAGCAGGCACTTCAGCGAGCATCAGTCGAATCCAATGTACTTTTGCTCCTTTAACAGCCAATTGTCCTGCAGAACTGTGTTTTGCAACTCGACGTTGGTGGACAATTCCCACACACTAGTCATACTGAAGTCGAGCTCTTGAACAAATTCATCAGTCAATTGTGTTGATGCCTCAGCCTCTGTTAGTTCAGGCTGTGATATTTGCGCGTGAATAAGAGAAACAGGTAACATTGAATGTTTGGTGGGTGGAACAATTTTAGAGGGTGTAGATTGTGTCAAATGGTCTGCAGGCAATTGCAATGCATCTTCATTGTCTTCAGTTTTATCTGGGCAATTTTCCAGAAAGTAGCAATGGTCCATGGTAACTTTGTATCAGTTCGCAGGTGAGATTCCATTTATTTTCCGACCACTGGACATATGCATCACAGGTCTGAATATTGGCTGGACCACACTGTGCCTCAAATAGTAGTTGCTGTATTGTGACATCTGTTTGACAAACAACATCTTTAGTTTCAGTTGCTTTCTGAGTCTTTATACTCCTCTTCCTTCTGGGCCTCTAACAGGTTCATAGAAAAACATGCTCAATGTATAGCACACATACAGAAGCTACCATTTTCCAACTAAAACATAATATGACTAAACCATCTGCTTAAAAACCTCTCCAAAACAAACAGGTTTGTTATTTACCCTTGTTTTCTTAATTCACTTCAAACCCATGGACTTTGCTTTGCCAACCACAACATCAAGCTGATATAAGAGAGTTTTTATGCAGTTTAAATCAAGAACATTTCTTTTTGACTCAAACAAACATATGTACATATTTACAAACAGAACCAACTTGACGGACTTAAAAAAAAATACAACATTATACAAATGTAATCCCAATCCAATGTGATGTTCAATTTTATTTCATATTAGTTTATTTATACCTCTGCTCCATGTGCCTCTTCAAATTCAACATTTTCAGTACATTCCTTGGAGAGAAGAATCATTAAAAAAAAGTTAAATGTCAATCAAAATTAAATGTCAAATCTTTCATCGCACAGAGCACTTCCTCACAAAGTAGTTTAAAATGATTGTGAAACTTATACTATAAGGTTTGTTGTTGCAACACAAAAAGAACATTCGTATGAACATACCCTTGAAAACTGTGTATGTGATTGGGTCATTATATACATTTCAGATTTCACCTGACAAACCTTCCGAGATGACACATGGACTTCGTCTGAAATCACCCTGAAAAACATAGTGATTATAATGTTGCCTTCAAAAGTAGTTTGCTTTGTAATGTTTCCTTTCAAATCTATTCTGCATTAGGGAGGAAGTGTAATGTTAGAACCAAAATCAAAAAAGTTTGAAACATTGCAAGGTTGCATTCATTTCAGTCTCAAAGTATATCTTTTGTAGGATTTACTTTCATTGTAGCAAGGAAACTGTAAGCATGCATACCTCATTCTCTGGACCTGTTGCAAACAAGGAAGTGATTGCAGTCGAAGTTACAGCATCCCCTATGACATAGAACTTGTTTTAATACGGATGTAAAAGCAAAATTAAACTGAAAACATGAATGCAGATGATTGTACATACTGAGAGACACCCATACATGCTACTCTGTGTAAATAACCAATACTATACATAATCAAGTTCAATATGTTTAAATTCCAAGCATAACACATGCATGTATTGTTCATTTGCATATAAAGGTCTAGTACAACATAATTACTTGATAGGCGAGTGAGGTTGATGTTGACTCAGGAAAATTAATTGATGAAGGATCTTGCTCCTTCATTTTAGGTACATTGTCAGATAAGAGTACAATGGAAAATGTACATTAGTATTACAAATGTGGTCACATACATTGCTCTATAATATCACTTTGTGCATGTCGTTTGGGCTCACCATTGGGATACTAGACGTGTCAGTGGTTTCGTCACTGGTGAGGGTCTGGGCTTCCATCAGTGAGCTCTACGTAAAGAAGGACATGTTAACCCGCACATTGCGAAAACATTAGGCGACTTTTAAAGGGCACCATGGAAGTTTTCATTAAGGGTCACATTTCACTGATTTATTAGAGTGTCCTGAAAGTGCAGATAGAGAAAGTAGTCTAAAGTGAAACATTTTAAAAGTTGGGTAATTCTGGTAAGTAGGGAATCTTGAGTAATACAACATTGATGGCAATAAACACCAAAAACTCTGAACTGTTCATGAAGTTACCTTTTCAATACACTATTTTAAATTAATTGAGAGATCATTGAGAAGACATATTTATACAGACCACTGTCCTAAATGCCAACAATCATAACCCATTCATCGTGCACTACTCAGCTGAGCCACCGTGTGCCGAAATTGAGTCGGAATTGCATTAGGAAGCAATTTACAAAGAATTCTGGGTCGCCGCCTTTTCTGTGCTTTGCTCATTCATACATATTGTCGGTAAAGTGCATTCTGCAGACGCGAAATGGATTGGTCCTCACATCTCCCAAGACAGCCTGGGCTCAACTTTCAATCTCGTCCACTGGAAATCCACAATTTGCAATCCATCTTCTTATTAAATCGATATCCTTTGGGAAAATATGCAGGACTGTGCCCGGAGTTTTGACATGGCTCACAGAAGGGCAACCGAAAACGATACACAAGCCATTCTTGAAAAGTCTGTAAGATCTGAAGAAAAAATATGATTTATTATTACAAATAATAATTTATGAATGTGAATAAAGCAACTATTACACAGCCCTGGCTGTAAAGTTTGTTTTAAATAAAGAAAGAAAACCTGTGTAACCTAGTCTAATTAACACAGTGATCACTTTTGACAGAACAGATTGTTATGCCGCAAATTGTACTGGTCCATTGAATGTACTTTCAAGCACCAAAAGAAAACATGCTTTCAAACATGGACGAGGAAACATTCCATTCTGTTACAATGCACCGTGATGCAGTGTGCCATTTACAGAGAACAAATAATCAGACAATCGATAATGGTGAAGTCTTTTAGATATATGAAAATTAGAATACAGTGTACAATAGGTGGATATCGACTGAAACTTTCAGAGCAGCGATCGATGAACATACAGAACCAAACAGGCGACCTACCCTTACTTGGAAGAACAAATGAGCTGATTCAGCCAGCTGGAGAACAAATAGCTGTGGAACAGGTAGCAGGGGAACAGGTAGCTCGATGACGATATACCTTGTGGATTGCAGAGATGTTCTCCTGGTAAATGTCAAGGTTTAAAAAGGCTTAGAAAAGTGGCTGTGTATGTGAATGTGTGATGTGTTCATTGACAGCCATTCAACCTCGATGCCAATGTTTCACATCTGCCATACCCACCCACCTAGCCAACTTTGCGAGCACACACGCATAAGCCTGCTTGTACTGCCTATGGTGCAATAGAGCCACGGCTGATCCACAAACACGAAATGCTTGGGTAGGCCCACGTCTTTGGACAATGTTTGCCAGTTTGATGAGTTCCTTCAATATGCAGCTAGTAGTAGTGAAGACTTTTGCTGAATACATATATTTTTAAATGCACAATTTGCATCACCATTTGTTCAAAATTCTCCCCATCAGGTACTATTCAAACAGTTTTTGAAAAGGAATGAATAGAGTCTACCAACTGTGGACCACGTTTTCTTTGGTTCCCCTCCCCATGACAATCCTATGGCCCAGTATGACCTTGTTCATAGGTGCCAACTGCGATTGATAGTATGGAGGGGGATGGATGTGGACGAGGGGAGTGCAAAAGGCTCGGAACAATGTTCAAAGGACACAACTCATGTTGATTGCAGGGATGGGGTCTTCAAAGGGGAGTCTGGAGTCATCGGGTCTAGGGTGGCCATATGAACAATGTTCACCGTACATAAGATCCATTTGAAGTGTACATGGTGTTTGGCACCTTGAGCGTTCCATCTTCCCAGCCCCGTCGGGAGTACATGGTCATAGGTGTGAACTGCTATTGTTACTGGAGGGGGATGGATGGGCATGAGGCGAGAGCAAAAGGCCTGGAACAATGTTCAAAGGACTCAAACGTATGTTGATTGCAGGGACGGGGTCTTGAAGAGGGGAGTCTGAAGACACCGGATGTGGGGAGGTAATGCGAACAATGTTCACTGTGCGGAAGATCCCTTTGAAGCGTACAAGGTGTTTGGCACCTTGAGCGTTCCCATCCTTCCAGCCCACTCAGGAGCGCACAGTCATAGGTGTGAACTGCCATTGATATTGGAGGGGGGATGGATGGGCATGAGGCGAGTGCAAAAGGCCCGGAACAATGTTCAAGGGAAACAAAAGTATGTTGATTGCAGGGACAGGGTCTTGATTAGGGGAGTATGGAGACACTTGGTGTGGGGAGGCCATGTGGACAATGGTTACTGTGTGGAATCTCCCTTTGAAGCATACATGGTGTTTGGCACCTTGAGCGTTCTTATCCTCCCAGCCCCCTTGCGAGCGCCCGGCCACAGGTGCGAACTGCCATTGCTACTGTAGGGGAAATGGATGGGGATGAAGCGAGTGCAAAAGGACACCAACCATTCTTTCATGGCCCTCATAGAGGATTGGGGTTTGTTCTTGATTCACTGAAAAATTCAAACAACTATTGGTATATGCTAATTTGTATTTTATTTAGTTTAGTGATTTTGATGGTACAAACAAACTACACATTGTGCGCATGAGGTTGCATCACAGTGTTTAAAAATCCCCTGTACTGTCCACTGTCACTGGGGAATTTGGCACGAATGGCTCGAACGCCACAAGCAGGTATTACTCGTCGAACGCGGAATCCAAGCCTCCCATGCATCCACCATGTAAACGAACGGTAGGCTACCAGCCTGTACAACCTGTGAAAGAGAAACAGAAATATATTAATTGAATGAACCAGATAAGTGTACTACTTTACTTGAAAGTGCATCATAAATTTGATGGCATAGTTCCCCTTAGAAAAGTACCTTTCTGAAAAATGTACTTGAGCTTTGAAGTATGGACACATTACACCATTACCCATTTAAGCAAGAACAGTTTGGGCCACAGAGAAAAGTAGCATTTTAGTCAAAAGTGAAAGACACGGAAGCAATGAACACTCTGAGTTGCAAAAAGTGCAAGAAATGTATTCAATGCACAGACTACATTCATTTGTCAGTGATTGATCAAAGTTACGACAATGTAGGAGAACAACATGAAATGTAAATCGTCTCAATGGTCAAAATCGCATCACATCTAGAGTATTCTTACTCGTTACTTGGATTTCGAGGGCGAACTGCTGCACAATGTTTGTGCATAATATATTATAAACAAAGAGGATCTCCAATACCTCGGGAACACAATGGAGCCAAAACTAACATATGACAGAGGATGTTCCCGAGAGGCTCAACTTGTAGTGTAATTTAGAGGACTGTCAGTGCATATTCAACTGATAGCCTAAACAGAACTAATCATTTAATAAAACATGTATATTTTTGTCTCACCAATCAAACCTCAATTGTGCCTATTGTTGGTAGCACATATAATACAGCATTCAAAAAAATGTTTTTTTATAAGTACAGAAAATATATATTTTTTTTATTTTAGAAGAGAGAACATGAATATAGACATTTGATGGCTTCATACATAAGAAATATTTATACAAATAAGTAAACATGTATAAACAAATCAGCAAATCTAAACAAAATGAATTCAGTTTTGTTAGAAAGGGCAACAAAAAAAATTATAAGGGAGAAAAAGAGTAAGAAGAAGGGGAAGAAAGCAGCGAAAACAATTGGCAAAGCAACAAACACTTATTCTGTTGAAGGTCTTTATCCATCCAAATTACGCAAAGAACGCTAGTTCTGATAAGGATTTTGGTCTATCCATGCAATTGTCCGTGGATAATTTTAAAGAAAAGGTAGACTATAACTGACTGGCCTTTACTAGCTCAGAGGTATAATTTGTGAACTAAATTATGACAAATCAATGTTAGTCTTTTTTCACACAAAAGCTAAATGAAAAGTTATGCAACAGGCAAAAATACTGCGCATTATGCCTAACTTAGGCAGGGGAACAAAAAATGCAGCACAAAAGAATTTGTGTAACAAACTAAAAGTAATGTAAGCATTTACTTTTAATAAGACAAAAGACCTGTGAGGTTGTATCACAGGCTGAAATGATGTACAATTGTACATTAATGCTTTTAGTCAAACAAAACAACCCTAGAAGGTTATGTCACAGGCTGAAACAATGTTTGTGCATAAAGACCATCATAATCGGCAACACAGACCTTGAGAGGCAGGCGGCCCTGAAGTCATGGAGCAAAGTAACGCATAGCGGTGGTGTGGTGGTGTGCCTTCTTCGGCTATTTAGGCCAAGCATTCAGAGTTTTCTTGGCAGCAGCAGTTCTCCACCTCGGTTGACACTACCTCGTAACGATTGCAGGTACACCAGTTTGAAACGTCTTCCATGCGACTATGCTCAGGCTCCAGTGATTTATCTTCCCAACTATCATCCGATTCCCCATCGTTTCTGCTTCTTTCTCTTTCTCTTTCAATTAGTTCCTCTTCAGAATATTCAGGCTCGTACTGGTAGGGCTGTATTGTTGCCATAGTTCCTGGAAATTAAATTAGTACAAAATCCACAGTCAGAAAAATAAGAATGTTTTTGTTTGTATGTAGCAACTACTGGTAAAGAAAGAGAAGAAAATACATTGCAATTTTAAAAATACCCATAGAGCAAATAAATGTACAATTGGCACAAACTATGACATTATCTAAATTTAATAAGGTTTGGTGAAGACATTGGTACAGAATATGACAAATATTTAAATAAGATGCAAGTACCAAATTAAATCAGTTCTGCTAGTGTAAGTACCTGTTGGTGGGGTATCGTACTAGGAAGATAACTGAACGGAGCAGACACGAGTCACTGGCGATCAGAACTACATGCAGTGAGACGAATGAAAAAGCAACTGCAATGTTGTCTGCTCAGAAAGGGTCTGTTTATACTTGTCAATGAAAGAGGCGTCCTGGCATTTCCATGGAGACACGTCAATAGCTTGCGCACAGAGAACATTGACATGTACGTACATTGGCGTTGAGAAAAGGGGTGTAAGCAAGCATCTATTGATGTCCGTTTGAGGGGCGGGCGATCTGTATTCTTGCCGCGAGGGCACTTGAACTTAGGGTGATGCATCAACGGATAAGATTACCACAAGATGGCAGCCCCATTGTTTTTGCATGTGTAAAAGTGAGTAAAACTAAGGTAAGATGCATATGACATGTTTTTAAGATTGATTACAGTATGCTTAAAAATACATGCATGAACAATTGAGACAGTAACATTTTTGAACAAACTTCCCCTTTAAGACCAGCAAGGATGTGCCTGAAAATGGCCAGGATATGAAGGCGGCTACAGAATGATTTCAGCTCTTCCTGTTATGTCTACCTACATGTGGGTTTAAGATGTAATTAGAATGTATGTTTGTCTTTGTGAAATCGTGGCCCTGCCAGAACTGGTCATGGCTGGGAGTAGTAAGTACGGACCTTCACAAGCTCATACTGTTTGAGTGATTCTAGTGTGCCTGGAAGCAAACCCAATTTATCGTGTGTTTTGTGGCCCATGTTTGGAAGCCTATATGATACAACACCTGGGGGCTTACGCTTTTCTCACACCCACTGCAAATGACCGTCCTAACTCCCCCGCCCGACCACCAGCAATCCCAAGATTGCACCACTGAGTTGGCCCACCTAGATAAAACGTCTTGTCCCCCATTTAAATTAAATTATTGTTCTGGCCTCTGCTCCAGTCGTGTAATACTAATTCACCCAATTTGCATGCAGGAACAATATTTCATGTTCCACCCAAGACATCCGATTTTTTTAATAAGCACAACAGAGTTTGGTAGCTCAGAGATTATTCTTCTCTTTCTGGAAATCAAAGATTGCTACGAGCATGGATAATTGGATCTCTATGCTGACTGAACCTGCTTGTTTAGGACAAACAGCTTATTGCCACATAAATCCTTTCAAGGCTTTAACAAATATCTGGTTTGCTCGTTTTGATTGGTATTCCGACTGGTGCTCTAACATCAGACCTCAGAATATTGATAACTTGCACGCAGAGTTCTGAGTAAATCAGTGTCATATCTATTGGGCCATGCAACATTGCTTGTTTCTTGGGAGAACACGTAGATACCTTTGCATCCGTTCACAAAATAGCTCATTTGCAATAAAATTGCGTTACTAAAACACGTTGTGGATTTTTGTGTAGCTTATTTATAATGCACAGGCAGAACTCTGAGAAGTAGCAGATCACTGTACAGCGAACCTGCAACAACATTCAATGCATACCAATGAAGGGAGGGCTATTGAGCAGAGCAATCTTATGGAATTTGGCGGCCCTGGACACAGGTTCCTTTGCGGCCCCCGGAATCAAAGGAAGGGATACATAATCTCTGGTCATGCCCCCACCCCCACAATGTGATAACAATCCACAGCTTGATATGCTGCCCCACAGCAATCAAAATATGCGTGGGTACTCTTCAGACTTGCAGCAATTGGAATAGTAAACAAGTGGCATTTCAAGGGCAAAATTAGCAGTCCACCGGATACAGGAAACATTCTAACAAGTATTGGCAAAGCCAACGCTTTGGCTTTTGTGTAGGCATGAGATAGGTTGTTATCATGCGCTGTCATAATGGTACTGCCTGATAATAGGATGGCAACAGCTGGAAAATGGTGTGAGTAACAGCTGGAAAAGGGTGCGAGTACCTGGGTATTTGATAGATGTTCCTGGAAAATGCCTATCTATTTATTTATTATTTATTTATTCGGATTTATTTAGAGCGCACATCAGCCCGGGGGCATCGTGGCGCTGTTACATGAGGACATACATAGTCTGGTTACCGTAGAAGGAAGGTGGTTACAACAAAGCAGTTTTCATTACAATGGACGTTACGTATCAGACATATTTCGAAACAGACGTGTGCGAGCTGGAGTGGGTGAAGGAAGGATAGAGTTAGTTGAATAGAGTGGTTTTGAGAGATTTGCGAAAGGAGTACAGAGAGGGTTCTGCTCTGAGGGCGTTAGGGAGGGCATTCCAGAGTTTAGGAGCTATGTGTGGGAAGCCAATGCCGCCGGCTTTGGCTCTTTTTACAGTGGGTACTCGGAGTTGGTTGGCATGGTGGCTTCTTCTGGGACGGGTGGAAGAGTTCTTAGTTATAGTTTCAGATAGGTAGGGGGGTGCTGTATGATTGATGCACTTGTGTGTGAGAGTAAGGATTTTAAAGTTGATTCTTTCCTTAACTGGGAGCCAGTGGACAAGTCTTCTGGCCTGTGAAATATGTTCAGTTTTGGGAATGTGTAGTGCAGCGCGGAGGGCATTGTTTTGCACTATTTGGAGTCTGTTTAGGTTCTTTGACGATGTGCCTGCCAGGAGGGCGTTGCAGTAGTCCAATCTGGCTCCTATGGTAGCTCTGGCTATGGAGAGGCAGTTAGGCGTGGTGAGGTAGGGTTTTATGGCATAGATGAGTTTGGTAGTCAGAGCAGAAGCTGAGGCGATGGCGTTGGTTTGTCTTGTCATTGAGAGTGTGGCGTCAATGTAGACTCCTAGGGTCTTGACGGTGGAGGAGACAGGTATGCTAATATTGTCGATGAGCATGTGAGAATAGTTGGGGCTAAGTTTGGTTAGTGTTTCGTTGGGGGCTAGGATGATGATTTTGGTTTTGTCTCCGTTTAGGCAGAGACCATTGATAGCCATCCAGGTTTGGATGGTCGAGTAGATTTTGAGGAGGGCTTCTGAGTCTAGGTCGTAGTCTCCGGAGAGGGGGAGGAGAACTTGCGTGTCATCTGCGTAGTTAGTGTACGCTATGTTGAGGGAGTCCAGTAAGTCAAAGAGGTGTTTGGTGAATAGGTTGTACAGGGTCGGAGCAGTGCAGGATCCTTGTGGGACACCACAGTTTATAGTGGTGGGGGGGGGCGCTGTCCTGGTCTGAGTACACTTTCATGGCCCTACCTTCAAGGAAGGATGTGATCCAAGTGGTAGCCTTGTGAGAGAAGTGTGCAGCATTGAGGAGGTGATATGTGAGAATGCTGTGGTCGACCAAATCAAATGCTGCAGAGAGGTCGAGCAGAAGGAGGAGAGCAGGTTTGCCTGTGTCCATTATTTTGGTAATTTGATTTTTTAAATCTAGAAGGGCAGTTTCCGTCCCATGGCCTTTGCGGAAGTCTGATTGTCTTTGCCTAGGATGGAGTTGGTTTCCAGGTAGTGTTGGATTTGATTGTGTGCGGCTTTGTCTAGGATTTTGAGGAGAAAGGGGACGGTGGTGATGGGGCGATAGTTGTTAGGGGAGGAAGGATCGAGAGAGGGTTTTTTCAGGAGCGGGCGGACCCAAGACTCTTTTAGGCATTGTGGTACAGTTCCAGATGCGAAGGAGGCATTGATGAAGGCTGTAATGATGGGGGTGAAGGATTCTGAGCACTCTTTGATTAGTGAAGGTGGGCAGATATCCCCTTTGCAGGTGGAAGGTTTAATTTTTTTGAGGAGGTCTTTAACTTCCGTTTCTGAGACTTCTCTAAAGGCAAAGAGGGGTGTTTGTGAGAGAGAGTTATTGGTGGAGAGTGTGGGTGAGCAGGTGGGGGTGTTGAGGGCTTTGCGTTGTGAGGCTATTTTGTCTTGGAGAGTTTTAACTTTATTGAGGAGGGCAGCCTGGATGCCTGTGCACCAGGCTTCATCCTTGATGATTTCATCTGGGACGGAGGCCGGTGTGGAGAGTTCTTTGAATATGGAGAATATTTCTCTTGATTTGGAGCTGGCATTAATAATTCTCTGATTGTAGGATTCGGATTTAGCATGGAATATGGCTTTTTTGTAGGTCAAGGAGATCTCTTTAAAATCTTTAAGTGAGGATTGATTAGGTGCTGCTTGCCATCTGGATAGGGCTTTGCGTTTCTTGGTGAGAAGGTCAGATAGTTCTTCAGTGAACCATGAATTGCAGTGCATTGATTTTTTCCCTTTTTTTTCTTCTAGAGGGGCAATGAGATCGATGGCTTGAGTGAGTGTGCTGGAGTAGATGTTGGCTAGAGAGGTAGGGTCATGGGTGAAAGGAGGCTTGAGTTCAGGGATGTCGAGGAGAGGGGCGAGGTTGGAAGCAGTGAGTTTTTTGGAGCTTCTTACTTTAGCGGGTGGGGCATGAGTTAAGGTTTTATGAGTAGGCGTGGTAGGAATGGAGAATTGAATGAGGTAATGGTCCGTCCATGGGAGGGCCGAGATGGAGGTAATTGCAGATGAGCAGTTGTGATCCGCTAGCCAGTCAATGGATCTGCCTTTGTTATGAGTGGGGGCAGTAATTTTGTGTTCGAACCCCATGTTTGATAGTTCTTTGGCTAGATTTGCGGCTGCTTTGTCCTTTGGGTCAGCTAAACCAAGGTTAAAGTCCCCTAGAAGGATGCTTTTGGTGGTGCTTTTGAGGTTGTTGCCTATGTTTAGGAGGAGTTGTTTTTGGAAGTCTAGGGGTGATCCTGGTGGTCTGTAGGTGATAAAGAAGTTTATTGTGCAATTAGGTGAGAGGGCTAGTTTAGCCGTGAGTAGCTCAGCGTTGTTGTCCCATTGTTGATTACACATTCTTAGGGAGAGGGTGTCTTTAAAGATGAGGGCGACGCCGCCACCACCTTTGGAGTTTTTTCGGTCCTGTCTGAGAATGGTATAGTTTTGAGGGAGAGCGAGGTGGATGGAAGGACTGGAGGCTTCATGGAGCCAGGTTTCGGATATGGCAAGTAGGTCGAGATTGTGGGTGGTGATAAGGTCATTGATTTCAATGGCATGGGCATGGATAGAGCGCGCATTGATGAGAGCGCATCTTAAGTCTGGTCGTAGGGTGTGAGTGTTGGCGTTGGTGGTGTTGGGGGTGGGCGATGTGTATTTGGGGGTGTGAAGCTGGGGCGTGATAGGTGCAGCGTGATGGGTGCTAGCGTGATGGGTGCTAGGGTAGTGAGTGTGGACAGAGGGGTGAGTCTGGGCGGCTGATGTATGGGTGCGAGAGCTGAGTCTGTTGTTCCTAAGGAGTGCGGAGTGTGGAGTGCTGCGGAGAGTTAGGAGGTGTTTGGTGCGTGTTCTTAGTCTGTGGAGCCTGAGGTGGAGTGGGTGATGTCCGGTCGGATTGGTGGGGTAGTTGAGTGTGGAATGGAGTGCAGACGGCGCTGTGGTGTGTATGAGGTCAGATGGTGGGGTAAGGCATGGGTGGGCATGCAGGTCTGGGTGCGTCATGCTGTAGATGGCCAGAAGGGAGAGGGCTGTGAAGGAGAGGGATATAGAGGAAGGGAGGTGTGTAGGCGCTTTGGGGTGTGTGCCGGGGGGCTGCATTTGTAGACAAGAGATGTACAGCAGTGCCACTAGTGGCATGCAATAACACAATAGAGCGGGGCCGCTAGGGGCAGGCAGTACAGGGCCGCTGGGGCAGGGCCGCTAGGGCAGGCAGTTACGCAGTGGATCAGGGCCGCTAAGGGCAGAAACGAATGTCTGAATATCACATCAAAATGGCTAGATTCGAATGGCAGAATATCACATCAAAATGGCTAGATTCGAATGGCAGAATATCATATCAAAATGGCTAGATTCGAATGGCAGAATATCACATCAAAATGGCTAGATTCGAATGGCAGAATATCACATCAAAATGGCTAGATTCGAATGGCAGAATATCATATCAAAATGGCTAGATTCGAATGGCAGAATATCATATCAAAATGGCTAGATTCGAGTGGCAGAATATCACATCAAAATGGCTAGATTCGAATTTGTATGGGCACACTATGGGATGAGGGCTAATTTTTTCGAGGTAGGGTAAAATAATAAAATAATTTTTTTAGTGGCATAGACTGGGCAGGACAAGGGGTGGCTAGCAAGGTACATATGCATTGAGTGCGTAGCTAATAGTATGACTATGGCATTTTGGGCGGCACATATGGAAGTAACATGCATGTCTGGGGATAGTGTAAGGGGTAGATAAAGCCCGCAGGCTTACCTTATAGAACAAAGGTCAAGGGACAGGGTCACTCTGTGTTGCTCCTGCAGTGCGGGTTGCTGTGGGGGAGCTCCTGCTCTGACCCCTGTGCGTAACGGTCTTGCATAGCAGTGCAGAGCATTAAGGGTGGGAGTAGTCAGTGTCCGAGCATATGGTAGTGGCTGGTGGAGGCTGCTCGAGCATATGTGGCCGCAGGCCGTGGCGTCCCGGGGCGAACAGGGGTGGAACAGGGCCTTTTTCCACGGGCCTTCTTCCGGGAGCCGGCTTCCGCCTGCCGGCGTTGCGGATTGGGCACGGATCAAGCTAGTTGCTCAGCAACTATTGGCAGCCTCGTTTCGGCGCCGCGATGCGACCGCCATTTTGGGGTCAGGCCGGAAATGAGGACAAAGATGGTGCACCTCCGGTGCAAAGGTGTGCAAAAGCACGGATGGAGAAATCTGGCAGGGGAAAAGACCAGCTTGTAGGTGCTGCTGGCTTCAAGTGGCCTATATGGACGCAGATTGGCCTCACCATGTGCGTGGAGTAAGCTGGATGCTTAGTCTGCTGGGGTCAGGCATCACGTGCTGGTCGAGTGGCAAGGATCACGTCGGTCGAGGTCTTGGCGGTGAGGGAAGGGCTCCAGCCCTCTCACCCTTCGGGGGCACGGCGAGAATGAGGCTCACTGGGGTGGAACAGGGCCTTTTTCCACGGGCCTTCTTCCGGGAGCCGGCTTCCGCCTGCCGGCGTTGCGGATTGGGCACGGATCAAGCTAGTTGCTCAGCAACTATTGGCAGCCTCGTTTCGGCGCCGCGATGCGACCGCCATTTTGGGGTCAGGCCGGAAATGAGGACAAAGATGGTGCACCTCCGGTGCAAAGGTGTGCAAAAGCACGGATGGAGAAATCTGGCAGGGGAAAAGACCAGCTTGTAGGTGCTGCTGGCTTCAAGTGGCCTATATGGACGCAGATTGGCCTCACCATGTGCGTGGAGTAAGCTGGATGCTTAGTCTGCTGGGGTCAGGCATCACGTGCCTGTCGAGTGGCAAGGATCACGTCGGTCGAGGTCTTGGCGGTGAGGGAAGGGCTCCAGCCCTCTCACCCTTCGGGGGCACGGCGAGAATGAGGCTCACTTGGGTGGAACAGGGCCTTTTTCCACAGGCCTTCTTCCGGGAGCCGGCTTCCGCCTGCCGGCGTTGCGGATTGGGCACGGATCAAGCTAGTTGCTCAGCAACTATTGGCAGCCTCGTTTCGGCGCTGCGATGCGACCGCCATTTTGGGGTCAGGCCGGAAATGAGGACAAAGATGGTGCACCTCCGGTGCAAAGGTGTGCAAAAGCACGGATGGAGAAATCTGGCAGGGGAAAAGACCAGCTTGTAGGTGCTGCTGGCTTCAAGTGGCCTATATGGACGCAGATTGGCCTCACCATGTGCGTGGAGTAAGCTGGATGCTTAGTCTGCTGGGGTCAGGCATCACGTGCTGGTCGAGTGGCAAGGATCACGTCGGTCGAGGTCTTGGCGGTGAGGGAAGGGCTCCAGCCCTCTCACCCTTCGGGGGCACGGCGAGAATGAGGCTCACTGGGGTGGAACAGGGCCTTTTTCCACGGGCCTTCTTCCGGGAGCCGGCTTCCGCCTGCCGGCGTTGCGGATTGGGCACGGATCAAGCTAGTTGCTCAGCAACTATTGGCAGCCTCGTTTCGGCGCCGCGATGCGACCGCCATTTTGGGGTCAGGCCGGAAATGAGGACAAAGATGGTGCACCTCCGGTGCAAAGGTGTGCAAAAGCACGGATGGAGAAATCTGGCAGGGGAAAAGACCAGCTTGTAGGTGCTGCTGGCTTCAAGTGGCCTATATGGACGCAGATTGGCCTCACCATGTGCGTGGAGTAAGCTGGATGCTTAGTCTGCTGGGGTCAGGCATCACGTGCTGGTCGAGTGGCAAGGATCACGTCGGTCGAGGTCTTGGCGGTGAGGGAAGGGCTCCAGCCCTCTCACCCTTCGGGGGCACGGCGAGAATGAGGCTCACTGGGGTGGAACATGGCCTTTTTCCACGGGCCTTCTTCCGGGAGCCGGCTTCCGCCTGCCGGCGTTGCGGATTGGGCACGGATCAAGCTAGTTGCTCAGCAACTATTGGCAGCCTCGTTTCGGCGCCGCGATGCGACTGCCATTTTGTGGTCAGGCCGGATATGAGGACAAAGATGGTGCACCTCCGGTGCAAAGGTGTGCAAAAGCACGGATGGAGAAATCTGGCAGGGGAAAAGACCAGCTTGTAGGTGCTGCTGGCTTCAAGTGGCCTATATGGACGCAGATTGGCCTCACCATGTGCGTGGAGTAAGCTGGATGCTTAGTCTGCTGGGGTCTAATAACTATACACAAGCCATAACTGACACCTTTGCCAATGTATGTTTTTAACAGTCCTTCAGTGCAAGGGCATTCATACTGCAGGTAAATCCTAGGTCAAGCGGCTTAAGGCACACTTGGTAAGACACGCTTATTGCACCAGTGCAACTCTCAGAAGAATGTTTAGAAAGAACACTGGGAGACCAACGTTTGAAGTGACAGCTTGATAATGCTAGCTTAACGTGATTCTTGGAGGATGTGTTTTGGGCAGGGAGGATCTGCTCATGGGTGGGAATGAGCCAAAGGATTAGCATGGCCAAGGGCAGTCAACAGGTGGGTAAATAACCAAACAATACCCATGTGCTGCGTAACCCTCTTCACATTACATCTTCTTTCTTGCTGTACTCCATTGCCATAGTTTCGGTGTATAGGTAGCATTTTTGCACCACCTAATAGCCAAAAATAAAATTAGCAACCACAAGGATGGTGTAGTTTTAGATGCAGGATTCAGATCAATGGCCGTATAAAAAATGTAGTGTTATGTGGCATTTAAATAGCACCTTCAGCCATTGGTGTGGCCTTGAAGCGCTGTGGGGATGCACACCCTCCTGAAGACTGTATTTTGAGGTTTTAGAGGTGATGGAAGGAGATTTAAGATGTGTTTGTGCATTTTTAGCCAGCACAAAGTTAGGTAGGGAGAGGTTAGGTCCCTGGCAGCAACCCATAATTATCAGGTTATATTATGTTATGTTAAGTTGTTTTATATCATGCACGGCTACCATTTGCGTGGTCTCCACACGCTCATGTGGTTCTGAAAAAAAGAGGTTTGGGTAAGTTAGTGAGGGAAGAGGGATTGGAAAGTGGTTGTGCTCTTCTGTTGGTGCCAGTAGAACCATGAGAAACTGGCATCTTTGTGTTTCAGCTTCATGAGCGTCTTTGGATGGTGTGCCCTGGGTTTATTGTGCCCAGAGGGGCAACATCCAGTGTCTGGGTTTTTTGTTTTCAGCAGTTTGTTTCTTTTGGTGGCTGCATGGGTTGTGTGTTGTGTGCAGTAGTGCTGGAACATTGGGTCTTGTGAAGTATGTGTGGGTAATGCTGGAGAGGAGCAGGGGTGGTTAGTGGTTAGTACAATTTGGTTATTTTATTGTTGGTTCCAGGATACATATTGTCCTTTGCGCTGTCTTGGGTCCATAGTGAAAGTTATGGGAGGTGCTTCTTTTTACGCTAGCCTTGGTGAGTTGAATAGACAGGTTTTCAGTCAATTTTGAAAGGTAAGGTGATCTTTTGTCATTCTTGTTTCCTTTGGGATTGCGTTCCATAGTTTGGCTATCAAATGGGTGAATGTGGTTCATCCAAATTTTTTTTTCGTATTGTTTCATTTTGATCTGTAGGTCATTGCTTGATATTACGTTTCATCCTGGTTTGTAGCCATTGATTTTGGCATGGAGGAATTTGGCTCCTTGTCCATGTAGAGATTTGTGACTGATGCAGAGGACTTTGAAGTTAATGCATTTATTTACCGGGAGCCAGTGAAGGCTTCTCCAGGGCTGGTGTGATGTGGTCTCCTGAGTATCCTTGCTGCAGTATTTTGGATGTGTTGGAGTTTGTTTGTGAGACATTCTGGCATTCCAAGGTAGAGGCTGTTAACATAGTGAACTATTGATAATACTGATGATTGCAAGGGTTTTGTGTGGGAAGGAGAATAAGGGGAGGATCCCTCTAATGAGTTGCAGGAGGTAGAATAATTTCTTTGTTAATGCGTTGACTTGTGCTTCTATTGAGCATCCATGGTCCATAAGTTTACCCAGGTGTTTTATCAGAGCAGATGCTTCCGGTTGGGTTTCCATGCCTGGTGGCCAGTTCAGTTGTGTATATGACGAGTTATCCTCCAGGGGGAGATCATTATTTGTGTTTTGGTTGGGTTTCGTTTGAGATTGTTGATTGCCATCCAGGTGTATATGTCGATGAGGCATGTGTTGAGGGTGTTGAGGGTGTTATTTCAGTCTTGGGTTAAGGTTATCTGGAAGATGAGTTGGGTGTGTCATCTGCGCAGTTGTAGGCAGTCAGTCCATGGGTTCGAATGAGTTTCAATAGGGGGACATGTAGATGTTGAAGAGGAGTGGGAAGAGGCTAGACCTTGTGGCGCGCTGCACGCAATGCTTATGGTGTTTGAAGTAAATGGCGGTAGGTAAGTTCCTTCAGTTCAGTTAGTGAGGAAAGATTTTAGCCAATGTAGATTTTAGCCATGGTGACAGAACCGGTCCCATGACAGATTGTTGAAAGTGTCAAGAGATTTAAAAGAGTGAGAAGAGTCAGGTTATGCAAACGGCTGGACCACATTTTGTGCTATATTTTAATGGAGATGTGATGTGTGTTTTGAGTGGGTTTAGTCAAACAGTGTTTATTGCAGATGTATGTGTTTCAGGAGGGATACAGGTAAATTCCATGGGATGGGGTGCACTGCGTTCCGGTAAAGAAAGACTAACACACAATGAGATACGGACTTGTAGGGTGCATCGTAAAGGTCTGACCGAGCTGCAGTCTTCGCCAGTGCTGTGTCTCACCTGATTGATTTCTCAGGTGTCTCTGAACTCCAGTGAGAGCGGGGGAAGATAGTCCATGCTTGAGATGAACTAAGTCTGTGAAGGTGCTGATGAGAAGTGTCAGGTTTTGAGAGACTTCATAAAGGCGAGGTGGTCTTCTATGCAGCGGATGGTTAATGGGATGAAGTTTCAGATGTTGGGTGCTTGGACTGAGAAAGAGGATCCCCCATTTGGGTTGATTTTGTCAGTGGGATGACAAGCAGAAGAGCTGTTCTCTAGGACCTAGGGCAGGGAGGAGACTTGCTGTGGTGTTTTGTACCCATTGAAGTTTTCTTAGCTATGATGCGGGTGCCCCCAGGTTTAGGGTATTAGCATAGTCAAACCGTGAAAGGATGATAAGCGTGATCACGGAGACCCTGTGTCAGAAGGACAGGAAGGGAAAATGGCAGCAGCAAATGTGAATGTACAGGGAGTAGCATTTTGCCAAATAGTTGATGTGATGTGATGTGATAGGGTAAGGTCTGTGCCCAAAATACACCTTAGATTTTTTATGGTGTTGGAGTGGTGGGTTGTGTCCTAGAGAGGGCAGCCAAGGGGTGGTTTGGGGGAAGAGGGTGGTTTTTCCACAAAGCATGATCTTGGATTTGCCTCGGTTGAGTAGGAGGTGGTTGGCAGTCATCCAGCGTTTGATGATTCCTGAAAAACATGTTGCGGGATTGGGGAGGAAGAAGAGAGGCATCCTGTGGTGCTCCGTGGGTGACTTGTGTGGGCAGTAAACGAGAAAGGGGGCATATGTACTATTTGGGATCTGTTGGGAGGTAGGTATCCACTTCAGAGCTGAGTCCCTGATGCCAAGACTGCTGAGAGGTTGAGTAGGATTAGGGCAGCGCACCCTTCTGAGTCTGTATGTCTTTCAAGATCATCCCAAATGGAGACAAGGCAAGATTCAGTTCCTCGTAAGGATTGGGCAGAGTCAGGGATCAGGTAGGATTCTGTGAAAAGGCATAGTTGTGAGTTTACCGCTCGTCAATTAATTTAGCTATGAATCAGTTGTTTGAGATGGGAATGCAGTTGTGTGGGGCAAGCAGGTTGATTGAGGATGTTTGAGCAGGGGCATAATGTAGGAGGTTTTGAATTCTGTTTGGAAGGTGCCAGAAGTGAGTGATAATTTACTACAGATCTTGCTAGATATTACAGGTGGATATCAAGATTTATTTTACTAGAGCTTGAGGTTAGGGGTATCCACTGGATCCTGCAGCACTGCTGGTTGTGTGTAGGTTGAGAAGTTCTGGGTGGGAGAGTGGAGAAAGAAATTAGAAATGCGAGAGAATGGAAAGAAGTTCTTGTATCACATTTGCGGTTGTGGGTGAGGGCGGAGTAAGCAATGCTAATTTAGAGAGGATGGAGTTGTTTCTTTCTAGGGCTATGTTGTGGAATTTTGGTCATCTCCATGTGAACTGATGATGCCCTGAGAAAGTCTTGGGTCTTTAAACTAAGTTGGCACATTAGAGCCAAAACTCGAGTAGGCGAATGATGATTTAGCTGAGATTGTCTTTGATTTGGATACTAATAAGGGCACATTCAGTTGTGTACAGCTACCAAGTTAGAATTTCTCTGCACACTGTAAATGATCACAGTGTAGGGCTGACATACAATTGCATTTCAAAGGTTGCTGAACAGTAGAGCAAATATGTGCTGCCCAGCCACCTTAAATACATTAGTGTCTCACAACACTAATATATTACAGGCTCACAGGAGCCACATGGGGTCTTGGAGTGTATTTCAGAGTGAGATACCCTCCTGTCACTGTGAACTGCAGTAAAAATAAAAATGCATTTCTATCCTTCTTACTCAAAGAAAATGCATAAAAGGTTCAGAAATTAACATATTGGGCCTCATTCCGAGTATGGCGTTAAGGGATAGTGGCCACCGGTAACGAGACCGGTGGCGGTGATCCCTTACCGCCATACTCCGAGTTCCCTTTGCACCCTCGCCCTTAACGCCTGCTTTGAGCAGGTGTTAAAGTCGAGGGCGCAAAGGGGCCTCCAAGCCAATAACGGTGACCGTAATGAACGGTCACCGTTATTTGCATCTTCCCCATTCCCATTGAGCCCTATGGGGGCTCATTTGGGAATGGGGAAGAGCCTTGGTGAATGGGGAATTACCGCCCCGCCAACCTTGGAATGGGGCGGTAATTCCGCCATCCACCAAGGCGCTGCCGGTCCGGGTACGACGTCAACCAAGGCGTTAATAGCGCCATTGGTTAGCGCCGTACTCGGAATGAGGCCCATTGTTTTTTTGGCATTCCCCTGCGCTTAGTCCAAACAGGCGCAATGGAAAATCTTGTATTTTGTGCATTTGAAAGTGAAACCCATTTGTGGATTCAGGATACACATTGAAATGTGTAAAAATGCCCCTTTATTGGCACAAAAGAGCAAAGAGAGAGAATATGGGTTTCTGAATGAAAGCATCTAAGATGCAAAAGTTCAGCGGCTATATGTGGATTTGGAAGCAGGTGATTAGGTGTGTTAGCACATTTCATGATTTGTGCAAAAGTTTGAGAATCTGTCCCACTGTGTGTTCTACAGTGAACGTAGAATTTTCACCTCAGAAAGGCGGTCTGACCAATCAAAATCCGCCTCTCCCATGTGCGATTCTGCCTTCACTGCCCTTTTCGGATGTCGTCGGCCATTTTGAACATGTTTTCAATGGCCGCCGTCATCTGAAAAGGGACCTGGTCCCTTTTCTATATTTATGGCGGCAGCCATTTTTTTCAATTTTCTTTTCATTCCAACAGGAGATGTGCTCATGCTGAGCACATCTTCCATTGTTATAAAAAAAACAAAAAAATATCTGCACCCTTCGCTCGGACCTACCAAAGCTCAGGCTAGTGGCACATTAAACACCATGTCCATCCCGGCGGCTGGCATGAAAGTTATAATCTTGACAAAGAACAGAATGTAGTTGTGAACAACATTCTGGTAGCAAGTTTAGAACCTTAGCAGAGCACCAAAAAACATCTTGGCATGTTTTGGAAATGATGGGCACTGACTTCTATCAAGCTCGCAGCCATGTTGCCCACCTCTCCTCATCCAGGTGAGGGTTCGGGGCCGTACTCCTTTTACCCTCCCTTAAAGAAATCTCTGTGATTGAGAGATCGTTTACATGTTGGTTTGGGGGAAATTTGTTTCTGAGGAAGTGCTGTTTTCAGTAGATTGAGTGCTAAGAAGCCACTGAAATGGCAGAAGTTGTGCTCTACAAGGCTACTTTACATAGTTTTTCATTGCTAGTTAATTTTATTGCGGTTTTTTAACTCTCAGAATTACAATTACCTTTGTTTCAAAGCTCGGGAAATGCAAAGCAGGGAGAGCACACACACAATTGAAGTGTTATATATAGGTACAGCCTTATTTCAGTAGCATACATACAAGAAAAAAAAACTGTTAGAGTTGCATGGAAAAACCTCACAAAGATAGCAAAGAGGGAAGAGAAGATGAAATGTTGAAGAGAGGGGACGGGGCAGGGAAAGAGGTTTAGGGTTCCTATGGCAGTGTTCCATTCTGAGAGCTTTAGGTAGGTCATTTCAGTTCTTATGGGAGGTCTTCATCTGAAGATCTCCGAATTCCGGCAGGAGTGTATGGCGAACAAAGGGTTCTGAGGTATGTTGGCCCCTAGTTGCATAGGCTTCGGTTTTTCAGACAGAAGGCATTGAAACAGAGTCTGAGTTTAAAAGGAAGCCATTGGCTTGTCTTTGATGTCTGTTGAAATATGGTTGTGAGGGCCTGCTGCAGGATTCTGAATTAGCTTTAGTTGTTGCTTTTGGAATTGTGTCAGACCCAAGCAAATAGAGTTGCAGTAATTAAGATTGGAGAAGACCAGATCTCTTGACAATTCCCCCTTATGTGCCAATTTCAGAAAAGGCATGGTTTTACAGAGGCGATGCAGTTTAAAGTGAGACTTTCTGGTAGTTGATTTTATTTGCGATTTGAGGGACTGATCCATGTCCAGGATGATGCCATGGTTTGTGATCATGTCTGCCAATCCTGGAGGGGAACACATAATATCAGTCCATTACAATATCAGTCCATTGGAAAGGGACACTACATTACATTACAATGTTATTACGTATTCGAATACAACAATTATTAGAACAGATGAGCCATGTGCTCTTTCTGAAGTTGCATGGGGGTGCGGGCTGAGTCTGACTTGAGGGATGTAATGAGCCACTGCATTGGGGCATGGTCTGCCAAAGCTTGCCACCAAGTCGTTTCTCTTTTAAAATTTAGGAGTTCTAATACAGCAATGGTTTGGCTCCTGTTGTCACATCTAATGCAGGACATGAGTAGTTAGTTATTCACACTGTCGTGGCACTGTTTTCGCCATCGCTTTCTTGAATGCAATGCTGTAAAATAATAGGAGCTTGCATGGGTAGTCAGAAACAAGTACAATCAATGTCAGAAGGATGTGAGTAAACTTTTGTTTGCCCTTTGATGTGTCTTGTTACATGTAGCTATGGTAAACATGGAGGGCATCAACACAAACTCTGTTATGCTAGCAAACAATGACACCATTGAAGACTGGGGCTTGAATGATAGATGTAATGGTTTATTTATTGGGATACAGTTTTTCCTTGCCCTTAGAGAGAGGTTCATGGTTCAAATAACTTTATTTGGTTTCCTTAAATAAATACATCATACAAATATAATTAAAACTGGAATTTAATGTCCATACATCCTAAAAACAAGGGATGGTACATAAAACCACCTCGCCAAAGGGAGAGGTGGATCATCTATTTCAAGTGGAGATAGTCGTCAATATTAAAGTAGAGCAATTTTGCAGGGAGATCATGTTGTACAGAGATCCCTTTAAAGTCCATGGCTATGTCCCAGCATTGGGTGTGAGGACATGCATATCTTTCCTGGTGCACTACAAACCCATAGTTTCTAATATTGAACTTCATTTATGAACTTGGAATACATACTCAGCATGTAAATATCATTGACCATTCATATTGACCAACGGTACCCTTAGTTAGGCTCTGTGCACTGGGGAATATGGATCCATGATCAGCAAGGTCTACACCTGTGGTTTCTATGAAAATATTTGAGAGATCATGAAAACCTGTTGGACTTTACAGGTGACGGGAAGCTATATGGACCATTTGGGTAAACATCCGAGTGTAAATGATATAAATGCATTTCCGGTAGACAGCAATATTAAAAATGATTGGACGTTCTAAGTTACACTAAGAGGCAGGGTTACCCATTGTATAGGATGCAGAGGGCTTTGTCGACTGCTAGGCCTGACTGCAGATTGATTGGATAACAAGAGATTGTCATTGTCTATGAAAACCTGCGCTTGTTTGTCAACTTCCTTCTCAAGGATATTTCCAAGGGATGGGAGATGTGCTGGGGCTATATTTGCTGATGTCTTCTGGGCCGAGTGCAATCTATTTCGTAGGGGAAGATTTGTCCCTGTTTTTATTGATGATGGGAACAGTGCCTGGCTAAAGCAGTGTTAAACAAATGTTTGAATTAGTGTGAGGGCCTGCTATTTGAGCACCTTCGTGACATGAACTCCAGTTTGTGCCAGAGTTTTTATTCTCTGTTTCTGACTCTTTAATTTTGGTTCTATATGTGTGTGTGTACCAGTGCACAGAAGGTTTGAGTTAAGGAGGGATTCTTGAGTTTTTTAGTCCAGATGAAGACTTTTTAGAGAGCTATTTTGTTACTTAGGATTTGTGTTGTGTGTAGATGTGTTGGTGAAAGGATTGTAAAGAAAGGGACATGGTAGTGATTTCTCCGAACAAGATAATTTTGTGGGGTATTGCAAGGTATGTAGTGATGGGATGATCATATCTACAATTTCGCTTTTGATGTGAGTGGAATTAATTCTATGACACAAGTGGTTCACTAGGTTTTTCTCTTTGTTTTGCCGGTGGGATCCTGTGTGAGGTTGAGGTCTGCGTGTTTAGGCGTTTGCAGAGATGGGCTCAACAGGACAGGTAAGACATTAATTAAGGATTTTTTTAATACATGGGACCTGAAGATGATATGATAGGTTAATTATAACGCGCTTATTACCCGAGGTTTCTAAGTGCAGACCCGGGGATTGAACCAGTGTCACTCCATGTCATCTTACTTCCAAGGCGAGCACGTTGCCCCTGAGCTATCCTCCCGAGACTGATATGGAAGCTGAGTGTCTGTGCTTGTGCTAGTGGAAATGGCATGCAAGGTTGTCAATGGAGCTAAAGACGGTTACTTCTAGTCTGGTCATGAACAGATGGATTTGTGAATATTGGTTAAACGACAACTGTTTTATGTGATTTAATGATGTACTGAATCTGTCTATGCTCGGGATGTTATCATCAAGGATATGCGTGTGGTAGGTGTTAGCCAGACTTCTGTGATGAATAGTACATAAAGATTTTGTGCCATGAAATTGTCTGCAATGTTTGTTGCATGGGGAATTGCTCTGTAGGCAGGGATGAGCATGAAGCTCAATATTTTGCAAGTGGACATTGAATGTGTTTTTGTGAATTGGAAGAATATTGGGTTGTGGTTGAGGACGCATGTGGTGCGGGTGCCTCTGCTTTGATTGTTTTTGTGTTTTCAGGGGGGAGATATGATATAAATAAGGTTTTAGAGATATTGTGGTGGAGTTACTTGGGCTCTGTGTCAGCACAGCTTAAGGCCTTGGGGAGGAACACGGCTTTGGGTGAGTAAAACAAATCTGCTGTATCTATTCCTGTTACAACAAAGATATATGTCAGGATGAAAATAAAATCTCTATCCCTTAGATCATCACATAAGAAGCTACTTTATGGGTAGTATGCGTTACCCATAAAGTAGTTTCTTATGTGAAGAGTTAAGAGATAGATATTTTATTTTTATTGTTCAAACAGGTGAATAAATACAAGAGTTTTAAAAGGTACTTTAAGAACTCTTAACCAAAAATAAAACATAATTGTATTAATTACAGTACCGACAATCGCTTGACATTTCAGGTATGCATTGCGTTGATGTGCCCTTGGTAACACAGAAAACTTCAATGAATCATGACTCTTTCTTGTGATGGAGTCCACAGCACCACATAGGTGAAAACTGACTATGAAAAGAGGGAGACAGACACAAAGGCAGTTAGCAGCAGTGAGTACAAGGCAAGGAACACTCCCAGACAGTAGGACAGCCTGATTCCGCAAAGATGGTCAAGAGCAAGAGGCACCATATGCCAGAAACACGCAGAGCATTAAAAGTTACCTGATTAGGAACTGTGCACGATTGACCAAACTGAGAGAAGGTAGCAATTGAAGCAGAGACTGGTAAGATGTTCATAGGAAACCATGCATAGATCCGAGTGAGAATTGAAGAAAGGGCTATGGGGAGGAGACACCTAAGCCATAACATGATAGACCCATTATGTTAAAACTGATATAATATTGTTTCGTCCTCATTGTATATGTTGGCCTATGCCCAGTCGCTTTGCGAGGAAATCCGCATCGCAAAATCGTGACCTTAAGTTAATCAAGCCTCCATTTTAGGTTAAGGCCGCCATTTTAGTTTGTCGTGCAAAGTCACCCTGTGGCCTAAAATGGCCGACCTATGTTCTCTTGTTCTTACTTAACCTCTTCAACCTCTGTAGGCGAGTTAATGTCCAACCTGCCTGCAGGCTACATGTTAGGGTCATGTAGACCTTGTCCTTTGTTGACCTCGGGATCAGGGGATTACTTGAATCGGCGATGTTAACCTACAAGTATACAAGAACAATAACGCTATTTAAACATGACATACAAAACATCTGTTTGACCTGCATTGAAGCAAATGTGTAAAGAGTGTAAAGTTAAACCCAGAGAATAATAGTATTTGTTAGTAAATGTATTAAGAAGTAAACCGCATGCACGAGATATGTAAATTAGGAATGAACCTGGCGCGAACCCTAGCCCAGTACATGATTAACTTATAGGAGGCTGGACATTGTTATGAAGAAACTGTATAAATATGCTGATGTCCAGCTAGCAATTCCTGTTCACTGCTCACATTGAACCTGCTGGTGGTCTCTGTGATGTACTGACGGCCAAATATCTATTTGTGTACTTTGTTTTGTAAACTGTTCAGTGTTGCAATAAAGATTCTGGGAATCTTTACAAGCCCGTGTTGGTGTATTTCTCTTTGCTTGGTGTAAAAGCCTTAATATTGTATTTTCTGATTCCACAGATGGCGCCCGAATAGGGACCCTCAAGATTGACTTTGTCTCGTTGAAGGTTGGCTCGGCTATCGGACCGGGATTGGACGGTGCCAACAAAATGGCTCCTCTGGACGAGAAGCGAATTTCTCAACAGAACAGCACGATCCGATCCCTGACGGTGAGCTGTAGCCCGAGACGACATCTTGACGAGGGTCCATATATCGAGGTGGGTAAATTTGCCGAAATCACCAGACACGTGGGTCCTTAGAATTGTCCTTAGTAACCCGATCGGGCCTCCCAGTCCTTTGGTCAGGTGAATCATGACCCGATTCTTAATTTAACCCTGACAATTTGAATTTGGCACATTGTACTCGCGAGCACAATTATTTGACCAGGTAACACCAGAATTCTGATATGCCTGAGAAATTGTCTGCCTGCTTCAGGGCATTATTCTGCAGCGACAGACAATCTTTGGAAGTTAGCCGTCCCGCACCACAGGAGGGGTCGCCGGCATGTACTATGTACTGTAAGAAAGGCTTTGGTAGTATAGCATTTAATGATATTTGGCACAAACAGACCAGACATAACTCTAATCTTCGGTGGCCAATCAATGGTAGCTTTGAAATCCCTCGGTTAGAATATTTAGAGTCTGTATTGATAAAGAAGCAGGCTAGACCTGCAGCATTTGAAGCATTGCACAGTTGGAAAACAGAAGCTTTGCTGCTACAAAAGAGTAGAGAGAAACATATGCGTCGACATATGACGAATGACGAAAAGGCACTGTTATATGATCAAAATAAACAATTGGAATCAGTTAGGAACACGGACAGAGCATTTCAATTAGGCATTCAGAACATTTACCCTTCAAAAGATTTTCATACGTCTGATGAATAGATTAACAAAATTTTGCATGAACGAAGGCCCGATGCCTCTGCGCCACCCCCGTACGTCCCTCCTCCTGGTGCTTTGCCCCTTCCTGTCATTATTCCTCCTCCGATAGTTCCTCCGGTCCTCCCTATTGTTCTTCCTGTTGTTCTTCCAGCCGTCGCTCCTTTGCCTGCCCCCTTGCCTCCACCTATTGACATTCAGAGTGTGCCTACTCTTCCTCTTCCAAATGATTTTGCATCGCTTGTAGTAGACCAGGGAGCGGGATCAAGGGTTGTGACTCGTAATACTCTGTCCCTAGATAAAAAGAATGAATTGATTGCTTGGGCTAAACATTGTATGGAGAAGGCTGAACAAGCTGATGTTTTTGACACACTCGAAAATTTAAAAAGTATGGCTGAGAAAAATGTTTTTATTGAAGGGTTAGGGATTCATTTGAGTATAATGTGGAATAGATTAAACGATGTAGATCTCCCACAAGGGTCACAGGATTTGAACACCTTAGCGTTGTCTAGAGATACTGCGGAGAAAGTATACAAGCATGTCAAGAGGATTTTTGTGTATAGGAAGGAGTTGGAAGAGTTACAGAATGAAGAAGCAGATGATGATAGTTTAGGCGCTATGTTCTTACAGAAACGTTTTTCTCCTCGCCGTGAATTGATAGGGGAGGAAGCACGAATTTGTACAAAGGATGCGATAAGATGGATTTCGGATATGTTGATAACTCCAGATGAAGTATATGACACGTATGGTCAGCATACGTTAGAAATGCAAAAGAAAGTGATACAGGTTATGGTAGAATACCTGCAGAATGAGTGTGTAAAAAGAAAGATGTGTTGTCCCGCAGAATTGTTGGGTGTTTATAAGAGAGCCTTTTCGATTGATACCTCTTCGACTGCCTTAGCGCTTGATTTGGCTCTGTTGCTTAGTAAGCGTTCGGAGCTACCTACTTCTCAGTTGCCTATGAGAGAGGTCCCTCTGACATTTGTCCCAAAAGTTGAGATTGCGGCCGATGCTGCACGAGGTATAGTCGCTGTGGACATTCCTGCACATTATGTATCGCAGTTTGTTCACGTCCCGTTCTCGAGACAGGAAGAGAACACCATAAAGCAATCTATTCCAGATATAATAAAGACTCCAACGGGGTTCTATAAAGAAATAGAGTCGGTCTTACAATCATCGGTATTCACCTTAAGTGATATTGATTTATCATTTCCCGTACTCCTGCCAGTTGATTTGTGGAAACAGATTAGGACTGTAGATGATGTACCTGGGTTAGGAGATACATGGGATAACATGGTTAGGCTCGACAGAGAAAGACCAGCTGGCGAGCGACCGCCTCAAGTGATATTAACTTTGCCTGATAGGATTATTGTAAAATTAAAAACCATAGCTCCTGAAAAAAGAATTATTTGGGACAAGCTTACGGCCTGTGTCCAAGGAACGTCTGAGGGTGCTATCGAGTTCTTCAATCGGTTCGAACAGGTATTTTCAGATTTCAGTGGACAAGACTTAGGCACAGAGTCAGGGAAAAGGCTGTTTGTTGACACATTTGTACGTGGATTGCTGCCTGATATCCAGTTACAGATTATGTCCTCCGAAAGCGCTTGGTAGGCGAAGTCTCAATCAGAAGTACTGCATATGGCTCAGTACTATGAAAATCGTGTGAATAATGAAAAGGAAAAACTTGAGAAAAGAAAGGGTGACCTGAAAATAAAAGTACTATTACAACAGATTGTTAGGAGCCCTAGAGGGGGTGATACACAATTTAGGGGTCAATACGTTCCACAGGGAAGTATGCCCCTGGCTCCAGTAACCATTAACCAGTGTGCCTATTGTCGACATGAACGCCACTGGCGCTCACAATGTCCGACCTTGCAGCAAAGGTCATTTGGGAACATGGGTAGACGATCCAGAGGTCGCCCAGGTGTAGGGGGCCCTGGTAGAGGTCAGTATACGCCAGAATCACAGCAACCTTTTTCACAGGATAAACAAGTATCGAGTGTGGATAATAGAAACATTTTTGATCATCCTTCTGCCGCGTACCTCTCTGAAGAACTTCCTTTTGACGACATTCTGTTTCGTTAGGATTGCCCGAAACAGGATTTGGAACCAACGCCTATTCCCGTTCATCAGAAAGGTCCCTACGTTGAGATGGTGGTGGGAAATAGGAAGCACCTATTTTTAGTAGATACGGGAGAACAAAAGTGTTCCATTGACCATTCACGGGTTCCAAACATTCCCCTGTCAGGGCAATCCAACGTTTCCGTAGGGTTTTCAGGCACACCTGTAGTTTTTCCAGTCTCTTTGCCGGTACCGATAACACTGGGTCCCTTCACAGAGCAGTGTCCATTTATACTTACTACAAACTGTGGAGAGAATTTGCTGGGGTTAAATTTGCTGAAGGAATTGAATGCAGTAATACATTGCTCCTCGGACGGAGTTCGGTTAACAATTTCACCTCAGCAATCACTCGCCTCTCAGTTTTTGACTCGACCTTTACGCCAGAATTCAGTAACATTCCGGAATGCTTATGGGCAATTGATGATAATGATTTGGGCATTCTTCAAATTGAACCTGTTAAAATTATTCTGAAACATGGAGTAAAACTGCCTCGCATTCCACAATATAAAATTTCAGTTGAAGGCGAACAGGCTTTGAAATGCATAGTTTCAGATTTTGTACATCGTGGAGTAATTGAGGAAACTATAGGTAGTTTGTGTAACAGCCCGATTTTGCCGGTGTACAAAAAAGGTGATAATTCGATTCCTTTTCGGTTTATAATTGATTTGCGTGCTATTAACAAAATTGTGGCTCCTCAATTTCCCATTGTACCTGATGTAACTATGATACTGACCATGATTCTGGCTTCTGCCACTCACTTTAGCGTTGTGGACCTCAAAAATGCGTTTTTCAGTATTCCTATACATAAGGATAGTAGGTATTTGTTCGCGTTTACCCTAGATGGACGCCTGTTCACATTCACTCGTGCACCACAAGGGTACACTGAGAGTCCAAGTATTTATAGTAGAGCATTGAAAGAGCAACTCGATACTCTCGAGTTGCCTACTACTTGCACGTTACTACAGTCTGTAGATGATCTCCTCTTGGCTGCTGATTCTGAAAGTGCCTGTAAAGAAGGCACCATGTTGTTGCTTTGTAATCTAGCAAAACATGGCCATAAAGCTTCACTCAAACAATTCCAATATTGTTGTCAGGAGGTCGCCTATTTAGGCCATCTCCTGTCAAAGGAGGGAAGAAGGTTGACACCTGAACGAATAAAAACTATTTCTGGCATGTCTGTCCCAAATACGCACAAGGAAGTTAGAGCCCTGATAGGTATGGCTTCTTACTGTAGATTGTGGATCCCTAATTTTTCGTTAATGATTAAACCAATGCTGGCTTTGACGAAGAAGGGCATTTCTTTGCCATTGCCATGGACTTTGGAACATCAGACAGCATTTGATTTACTCAAAACCGCGCTGTGTTCGGCACAGGTTTTAGGAACTCCAAATTATGACAAGGCCTTCGTGTTGTATGTGCATGAACGTGATGGATGTGCATTGGCTGTGTTAACGCAGGAACATGGAGGGAAGAATAGGCCGTGCGGCTATTTCTCATCCGTCCTTGATCCTGTTGCATGCGCTTTGCTGAGATGTTTGAGAGCTGTTGCTGCTGCTGCATCTGTAAAACAGAGAGCGGGAATGGTCCTGGGTCATGCGTTAACCCTAATGGTACCTCACTCTGTAGATGTTCTATTAAATAGAACTCAAACGCAACACCTTACTTCCGCACGATTGACAAGATACAAATTGATCTTATTTGCTCCCCACATTCAAATTCAGAGGTGTTGCGTATTAAATCCGGCTGAACTTTTACCTGTCCCGCAAGATACTGTTGATGGTGACGAAACGTCACACGATTGCCTTTAAACTACAGAACAAGAGACTAAAGGTAGAATCGATTTGAAAGACACGCCTTTGAATAGCCCACAAGGATAGCTATTTTGTGATGGCTCCTGTTTCAAACTTCCGAATGGTACATCCACGGCTGCTTATGCCGTCACTACCTTAAGCACCATTGTGGAAACCAAAAGAATTATGCATAATTCCACGCAGGCCGCAGAAATTATAGCATTAACTCGAGCTTGTGAACTTTCTGAAGGGCTTACAGTAAATATATATACCGACAGTCAGTATACCTTTGGGGTAGTTCACAACTTCGGTAGACTTTGGAAAGAACAAGGTTTCTTGACCTCACATGGCACAAAAATACAGCACGACACTTTAATAGTGTGATTACTTTCAGCGCTCGCACTCTGTGTTCAGTTAGCCATTGTAAAATGTACAGCACATCAGAAGGTTATAGATAATATAGGGAAAGGGAATGCTATCGATGATCCGATAGCTAAACTAACTGACACTGATTTTAGTTCAGAAATGTATGCTGTAAGGGAAACTGTAAATGTTTGCACTTTTGGTGAAAGTATCGATTCTGTAAAAGACATTCAAGCGGATGTTACTGTAGAGGAGACCAAGAAATGGGTCGAGGGTGCAGGGAGATTGGATGGTGATGGGTGTTGGGTGGACAATGTTGAAGGAAAATGGTTACTCTCTGACGCCTATATTACAATGATGGTCATTATGGCTCATGGTCCGACCCATGTCTGTGCGCGTAAATTGACTAAAATGTTACACAGTGTATGGGCCAATGATAACATTTTCAAAATTGTAGAGCGCTTTGTCCAAGGGTGCATGGTCTGCTTGCAGCACAATGTAGGAAAAGATACCTCGACTCCTAGAGGAAGTTTCGCTCCACCATCTGTTCCGTTTGAGGTCATCCACTTTGATTTTATTGAGATGGAACGTTGGAACAATCTTAAATATGTGTTGGTTGTCATTTGTGCATTTAGCAAGTGGGTTCAGGCCTTCCCTGTTAGAGATGCAACGGCCATAACCACGGCAAAAACTCTGTTGAAAGAGTTCTTTCCTAGGTTCGGGCTGCTGAGAGTCATCTGGTCGGATAATGGGCCACACTTTATCGCTGCTGTACACCTACAAATATGCGAAGGATTGCAGATTGATAAACGGTTCCATTCGGCCAGACCTGCCCAAAGTGCTGGATTAGTGGAAAGGCATAACGGCATTATAAAGAACAAGCTCGCTAAGACATGTGCTGGCACCAAGTTAAAATGGCCGGACGGCTTACCGATCGTGTTGCTGTCGATGAGAACAACCCCTCAAACGAAGACTGGGCTCTCTCCCTTTGAGGTGGTAATGGGGAGGCCTGCTAATATTTGGGGTATGCCAAAGTGTCGCTCATTGCGGGATGTAGAGAATGTGCTTCTTTCAGATTACTGTAACCAGTTGACTAAAAATCTATTTTCAATTTATCACCAGGTGCGAGGGCATTAGCTGTATGGTACGAGGGTCCCGGTCACAGACTACGACCGGGGGACTGGATCCTCATGAAAGTTTTCGAAAGGTCGTCTTGCCTTGCACCTCGGTGGAGGGGTCCCTACCAGGTCCTGCTAGTCACCCAGACTGCGGTGCGGGTAGCGGGGTGGAAGAACTGGATACACGGAACGCACACCAAACGGATCCCGCAGCCCGTGCCATACGATACAGAAGACACAGAATCCCTTTCCAATGCTGTAACTAACGTGCCTGAAACAGCAACAACCGACAACAGAGTATCGGAGACCGTTCCAGAGTTTGTAAGGCCAGACAAAACGGCCATCTTGTCTCCACACTCTTGTACTTCCGGATCATCCATTTTCTGATCCCATTTCCATTCACTTGCCAACTCCAGTGGAAAGTGACGACGCACTGCTTTCTGATCCTTCACCACCGGAAATTGTGAAATATAATTTACGTCCAAGAAGATAAACGTACGTCACGGTTTGACGGTTTGACTGTGCGATAGAGGAAATCATTTGAGGGCTTGCCTTTTGGCCCGACTATGCGAAAGGATTCTGTTGGCTAAGGGTTGTGGGAAAGACATTAAGAAGATGCGCTACTGGAGTCGCCAGCAAATGAACAATTGGTGTTTTTTCGATTGAAGACTACGATGCCTGCACCCGCTACCGCTCGTTCCGAACTTTTAGATAAATATGTGACTAGCAGAGATAATGATCAAGCATGTAAGGGGACCCCAAAAATGTATTGTTGCCTTTTTGTAATAATAACTGGGTTTTTAGTAACTACTGGTTTTGGGTTATGGTACCTGGAGGAAGCATATCTGCTAGAGGACTTTTTACCTGCTGAAAATGTATCTGTTTTACCCACTCCTTCCGTGCAATTCCATACCTTGTCGCCTAGAGATTCTTCGCATAGACGGAACTATCAGAATAATACTCTTTTGTTTATAATGAATGCCACTCATGCAATTTTTAATAGGACCAACTGCTGGATCTGCTCGCATTTACCGCAACACGGGGATAAGGGGCTAGGTTGGTACATTCATCCTTTACCTTTGGCAACTGCTTGTTATGCTTCTCTTAGAGCACTATTCTTTGGCCATTGGAATGACAGCATCTCAGGGAACTTTGATGGTACAAATTTGAATAGCTTTGAAAAATGTGTTTTGATGCCCCTGGGATGCTTGCTTTTTGCAAATAAGAGTAAGCCAAATGTTGCTTCTGTTAGGTCCTCTGATAGATTGTCTCATCCTTTTAAGTCTTTGATCTCTTTCAAAATGTCTCCTATAGGCAATAAGGATGCCACGCCTCCATCTTATTCTGTTAACCATAGCCCTGATTCAGTTTCCTTCTGCATACAGAGGAATGGAACACGGTCAATGGGTGATTTTAGAAGTTGCGCCAATGTTGCGAATTTGACCAGTGAGAACAGACCTCTGTATGTAGGTGAACCTGTCTATTTCGTTTGCGGTAATGTGGCATTTCCATGGTTGCCCAGGGATTGGCAAGGAACTTGCTATTTAGGGATTCTATTACCTGGGGTATTCATTGCCAGTACTGCAGAAATTTCAAAGACTCGTCCACGACGAAATGTGAAGGGGGATACTCTAGCGCAAACTCTAGGAGACATAATGAAATCTTTTGTGCCATTTTTTGGGCAGATTATGAATTCAGAAGACATCAGGGGACTAGCGAGAGTACTGGAGAGAACCATCAACCGGACCTCAGACATACTCTATAATATGACGTTAGAACAGAAAGCGATAAGATTAGTAGCTCTTCAGAACTGGATGGCATTAGATGTCATTCTGGCTGAGCGTGGAGGAGTATGTAAATTAGTGGGGTCCGCTTGCTGCGTTTACGTACCAGAGTCCTCTCCAACGATCTTTAGGGCAATGCAAAATCTACATGTTCTTAGTTCGGAAGTGCATGTTCCTGAGGAAAACTGGGAACTTAGTGCATGGTTTTGGGATCTCCTACGTTCGTGGGGATGGAAGTTTCTTTCGGCCTTGCTGATTATCTTGGGTAGTTTACTGTTCCTTTGTTGTTGTATACACTGTCTCCCTGGTATATGTTCGGTATTAGGGGGATGTTGCGCGCAAACAACAAGTGTATTAGGGCATAAAATATACGCCCCAGATAAGGTTTCCAAGGAGTATGTTTTGAAAGAAACTCTAGTGTCTGATTTAATGGCAATAGATATGTCTGATAATGATTTGGGGTGTATGGACGTAGAAATGTGGAGTTAGTCGTAAAGTGATTGGAAGTAGTTTAGCGCTTGGCATAGGCCAAAAGGGGTTTGTTAAAACTGATAAAATATTGTTTCATCCTCATTGTATATGTTGGCCTATGCCCAGTCGCTTTGCGAGGAAATCCGCATTGCAGGGTCGTGACCTTAAGTTAATCAAGCCTCCATTTTAGGTTAAGGCCGCCATTTTAGTTTATTGTGCAAAGTCACCCTGTGGCCTAAAATGGCCAACCTGTGTTCTCTTGTTCTTATTTAACCTCTTCAACCTCTGTAGGCGAGTTAATGTCCAACCTGCCTGCAGGCTACATGTTAGGGTCATGTAGACCTTGTCCTTTGTTGACCTTGGGATCAGGGGATTACTTGAATCGGCGATGTTAACCTACAAGTATACAAAAACAATAACGCTATTTAAACATGACATACGAAACATCTGTTTGACCTACATTGAAGCAAATGTGTAAAGAGTGTAAAGTTAAACCCAGAGAATAATAGTATTTGTTAGTAAATGTATTAAGAAGTAAACCGCACACACGAGATATGTAAATTAGGAATGAACCTGGCGCGAACCCTAGCCCAGTACATGATTAACTTGTAGGAGGCTGGACATCGTTATGAAGAAACTGTATAAATATGCTGATGTCCAGCTAGCAATTCCTGTTCACTGCTCACATTGAACCTGCTGGTGGTCTCTGTGATGTACTGATGGCCAAATAGCTATTTGTGTACTTTGTTTTGTAAACTGTTCAGTGTTGCAATAAAGATCCTGGGAATCTTTACAAGCCCGTGTTGGTGTATTTCTCTTTGCTTGGTGTAAAAGACTTACTATTGTATTTTCTGATTCGACAATTAGAGGAATTGAGTTGTGCAGCCACAAAAAACGTCTCCATGGTTCCAGTAGAAAAGTATGCAGTTTGTTGAATTTAGCACAAGGCAGTGCTCTCTCTTCCCTAGAATTCCAGGTCCAACGTACAAACTGGGAACTCTGAAGTAAACACTCTGGGCTGCAGGCATCAACTTCCAGCGTCATTATGTCATCACTATTCACCAGCTTACCATACCACCAGGAGACAGATGAAATGCCTCCCACTTCCAACCAAACCCCACACTAGGAAAATGAGAAAGGAAGAAAGAAGAGAATGAGCCAATAACGAAAATAAACTAAAATTAGCATTTAAAGATATCTATCAGGTAGACATTTTTCCCTGCAGTAGGGTCATCCTCTCTGTCCAAGCACCTTTGAGGAGGCACTCATAGGTGCAGAAGACACAAACCATCTGTTTTCTGAGAGTTGTGGGCCATTTTGCACTGAATACAGTGGACCTGCTGTGGGTGCACTAAGAGATTTCACCATCATGACCAGAATGTCCATATTGCATTCAGGACTAGGGTTCACCACTATGGACTTTTGCCTAACCTCTCTCACTTGCAAGGGGTTGGAGAACAGTCTCAAGGGTCTATAAAATTGGAGCCTGACCAACACACCATTTGGTCTGAAAATGGCATTCATGAGCCCTTTTCACAGATGCCATCTTGGGATCCACTAGCTCTTGCATGGCACCAAATCTACAACTCGATAACCATGTTTTGGCTAAAGCTTGGTCCCTGCTGTTCTCACCCTTACACATCAAACAGAGTCACACTAGTAACAGAGTTGTGGAATCTCCTATAATTTCCAATAATCTATTGTACTGCTGCCTTCCATTAATCACCTGTATTGATGCTAGAATGCAGGTTCTTCTTGAGGACCCTATTGAACCTCTCTATCTAATAATTTCTGCAGGATCATAGATTGAGCTCCCAAGTTGTTTGATACCACTTCTCTTGAGGATGTAGTCCCTTTTCATAGAACAGAATACTCCCCGTTGTCTGAAACAAGGTATCTGGGAAGAACTCAGTTCTTAAGAACGCTTGCAAAAAGTCTATGATCTGGGCTGAACTTGGGAACTCCACAAAATCAACCTTGGTTTATTTCAAATGTAGTCAATAAGAACCATAGTATAGAGCTTGCTGCAGGCAAGATAACTCACTTGCAGCACATTAAAACATTGTTCCACTTAACATAAGACAACTCTACTGGTTCCATTGGTGAAAACCTCTGTTTGAGCCTCTTCTTGCTCACAATACACAGCAGGCATTCGAAAAGAAGGCCCATACCCAGCCACAAGCACTCATGCCTGAATAAATGCCTGATAGCTGATATACCTATATTCTCTGAGTGAGATGCTAGAGCCAAACCTGCTAACGACCTGAAAGGGGAAAAACATGATCTTCAAAAATCAGACCTTCTTCCACTGACAACTTGTCTTGGGTGTACTGTTAGGGCCACAACATTGGGTTAATGGCCTTGGAGGAGGGGCAAGAACTGTCTCTAGGTGAATCTTCTGCCCCAGTGATCCACAATGAAGAAGACAGAAGCACACAACTTGAGTTGCGTTCTCCTTTACTCATTGGCAAACATGAGAAACAGCCTGCTAGCACACTGTCACTACCTTTGATATTAGTAACAATGAAAGAATACTCTTATCAACCTGGATACACCATCTCACTTCCTGGTGTGGAAGGTAACTAGGGGTTTGTAGCTGACTCTCTAATCAAACCTTAAACCCTAGAGGCAAGGCTTGATTTGTTCTACTGCCCACACAAGGCCTGAGTCTCCTTCTCAATGACAGATTAGTTGAGATTTGCCTGAGCACATATGAGGCATAGGCCACATTGATTTCTATTACCCCTTCTTGTGTCCCAGAATGTTTCCAAACCAATAAGAGTTAGCATCAACAACACTAGAACTATGGGCCTCATTACACGGATGGCGGTAATGGTTAACGGTCACCGTTAATGGTAACGGTGACCGTTAACCATTACCGCCTTACTACAAGGTCCCTTAGTGGGTTGGTGCTTTAACGCCTGCTTTTTGCAGGAGTTAAAAACCAACCCGCTAAGGGACCTTGGTGCTAATTACGGCACCGCAAAATTGCGGTGCCGTAATTAGCACCTTCCCCATTCCCATTATGCCCTTTGGGGAAAAAATGGGAATGGGGAAGGGCAGTGGTGGAAGGGGGAATTACCGCCCCACCAACCTTGGAATGGGGCGGTAATTCCCCCTTCCACCAAGGCGGTGCCGGTATTTTACCGGCATGGACCAAGGTGCTAATAGCACCTTGGTCCATGTGCTAATACCGCCATCCATGTAATGAGGCCCTAAGACACTTTGGATTACAAAGGTAAAGGGCCTCATTACAAGGTAGGAGGTAGCCATGGTGCTACTAGCACCATGGCTACCCCCTTACCGCATTCCGGGTCCAGGTTCCCGAAATAGGGACTTACCGGGTCATTCCAACCTTGGAGGACCCGGTAAGTCCTCATTCCGGGAACCATTCCCCATTCCCATTCGAGCCCCCATAAGGCTCAATGGGAATGGGGATGGAGCTAATACGGTACCGCAATTTGCGGAACCGTTATTAGCTCTGAAGTCCTTTAACGGGTCCCTTCCATAACACCTGGTTAAACCAGGTGTTAAGGAAGGGACACGCTAAGGGACCTCGGAATAGAGTGGTAAGGGATTACCGGCACCGGTGTCCTTATCGGTGCCGGTAATCCCTTACCACCTACCTCGTAATGAGGCCCAAAGTCTTGGTGCTGAGAAAATGGGCCTCATAACAAGGTTGGAGGTAGTCATGGCGATGTTAGCGCCATGACTACCCCAAATACCGGTGCTGAGTCCGCCCTCGTTCAATGGGGACTTACCGGTCTATTCAGACCTTTGTGGGACCGGTAAGTCCCCATTGAAAAAGCCATTCCCCATTCCCATTTGAGCCCCAATAGGGCTCAATGGGAAGGCGCTAATAACGGTACCGCAAATTGCGGTACCGTTATTAGCTCTGAAGTCCCTTAACGGGCCCCGTCCATAATGTCTGGTAAAACCAGGCATTAAGGAGGGGACCTGCTAAGGGACCTCGGAATAGGGCGCAAAGGGATTACTGGCACTGATGTCCTTAACGGTGCCCGGTATCCCTTTGCGCCCTCCTCGTAATGAGGCCCAATGTGTCTCTTCACTTCCTTAAAACTGCTCCTTCACCCATGTTTTCCTTTATACAATTCTAGGTGGTCTCATGATGGTGGCAAAAGTCAGGACAAACTATAATATTCACACAGACCAATACAATATTTCAATGTGTCACAACTCTCAGGGCTCAGGCTCCATCAATGTCCTGCAAATAGTTTTAATTTGATCTTACCACAGTGTATAGTCTAGCTAATGTACCTTCCCTTAAATGAATTGCCATTTCACATGTTTGTGGTAATTTCTCTTTTCTGAAAACATTGCTAGCAGCTGTCTCAACATTGCTCTGTGTTCCTCCACCATGGCAGAGTGCACTAAGGTATAATCTTGTGGACACATCATCCACATGGCATTCCCAAGTTGCTCATGCACAACGTTTGGAAGATGTGTGCTGCTAAGGCTAATCCAAATGGTATGCAAACGGCTCAACAGCTTGGAAATGTTGCAGAGGGAAAAGCCTCAACAATAATGCATGACTTCAAGCTATGGAGACCAACTTACATGTGGACATCTCCACCCTCCTTCTGCACTGACACTATGAGCCCCTTTAACACCCAATTACTGTTCAGGCAACATGGTATTTCACTGGCTTTGTTCCTCGTGAGTATGGGGTCTAGTCATACTTTGTATCCGATTGGCAAGACCCCACATCTCTGTTGAATCCTGTGTTTGAAATTCCTGAGGCATACCGACTTCTCAGATAAAACTTCAGGGAATCTTTCCACAATTTTCAATAACTTGGGCCTTGACTAGAATCTGTCAGTTGAAGGAATTTCACCTTTCCACATCATAACTCCTACAGGGTCTGGTATAACATGGAGAACAGTTTAGTAACCTTTTATCCCCCCCAAAAGAATCCCAATTACCTGAGATATACGTGGGATACTAAATCAAAACAATTGACAATGGAAAGTTTGGGATGAATTAGAACATTGTACAGTCAAACTATAAAGTTGATTCTTACTTATAAAGCAATTCATGCACAATCAATAATATCCAATCAACCAATTTTTTTGTTGAATAATCCATGTTATTCAATAAGAATATTTATTAAAAACGTTCCCTCCTTTTTGCAGCAGGCCCACCAGAGAGCGCACATACCCACATGCCAGTGAAAGATCATGGTGTCACTCCAACAACAATGGCGATGTCTACCAGGATGTGCGTGTGTCCAGATGCCCACAAAACACAAATCTGTCTCTCCAACAATAATGTTGCCCAAGCAATTGAAAAACATGTGCATCTTTAGAAAGTCTTCTTTGCACATTGTTGGAGGGTCACAATTGTGTTTCATGTGCATCTGTGCATATGCACAACCTGGTGGACCTGGTGGAACATTAGGGACAATTGTTTATAAATATTGTTATTGAATAAAAAGTACTATTCAATACAAAGATTGAATGATAGGATATAATTGATTGTGCATGAATGCACCCTGATTCTATTGTCTGCTGCTGCACACACTGAGACTGTGCAGCAGCAGAAAATGCATGGAAGAGATTCTAGAGATAGCTCAAAGTCAAAGAATCTTTTGGCTACTGCAATATCCGTTACATTCCATTGTTGCCAGTTTGTTTCCTGTATGATGTGTTAGGCTCACACAACCCTGATAATATTGTGTATTAATTATGTCCAGTCTAGTAAATAGAATGGTACAGAGAGATCCAAATATGTATTGTAATTCTTTTAATCCTAGGTTGTGGATGCCGACACGTGTTTCCACCCTGGAGATCTTCTTCAAGGCTAATACAAACAATACATAGATATGATAAGTAATACAAGAAACAAAATATATGATAGCACATTTGTAAAACATTGATAAAACCTGTAGTATTTAGAATTCAATAGATCGGTGCGAAAAAATAAAGAAATAATAAGAGTCATACCTGACATGCCTATCCAAACAGGATTGATGAGTCATTGTTCATAAGCCAGCAAATGATTAAAAAAAACACAGTACAATATAGAATAAATAAATAAAATAATATAAAAACAAGGAGAGACGGGTAGAAGACGGGGAGAAAGGTTAGAAGCATCGAAAAAATCAGGCCTATCGATGTGTGATGCTGTCGCATGTGTCCTAGGTGTGGCCATGCTCACCTCATATCTTATTGTCTGAAAATATGCAGAACCATGAATTCGTTCTGACTTGTTGGGTCGGTCCAGGAGAGTGAGTAATGTCATAGCTAAACTATGACAAAAATACAATGGTTAGAGGTTGGTATCCTATTTGTTAAGAAAATCATGATAATCTAAAAAGTTTCAATAGCCTGTTAAGTCTTAACTTGCAGTTACTGAATCGAAATCTGCAAGTTCATTGTAAATGGTAACTTTTAGCGAGTAAGTCATGTTGACTCAGTGGTCAGGAATGTTTAATCTGTATACACAAATGAAAGATGATGTAACACAATGACAATGCTAATGGGTGTTCATGGATAAGATCAGGGCTTAAGTGCTGGTGCCTAAATGTTTTATGCCGGTAGGTGTACATATAGGTGCCATCCTGATAGTACTGATTATAATACATGGCTGAAGACAGTATCACAGCTCAAATGCCGGTGCCTGCAATATTAGTCATCTGGCATAAGCATGGGATAAGAAACAATAAATAGTGTTGTTTTAAATAATGTGGTGCAAGTGCACATTCTCTTTTCTGCCAGCTCGCCTGTGCATGAAGGTGCTTTGCTCCCTCCTTTCCATGACCACGAGGCAGCATTCTCCCACAGACCCCCCCGCCACCCGGCACTGCCAGGAAAGCCATGTTGGGCTCTGACGCACATTTTATTAATTTCTACAAGCACTCCTAATGATGAGTGCACATGTGGTACTAATTAGATTTCTGGGCTTTACAGCCTCATCCTGCAACATTCCCAACACCATTACAGTGGGTCCTTCATCTCTCAGCTGGGGCTGCCGCATGATTGGCTGCTTCACGATCAATAGGCCAATCGGTGAGCCGGCAGGCTAAAGCCGGCCCACCACCCATGGCCCTCTCCAAAGGCCCCTGTCTGTGCCTGTCTGGGCCTTGAAGGCTCGAGGGCCCCCTCCGCCTCACACCCCTACAGCACATCATGGAACAGCCACCAAGCTTGCATCCTTTTCTTTCATGAAAATGTGCCTCTGAAACTTTTCTTTCCTCAAGCAATGCTTGTAAGTCATGGCTGGGCATTGTTTTCACCTCTTTGCTTAAACTATATAGCTATTGAACCAATGTGTCGAGGTGCGTTTCTGACTTCCTTGCCCTAAGTAATCCCTCTTTTCTGTGCTCTTTGAAAACGTGCATCCTGGTGTGTTTTAACATCTCGGAGCCAGCCCATTTTGCATTGCATTTCTGTGCTCTTTGAAAACTTGCATCCTGGTGTGTTTTAACATCTCTGTACCAGCCCATTTTGCATTGCATTTCTGTGCTCTTTGAAAACTTGTAACCAGCCCATTTTTGGTACTAAAGTGTTTCCATTGCATCTGTTTTCTTGTTTCTCTTGGCTACTAGGCCGCCTGGTGAGTTTGCTTGTGCTGTGCTGCGTATTCCCTCTTCTATCTTCCATCCTATCCTCTGCAACCCCTATGGCACTCACCATCTCCCCTATCTACTCCAAATGCTATACTATCACATATCCTCCCTCTCTCACGAAGTCTGGAAGGGAAAAGCTTAAAAAGACATCCTGACCACTTACCCCAGCCTACCGATCGCAGGCACCAGCGTCAGCACAACCTCCACACAGATTTTCACTGATATCCTCTTTTCTGTCCCCTCTCCAGATCTATGGACTCCTCTTCTTATCTTTACTCACTATCCTTACACTTCCTCTTCCATTAATGGTGGCACTAGATGGGAAGTACTCATGGCAGGCTTCTCATCATCCAGGTGTGGCTCATGGTCCCCAACCTAACCTCCTCTTCTTTGACTGGCGCCTGCCATGCCTCGGCAACTTCCTTCCCACACCTTCAACTCTTTCTTCCTCTCTCTCTGGCCCCCCTCCTCTGACTGGTGTACCATGCCCCTGTACCCCTCTTCGGAAAACCTTCAAAGGCAGAGACCTATTGCATATAGCCACACTTAATGCGTGTTCTGCTATCAAATACATTTGCCTCCTCCTTGAAGAAATTGACCTTGATATTCTTGCTCTTACCAAGATGTGGTTCAATGCCAGCTCAGTCACTGCTTTTGACTCCCATCTCCCTGATGGCTATAAGATAATCTGCAGGCCTCACCCTAACTGTACTGGTGGGGGGTTGGCCCTGACCTTCCCTTAGTGGGTCACTTCTTCCCTCATACCCACCCAGCCTTACTCTTCCTTTGAGAGACTGGTTTGCAAGCTGGTCATCTCTCCCACTTCCTCCCTGACCATTGCCACCATCCACAGGCTACCTGGCTCTACCACCCTGTTCCTCTCCGAATGGGCAGATTTCTCATCCTCTCTCCTCACATCCACCTATAAACTCCTTCTCCTGGGTAACTTCAATATCCACCTAGACTCCTCAATCACCGCAGCCATTCTCTTCCATGACCCCAGCGACCTCTGCACCTTGCTCTACCTCTCCATTCTCTCCTTGGGTCCTACCGACTCGGCTGGACACACTCGCAATGCATTCATTTACACTGATCATTTGCTCTCCTCTCCACTCACCGCCCCACTCTATTGGTCAGACCATTCTCTCTGCTCCTCTCACCTGGGTCCTCTCGGCCATCAGACCGTACCTCCCCCAGCCCTGCCAACCTCATTTATGAACATCCATCTGATGAAACGAGTGCCAGCTGCTGCCTTCACATCTACCTTCATCACCCATTCTCCCCCACTGCAGACTTTACCTATGACTCGCTCTCAGCAACCTCCATCTTGCCATCACAAATACCCTTGACATTCTTGACCCAGTAATGCGGATACACCTAAAACATTCCTCCAAGCGTAACACCTGGTATGACCTTGAACCTGCAGTCCTGAAACGCAAGTGCAGAGCTGTGGAACAGAAGTGGCAGACCTCAGGCTCACCCTCTGACAAACTGGCCTGTCACCTGCGCCAAAGGCAATACCGACTCTCCATTTGCTTCAGGAATTGGGCTCACATCCAGGCTCAAGTCTCTGGTACATTCAACAACACGACTGAACTTTACAAGGACATAAAAAACCCTTCTGCAGTCTCTACCTCACCTCTTCACTCCAAGGCCCTCTGTAATGCACTGGCCACACACTTCACTGCAAAATCTCAGGCCATCCTGAGCACCCTTGCTGTTACGCTCACCTGCTATCCACAGGGACGCCACCCAGCTGGGTTACTCGCTGGTATGCTTCTCAGCTTTGCCCTGATATGGTCTGCGGGGAAAGTTCTGCCTTGTGGTAGAATTAGGCGTGCTCTCCGTCCTGTCTTCTTTGCAGGGGCGTGTTGTCTTTCATGGGCGAGTGCGGTCCAGTTACTTCACTGACGCCGGCCCGTTTGATATTGTTCAGGTAGGTCTTATTGCTGTTCTTTAGTTTTGTTGCTATCCTGCATGCCTTTCTTTGTTTAAAATGTCTCTTTTTTCTCCCTTAGGTATGTAGAGCTTCAGCGTGGCGAACTGGCTTGGTTGAGCCCCGCTGGTAAATGATGGCGCATTAAGAGCGCTATGATGCGGTAAGTAAGCGCTATGTTCAGCGCTGCGAAGTCTTGCCTTTGCTAACCTGTGTTTTCCTTCCTTGTAGGTCGCGGTGTTCTTCAGCGCAAGTGGAATGTCCGGAGTGGTGCCAAAGGAGAGAGGCGACCAGCCAGGTAAGCCTTTTGAGCAGTTCGTAATTTGTAAATGTCTCTACAGCTTTCTTTAATGTTGCCTCTATCTTCCTCTTTCAGGTCGTTCTATCCGGGAGGCGTGCAGATTCGAGGAAGCTGTTCCCAGTAGCTGCGAGTGTTTAAAGATGAAGACTGCAGGTAAGATGCTGCTGCTAATGATGTTCCTTTTGTCTCCTTGCAGGTTCTGCTTCTCCGAGGTTCGAGGGAATAGCTGGACACGGTGAGGGTCACGTTGCAAGCTGCAAAGTAACACAAAGCATGTTCTGCAGTCAGGGTGTGGTTTATATAGCCCACGTAAAGTAGTACCAGGGAAAGTAGTTCCAGGCCTGCCACACCCAAAACACTAGACCGCATAGCTTGGTTCTTAGGAACCAAGCTATGTGGATGCCTCCATGTTGGCTGACAATACAATAAAGTAGTTCCCAAGCACATTGTTGTTCATGGTGTATGAGCCTGGCACCATAAGCACCAGGACTGGCCCCATGAGGGCTTTTGAAGAGGATGCCAGGCTCTAGAGGCCCGAGTCCTGGCTCCACCTGGCCAATGGGTTTGCCAGAGGGGTGTAACGCTCACCTGATTCCCGTAGAGGCGCCGGTCTTGACTGGGCGTATACCGTATCTTCAAAGGTGATGTGTAACACACGGCTGGCTCTTTGGGCTGGACCTCTGTGCACTGTATGTTTAATTCGAAGGGTAAGATATCTGCAGATAGAAAATATGGGATTAATGAACTGGGTTATTGAATGTCTCTCTCTTCTTCCCTTTCTCTTCTCCTGTAGAACCCCGAAGGTTAACGCTCTCACCTTAGGTAAGTGAACGCCGTGTTCTCCATCTGCCTCGGGGCAGGGTGCTGTAACCAGTTTCTACACTGGATAAGGGGAGCAGGCCTCTTGACTTCAGAGGACTGCTGTCCGTCGTTTACTGCACGAACCGTAAGTTTCAAGTAATTCTAATGTCTTTAAAGTCTTTAGTAATGATGTCTCTTGTTTTGCAGGGTTCCGGCGATGGTGGATGACGGGCTGAAGTGAGTTGAAGATGGAGCCCGTGTGATGAATAGAAGCGCCTGGAAGCACGTAAGTAAGCGCTTGTTGCCTGCTTCACGATGCGCTCTAACTGTCTTTTTATTTTGCAGGTACAAGTTCGGAGCGGCTGCAGGGTGCCGGAATACCCACTGGGTTAGATGTGGAAAGGAGTAATGGCACGTGAGTATTAAAGTTCCCCAATGTCTTTAAACGCACCTTGTTTTGTCTTTCAGATGCGGGATGCAGCGCCGAAGGCCTCCGGAGCGTGCGAAGAGTTGGTAAGCTTTTGTCTTTCAGATGCCGGAATGCAGTGTGAAGACCTCCGGAGCGCACGAAGAGTAGGTAAGCCTTTGTCTTTCAGAATGCAGCGCGAGGCGTTGGTGACAGCCGATGGCCCAGGTAAGTGAAGAGCTGTCACTGAAGACCGTAATGCTAACCTGTTCTTTCTTGTCTTTATAGGTGTTGCTGAAGACTGGATTCAGGATGGTAAGCCTTTTTCCTTAGGCCCAGGATCAGATGCAGAAGACACGATGAGCGTTCTGCTGCAGAGGATGCAGAATAATGCAAAGCAAGATTCATCCATCGGGTGTGGTTTAAATAGCCTCCTGTAGTGCTTAGGTGTCTCCTTCCACAGCCACGCCTAGGTAAGAAAAGAGTTCCTGCTTTCCAGAAGAGTTCCAGTGTTCTGAACCTAGGGAGTGGCTCCTGCCTCACCCAACAGGAAAAGTAGTTCCAAACAGAAGAGGATCAGAGGCTCAACTGGCAGGCAAGTAAGCAGCATGGTCTGCTGCAGGTAAGTCCACCCAAGCATTATGAGCCCGGCGCTTCCAGCGCTGGGACTGGGCATATTTATGAGCCTGGTGCCACTGGCGCCAGGACTGGGTCCAAAAGGTCCCAATTGGGACTGGTTGGCACTCGGAACCTGGGTTATGAATCTGCTTCCAAGGGAGTTGGGAAAACCCTGACCTTTTGGAAGCAGAGATCATGACAGTGGGGTTTTGGACGAGGGTCGTGACACTTGCTTCCCTTCCCTCCACCCCCCTGCCACCTACAGTGTCCCATCCCCCACTCCCTTTCTCTCCTTCTTCTCTCCTATCACATCGGATGAGGTCACTAGAGTTTTCTGCTCTATGAAGGTCAACTCCAAACAGGTCTCCCCCTGTTATTGTCCCTCTTGCCCTGGCACTTGCTGATATCTGCAATCCCACTTTTGCTACTGGGTCTTTCCCCCCTCCCTCAAGCACTCTCATGTGTGCCCCCTCCTGAAAAAATGTCCACAGACCCTTCTTGTCTGGTGAACTATCACCCCATCTCCATCATACCCTTCCTTGGGAAACTCTTGAAGAAGATGATCTTCCCCCAACTGTCCCAGAATACTGAGCTTGTTGGTTGCTTACACGACCATCAATCTGGATACTGAGCATCCAGAGCATCCAGAGGCATGGAAACTGCTCTTCTGAACACCCTTGAAGAACTGCTCACATGTCTTGACTCTAAATGTCCTGCCATTCTCATTCTACCTGATCTATCCTCTGCAATTGACATGGTCAACCACTCCATCCTCATAAAACAGCTTCACAACACCCAGGCATTTTGGAGATTGCATGGGACTGGCTGAATTCCTTCCTCGATGACCGTCCCTCCCAAGCCATCCTTGGCTCTTTCTCCTTTCCCACCTCTATCTCCACCTGTGGCATCCCCAGGGATCCAACCTTTCTCCTTGGCTCTTTAACATCTATCTTGCTCCACTTGCAAACCAAATTTCCACATTATCCCCTCACTTCCTGTGTTACACTCATGACACACAACTGTTCTCCAAACTTCCTTCTGATTCTCCCCTTACTTCATCAATCATTTGTGACTGCCTGCCTGCCACCCAGTCTTGGTGTGCCTCCAATGATCTCTGCCTCAATGCTAGCAGGACTGAGAACTGTGCCATTGGGACTCCAGCCCACTCTTTCTTTACCTCACTTTGTCCACCCTCCATAGATTCTCCCCCATCTCCCTCATCTGGATCCATAAACCTGGGACTTATCTTCAACTCCTCTCTTTCCTTCCTCCCTCACATCCAGGACCTTGCCAAGAAAGCCTGCTTTCAACTCCACCTCATGAAAGGAATCCTTCCTTTCCTCACTTTCCCCCAGAAGCTCAATATCTCTCGAGCTCTGGTACTCTCTAGGCTTGACTATTGCAATAGCCTCTTCCTTAATCTACCCTCTTCCTCACCACGCCCCCCCCAGCTAATCCAAAACATAGCTCAAAGACTTATCCTTCGCCGCAAGCCCAAGGACTGTATCTCGCCAGCCACTTTCTACAACTGGCTCTCACTGAATACTCTCCCTCCAGTTTTTACGCTCCTCCAGCACCAACTCTCTGCGTGTCAAGTGATTCGATAAACAGCAATCTGGTGTTCAGTCTCTCTCCTCGGCTGGCTCCCTCCTTTGGAACAGCTTCTCCCTTCCTCTCCATCTTGAGCCTGATCTCCTCAAATTCGGAAGCTCCTCAAGACTTTCCCTTTCACCTCCTCCTTCCCCCTCCCTCCTTTGCTAAACCCCACAGTTGCTGAGATTGGTGACCAAGGCCTTTATGTGTCTACCTGGGTCCTAGCCTTCCACCCCCCAATCGCCTCAGCCTCCATTAACTCCCAGCTCTTGCCTCAGGCACCTGCTAGCTTGTGCTATCACAAGCCTGCACTTAATTACTGGCAGCTGACCACCCTTACCAAATGATCTCTGCCAGCCACTCAACCGCTGCAACTTACTCTCTTGCACTTCTGTCCGTGTTACTCCTAGTACTTACCTCCCCATCCCCCACTCTCTCTCTCTGCACTTGCATGTTCTGGGACTGATCATGGGGTGGTCGCTAGCCCTTAAACGCAGCAGTAATACTATTACCACTGCTTTTAAGGGTCCACTCAATCCCGAGTACGGCCACATTTAGCCCAAGCACAGAGCTGGGGGTTAATGCGCTGGTGGAATTGGTATTTTCAGTGCCATTAGCGCCCCCAGCCCCAATGGGTACAATGGACCCAATGGGGAATGAGTAATAACCGTTACCACTGTACCCGTGGTCCAGCGCTAATAGCGCTGGACCGGGTAGCAGTAACACTATTTGCTCTGGTGGTATTCTGACGGCATTATGGCTGGGATATCGCCAAACCCATGGTCAGGCCCCCTGAATGCTCAAAAGGCCTAGTAGGACCTCCTCTCTCTGTCTTTGTTATATTTGCTTTTCATTCCCATGTTTGCTCCCCATTGCCCTGTGGGTGCTTTGAACACAATTTACTGGATGTATAAGCGACTTACAAATGCACAATAAATAAATAAATAAATAAATAAATAAATGCATACATACATACATACATACATACATACATATATAAATAAAGGGCCTTCATCAGGTCGTAAAAGTTATTCAAAACTGAAGCCAATTCATGCACATCTTTGAAATGCCACTTGTTATGTCCAGGCCATCCCTCAATGGTGTTCCCTTTAGAGTATGGGGCATTTCAGATACATTCCGCAATTATTGCCAGTTTAATCACTGCCACTCAATAGTACTATGACGAGGGGGATTTATACTCCTCACCAGTTCATTGAATTCATCCAATGATATGTGAAAAAGGGTGATCTCCAGAACAACTGCGAACATCCCATCATTGAACAGGCAGCAGACTTGCCCATATTCAATGGTGCCCAAATGAGAAACCAGAAACTCGAGACCACTCGCTTGCAGACCAACAGGGTCTTCCTGCACACCGCAAGTCAAACATATCATACCATACCAGTGGGAGCTTCACTTTTTTGTACCCAAAAAGAACATGATGGAGCTGTGCCCCTGCCTTGACTTCAGGGCGTTGAATGAAATCACTGTCCCTTCCCCCCTGATAGCTGATATACTCACAGCAGTCCGTGGAGCTCGAATATCTACCAAATTGGACCTTAAGGGAGCATATCATTTATTTCACATTAAAGCAAAAGATGAGTGGAAGACAGCTTTTATGACCCCTTTTGGCCTATTTGAAAACCGAAATTGCATTTTGTCCTGTCCAATGCCTCTGCCGTGGTCCAGTGATTCATATAGACACAGTGTTCGCAAATCTCTTATTCTGCACTGTAATAGCATATCTGGATTCCACGCTAGTGTACTCTTGAGCCCAGAAAGAAGACATGAAGAACAAGTTATACGCCAAACCGGAGAACTGTACCTTTGAGGTTTCCTCCATCTTCTGTTTAGGATATATCCTATCTGAGGAAACAATGCTGATGGACCCTCATAAGACAAAGGCAATCACTGATTGGCCAGCACCCACAACAATCAAACAGATACAACAATTTTTATGGGTGAAAATGTATTTTCCAAAATTCATCTCCGATTTTTCTCACCGTGTCCAGTCACTAACCAATTTTCTGAAGAAGGGCGTCTAATTTTTCTGAGCATAAGAAGTAAAAATGGCCTTCAACGCCTTCAAAACAGCTTTCACCCAAGGACAGATTGTGTGTCAACCTAACACCAACCTCCCTTCATAATTGAGGCAGATGCTTAGGAAACCGCTATAGGGGTTACAGAAACAGCCAGATGGTCTGGAACACCCCATTATGTACTTATCATGCACCCTTAGCAGCAGCTAGACACAATGTTTCCTTTTGGAAACAGGACTATTAGCTCTAAAACAAGCCTGTCAAGAATAGTGTGACTTGCTACTCAGAGCCATGTTTCCTGTGAAGTTTCAGAGTGATCATACAAACCTCCAGGCCTTACAAGTGATGGAGTGCAGAGATAGTCAAAAAGCCTGCTCAGCATATTTTTTCTCTCAATAAGATTTCTTTCTTACTTATATTCCAGGATCCATGAACGTTGTTGCTGACGCTCTGTCCAGGAAATTGGATGGGTCATCTTCATGGGATCATTTTGATATTGATATTGATATTTTATTTCTATCACGCTCGTACACAAGTGTTTCAGAGCACACAATTTGCTGAACATATACTGTTTGTCTTGGCCATTGCTCTTTTCCTGGAACAAAATTTGCTAGCTAGTCAAGCTCAGAGAAATTATAAGGAATCTTCTTTTGTGCAAACTCATCGGCTAACAAATAAACAAAGATACCTGTTTAAGGACAAACACCTATTTCTTCATACACTTCCTCTCCAGGAACAAGCCCTTAGATTGTGCAATGATTTCTTGGCAGCAGGAGAAAGAGGAGTTCGGACTACATGAACAACTGCTACTCTGCATTTTGGTAGCCTTCTTGGCACAGAGACATGTTATGTGTCCTCCTGTCCAGTCTGGACTCAAGCCAAGTATGGTAGCGCCTTGCCTGCAGTTAAATTAACACCACTTCCTGTACCTTCCAAACATAGGGGGTCCATAGTTACTGATTTTGTTGTTGAATTGCCGCCCTAGACAGGAATGACAACAATCATGGACACAGTAGACTGTTTCTCTAAGCTAGCCTTTTTTCAGCCTTGCCAAAACTTCTGACTGCCTCAGAAATAGCTCAAATCTTTCTTAAGGATGTGTTCCATCTGCATGGCCTGACCCAATACCTTTGGTTTCCACCCAAAGGCCCTATCTACTCTTGGAAAGGTAGACACCCAAGTACCATCCATAAACCAGTGGTTTTCCATGCTCCAACAAATACTCACGGAAGCCAAATGCAAACCTTCTCCAAGCACAAACCAAGTACAAGAAATATGCTGAAAAGAAGCGGGCTCCCATTCTGGAATTTTGTTGTAGTTTGTGTCTAGCTATTGTCCAAATACCTACGAAGACATTTAGTTCCTTCCAAACTGTTGCCCGTTTATTTTGGCCCATTCTGAGTGCTTAAGAAAATCAACCCAGATTCCTTTCACCTGGCTCTTCCTGCTTCCTGAAAGCATATACATCCTTCTTTTCATTCCTCTTTGCTACAAAAATATTTGCCAGATCGATTCCCCCTGTTGACATCAGGATCCTTCTGGTCAAGTATAGGTGAATGGTGAACCTGAGAATGAAGTTGCTGGCTTTCGTGAGTCTTTTTATCATGCTTCAGTACTTGGTTCATTGGAAAGGCTACTCACCCACGAGCACACCAGAGAACCTGCTTCTCATCTTCGCTCCCCCGTTTTCTTTGCCAATTTAATTGCATTCATCCGTGGAAACCCGGCATTCAGGCTTTGTGGAGAGGGCATGCTGTCAAGTTCCTCGGGGAACTATGGGGGTCACATAAGTTTCATGGTGTGGAAAACATTTAGATAAAAGTGGCGGTAATGCCACCACAGCACTTTTACTGGCAGGATACTACCAAACTGGTAATGATCCCCTTTCCCTCATGGCTGTGGTGGAGGGTTTTCAGAGATAAAGAGAACTGAAAATCGCAGTTAAGTTAAAAAATAAAATGCTTAATACTGTTGATTATTTTCAATAACTAAATAGACTCCAAAAAGGAAAACAGAAAGAACAGTGGTCCCGTGAGTCAGCCCTCCTCGCCTCACCACCCTAAGGATATTAATTCTCAATCACAGTTACAAAGTGTAATCTAGTTTCAACACAACATATGACCTGGACAATATCAGTAGTACATGCCTCACTGTTGACAGTGTCCCGCCACCTACACTAACCGTTAATTATCCACTTCACCTCCAAAATCGCCATTAACAATTGCATACCCTATTCACCAGTATTCATCAGACAATTGTGGGCTTGATCAACAAGAAACAGTATATATAGACCTGAGATGTCACTGGGCCTGGTGCAAGGATGTAACAGCCTAACATATTGCACTTCCATTTCATTACACGATCGGATGTCTTCTCTCCATCGCTCCACCTCAGGTCCCTGCGGGCTACCCCACACTATAGCCACCCTCCCCTTGGCTAGGAGCAGGAGCAACCCCATCAACCTCCTCACTCGCCCAGGAATCAATTTGGTATATCCCAGCAAAGTAATTATTAGCAATGGCTCCACCTCTTCAACCACAATCTCACTCAACATCTCGAATACCTGTTCCCTAAATCGTGCCACAGACGGTCAACTCCATGCCACGTGTTTAAAGTCTGCTGATGTAGCGGCGCATCTAGTGCACCCATCTGAGGCATCCGGAAAGAACCTGTGCAGCCTAGCAGGGGTATAATAGAATTTATGTAGGTATTTAAAGAGGATCAATTTAAATCAGCTATTGGTGGCTACTATCTGTGTTTGTCCGCAGCACTAAACCCACATCTCATCTGGCCCAGCAGTCCCCAATGACGTTTCCCATTTCTTGCAGGAGGCTTCCCCCATCCCGCTCAAACACCCTATATTCTACTGTAGAGGTCATATACACCTTTACCAGTACCAACCATCTCCAACATGCCATCTAATATAGGGGTGACCTCTGGCTCCCTGGGGAAGGTAGGAAAGAGTTTTTTTTTCAGATATTCCTTCAATCGTAAATAAAAAAAAGATCCAAAGACGTGAGAACCCCTTTACTCCTCATGTCTTCTACATTCAGAAATTGACCTTCCGGGAAAAGATCCCTAAAACAGGATATATTCAATCACTTCCTACAGCTTACAAAACTCACCTAAGTGGAAACTTGCAATCCTGGGATATGTCTAATCGCGTGTTTTGGAGAGTAGATAACCTTCCCTCTTGCTTTTCTTTCAATACGAACCCACGATCTACAGGTCAACTCCACCATATTATCCACTTTTCAATTTCTATCGGAAGCTGTTAATATGACCACTCTCAGTAGATATGGGTCTGAGAGAGCCCTCTCAACTTCCACATGTCTTCTATCCATGGATAGTACCAATATATTAGGAATCCCGCTTGAGCCACTTCATTGTACTTCTTAAAGTCAGGCAGTGCCACTTCTCTTCTATCTAATGGTGCCACCAACCATTTGAACCATGAGATTTCTGCCTGTATCTTACGAAATATGACTTCGATAGCATCAAGTGCACATTGAGAAATACATAGAGGAAACGTGGCAGCAGGACAATTTTCACTAATGATATGCTCCAATGAAGGGTGAGAGGCAGCTCCATCTACCTACCCACAGCAGACCAAGCATGTTCCAACACCTGCCCATAGTTACATCTGTATAACTCCTGTGGGGATCGTGCAATGTCTATCCCCAAATACTGATTGTAAATCGCATGCCATTGAAACCCACACACATCACCAAACTGACCTGCACTTTCCATGAGAAAAAAGTACTGATTTTGGGCCTCATTACACGGTAGGCGGTAAAGGTTTACCGGTACTGGTAAGGGCACTGGTACCGGTAAACCCTTACCGCCTTACTACGAGGTCCCTTTGCGGGACTCGACCTTAACGGCTGGTTTTACCAGCTGTTAAGGAACAGGCCCGCTAAGGGACCTTGGTGCTAATTACGGTACCGCAATTTGCGGCACAGTAATTAGCGCCTTCCCCATTCCCATTGAGCCCTATGGGGGCAGAAATGGGAATGGGGAAGTGCCTTGGTGAATGGGGAATTACTGCCCCCGCTCACCTTGGAGTAGGGCGGTAATTCCGCCATCCACCAAGGCGGACGAGGTAAAATACTACCGTGTAATGAGGCCCTTTGTAACATTAATCCTCAACCCAGAGAAGTCTCCAAAGGATAATACATCCACCATTGTGTCCAGATTATCCCGTAGGTCCCGAACATAGATTATTATATCATCCGCATAGAGGGAGACAAGCACCCATGTTTACAGAGCTGTATTCCTCTATGAACATGCCATTCCCTGAGTAATTCAGCCAAGGGTTCAATCACTAGGGCAAACAACAATGGTGAACGAGGGCATCCCTGTCACATGCCTCTTCTGTGCATTAATGGTGCTAACCTGCATGCCAACATTTTAGCAAAAATGTTGTTCAAGTTAATAAGTGAGATGGGATGGTAGGAAGAGCAATCATCCACCGCTTTACCAGGTTTCAGCCAAACCGCCACTACCGCCTCCCTCGTAGACTCTGGCAACCGGCCATCTCTCAACCCCTAAAAGAGGCCAAGCCAGTTGCTTTGCAGAATGCTTATAAAACTCAGCTGTGAATCCATCAGGCTCCATGGCCTTTCTTGATGACAATGGAGGTCATTACGACCCAGGCGGTAAGTACACCAACTTTACCACCATGGTGTAAACTATGTTTACACCATGGTGGATGGTGGATTTACCGCCCCATTCCAAGGTGAGTGGGGCGGTAAATCCCCATTTCCCATTTACCCTTCTCCATTCCCATTTTTGCCCCATAGGGCATAATGGGAGTGGGGAAGGCGCTAATTACGGCACCGTAAATTACGGTGCCGTAATTAGCACCAAGGCGGTTTAGCACCATGGATTTTAACGCCTGCTAAAAGCAGCCGTTAAAATTGGAATCAGGCGTTAAGGGTTAACGAAGGCGTTAACCCTTACCGCCTGGGTCGTAATGACCTCCAATGACTTGATCACAAGCAGATTTTTTTGAACATTTATGGGATGACCCAGACATTCCCTCTCTTTGTCTGTATACCAGTATAGCGCCACCTGATCCAGATAACTATGGGCCTCATTACACGATAGGTGCTAAAAAACGGGATTTACCGTCATGGCGCTATTGGCGTGTCCGCCCTCACATGACACCGCCAATAGCGTACCATTACGAGTAAGCGGACACGCGCATAGGGCCATGCCGGTAAATGACCCTACCGCCATGCCGCAAAAGCACCTTTCCGGGCCCGCCCAAAGTGCTGATAGCACCTCCGCCCTCACTGTACATGCTATTAGCGGTCACAGCTATTAGCGGTCACCGCTATTAGCATCGACTGTTAAATTGCGGAACCGGAAATAGCGTCATCGCACCGGAACGGGAAAGAGCACGGCGGCCATCTTTAAAAACACAAACCATTGCCATCCTCTGCCCCCTGGACCATTTTGGAGTTGGAAGCTGTGTGAAATCAACCGTGACACCTGCATCATGCCCAAGGCCCTGAAGAAAACCTGTGACAGGCAGCGGAAGGAAAAGTATACTAACGAGGAACTGGTCATGTTGACACAGACCCTTGCAGAGCATGCAGAGGTAGTCTTTGCCAATGACATGCGCCGTGCCACCTTGCTCAAGAAGAAAGCCATCTGGGAGGAGGTGGCAGTCAAAGTCAGTGCTGTGGGCACCAGCACGTGCACTGTGCGCGAATGCAGGAAGAGGTGGGACGACCTTAGGCTGCGGGTGAGGGGCATCCTGGCGGAGAACCACCGCATTGCCAGTGCCGGTGGAGATGGCTCCCCAATACGCCTGAAGGAATGGGAGGAGACATGCGCCAACATGATTGCCACCGAAAGCATCGAGGGAGTGGGCAGCATGGAGGTCGGCGTGGCTACCACTTCCGATGCAGGTGAGTGTACACATGACAGGATGCGGTGTGAATGTACAGTCACCCCCATATGTGAGCACAGACCCCACTCATGCATGGACACACATCCACACATGCATCCATCCATCACCATGTCAGTGTCAGACCCAGAAACACACACATGCACACATCACCAGAGACAAGTCCCAAACTCAACCATGCATGGATGAGGCACTGAACTGGCACATCACCTACATCCACAACTGCTAAGTCCCAATGGCCACAACTGCATCATTCCTGTAATTTACATTGAGTATATTGAAACACAACCAATGACATCCCCCTTCTTGTCCCTGACAGGCTCACATACAGATGGGGAGGATGCTGCTGATGCATCAAAGGCACCACCTACATCCAAGAGGCCAAGGGCACAGGAGCCGGAGGATACCCCTGCAACATCCAGGGGCAAGGGGGGAAGGCCACACCTGAAGAGTGGCAGCCTACGTCACAGTGCCACTGCCAGGGCAGCAGTAGCTGCACCACCAACTGTGGCCCCACCACCGGAGGCAAACCCACTGTCAACAATGCCAGACACCCAGGGCCCACCATCAGCTGCGGCAAGCTCTGCTGGTGAGGCAGCCGCCACTGGCCCCCAGTCCGATCCAGAGGACACCCTACTCCAGCACATGGAGATGCACACCCCAAACCCCCCAGGAAGCCCAGAGGCAGTGGCATCCCAGACCCCTGGTTCTGATGGGACTTTCGAGGACACCAACCCTGCAATAATGTCACCCATGCTACCATCACCTCTTGCATTGGAGCCATCTGAGGGCACGGCATCCAATGCACGGCCACCCGGCACTGACCTCCAAATTTCCGCCATCCTGCAGCGCCAACAGGAGCTGACCGTGCTGGTTGGCCAGCATGTCGCTGAGGCTGCCAATCTCACTGAGAACATAGTCCAGACGGTGAGGCACTCCACTGAGCGCATGGACACCAACACGGACAGGATATGCAATGAAATTGCAAGTCTTAGGGAGGTGCTTGTCCGCATGGCAGACACAATGGACCGCCACTTTCACCAACAAGGCCAGTCTGCCCCATCCTCGACTTCCGGGTCGACACAAACAAGCCCCCTCAGGCGCTCGATGCGAACCACCAGGCGCACGTCTGGCAACCCTCAAGATCCTTCCAAGGACAATTGCAATTAGGGGGTTAATGGGGATACTCCGGTGTGCATTGGCCATGGCAAAAATTGCAGAGACATTAGGGACTGTTGTGGGGGGTGGTGGGAAGGGTGTTATGGGTCTGTTGTGGGGGGTGGTGGGAAGGGTGTTATGGGTCTGTTGTGGGGGGTGGTGGGAAGGGTGTTATGGGTCTGTTGTGGGGGGTGGTGGGAAGGGTGTTATGGGTCTGTTGGGGGGGTGGGAAAGGTGGTGGGATGTTGTGGGGCTTGCACTTCTTCACCTTTATGTTAGTCAATACACTGGTTTCTGATGAAAACACAGCCTTGGACATCTTCATTGTGTGTGTGTGTACTTCATTGGCGACAGGGTCCATTGCGTGCTCTGAGACATACACCAGTGCATTCCTCCCCATATCCATGTGACAGTACAAAAACATTTTCCGCAGATTGATTGGCTGATCAGATGCTGTCTCACAGCACGTGCCTCCTGGCCATCCCCTCTTGCAACGCCTGCATCCCCTTCACCTCCGTCCACATCAACATCATCATCCTCATCATGTGCTTCTATCCCAACGTCAGGGGGCAGTGGGCTATTCCGTCTGTCACACATATTGTGCAGCATGACACATGCCATGGTGATCTTGGCCACCTTCTCATGTCCATACAGGAGAGCAGCACCAGACCTGGTAATGCACATTGAACGTGACTTCAAAAGTCCAAAGGCCTGCTCAGTCACGATGCGGGTACGGGTATGTGCACGATTGATTACCTCCTCGTGCCTGTTCTGTGGTCTCCGTACAGGTGTGAGGATCCAGGTTTTCAGGGGATAGGCCGCATCACCTGTATAGGGGGATGAATGGGGTCCTGTTACTTTTCACCTCAAGGGCGGCCTGTTCACATCACACAAATTGACATAGCATTGTGATGCAAGTGCTAAAATGAGCGCATACATGCAGATGGTCTGTGTGACAGCAACGTGCAAGTGTGTGGCCGACCCTGCAAGTAGAAATGGCACAATAATGCCTACAACAGTAGTTTTCACATGTCCTGGGTGTGGCCAGGTCTTAGGTGTCCCTGGGCCAGGCAAATTTTGTAGCACACTGCTTGTGTACTGACATTCTGACACCAATGTTGCCATGCTGTGAAGCATCACTTCCGTGGTGCTATAGGTGTGTGGTTCAGTGCCATGTCTAGGGGTGTTCCCTTTGCATGCATTCAAGGGTACATTGCTGGATTGATGCTGTGATGCGCTGATTCTGTATTACCATCTTGACGCCATGTTGATGATTTGTGTAATATGTGGCGTGGCATGATGTGCAATGGGGATGGATGTGTAATATTTTGCAGCCTGCATTGTTCTCATAGTCGTGCACCTTCAAATTGCATGTGGATTCTTCTCAGGTACATCGTGGCCTTCCCTGAAGGACATTGGCGTACATCTGTATGTCCATTTTCCCTACGGACGCCAGTCAACACCCAGTTGGAGTATGTATCTCCCCCCCCCCATTCACACCCAGTTGGAGTATGTATCTTCCCCCCCCCATTCACACCCAGTTGGAGTATGTATCTTCCCCCCCATTCACACCCAGTTGGAGTATGTATCTTCCCCCCCCCATTCACACCCAGTTGGAGTATGTATCCCCCCCATTCACACCCAGTTGGAGTATGTATCTCTCCCCCCCCAAATCACGCTGCCATGTGCTTGCCCTGCTACTCACAAAGTGTATCGCTCCATGTAGCGTGGCATACTTGAGTCCCGCAGAACCATGGAATCATGTGTTGATCCTGGGAATCTGGCACAGCAATGTGTGATTATCTTGCTGGCGTCACATACCATTTGGGCATTGATAGAGTGGAATTGCTTCCTGTTTCGGTACACTGCTTCATTGTGATGTGGGACCACCAATTCCGCATGGGTACAGTCGATGGCCCCGATGCAACTTGGAATGCCTGCCAGTGAATGGAAGCCAACTTTTGTGTTTGCAATCTCCTGGGCAGTCTTTGGCATGGATATGTGTTCAGGTGCATGCTTCAGGAGTGCATCAAGTACCTGGTTCAGCGTGCGTGAGGATACTGGTTGTGAGATGCCATGCATCTGTCCCACTGTATGCTGATGGGTGCCTGTGGGCAGGAAGTGGAGCACACTCACCACCTTCAGTAGCGGGGGGATGGCAGTTCTGATGTCTATGAGGCTCGCAATGTCGTCGTGGATCATGTCCACGATGCTGGTGATGGGAGCCCTGTCCAGATGGTACAGGGTGTGTATCTGCTCAGGGGTCAGGTTGAATGGACTGGCTCTGGTCCTGGGTACTGGTGGGTGCCTCTGTGGTATGATTAGGTGCCGTTGTGGTGCCTGCTGTGCCTGTCTTGCCCTCCTCCTCCTCCTCCTCCTGCGTCTCCTTTGTGCTGCCTGTTGTTGTAGCAGCTGCGCTGAAATGAGGTCCTCCAGGCCATGTAATGCTGCCAGTATCAGAACCATCTTGGTGTGGGGAGGGGTGTGGGAAGGGGTGTGGTGTGCTCCTTTTGAGCTGCCACAGTCTCCATTGCCTTCACCTGTGCTGATTTGGTCCACCTGCGGCAGGTGGGTACACTGCCCATTTCCCTTAACGGGTGGTCCGCGATGCCGGTATTTGCACCATGGCGGTAAGGGGCTTGGGGGGATTTACCATGCCGCTATTTGCATGTGCACTGGCCTTGTGATGCTGTGCTAATAGCGGCATGGCGTAATTAACAGAATGGAGGGTCGCGCGCACGCGGCCTGCCCGCTATTAGTGGCACCGTAATTAGCGGTGCCGCTAATAGCGGTGTGCCGGGTCGTGATCCACATGGGGATTTAACATTACCGGTAATACATTACCGGTAACGTTAAATCAATACCGCCTTCCGTGTAATGAGGCCCTATGTATCTCTGATTGCGAAGCCTGGATATGCGAAGAATACAGCTCAGTGTAAAATGCACAGAATTCCTGAACAATATCTCCATCCCCAAATTTTAGCACACCCCATTTTTTTTTAATTTAAAAGACATGACATACCAGGCTGCTGTCCCCGTACCTCCGAATGACTGCTTTCCTCAGTAAGAATCTCACCTCTCTCTGTGCCAGGCCTCAAAAAAAATCCAGCTGTTCCTTAATCTCCACCACTTTAGCAGGTGCATTTGCGGTCATATCCACAAGTAATTGTCCTATTTGGGTCTCACTGACAGCTAATTCCTTCGGACTCTGTCTCAACATCACAGCCTCCTTTGAGATACAGCCCCTCATATCACACACTTAAAACCCTCCCACAACACTCCGTATGACTGAACCGAACCCATGTTCTCCTCAAAATATTGCTCAATATCACGCAAAATCCCTCTTCAAAACACCTCTTCAGTCAAGCCCTCACTTTTAAACACCCAAGGCGGGTTCCCACGCATTCGTCCCGCCACCTCCAAGGCCAGCACCACTGGTGCATGGTCTGACAGCGTACGTGCCAATACTGTGGTCTCAGCCACCCAACCCACAATTGTATCGGAAATGAAGAAATAATCCAATCTGGATGCCGAGCAGTGGATTGAGGAGTGATACTTATACCCCACCTCCCCCTTGTGTCTGGTCCTCCAAATATCCTTTAACTTCCAGGCCCAACTCAATTCCCATAGTTTACAAGTTGCTTTCAAAAGTGGTCTATGAACCCCAGTCCTATCAAGGTCAGGCTCCAGCATCGCGTTAAAATCTCCAGTCCAGATAATCACCCCAGATGTGTTCTTCACCAACTGTTGAGCTATCCACTCCATGGTTTCCACTGAGTCCCTACTGGGACTATAATAGTTAATCAGACTAACTGTCCATGTATAAACCCACATATTAGTAATGCCCGCCCCTTCTGATCGTTAATCACCGAGGCCAGACAAAACCCAACAAAGCTTCGCAGCAATATGCACACCCCTCTGGAATATGACGAGTAAGAGGAAATACAACAGTGTCAGCCCCAATGCAGCCCAAACCTCACTTCCCCTGATGAGGTCAAGCGAGCTTACATCAACCTAGTGATGTTGCATTTACTGTAATACCCTTTGACATTTAGATGGACAGGTCAAACCTCTAATATTCATTGTCATGCATTTAAGTGTCTAAGCCATATTCCTGAGTCTCTTCGGTAAGAATCCTAGGGCTCTCCAAGTTATAGTTAGTAACATTGTACCACTCCATCAACCACTAAGGAGAAATCCAAGAGCTATAGAGAGCCACTCCCTGTACCACTGCCTTCCTACAACACCCAATGAACCCCCAACCTTTCCTTCCCCCAACAGCAACCCCAACTTCACAGCTACCACATCCCTTACCCCCACCAAAACACAGAAACCACTGCATGAGGACACACTGGCACCGAGTCGCCTCAGCACCCCTGCGGTCCGTCAGTTCTACCCCTGCCACTTCTGCCAATCAATCCATGCTTCTACTTCACCAGGAATTCCTTCCTGACTGTTATTCTCTCATCGATGTGGAGTTCTCAGTAGCAACTCAAGAAATGTGTTAGCCGCCTCTGGGGATTGAAAAAACTGTGCCCACCCCTCATGCTCCACCCTGAGTTTGGTGGGGAAGAGCATGGCATACTGCAAGGTTCTCTGTCTGAGTCTCTTTTTAACATCAATATAATTCTTTCTGGATGCTTGCCCCTTTTCTGAGAAGTCAGGGTAAAAACGGATTCAAGCACCTTGATTTTTTTCCCCACATTCTTTTATTCATTTTCAAACATGAACATCAAGTATATAAACAGCAGATGAAAAACAAACAAAGAAACACCTTGATATGACAATGACCCTTTTTCTCTGCCCTTCCGCAGGGCTAGGTCTCTATCCCGATAGTTCAATATCCAGGATAATGCTGGCCAAGCTTGCACCCCAGGTATTGGCTTCCTCCCACTGGGGATCCAGTGAGCTCTCTCAATGATAAACACTGCAGAGAAATCCTTGCTCCCAAAGTTCTCTTGCAAAAGACCTTCAGCCATGGGCTCCATACTGAATTGATCAGCGGCCTCGGGTACTCCGACTATTCTCAGTTTATTCTGGCACAAGTGTGAGTCAAGGTCTTCTTACTTATCTGCCAATTCCGTAAGAGCCCTCTGAACTAGGGCCAGTTTTCTCCTAGCCTAAGAGGATTCATACTTGACACTCACCCCTCAACCTCATCTAGCCTATTCCCATGTTTGTTCTGGCACACCTGCATGTGGTCCACTTTACATGTTAGAGTGTCCATATTCCCATCCAATGACTGTATGCCTGCCTGTAGCTGACCATGCATATCTTTAATGTCACTAAACTCTACACTAGGGTCTAAGGAGGAAGACTGAGAGGTGCCCCGTGGAGAGTCTTCCACAGCTGTCTGATGTTTGGCCAGGGTTGACGTCTCAAACTGCAGCTGCGACGGTTGTTTAAGGGTTTTCTATGATTTCAACATGACACTGCTCTTCTGACACCTATTTCACACTATGCGTTTGCTTCTTGTTAACTGTATAAACAAGCTGAACTATGCAGGGCATAGCATCATCATCTGTATTCTCCTCCACTCCACGTCTGCCAACTCCAAATTATTCACCTCTATGACCCCTACTCCCTCCAAGGCACCAGGGATAGCCCTGACGTGTTTTGTCATGAATATCAACCCTCCCAATTGAAGTCCGCAAATGATTTAAAAAACACAACAAAGTCACGATTACCTCACCACAGTTTGTTGACAGGGAGGTAGGGAGCCAGGCATGCACAATCAACCTCATCAAATATCACCTGACACCACGGGCGTGATCCGAGACCACCCGCCTTGCTGTAACCTGAGGCCTTCCTCCAGGCAGTGACACTTCAGGTGGTGTACTTGGTAAACACAGACATCTCCTCATCCACAGCTGGTGGCACCGCAGCAATCCGCACATGGCCCTCAGCTCGACTAATTAGCGGAGCTGCACATCCTGCAATGCTGGGATGAGTGCTCCCGGTGCTTTCTTTCAGTTGTCCACCCCGCTCAGGGTGCTATTGTGTCCATGACCTCACTGCACCTTTATTGCTGCCACCTTTATCTCTGCAGAGGTGACACAGAGGATCATCAAAGTTGCACAAAACGTGGCCAACATAGTCAGACAGCTGATGAAGCAAAGGTTATGACCATGGCAGGCCGGGATTCATCAGTATACTTTCGGGATTGCTTGGGCTGCTCCAAAGCTTACAGGCTTGCAGCCATTTTGACTGGACTCTCTAGCACCCCCCCAGTCAATTATGTTAAGATAACAACTGCCGCGTCAGAATGTTCAGGAAAAGAGACTGTTTATCTTCATTTGGGACCAGATTGGTGCCTTTGGTGAAATGCTGTTTTCCACTGTTTCCCTGTGCCTTTCATCTTGTTTCCTGGCTCCCCTGCTCTTTGCTGCTGTGTGCACATTCCTTTGTCCTGTCTCTCTCCTACTTTCTCCTCTGCTTTATTTTCTGGACATATGCTTAGGTGCAGCCCTCAGTTATTCTTCCTCAGCTCTCCTGTTTCTTTGTTAGCCTAGTTTGGCTTTTCTGTCCTTGGGAATCCTGGCTTTGTGCTTCAACTACGATCTTCACTGTACTAGTGTCATTGGGCCATAAGCAGCCGCCTGAAACCTGGCTGACATCCATCTTTTGTGGGATGTTTATCCTCTTGGAGTTTTTCCACCAGTCAGGTCCTCCATCATTGTGGATCCATCTGTGCCCTGTGTAACAACTTCACTGAGCACAGGCAGTCTTGCTGGCAGTCATCCTTGTGCAGACACTAAAATCCCCAACTATTTCTACCAGGCTGAGTATTTCCCTCAGACTGTTCACCTCAAGGCAAAGCACTATCTAGCTTCAATATCGATGAGCATCTTACCAGCTCCTTAGAATGTCTTTGCAGCAGATTGAATCAACTTGTGGTTGCAAATCTTGCAACTGGCTGTTGAAGGTGCTCATTGTGGCCAATTATTAGATCTTAGGCAGTCAGATGCTCCCGTCTCAACTTGTAACAATGAAACCACTAATGCCATACAAATAAAACGAATTTTCTCGACATTAATGACCTAATGATAGATACTGCAGACTCAGATTTGCTGAATAAAAGCTTTTTAGCTTCTCCCAACTGCCCATCTTAAATGCTACTGTCTCAGAAGGGGAAGCTGCAGATGGCTCAGGAATCAGTTGGGTATATCTTGAGCCTGATGGAAAGGTGGGCATCCCACAATCTCAATTACAAGCACTTTGCAATTTGTTAACCTCACTCGTCAAGCTCTGTAAGGAACTAAATAGGACCTCATCAGATCAGACCACACTTTTAAATTGTATCATCGATATATTAAGCAATCACAGAACTTTGACAAATGTAGCTTGTGTTTTATCCAATTCCATTACTGTGGACCCATTCCAAGAGGGTATTTTACCATCGACCAACCCTCTTAACTCCTCCTTGAAAACAAGCAAACAAATGCGGTCAGCTTTGAGCGAGGCCAATATCCCTGTAGCCTAATGAATGAGAAATGTATGGTAATAGTACCATAGTAAGGAGCAATGAGTTTAACGCTACAGAACCTCAGCCTAGCATTGGCCCAAAGGCCAAAAGTCCTCCAAAATTCAAAAAAAGCAAGAACAATTGCAGCTCTGTCAAATTGTCAGAAAAGAAATAGAAGAAGTCTAAAGCCATAACTAGAGCTCCAGAATTTCGACGGAGCTCACAAACTACACAGCTGATTACAAATGCATTTGGCTTGTCCGGTATTACCTCTCGGGTGTGGCTAACAAGAAGGGAAAACCCACAAAGGGGTAGCCAAGGGAAGTGCCAAAAAGAATCCCATCTCTGTTAGCATGTTAAGATCTGATCCCACACCTGCTAGAAGCAATATCAGACTTCATTTGCTTTTAAAGGATACTACCACTAACAGCAATCCACAACATGCAGAAAGTGCCCCTGATATTCCAGCCAACGCTTTGTTGGGATTGGAAGGGCTAGAAACAGGGGTGTTGATAGGTCTGGAAATGATCCGGGGCTATGTTAATGTTGGCCCACACATGCAGAGCCTACAGGCCACTAGGAAGGTCCTTATAATTCAGGGTTTGTTCGGTCACAGTAATGAGTGGGTTTTAAACTGTTCAACTATATTGTTTTCATTTTTATAAAATCCTACCCTTATGCTCTCGAACCCCTGCCCACATAGAGGTTGTTGAATTAGTGGAAGAGAATGAGTATGCTCCTTCTTCTATTCATGTGATCCCTTGCATTTACTTATGAAGCTGATATTTTACGCAACGGATATGACTGCACATGATGAAATTCCCATATCTACACCGAAGCAAACTCTCAGGGAATTGCTTGGGCAAAATTACTAGGAGCATATATACTGATCATGCTAAATGCTTGGTTTCAAAGTGACAGTCTGGGGGATTTTAAATGGGTTTCTACTAACAGTGCTACCACTGAATACTACATATTTATTTCACACTCCTTATTTAATCACAATCTAGATCTGCTAATGTCCTCAAGAGAAGAGAGCAATCACTATCCCCTAGTGGCTTCTCTAGCTATATGTATTTCAAAGCCTATAAACAACAATGTGGTGTAACTGATTGTAAATGCTGGCCTTAATAGATTAAGCTGGAATGCCCCCAACTTGAGTAAGGCCATTTTCATCATCAGTGCCCGAGCTGGCAGTTGTTCAGCCGCCTAGGTGATCCATGCTGGAGATATATCCACGGTCATACCTTCAATGAATTGAACATGGGTGTTGTGGAGAGATGAAGAGTACTGACAGATTTCTCAAACATGAATCTGGCATGGGATGATGCCATAATGTCTCATGTTCTTGGATATATACTTGAAAATAATGCAGTCAATCTGGCCAAGATGAGCCTAACTAACATGAGCTGTCACAAACACGGATTCGATAGGGATATAAGAGACGCTATGCATTTGCTGAGGCGTGATTTGTGCACACTTGGAATTTGATTGCCTCGCAGCCTAGAACTTTGTGTGGCGGTTAAAGCTAACATATCCACCTATTGAAAATGGCTGAGGCTACATCGTAAAAAGAAAATATTGGGGCAGTGGCAGGCCTTGATAAGATGACCCATAGTGATAACTCCAAGTGTATCTGGAGACTGGTTAAACCAGTACAAACCTCTTGTGCCATTATGGGAGGTGCCTCTTATAGGGAACACTGGGAGCGAAAGTACATCATCTGCTTTCATCCCGGCCATTCACGAGTGATAGCATTATGGAAGGAGAGTTGCTAACATTGTTCCCATTATCAAAGCCTTAAAAATCTCTTGGGCTCCTAGCCCCGATGGTGCTTGTAAAGATTTGATTAAGAGGAACCCGTTCTGGTTGGCCCAGGTGCTAAATGTTATTTTTCTTGCAATAAGCATGAGTGACACATTCCCAGGTTCTTGGCTGAAAGTATCATTGTTCCGGTCGACATAAAAGGACCTAGATGCATTTCTAGGAATGATCTCATCTTGGCAATGCTAGATATAGCGTCCAAGAATTTTGGACGCATCCCTCTGGTTGAGTTAGATTGTTGGATTTTTCCAACAATATTATTCCATTCAACCAAGCTACATTGTGACTATAGTTCATCTACTCGCCCAGTCAGCTTCTATGGTAGATTTTGCTTGATGTGCTTTGACCCAAATGTATACGTAGCATATATCGACTGCAGTGCAGCGTTCGATAGCATACAGCGGTATCGAACACTGATTATTCTGCTTTACAGCCAGACGAGTGTCACGGTCAGATTGTCATCATCTGGAGACACCACTAATGCTCTGTCTACATTTATGGGTCTAAAACAAGGATGCATTTTGGCACACACACTTTTTAACCTGTACCTTGCAAACCTTCCTCACTAGCTGTTTACTGATAATATTTATCCCCCACATTTGGGCTCTAAGCGTATCCAGTGGCTTGGATACACCGACGATCTGCTGTTGCTGGAAAATACTGTAAAGGGACTTCATCAACATTTGACCAATTTAAATTTGTACGCTAACATTAATGGGCTAATTATAAATGCCAACAAATCTAAAATGATGCTATTTAAGTCCAGCGCACATAAAGCATATTCTAGCTTTTCTTAGAGTATAGACACCCAAGATTTGGATATTGTCTCAATTTATGATTACTTGGAGGCCACTATAGATGACAAGCTGTCTTGGGGACCTCAAGTCGATAAGCTTGAGTTAAACGTGCACCAACAAATTGGAGTTATTAAGAGTTTTGCATACCACCATGGCAGATATTCGATGGACTCCATTATTAAAATTTAGGAGGGGAAAATCCCTCCAGTTATTTTGTATGGAGCTGAAATCTGGGGTCATAACTGTATCAATAATCTCAGAAAACTGGGCGATATCTGAAGAATCACAAGAACCCCAAGTAGCCTTCCGGTCAAATGTCTTTAGGTTGAACTGGGGCTTACTAATATTAGCTGCCAGCTCCATAAATATCTAATGACTATGTATTGGAAATTAGTTAACAGTACAGAAAATACTCTTCTACATATTATTCGTGAGGCTGCGTACACCTGAATTAATGGTTTTGGAGATTCTTCCCTTATGTTGCTGGTAAGTAAAGCCAAGAAATGGTGCTGTAAAGTGGGCCTTGATCCATCTACTGTCTCCTTGCAACACTACAAGTTCATCGTTAAAAGAGAACAAAGTTCATTAGATCGAGAAACACCTCTTATGGACTTCCCTAGCAAAGCCCATAGTGGAGAATACGTCTTGCAGTAACTAAAACAGGTGAAGAGACCGCTTTGTCTATTGGAGTATCCTCTTAAGTCCCTGATGCATGAATACCTCTGCTTTAAATTAAATTTGGTTCAAACATTAGAGGTGCATGGTGGAAGTATAGGCTTAGCAAAAGGGAATAGAGCTTGCAAATAGTGTGGTAATTCTACGACTGAGCTAAGCACCTCAAGGTTGAATGCGACAGCCTAATGGCAACTCAGAAGAAGATGAAATTAGCATGTGGTAGGGCTGTGCCAGTCAAAAACGGTTATGGATGGCTTTGGAATATATTCTTTGAAGGGCAAGACATTGTGATCATTTACCACATGATGAAGATGTGGGATTTTAGAGAAAAAAAAAACATTGAACATCTTGTCATGCTAGAAGGTTGGAAAGTTTGCCAATAAACTTAATGAATTACCTTATTATTGGAGTATGGTAAGTAATTAATGTTTTAAACTGTATCTCGATATTTAATTTTTGTGTACTGTTGAAGAAATCACTACATTAAAAGTGTAAAAAGCAATTTCATTTTAGTGGTATTATACTAAATAAATAAATAAATACGGGAGTAGTTATAATCAATGATGTAATCACAAACATTGGGAATTCCACAATGAACTAGTGGCAGTCTATGACTGTTTAAGTGGTGGGCTGCCACGCTCAGAAAGTAATGTACCACCAATCAATGATTTGCCAAACCTGTCTGATCCTGGGAAAGTATATGCTGCCTAAGTCATGGGCATTTCTGTAAATAATACAATTGATGCTCCACTGAATTGTGTGGGTAGATTCTTATAGTGAGGGTATTCTAGTCGCACACATGAGCAGTGTCTCCTCGCTGAGCTTGGCTCCACAGAGCGATCTGGCTTCAGTACAGCCCTCAATGTCTCACCCAGGTTAGTGCCGGCTCTCACTGGACAAGCACGCAAACTTAACACCATGGGAAAGCAAACATTTCTCAAGTCTGTCATGGGCACACATCTTCGTGTATTACTATGGAATCTACTACTCCTCCCCCAGCAGCGCGGCAGAGGGGTAGTAGATTCTTGGTGAATGTGGAATCCCTTATGATAGAGAAGCCCCCATTGTGTTAGGTCCATAATGGCCGCTCCAATTGATTGTTCTCAACAACACTCTCATGCCAATGGTTGTGCCTCACTAGGGGCCATGTTTATACAACTTTGCGCTAAAATTGAAAAGAACATGCTTTAGCAGGACGGCATACGGGGGCGATTCTTTTGCACCGCGAGGACTCTTGCCAGAAGATAGATGAACTATCCAGCCTCACATTTATCTTCTGAAAGATGAAAAAGATCCATTACCCGGCATCTGCAGTGATGGTGCTTAAAAGCCTTACCTCGGATATGCAAAATATCACTCAGTTTCAGGCGGAGATGTCAATTTATGTCGGAAGTCCAGAATAAAGTAGCATCATTTACATGTTCCTCCTTTCAGTTTATTGGCGCTGACTTTCTTGCAGCATAGTTTGTTTGTGCTAGACAGAGAATGCTTAAGAAGTGAACTGGCTTGTCATAATGGTTTATGGTGGGAGGCAACCAAGTGTGGTTCTGACAGAAATCACCAAGAAAATGGAAGATAAATCTTTAAGGTCCTTGGGAAGATGGCAGTATTAACACTAAGAGGAATATTTCAAAATGAAATATCGCCTGCTGTGTTCACATCCATGAGTGAGCCCTGAGGGTGGAGGCTCTGGAATTAAACGGTAGAACTCGTGACCACAGGAGGCATTAGGACCCAAGAGGGAGGGGCCCCAGTGGCGTCGCCAGGAATCAAATTTAGGAGGGGCACAGAAGGGGCCAAAGACAAAAGTAAGGGGGCACAGACAAAAGTAGGGGGAGAACATGGTCACTGCTGGTCTTAGGTAGGGGGGCACAAAGGGGGGCACAGGGTTTCACAGGGGGGGCAGCCCCCCCCCAGAGACGCCACTGGCGAGGGCAATGGGGCATCATAAGATCTATGTCTGGAAAACAATCTCAATGTCTAGGTTTTCTTTTCCTTGTGTCTCTACTGAGGTTTTGCTTATTCCAGCTCAAGTGCGAGACCAGAGAAAACATCCTTCTTTCCGTTGCCTTTCATTGCCCCTGTGTTTTCATCAATTTTGGCATAAGTGCGCGGGGGGTCTCTCTCCATTGTGTTACAGGGTGACCTAAAGGTTACTTATATGTACATGCCACAATGGGGGCAGCAGTGGACAATGTACCAAGAGATAAATAAACGACTGCATCCCTAACACAGGGCACTTCACAAATGATTTCTCTAAATGTGTGTTTGTTCAAAATAACTTTTTCTCATCGACAGGAATAGTTTACAGTCGCATTCCTTAAAGGTTCCCGTAATACACACCTGCATTCCTTTCTTTGTCTAGCTGCCTTCAATGCCTACTAACTGAAGTGGAAAAGTTGGTATGATCTTTTAGGTCGCTGACTCATCTCCGAGATGAACCAGTTTATAAAAGGAGCATAACATGCGCACAAAAGATGTACAGCGTGGGCGCAAAGCATGCAAATTCATCCAATTAAGCATGCAAACGGGAAGCGAGCAAGGGTGCACCAAAATCATGATTCACAAAACCTGACCACTGGATTTATTCCCCAAAAATACCCTTCAAAATGTCCACCTTTCACAATGTGGCGCAAGCAGCCCAGAAAGAGTGCAACTCACTTGTCTAACCAAAGACGCACACAGTGCACCCCTATCACAACTAACAGCACAGTATAAAAGCCTGGAACCGAGAGGCAGGTACACATTCCCAAAATAGGCAACTCTTGTTGGGTCATGCTGCTGTACTAACTGATGAGGATGAGGAGGGAAACAATGTATAGTTAGAGGATCACCTTATTTCAATTGACTGATGAAGAGGTGACTCAGAGGTAACACTTCCCACCCTGTATCATACTGGAGAACATGAGTCAGTAGGATGGGCCCTTGCTACGAACACAATGCAAGTCGATGACATACTGCCACTAATGAAGGTATTGTCAGCCTTGCATTTCGTTGCCACATGCTTCTCCCAGAGGACCAGCAGCATCACAATGTTGATATCACAATTTTTTTTTAATTTTTTTTTATTGAAACATCAGTCTAATATGTCACAGCGCTATCACTGTGACATCAGACTTTTATTACAACATTATGATCATGTTGATCTTCCTAAAAAACAGCCGGTGGAAATTACTCACTCAGTCGCTCACCGACATCTTAATTAAAGCGACAGAAGTTGTAACAATTAAACATTTGCCTCCAATTCCACTGAATCTACAAAGTTAACTATAGCACAGCATAGTTTCACAGAGCTGCCAGCCATGGCATGTGACCACCAGTCTCGAGACTCTGAGCTTGCAGGTCTAAAGTTTCCGAGGTGCAGGATCCGTTTTGACGTGATCTGCGTGCATTTGGTCAAGAGATGCTCTTATGATTCAGTTTCGATCAGACAGAAGCGACACTTATTGTCAGTTACTTTTTTTGAGTGACGAAGCCACTGCGTCGCCCTGGGGTTTATGGCATTTAGACGAATTCGCAAGAACTGATCACGGTGATGTCGAGATGGACAGTTTGTTAGGTAGCTACATGGGACACCCAACTTGTGTTCGCCTATTCCGGAATCTAGTGTAGATGCCATCTTCAGACGTTGGTCATTATTCTGTATCCAACACGAGAATTCAAACTTTTTTTCACTGATTGCGGTCTCGTTATCAGATCGTCAATATTTAAATCGCCATGGGCTAGAGTCTGTTCCATGCGTTGTTTCCACTCTTCTAGAAGGTTTGATTTTCCTGTGCCTGGTCTTGTGGAAAAAATCTGATAAACTGGTGGAATGGGCGTCGTAATCATCTTCCGGAGTGCCATCAAGCATTTCCACATGACACTGGTGTGTAAAGAGTTTAATGAAAGCTTGTATCTTATCTGCTTCATTGAGATGTAAATTGGCAGCTTCAAGACACGCCGCCAGAAGATGCCTTCCAGTTTCTGCCAAAATGTGACATCAATGCTCCAACCTGCTTCTGATTCAAAAGTGATTGCCGGAACTACTTTTTGAGAATAGAATGTCATTATGGGAGTTAAAGAAATTTCCCGTAATCTTTGTTCAACAACTGTGCTTGTATACTAAATTGAATCATTCGATTTGTCAGATCAGTTTTCCAATGATGTTCACAGAGTGAGTTATTAAAGGAGATTCCCAGATATCTTATTGAGTCCACTACGTCAAGATGTTTCTTGTCAATTTTTCACGTGAATGGACGTTGTTTTTTGAAGTTTGTTCTGCCGATGATGACAATCTTAGTTTTTTCAGTATTTATTGCCAAGTCATTTTTGTTAAGATATTCATGCAAGTTTGTCATTTGCCGTTGCAAACCTATCTGGGTCCTATCTAAGAGGACCACGTCATCAGCGTAAATGAGGCATCCAATTTCTGTGTTGTTTAAGATAGGCGGAAAACATCTCACGTTTTTACGATACGCTGGAATGTCGGCAATGAACAATTTAAATAACTCGGCAGCTAATGGGCAGCCTTGTTTCACGCCCATGTTCGTGGATATTTGATTAGATAAAGTACCTTGATTATTTAGTCTTATACTAATGACTGTTTCTGAATGTAACGCTCTTATAGGTTCGATCAGATTACTTGGACATTTCCAATTTTTTAGTTTTTGCCATAATTTGGATCGGTTGATACTGTCAAAAGCGCCACGTAGGTCGATAAAGGCTACATACATTCGAGTTTTTGCCCTTATACTTTCAAGTTTTAGGATGGTCATTAACAGCAAATTCACTTCAACCCCAACGCCTTTGGTGAACCCGGTTTGCCGTATATCGGGAATTTGTTCCACTACTGACCATTGTACTAACCTTTGACGTAAAAAAGACGCAAACATTTTACCCAACAGGGTAATCGGGCGATAGTTGGTTGGATCTGCCCGATTGCCCTTCTTGTAAATGGGAACTATTATTGCTTCGCGCCAAGATGCAGGTATCGTTATTGTTGATGATAATCTTGAGAATAAGGATTCTATGAAGGTTGCCCATTCCGCTTCGTTGTTTTTCAACATTATGTTCGTTATTAAGTCTGGACCAGTGGCGTTTGAATTTTTCAGGGACCGGATTACATCTTTTATACCTTCAGCTGATATTTGCATGTCCCACGAAGGCAAATTTTGTTCAATGGGTCTTTCCTCTTCATATTGTGGGTTGCTAAAAATTTTTGCGAAATGAAGTTCCCATTGTGCTGAGTCAATCCCATTTGACAACGTGGACTGATGTTTAGAGTTACCTGTATTGAGGATTGCCCATATTTCGCGTGAGTTCCTCTGGACTAGCTGTTTCATTAGTAACTCTGCTTTGTCTTGTTCTATTATAAGTTTCTGGGATTTTATCCAGTTTCGATACAGTTGGCGACGTTTTTGAATTGCAGTTGTAATGGAGGTTGTGTCGATAGCAGTGTTTTGGGTCTTCTTCAGGTTCCTCACATCCCGTTGCATCGCTTTTTTTGCTTGCGTCAATATCATCGATGATAGATGTTTATGTTTTTGACCCATAATGGAGTTTGGAGCTCTTACAATTACGAAATCTGAGAACAAGGGAACATAATCGACCGACGTTTCCACGTCGTTGGTAAATTTCTGGTTCATTTTTTGTATTTTGGAACTGTCAATCCTAAGGCGATTTCCACCAGCGTTCACAGAGACAGGAATATCGTGAGATCTGATTTATGTTGACCATTCCACTGTACAGGTAAGCCGCATGAGATTGTGGTCACTGTTTATCATGGGCAAAATTGTTAGTGTCAAATCTTTTTCAAGTAGACTTTGAGAAACCCAGAAATGGTCAATGATTGAGTGGGCCTTGTGATTCGACCACGTTTGCCTAGGTGGTTGGTCTCCTGACACGTGACCATTGACCATTTGACAGTTCCGGATACGTAACGCCTGACTCCAATGATGCCCACGACTAGCTATTTCATTGGATGGAGCTAGTTTATATACCTGGTTTTCTTGGTCGTATTTGAACCAGGTACAATTCAGGTCACCAGCGCAAATGATTGAGAGATTCTTATAATTCAATACAGCTTTGTCGATGATAAAGATCATTGAGTCAAGAAATGATTTTGTGCTGATTTTATTCGGGTTCCAGTACCCATTTGAGATGAGCAAGTGCTTCCTTGTACCTATATTTTTTGTTGTTTGATTGCAATAATGCTCCTTGCACGAACGGGTAGGGACTAAATGATTCTATGAGCTGCCACCATGTGTTTATCCTGATCATCATCAGTAGGCCAGAGGAAGGACGCCCCTTTAAGTTTTTAATTGCAGGGTTTAATAGTATCACAAATCCATCTCTGACCGGGGGCTCACTTAACCATGTCTCTTGCAGGCAGATGACAAAAACCTTTCCCATCTCCACGTCAAATTGGTTGAATAAATGGGTGAACCCTCTAGTATTCCAGGAAAGAAATTCTCGTATACATTCATTTGCGATTGCTGGTGGCTAATGCCAACCTGCTTTGCCATTTTGAATGTTATGATTGGAGGTCTGATATGTACACAGTTTTTGAGAGTCTGAGTTATGCATTTTCCGGCGTAGATCAGCGCGTCTTTGTTCCGGATTGTTGAAAGCAGTGTTCCTTGGGCTGGGCTTCGACATGACAGTCCCGGAACTAGATGGTTCAAGTGCAATGTCAAATCCAAAACTCAATAGTTCGTCTGCAGCGTTCAAGATGGTGTTACGAACTGAAGCTGAAGAGATGTGCAATAGAACTTGGTCACAGCACCGTTCAGTTGCATACTCCACAATTCTTATGTCGTCAGACGTGATTTTTTGAAGTTATGGAATGCAAGTAAGTAATTTCATCACGTTTTTGCGATTCAGGTTCAGGTCGTCTTCGTCCTGATGGAGATTTTGCAATCTCAATTTGCAAGTCGAGAAGTTATTTCCAGATCTCAATTATGTAGAGGCACGTGAGATATAACGTGCTGACTTGTTTCCTTGAAATCTGGTGTGCTTTGGGTTCAATCGCAACAACATTTTTTCCAAGTTTTGCTCAGATGTCAATGGCCTAGGATCAGGCTTCTTGTTCCTGTTTGACTCAGAGGTTGGAATCAGCGGACGTCTAGCTTGTGGAGCATCCCGAACCGCACCGGGATTGGATATTGATTGATCATTTGAAATGTTGTCAGAGTATGTGGAAAGATCACAGATGTCAAACATAGATCTTGAGGAATTGCTTGTAATGCTTTCCAGTTCGGAGTTGACTCTTTGACGCTTTCTAGGAGGGGCTGCCGGTAATCCGAGTTCCTTTGTTAGATTTACTTCGGCCTTTGTGGTGTTCGGGGCATTCGGATTAGATGTCTCGGCCCGGCCTAATAAACCTGACTTGGCGTGTGCAGGTACATTTCGAATGAGTTTTCGTGTTTTCTGAGACCAGGCACCTTTTCTGGTGGCCAGCCCTCCTTTTCCTTGCACTGTTTGGGCCAGTGATCGCTTTGGAATACTGTCAACCTTCTTTAGCGTTTCCTCTGATGATTTAACGGGTCCTTGGAAGATTCCAAAGGACACCGTAGGCGTCGTAGATGTATCGCTTGTGGATTGGCCATTCTTTGGTTGACACGTTGGTTGAGCTGGGGCTGGTACATTGCAAGGTATGTCAGGGTTTATATTGTTTGCTAAGGTATCTACACCAGAGTGAGATGTTATTTGAAAAATCGCCTTAGATATTGATTTCGCGTCAGGTCTATTTGTAGACCGTTCTTGTGAGTTGGGCACGTCCTGAGTCAAAGTTTCAGATGTTATAGTTGAAATTGCGTCAGGTCTTCCCACACGCATTGGGACGGTTGTTTGAGACTCGATTTTAGAGTTCATCATGGAGTAAGAGTGTTGCATCCACATCACTGCCTCAAGTAAGCCATCAGATAAGGAATCGTTTTGACAATGATGGCGTGCGGCAAGATCGCTTAAGCGTTCTTGCCAGCGCTGTGTACGTTCGGCTTCCTGAGTCAACTGGACTTGTAAGAAATTTGTAGCCGAGCCAAAACTGTCCATCTTTTCCTTTAGTAATATGATAAGTAAAGTCTGGTCCTTGTGAGCCTCATGAAGGGATTCGTACATCTTCAGAAATGGCAAGAGGGCTGCGGACGACGCAGCCAATACATTGTTGTATATCTGCATGGCTGCAGCTGAGGAGAGACTAGTTTCGACTCAGCGCCGATCTTGTCCGTTGAGCTTGTGTGGATACTGTTTGCTGACTCTGGCTGGGGGTCAGATGTTGATGATAGGTCCCCATTTGCGTTCATTGCAGGGACTTGCAATGAATGTGATTGGTTTAATCTCGTTCCCCTGATTCTCGGTGAGCACGCTGGAGGTTTCTTATGATGTTGGATGCGAGATTTGGTTAACACAGGGCGTGTTTCCTGATCTACTCCGTCATTTAAAACACGCTTATTGCACGCTGGTTGACCAGTATGATGAAGGTTCCCCGTCGAGGCACCGATGTGCGCCACGCAAGATGTTTTCGAAGTTTCTTTGTTGAACTTGAGGTTGCGACGAGGTAGATCTACTTGAGGTCTTTGATCCGCGCAGGCGGATAATGAACTGCTCGTTCGTTGCATTACTTCTTCTACATCAGAAAAATGGGACCGTGGATGAGTGAAGATGGCGCATGTTGGTGTCTTTATAATTGAATTTGTGTTATCCCCTCGACTTGGGACTTCTCTTTGTTCTTTTTTGTTAGAGTCAATACGATTCTTTCTATTTAAGTTGGCTACTGACAAGCTGCCAGCCAGAATTGTATCATCGTTGTCGGTGCTGAAAGTAACAATTACTGGCGGGGCTTTAGGCGATGTTACGGTAGAGTCATTCAGTGTGACGATATTTGCCTCATCTTGTGAGGCTTCCATTAACTCTGCGTCTGTTAAGTCGAATGGAGTGAAAAACTCATCGCCTATTTCAGATTGATTTTGATTAAGTAAGACTGGTCTTACTACACTCTGTTCGAAGGGTGGTAAATCAAGCAGGGTTAGTAATGGTCTTTGTAAAGGAATGACGGGGCAAGCAGCCTCTTTATCCAGAGCTACAATTGCGGCTGTATCATCGACTTCACTATTAAAGGCGAAGTCAGACGCGCAGGAGCCCACATGGTTATTTAGCTGGATTTGCAGAACATCGGCGGCTGCGGGCTCATCAGCAGAGATCGCGGCAACATTTAAGTCAGCAGGAGCTTGCGACAACGGACAATTTGAAATGTCAACGTTATCAAGTGGAACGGAGAAACTCGTGGTGACTACAACTTCGACCTCATTTTCTTGTGTGGATGTTTCCGCAATGGCTGCAGATGAGACCGCAGGTAAGCCATCCGGGGTTTTGTTCATTAATACAGGGCACGTACAGTCTTTAGACAGGTTATTACAGTCAGTGGAATCTGATTGTGTACAAGAATCCAAGGGTTTCTTTGACGCGCGTTTGCGTGGCACGGTGCTTACCTTTAAGGTCTCAAGGCACGAGTCTGCTTTCAGAGCAGTCCAGGGATTCTGCTTCCGATGTTGTTGGATGGACTTTCGTCGGGTTAAAGGACCAGCCTGGCCCCCCTGGCCTGATTGTGCAGTCATTTCAGTCACGACAGTACACTGCGCGCCTCACAGCCGCGACCAGACGTGGACTGACGTAGACTGACTCTACGCTCGACTCCGCACGCGCTCTGCGCTTGAGTCAGGATTTTGTAGAGTCCGCCCACCAAACACGACGTAGTTTTCTTAAAGAAACAGTAGATTGCAATAGTTCGCTTCACAGGCTTCACAGGCAGCAGGATCACGTTGCTGCAGCTCCTCTCTGGTGCAAAAAGAAAAGTGGACTGACGTAGACTGACTCTACGCTCGACTCTGCGCGTGCTCCGCGCTTGAGTTGGGATTTTGTAGAGTCCGCCCACCAAACACGAGGTAGTTTTCTTAAAGAAACAGTAGATTACAATAGTTCGCTTCGCGGGCTTCACGGGCAGCAGGATCACGTCGCTGCAGCTCCTCTCTGGTGCAAAAAGAAAAGTGGATTGACGTAGACTGACTCTACGCTCGACTCCGCGTGCGCTCCGCGCTCGAGTCGGGATTTTGTAGAGTCCGCCCACCAAACACGACGTAGTTTTCTTAAAGAAACAGTAGATTGCAATAGTTCGCTTCACGGTCTTCACGGGCAGCGGGATCACGTCGCTGCAGCTCCTCTCTGGTGCAAAAAGAAAAGTGGACTGACGTAGACTGACTCTACGCTTGACTCCGCCAAATCATAATCCTCACAGGCACATGCTCTACTATAGGCATGCCTCATTATACAAATATCAACTATCAGGGAAGGAACAGTGAAGGCCACTTACAACATAGTTGTGCTCTGTGTGTTTGTGGTGCCATTGATTGAACCTACGTGGCCCTCATACCCCTGCGGCCATATACGACTTGTAAAGAAACAGAAGACACTGGCATTCCTTGCATGTACACCTCATGTGCAATGCACGCAGCACAATCATGACTGCATATGCAAACTATTATCCTGCTACACCTAGCAGCTTCACCTGTCAGTGCTGTGCTGCAGCATGACAGTTTGAGGCAAGATGGGGTTTCCAGTTGATCAGGTCACTGGCCAGCAGGTGTACATGCCATGCAAGTATCCTGAAGGTGTTCTGGCAATACATGATGTCAACACACATCCCAGCCTCGTTTCAGAGACTCAACATTTTGAAATATTTGTTATGTTATGTTATGTTATGTTATTTTGCATTTATATAGCGCCTTATATACCATTGGTATGGTCTGAAGGCGCTGGTAGGTTGAACGCCCTCGGGAACCGAAGTTCGGGTCAGTAGAGAGAGAAGAGCGAGTCAAAAGTGCGTGTGTGCACCAGGTATGTGTGCAGCTGGTGCGGAATTCAGATGGTAGCTGCTTCTTAGCGGTAGGTGTGGTGGTTGAGAGATCAGCAGTATGTGTTCGCTCTGGCTGGCTTTATCCAGGACGAATGTGGCTGCGTTAGGCCTGAGGAGAACGCCTGGCTGGTGGGTGTGAGACCAGCAGTGTTTACATAGAGTGTTGTGGAGTGAGCGGGAGATGTAGATATGAGAACAGTTATACCGAATGGTGTCATAGTATCTCTGTGTTCTAGTTGAGTGGTGATGTAAGGGAGAGAGTAGGCGTGAGGTGTGTTATGATAAGTACTCTTTCAAAATGTTCACTGCATTCTAAAACATATTATGTATGTCACGCAGTTCCGAGCGGGCAGGTCCGTTCTATTCATTTTGTTCATTTCAGGCGTTTGGGATTGTACTACACATTCATGCTTGCTTGACTTATTCTTCTCCAGTGTGCCTCACATATGCTCTCATGTGTTCCAGAAGTGTGCACTCCTGTCTTTCTTGTGCGTGCATTCCAGTCTACCCAGCGTAGTTTTAGGGGAAGAGCCAGGTTTTCAGTACTTTGCGGAAGGCCGTTAAGTCTTCAGTTAGGCGGATGTGGGGTGGGAGCGAGTTCCATAGGGTTGGGGCTAGCGTTGAGAATGATGATCCGCCTAACCTGGTTGAGTTTGTCTTAGGGATTACTAGGAGGCCGGCTGAGCTTGATCTTAGGGTGCGAGTGGGGTGATAAGGTATTAGCTTGTCTTGAAGATATTGCGGTCCGGTTTTATGTAGTGCTCGATGGGAGAGGCATAAGGTTTTGAAAGCTACCCTACGGGCTACTGGAAGCCAGTGCAATGTCTTAAGGGCTGGGGATACGTGGTCTCTTGGACCGAGCGCGAGTAGCATTTTGGCTGCCGCGTTTTGTGCTCTTTGGAGTTTGTTTAGTTGGTAGGCATGAATTCCGAGGTATAGGGAGTTACCGTAGTCCAGTCTTGATATGACAATTGATTGGACCGCGGAGACTCTGTTGGGGAATGAGAGATATGGAAGGATGCGCCTAAGATTTTTGAGGTGGTAGTGGCAGGATTTTGAGACATTGTTGACTTGGCGCGAGAGTGTTAGGTCGGAGTCTAGGGTGCATCCAAGATTTTTCACTGTGTTGGAGGGTGTCGGTGAGTTGCCCATGGCGGGAGGCCAGGGTATTGGGTGCGGAAGAAGATCTAGATTGCCGCAAATCATGATTTCTGTTTTGGAGGGGTTTAGTAGGAGGTGGCTTTGGGTCATCCAGAGTTCTATGTTAAGGAGGCAGGATGCCAGGTCGGGTCGGGAGTCGGGTTTCGAGTTCAGGATTTTTAGAATTAGTTGAGTGTCGTCGGCGTAGTTGTAACACAGGATGTTGTGTGCACGAATTATTGGTGGGAGGGTGATCAGGTAAAGATTGAACAGGAGGGCGGATAGACATGCTCCCTGAGGGACTCCCGTGTCGACAGGTCGGGGTTGTGAGGTAAAGCTGGAGAGTGTCGTTATTTGGTGCCTGTCTTTGAGGAATGAAGCTATCCATTTAAGGGCGGTTCCGCGGATTCCTATGGAGTGGAGTCGGTCTAGGAGGATTGAGTGATTGATCGTGTCAAAGGCGGCCGATAGGTCGAGGAGGATTAGTGCGGCGCATCCGGCGGAGTCTGCTGTCATTTTAAGGTCATCCCAGATCGAGGTTAGGGTGGTTTCAGTTCCGTGGCGTGATCTGAAACCTGATTGGGCTGGGTCTAGGAGGTTGTTGGTTTCGACAAAGGAGTTTAGTTGGGAGTAGGCGGTTCGGTCAATGAGTTTGGCAAGGAACCTAGTGTTTGAGATTGGGCGGTAGTTTTTGGGCTCGAGTGGATCGAGCAATGGTTTTTTAATTAGAGGTTTGACGTGTACCGTTTTGAATGCGTCGGGGAAAGTACCGGAGGAGAGGGAGGAATTTATGATAGATCTTGCGTATTCTCCTGCGCAGGTTGAGGCAAAGATTTCTTTAAGGGTTGTGGCTGGGCAGGGGTCCAGTGGTGAACCAGAAGGTTTGTGGGCAGATAGCAGTTTGAGAAACTGTTCTGGCGATATTGGACTAAAGGATTCAAACGTTGGTTGCGTGGATGTTACGGTTGCAGGGCTGGGCGGTATGGGCGGAGGATTGCTCGGTGGCTGAAGTTGAGCCATCTTGGTGTTTAGAGTTTTTGTTCTTTCGATAGCCGTGTTGTGAAAGTGGAGGGAGAGTGAGTCGCACAGCGATTGTGTGGCGGTTGGGCTGGTTGTATTGCAAGCAGGGTTGGTGAATTCTGAGATGATTTTGTGGAGTTCTTTGCTTGGGTTTTTGCAGTTTAGGATTCGGGTGTTGTAGTGGGCTTTTTTTGCTTTCCGGATTTCGGACTTATATTGATAGAGGTGACGGGCCAAGGTGGTCCTGTTTTCGTGGGTTTTCTCTTTCTGCCATTTGCGTTCTAGGCATTTGTAAAGTCGTTTAGTGGTCTTCAGCTCGGGAGTGAACCATCTGGGGAAAGGGGCGCAGCGGGTTGATGGTTTGCATGGGGGGGTGAGTCGCAAAAGAGGTGCGTTGAGCCATGAGTCAAAGGCCTCAGGGGTTAAATTGTTGTCGGGAAGGCAGGTCGGTGGTGGAGATTGGAGGAGTGCCTCGGCTAAGTCCGGGGTGATCGTTAATTTTTTCCAGCATTTGCGTAAGATTGGAGGTTCGGGTGCAAGTACGGGAATGGGGTCAGGTGAGTGGATGGTGAACGAGAGAATGAAGTGATCTGACCAGATGATTGGGGTTGGGGGCTTTAAATGAATCAGGGTGTTGGAGCTAAAGATGGCATCGAGGGTGTGTCCTTTGTAATGGGTAGGACCGTTTATGTGGGGTTGGAGATTAATTGCATCTAAACCGTCAACCAGGGAGTGTGTCATAGGGTTGGTGGGGATGTCGAGCCATATGTTGAAGTCACCAAGGAGGGTGAGGTTGGAGTGGTTTAGTTGCATGGTGGCGATTGAGTCGCAAAGGTTGTTTGCGAATTGTCTATCGTAACCAGGGGGCCTGTAGATTATTAAGAAACTGTGAGAGAGCGATGGGGAGAGGGAAAGTTTAACGAGGAGAGATTCGCAGGAAGGGATGGAGGGTTGGTTGTCGATGATCGAGGCGCGGAAGAGAGATTTGAAGACGAATGCTACCCCGCCTCCTCTGGTGGTCAAAATAATGAGAGGACATTAGGAAGTAGAACACTTTCCATGAGGCTGTCTAGCAATCACAGTGACAGTTTTTGCACAGTTATTTGAAGTGAATTCATAATCCTTCTCTCCACCAACACAGTCATAGTCATAGTCATCGCTCAATGACATTCCGGAATAGAATTATATGGCAACACTAGAGCCTTAGACATTTAAATGGTATACTCCTATCCCATGGGAAGTGATCCACATTACAAAGTAGAAACATTAGACTAAAGGAGAGAGAACATTAAACAAATTATCTGAAATACTTTGCTTGTGTTTTTTAGGGCAGAGGCACTCATTTTGGGGCATCTAATGAGATGCACATTTGTTTGGCGCACAGTGATGCTCATTTCGCCATTCTAGATAAAAAATGTGCATCTGATAGATGCACCAGAAACATGTACATCTTTTGCACAACAGTTTCCGCACTCTTTTGCACTGGCCAGTTTTGGGTGTTTTATTTGTGAATATGCACAGCGCACTGAGATGTGCGATGATGAGATGCACATGTTTTTGAGATCTGCCCCTATGTGTCTTTTTTTCCATCCATTATGAGGCATTATTGTAGATGCGTCTCTTAGTTCTCATATTGACTGCTGAAACATATTTTCTGGGTATGCATCATCAGGATTGGGGTGCTACCATGCCCATCAAGCACACTTCTGAATGCCTCTATGTACCTTTGAAACAAACACTGGCAGCAACATCTCCAGGTGGAAAAATCCTTTCGTTTATTGTCATAAGAATGATATTGCAGAGTTCAGGTAAGAAGCCACAACACAAGAACATTAGAGGCAAAGTAATGTGAGGTGTTGCAGTGTTACTTCCTTCATGACTGTCTCACTTCAATACTGCCAGTTAGCCACCAGACAGGAAGGAAGTATGCAGAGGCTATGATGCTAATGTTAGGAGTCTGATCCCAAGCTCCATCACTCACAACACCCACTATGGATCCCCGTACTGCACAAGGTACACCCGCTCAACAGACATGAAGGGATGCCACTGGAATCTTGATGGCAGCACTGTCTCACCTTCCAACCCCTGTCACTAGGCTGCGCTCAGAACTGTAGGACGTCATAACCCTGCAGCATAATAAGCTTGTTTGCAGTTATGCACTGCATGCCAGTGCTACCCTGCATAGAGCACCTTGGAACTCACTCCTTACATTTGGAAATGGCAGGTCTTGTTAGGGTAATGCAATGTCACTTGGTTTTGTCTTGCTTGACCTCTGCAATTGTGGCGGCCTCTTGCCACTAGGTTCGGCAGGCAAGACAACAGAACTGAAAGTTAATGGGAACGAGGCAGAGAATAAAATGCAAAGCCTGGGGTGTTGATGCGTGGAGAACAGAGTCACCTCTTCTCTGTGTACCAGTGAGTTTATAGGTGAGCTGAGTTAGGCTTTGGGATGTTTGTGTTGCCACAGAAGAGCCTCATTTGTATTGGGATAGAAATGAGCATATCCCACCTTCGAAACGCTTTCAGGTGAGGCGAATCCCCTATGAGACAATGTAGTATATAAGGGGGAGAGAGCCGCACTATGAAACTCAGTGCGAAAGTAATATAGCGTGAACAGCAGATGCATGACATAGAAGGCACACAGAAAGAAACGCCATTTTGTATCTAAGATGAAAGTACAGGCTTGCCTAACCACGCTGCACCAGTCGAGCCCCATGGAAAGATTTCACTAGGCCCAAATCATTAAGGCAGAATGAACCCGCAGCACCAGTTCTCACAGAGGTTCACTTCCCCCTGTCCCTTCACAGTTGTGAACAATTGGTATCTTTGGGAGGAATGTGCTCTGAAAAGCCATGAGACAGCACCATGATCCTCGCAGTGCCCATTCACCATGACCAAGCTGCCAGCAGGCCTCTAACCCCCACCCAGTCAAACCAGGGGCCAGAGCCCGCACCCCTGACCGGACCCCCACATCCCTGTATTCCATGATGGCGAGCGACCCCCCAGTCCTAGCATAAACCAAGGGATCATAAAAGATCTAAGCATACGCGACTGTTTCACACCCCAGCATACAACACATCCTTTGTAACACGAGGCACAGGGAGGGATACATTATAGATCAAGTTAAGAGTGGAAGCCTTGGGTGTGGGAGGTGCAGTATCAACAAATCCCTGAATGTGTGGGCCAGTATGACTGTATTTCTTCCTCCCTTCCCCGTGGCACCGAGTTCCAAACTGCCCAGGCGCATGTCACAGTGATATAGTAGCTGGCTTAGGATGTTAGTTTAGCTCAGACAATGTATCTCGTGAGCTACCCGACCTTCACCCTTGGACAAGATGAGCCCAGATGACCCATGTGGAGCCTGATAGATGGTGGAAAACCCAACCAATTGTAGCCTGGCATCCCCTATGGAGCAGGCCCATGTATATGGTTTCACCAATCAGTGGCACTAATTTTGACTGTATAAGATGACGTCACACTGCTTCTTAAGCTTCTGCCTCCACTAAGATTAACCAGAACTTTCTCAAGCAGCAGAGTCCTGTGCTGATATTTGTATTCTGTAACATTAAAACCTTGTTATCCTTGCAAAGCTATCTCCTGGTTTATTTCTCTAGAGGGTTTTATTCACTCTGGAGTATGCATGAAAAGGGATTTTCCTTCAGCTGGTGGTGTTGTGTGCCATTGTCTGCTAACGATTTCCACCTTAAATTTAAGACAATTCGTGAAACATTAGTTGATTTATGATGAGGGTGACAGCCAAAATCAGTGCCTAGAGACTGCGCTGGTGTCTGTCATGCTACACAAGTATCATCTCATCCCTCCGTCAATCATATATTCCTCAAATGAAAATGCAATTTCTTTTGAGACTCCAGGCACTTGACAGATGTGTGGCGTGTCTTGAAGATGCACATCTGTGTTTTTAGTTTTTTAGAATCAGATTTTGTCCAGCACGATCGGTGTTCAATATCCAACCGTATGTCCATCAGCAAGACAAAAGGGACATTTCTCCTCTGTGAAAGGGACAGTGAGCTTAAGACTTGGTAGAGTCTCTCCCAGGGGCCATTCACCCAACAGCAGGTCAATGGGCTGTGTTGGTGCTGGTAGAGGGACTCCGAGAAACCTCTTTGCTTTGCATATTAAGTAACTTTGAGTCTCACCCTAAATTACCAGGTGAATCCAGATGTGGACCCCTTGCTCACTGTTTTTAGAGAGGCACAGCTCCACCTCACTGCTGAGGCCCGACCAGGCAGAAACACGTGTCTTGGGTTGCTTTTGGTACTCTTGTTCAGAGGAGAATTGCCTAGCATTTCGGTGCTGGACTGCCCCTGGGCAGGACAAAGACTGATATGCAAGGACATTTCTCCTCTGTGAAAGGGACAGTGAGCTAAAGACTTGTTAGAGTCTCTCCCAGGGGCCATTCACCCATGAAAAGGTCCATGGGCTGTGTTCGTGCTGGTAGAGGGACTCCCAGAACCCCCCTTTTTTGCACATTCATTTTTTATCACACATGTGTGAGCCCAGTTCAGCTGTGGAAGGGTGATGTTTATTTTCCCAGCCAGCTGTCTCTGCTACAGCCATCAAGACTGTAGTCGTATGGGATGCCTCTCTTTGATCCTTTGCGAGGGTGGGTGATATCCTCTCCAGTGAGACAGCTACTTCACATGAAGCTGTTCAGAGAACAGGAATGAAAGGTGCAAAAGCATCAAGAAAGGACTGACCTCACACCTGGGTACTGCATACCAAAAGAGCCTTTAATGCTATTGGGTTGGGGTTAGAGCAGACACAGGGAGCTCAGACCAGCTGGAGGAAGGTTCCACCATCTTAGTTTCTCTCATTATCTCTCTTCCTTCATGTCCCCTTCACTTCCTTTAACACAAAGCAGTTTGGATGTGATGTCAGAAGGCAAAGATTACTTGTTCCAAGAACAGGGATTTCACCCTTAAAGCAGGCTTGCTTTTGTACAATCACTTGTAGACATTTGCGTTTTAAAGAAGGGGCCTCCCACTCTTTCTCAGATTCACCGTGGGACAAACACCCTCAGTTGGGAGAATTGACTTTTCAATGCTCTCCACCAGTGAGGTGAAGACTGAGTCTCCAAGCCAGGCGGTCTCTGCTACAGCCATCAAGACTGTAGCCGTGTGGGATGCCTCTTTTTGATCCTTTGCGAGGGCGGGTGATAACCTGTCCAGTGCGACAGCTAATTCACATGAAGCTGTTCTGGGAACAGGAATCAAAGGTGCAAAACCATCAAGAAAGGGCTGGTCTCGCACCTGGGTACTGCATACCAAAAGAGCCTTCAATGCTATTGGGGTGGGGTTAGTGTAGACAGAGGGAGCTCAGACCAACCAGGTGGAGGAAGATTCCACCATCTTAATTTCTCTCATTATCCCTCTTCTTTTGTGTCCCCTCCACTTCCTTTAACACAAAGCAGTTTGGGTGTGATGTCAGAAGGCAAAGATCACTTGTTCCAAGAACAAGGATTGCACCCTTAAAGCAGGCTTACTATTGTACAATCAATTGTAGACATTTTCATTTTAAAGAAGGGGCCTCCCACTCTTTCTCAGATTCACCTTGGGACAAACACTTAATGAAGAATTTCATTGGACCTCTGTTGGGAGAGTTGACTTTTTAATGCTCTCCACCAGTGAGTTGAAGACTGAGTCTCCAAGGCAGAAGCAAGCTCTGTTCCGTGCTCATCCCCAGGGCACATTGGGGGTTACCTGCTGCTGGAAAAATACCTACATCTCTGCTGCCCAGGACTTTGTTGTGAAGAAGGACCCTTGAAAGTGTGCACCAGCCTCCCGTGATTTGTGAGGCTGAGAAAAAGGATACACTTATACCTGAGACCCTGGAGAGGTACTCAGAGAACATGAGAGCCAAGAAAGCCAAGATGCCTACATTTTCCACCATTGAAATGCTGCAAACCATGATTTGAGCCTGCTTGACCGCAATGAACCAGCAGGACCCTTTGGCACTCACCCCATCTTCAAACTGCTGAAATGTCTGTGCGAACCACTTTGCTGCCGCACCACACTAGCTGAGCGCATCGCTGCTGTGGCTTGAACTTAAACCTCCTCATTGCATCGACTGCCTTTAAACCACCATTCAACAAGCAAGTATTTTCACTACTGAGCTTCATCGCCAGGCCAACCGACCCTGGTGGCCCATCGAACTGCCACCTTGGAGGCTGCATCAAACCACTCAACCCGAACTGCGCATCCAGTCACCAGCATTTTCACCATCAAATTGACCATTGAACCAAACCTGGAGGCCCTTATAATCCATGCTTCCTCAAATTCCTCATTGAAACTGACCACATAAAACAGGGCATCCAATCACCAGCACCTTTGCCTTCAAACCGACCATCAAACTGACCCTGGTGGCCCTGTCGATTCTCTCTTTTTAAAGAATCGCTCCAAACTGCAATGACCTTATGTTCGACCCCTGCTCAACACAGCTCCCTGTCTAGAAGAATGTGACCACCACACTCGAGCTGCCTCAAACCAAAGTAACAGCACCTAGAAGCCTGGTTTGCCATTGTCAAACTGCCAAGACCAGCGGAAAGTACAATTGACTGGTAACTACCCCCTGGTACATTTTGAGGCCCTAGAGACTGGGTAGGCCATCATTCATCACTTTTCACTCAAGTACATATCTTTTTTACAGTCACTGTAATTGTTGCCTTTCTGCCTCTGCTTCATAACCTAGAGGCCTGCATCTTCTTTTCTTGCATATTCTCTGTTCTTTCTGCAAGGGTGGGTTTTTACTGTGTTTTTCTATTTAGTTATTATCCCCTATTATGGAACATCTTCGCAGTCTCCTTTAATATGTATACTTTTATCCAGTTTGGGGGTAAGTCTGGAAAGTCCCAGAGCCGCACATCATGTAAGGTAGCATTATTCCCAATCAATAGTATATTCTAGATCATATTATCCATTGTCAATACTGGATGAAATGAGATAGAGTCACTTGGCTTCATTATGAGTGCGGTGGTAAACCGGTGGTAAATCCACCAAAGAATAGCCCTAAGGAATTACTGTTACCGCCACTTGGTCAGGCGGAATTTCCACCTGATTACAGGTGGTGGTGTAATTCCCCATTTATTTTGGGTCCATGCCCTCCTGGAAAGTATGGGACCGTTTCCAAATTAACGGTCTAGTTTATTTCAAGATGGCCACCGCCAGTATATCCTGCCTCTTGTGAGTTGACCCGGTGTGTTTCAACCTTCGTTCCACGTAGGTTAGACAGTAGTTGCCTTTTGCTTCAGGAGCCAATGCTCCCTTTCTTCTTTGCTACCTAGTAGCTGTTTTTCTGTCCTCGACACAGCGATTCTCTCACCCACCGTGTCGTTTCCTCCCTTGCCTCCCTTCTTGCTCTCCTAGCTTCCCGTCTCACGGGTTGGCGGTTTCCCTTCTAGCAGATTCTCTCCCATTCCGGGTGTCGCCCCGGTGACCATACCTCCCTCTGCTTCTCGCTTTTCACCCTCTCCGTTTCTCTCCTTGAGTGAGCTCCTCTGCTCACCATGCATTGCTACTTACCAGAGATTGCGTTTGTCAAGGATCCTTTCGCAACACCTGGGTAACTCCGTGACCTTTTCCTTGACTGTTTGGGATTCCGAGGCACCGGATGCCACTGTTGTCCGCACAATACTTCGAGACCTTCACACTAAGGAATCTACTCTACAAACCGTAGGAAGCACACATGGTTTTTTTTTCGGCCAGGAGGCCTTTTATTTGTTTTGGGGCGTACTCCCGGGGAATCCTCGTTGTCGGGTGTTCCACAACCCGACAACGTGGCCTCCAGAGGAAAGCAACCCTACTTGCACAAAATGAAAAAGGACAAGAAGGGAGACGACAAAGAGAAGAAAGAAGACAGATCCAAATAGGGCTTTTTTTGCAGAATTACCGCAGTGGAATTACCACTGCAGTATCCAATTCTGCCGATTTTTCGGCATTGAGTGGGAAGATTTACCTCCATGGATTTCATGGAGGTAAATCCTACACCTAAAACCCAACCTCATAATTTGGCATAGTGGTCAAATTGGCAGTAACTCAGTTACCGCTGATTTTACCACTTACCACCTAATTCGTAATGAGGTTGATTGTGCTTTACAGTAAATATAACAGAGAAAACTCCATGGGAGGTGCTCCACCACTTACAATTCATACATGTGTAACTTCAATGCTGGATGCACACTAAACATAAGCAAACTGGGCCTGCGTCACCAGAAGGTTCTGTTCAAAGTCAGGGGCTGAAATGCCACCCATACCGTACTGCTTAATTATGTTAGTTTACTTTGCGAAACACGTCCCAAACCCATAGCTAATAGCTACACTACACAAGGAATCAAAGCAGGCTCTACCAGCACGCACAGGATGCACAATCATTTGTGTGAACTTATCATCTTTAACAATGAATGAAATTTGAAGTGAAAACCATTTCTACAACATAAGCGAGGAATGGAGATAGGCCCTTAGATTAAAACTAAAAAATATTTTTGCATAAGCCCCACCTCAATGTCCAGATTAGAAATACTATAAAATGCCCAGTGACAATTAGAGTCATGAGTAGACATTGTTCTGATCTGAACCAGTTTAACAATGAAGTCCGGGTGGGATCTATAGGTATAGACGTTGGACATGATATGTGAAAGTTACTGGTAGGATTCTGGAAATGCAGTATAGCATCATCAGTGTACACCAACACATTCTCAGGGAGTGCTGACAACTGCATGCCACTAAGTAAGTGGCTAAATAGATAGCACAAATACTATAGGTGACAGTGGGCAACCTTGTTGAGTGCCATTATCTATAGCAGCAGGAGAAGAGAGAAGCCTATTTGCATCCACCCGAGCCAAAGGAGAAAAGCGAAGTATCTGGAAACAGCTCAGAAAGTGCAGACTGAAGGAAAGGTATCACAGAGTAGTGAATAATAAAACCCATGAAGCAGATTCAAATACTTTCTCCACATCAAACTTTGCAATCACTGCATCTATATGTGCATCACTTGGGGACATGATGCAAAACAGAGGCCTCACGTTTAGAGCCAGGAACCTTTGGGGAATGAGAACAGATGGTTCTGGATGGACCAGGTGCAACAAATATGGCAGAAATCAGGTGGAAAGCAATATTGCTAATATTTTGGAGTTGATGTTTAATAATGACACACTGCAGTCAATTTGGGATTTATATGACGTCAATAATGACATAATGATGGCAAATGAACAGTGGAATGGCGGAAGCTAGTTGAAGTCCCGATGCCTCCCGTACTCTAAGTGTAGTGCCAGCAACTGCTTAAATTCTTTATAAAGCTCTGCCATGGGTCCATCAGAATCTGGAGCCTTACCCTTCAGAAGATATTCTATAGCATGAGACAGCTCCTTGACTGTGAAGGGAACATCTAAAGCTGTAGCCCCTCAATGGTTGGACTATGCAAGGAGACATCAGCCATATAGGAGACCATTGCATCTGATGTGAGTGTGTCATGATTGGAGAAGAGTAAGGATTAGAATCCAGTTAAACAACCATTGATGTCCTTCAAGCAGAGAAAGGGGATCCCATCAGTGCCCCAAACAGATAGGATCCAGGTCCCACCATGCTCCCCACGTTTTAGCAAGGTATGTCCCAGTCTGTCAGCTTTGGCATATCCCCTGGCTTGACCAGTCTCACCATAAGTTGTACCTATCAATTTGAAATCCTTGCGCATTCTATCTAATTTTCACCAATGATGTGGTGTGCAGCAATTCCAACACTTAATGATGTACCTCGATGATGTCAATATGTGAAAAAACTGTTTTGATAATGCCACAGAGAGAGAGATATCACAGGCATAGGTCAGAAAAGCATAAATGAAAGAGAAGCGCATATGAGGAGACTGAACCCAGATTCTCATCAGTAAAAAAATAATTTCTCAAAAAGTCTACCATTGATGATAGGATTAAGCAGGCACGATGGGAGGACACGAGGGGGGAAATAACTCTACCAATGTGCAATTTCAACAGTACTAAGGTGTGATCAGAGACTGTTTGAGTCCGTAGGACACAGTCCTTCACCTCCCCCAGGCATAGCAAGACAACCAAACATAAATCAATATCCAAGAATATGTAGTGCACTATTCAGTAATAGATGAAATGACCTCCCACCTGGGCAAGTAATCCTCCATGTATCCACAAAATCATGGTCACTGATTAACTAAACAAATATGCAGCTTTCAATAGTGATCTGGTAGTTTTGGCAGTGAAATCAAAGTCAGTATCAAGTATGGAAATAAAATTCCCACCTCCTATAATCGGAATGTCCGGACACGTCATAACATTGGGATTGGTCAGAATGAAATGGTCATCAATATTTCGGGGACCATAAGTGTAAATAAGTTTAGGTGCCATCCTGCAATGACATCATTCACTACTGTGTATCTACACAATGGATCAGAAATAGAAGTAAGACAATGGAAATCAACTGAATGAGGTGCCAAAATGTGGACCCCATCTGATTGTGAAGCGTAGGTGGCATAATATCTGTCCACGCCACAGTGTTTGGCAAAACATTCACACACACTAATCAGTGCATGAGTTTGTCAGGATTTTCAAAACTCCCAAATGAAAAATATCAAAGCAGTGGACATGAAACCGATCCTAATGTGATGGATATGTACTAGGGGTCCTTCAGGGCTTGCAATAAAAAAGTTACCACCAGTAGTCCAATAAGGAGAGCACACCGGCCACGAAATAACACTCTTTATTGCAGCTTGGTGAGAACAAATCAAACAGCACAGTGGTTCAGAACTGATTGATGAGAGCCGACAAACTGTCTCATAACGGACAGTAGTTTTATACTGCAAATACAATGTTTGTACAACTAGAAACAGTTGTGCTTCAGACTTCGCATCTTCTCAGTTCCCAAGATGCTTACTGGTTAAGCTACGTCATACCCTTATAGCTAGACATACATTAGTTAGACATGATTGGAGCAAACAGATCTACCCCCTTTCAGCCCATCTCCTCACACTGTGGTGCCACATTGCTTCCTGATCCTGCCCACAAACACTTTGTTACCTCCACCTTGCTGAGGGTCAGACGCTGCTCCAGACAGAGAGTGGGGGTAAATCTCTCTCCTCTGCAGATGCCTCACTCTGGAATGGCCTCCCAGCCCCTCTCAAACTTGAGCCGGACCACCTGAAGTTTCGGAAGCTGCTCAGGATCTTCCTTTTCTCCTCTGCTTTCTCTCTCTCTCCCCTGCTGACCTACCTGTCTGCTGCGCTGACTGGTTGTTGGCTACCCCCAGAGTCTCACTGGGCACCATGCCTCTCCATGATCAGGTTCCCCTGCACTGCCTCTGGGCCTACCACACACTTAGGGGCTGTAACTGTAACCTCTACAGCCCCCTGCCTCTTTACGATTAGCCAGAGCCACGCTGTCTTGGCTGCACTCACTCCAAGCAATGCTGCCATGAGTGCACTTCCTCTTTCCCTCTCCCTGGCACTTCCCCCTCTCCCTTCATCTGCACTTTTTGCCCTGTCGCACTTGTAAAATCTGAATGACACAAGGCCTAGAAATATCGTTTGTCTTGTCCTCCCTCTGTCTTCCCCCCTTGTTTTATCGCGCCTAGAAACACTTGTGTACATGCACGTTAGTAATGACATATCATATCATATCATAATTGTGCTGACCTCTGGATCTTTATAAATCTGCCATTGGTCAGAACCAGAAAGGAAAGAACATGAGACACTCTGAACTGGTGGGAAGAGAGGCATTCATACTCCATCTGTGAGATAGTAACCTTCACAAACACTGTTGTGGACACTCTGAGGGCTTGTTACTTTCCATGGACACCATGACTTACTGTCTGATTGGCTCTTGTTGGAGTGCCCCACCATTCCACATCCCTATTCCCATACCCATTGGCCAAGGGGTGATTTAAAACCGCCTTAGTGCCATGCAAGTGCCTCTCTGCGTCAGGTTGATTTCTCCAGCTCCCATAAGTAGCCGTCAGACTGGCTCGTCAGCCTTGATTACATCACCCGGTGCTGTTCCCAGTGACTGTGGTGTGCTGGAGTTGAGCAGGCTGAATTCAGCATCCCCCCTCCCTCTGCCACGGTCTAGGTGTTGCCCGCTTGTGGTGCCCCTATGAAGAGCGCTTACCTTTGGTCTCGCCTTTCTCGCATTTATGCATCTAATTCTCTTGTGTCCATGGTATATTATACGCAAAGAGTCCCCCTTTGTTCCCCTATATGCCTAACCCTTGGGGCTGGCTTCAGCTCCCTGGGCCCCCTTGAATACCACCTAGAAGGTGTCGTAGTCCATCCCCCTTATTCCCGCAATTGCTACGTGTGCCCCCCTGTCTGTTACTGAATCAGCACCTTCTTTACATTCCCTCCTTAGATAGATCTTTCAATCGACACTTCCTTCTCCATCGTCCATCATTTCCCTACTGTGCTCCTTGGGCATCCGGAACGTTGTTAACCTGTCCAGGACCCCTCCTTCTTCTTCCTACGCTTCCAGTTTGTCTCCAATTATTAAGCAATCCCGTCCATCTGGGGAGCATGCTAGCCAAAAAGCATCATAGTCTTCTGGATTCGGTGGGAGTGCTGCAAAAACCACATGCACTCTGTCCTCCCCCTCATTCACCCTTGGCGGTTGTCTTTCTAACTTGCTATCTTCATCATCAACTTTATTAGCCAGCGTTATATACCGTACATTTCCTTTGCCACATTTGCATTGGTTGATGATCCATGGGCCGACGGAAAGGGCAACAAGCATCAAGACAAGCACAGGGACAGTTAATTTGAACATCATCGCTAGCCACCCTGGCACCCAGACACATTGGGCCTCATCACGACTTTGGCGGTAAGCCTTAAATCTGTTGGTCGTGCTATTACCGCCGGATTTAAGGGTCCGCCAAATCAGGACTTCGGCGGATTTTGCCCCAGCTCTTGGCTGGGGGATATCCGCCGAACATTTGCGCTATTACCGCCGGCGGGAAATCCGCCAGCGGTAAGAGCATGAATTTTCCCCATTGAGCCCAACGGGGAATGGGGCATTCCCGAATGGGCTCAATGGGGAATTACATTACCGCCGAACTCGTGATCCGGCGCTATTAGCGCCGGGGGGTGTTTGGCGATAGGGCTAATACAAAAATCATTACTGGTGGTAATACCGCCGGCGTTACCGCCAAAGTCGTGATCAGGCCCATAGTGATTCCAGCCAACTGTCCGAGGCGGTATCATGTGTTTCTTGTACAATTTTGTCATGCAGTATACGTATCTCCCCGACAGCCTCTGTGAGAGTTCCATTGACAGCATTGTTAGCGGGTTGCTGTACAACAGCTGCTTCTGATCTTGTGGCAGACCCTACCGTCTATTGCAGTCCTTAAGTCAAGAACAAATATGTTCTGTATGGCCACCAGGCGCAGGGCACAGAGCTCTTATTGCACTGCATTCAGTCCTTTTTCAGTCGCATTTGCCAAGTGTAGCACCTTGTAGTGGGTAATCTTCAGGCATTTGGCATTAGTGGGTGATTGTACCTCGGTGAGTAGTAGGGATGTGAAGAGAACAGATGCTCTGTCAAAAAGTCTGAAATGCTGGGGGATTGCCTCCAAACTCTGGGCTGATTCAGCAGATATGTAATTGCTGTCCCTTTTCTTTCTTGTCAGTTGCCCTTGCTTGTCTCTCCCCTCCTTCTGCCAGTTTCCCTTAGTCTTCTGCCATGTTGTAGAATGTTTGTTGAAAACTGTCAGGTTCCAAGGCTGTAGAGGCTTATAATATGTTTCCTGGGAGTTGTACATATATTTTATATCAGTTTTAATGCTTTTTAGACTGTTTGGTTAATTGCCTTAATTAGTTACTTCAGAGTGCAGTGAATTCCCCAAGCCAAGATGGAGGAAGTAGTCTGGAGTTCTGATTGGATGGAGTCTGGACAAAGGATTTCCCTGAACATTCTCAACTGTCTTTCATTGAAATCTGTCAAGGAAGCAGGTCCTGTTTTGATGGCTCTGAGTTTAAGGGCCTGTTTTGGCAGTTTTGCTTATTCAAATTCAGTCAGAAATTCAAGGAGAAGTTAAGAAGATTACAAGAAGTTTGGAACTTGTTCAGCAGCTTCCGAGGAACCTTGAAGACAGGACCTGACAGAATGAAAGGCCCATGCTGTTAGTTCCTCCTGAGTTTATGGACCCCTCAGAGACCACAATGGAAGTTTTGGGGAATATGTTGAAGGAGTAGAGGGAGGACATGAGAGTTGCTCACCAAGAAAATACCAACCTTAATAGGAAGATGGAGGAGTTGAGTTTAAGAGTCACACAGATTCAGTAGACTACTGGGGCAGGTCGGGTGGGTGGAGGTTCAGAAGATGATCACAGACCTCCGGTTTTGTTTAGGGAGGGAGCCAGTGGGAATGGAGAACTGGGAGTACAAGTAGTGGGGGATCTCAGATCTTTCATAGCCCCAGTTCCATTAGCCCCTGCAGAACGTTTTGATGGAGAGTTCAGAAGATTCCAAAACTTTTTAACACAGTGTGAGTTAAATTTTTTATGTAAACCAGAAGTTTTTTCTTCAGACACGTCTAAGGTTACATTTATGATGTCCTATTTGTCGGGAGAGGCTGCGAGTTGGGCTGGGTTACTGGCCGGAAGAGAAGCGGACTTCTATATTTTATCGTGGGTTAAAGGATGAGTTGAAGGATGCTCTTTCCCTTATGGTTAATAGGCCCACCTCTTGTGATGCTCTCATTGATTTAGTGTTGCAAATAGATTTTCGTCAGAGTGAGAGAAGAGCAGAACGTAGAAGAGGTTTTGGAGAGGTTAAGCAGGGCCAAAGATTTGACAGACCCAGATTGGAGTTTGTGAATAAAGATTTTAGGCCCACAGGGTCAGAATTGTCTAATAGGGTTAGAGGTCCCCTATCTAAGGAAGAGAAGGAGAGAAGGAGGGAAAAGAACTTGTGTCTTTATTGTGGGATAAGTGGACATTATTTAGGAAATTGTCCAAATACTCCTAAGAGATTGACTACTTCTTCAAACAAGGTTCCTCAGGTTGTGGCCAACACGCTCCAGTTGGCAGTTGTCAGGAAACCACCTCGGTCCCGACACTCAGGCAATATGAAGGCTCATTTACGGGCTAGGTTCCCTATCCATGGTTTCCCCTCTCGTTTACACTTTCAGTGTATTGCCCCACGTACATCTCACTCCATGAGAATCCGCTGTTTAGCAGGAAAACGGCGTTGGAAGTTACCATGGAGACGCAGCCATTCCGCGTTCATTCAGTCACGTGTCTTTTCACGTTAAGCCTTGGTTCACCCTGTCACGTGACTAATGTTTCCTACTTATGCCCCGCCCCTCCTTCAATCCCTGCTTCTGAATTTGTTTTCTACGGCCATTGCTCCCTCGTTTGGAACTACTTTCTTGTTACCTACTCGACTACGCTCCACGGATTCGTCTTGTCCTGCTCCTTGTTTGTCTGTTCGCAATATCCAGTTTACGACCTTGGAACCCTTTTTGACCCACTATGCATGCTGATTCTGTACCTCTCTCTGCCTGCACGGACATCGACCCGGAACTCTTGACCATTCTACTTGCTCAGCGTGCGGTTCTTGCACTCATCTATAACCGTCCCCGCACAAACTTACCTTGTGACTCTTTCCACTGCGTGTGCCTGGACTGCTTTCAGGAAACTATTAGGCGTCCTCGTGCCGGCGGGTGTTAGCAGGATCATTTCTTCGCTGGAACTTGGACTGCTTCCTGGGAATTCTGCTAGGCCTCCTAGTGCCGATGGGTGTTAGGAGGACCATTTATTCGCTGGAACTTGGACTGCTTCTGGGAACTCTGCTAGGCGTCCTCGTGCCGGCGGGTGTTAGGAGGAGCATTCTTCACCTCACTGGTACAAGGATGGTGTAACAGAGGATAGGTTCTTCCTTTTCCATTCATCCCAAGCCTATTTCACCCTGCAGTAGCCACTCTTGGACATATGGTAAGGTGTTGTCTTGCTTGTTTTGTTTTGTCATACTGACAATTTCCTTGGTTAATTCAACCCAATTATTATACTGTTAACCATTTCATAGGATACGCCTGTTACTTATCTCAGGAACATAGATCTTAATACTGGAACATTACCTGCTACCTAAAGGTACTTTTCCTTGATTTTGTCCTGTCAGTTGTTCATGTGCATACGTTGGCATTAATCTTGACCTTCCTTTGCAGGTCAGCGGTATCCTGTGGCGTCCATCCATCTTTGTGTCAATTAACTCCTCAGGCGATTGTGTTTGCATCCCTGAGGGGTACATTGGCAGAAAAAACTCATCAGCTACACGACGGGTTCAACTGCTGGAGCAGAACTCCAACCAGGAATCCTACAGAGTTCTGTTAGCAGTTCCGCACATGACAATCAATGTATTCTTGTTTTTCAATCATGTCCTTGTAGGGAGTGGGCCAGTTATGATAGATTCTGGAGCTACTGGGAATTTTATGGATTGAGGGGTGGCCAAAGCCTTTGGAGTCCAAATTAATAAGAAGATCTTGATTGAGTAAGTTAGGGCAGTAGATGGAATTGTTTTAACCTCTCGTCCTATTCCTCACGAGACTGTTTCTTTGACTATTTTTATGGCTGAAGATCATGGCGAGGAGTTGGTCTTTGAGTTAATAGATGCTCCCCAATTGAAGGTGATTTTAGGTATTCCCTGGTTAACTTTTCATAACCCACAGATTGATTGGGGATGACGGGTGGTAAACTAAAATTCAGAATTTTGCAAGAGACACTGGGCCTCATTCCGAGTTCAGAGGTAACCACGCCGCTATTTGCGGCATGGCTGCCTCCGAACTCATCCAAACTCCGGCCTGGTGAATGGAGTAATTACCGGTCCATTCCGAGGTCAGAGGGACCGGTAATTCCCCATTCACCAGGGCCATTCCCCATTCCCATTCCCATTTGAGCCCCCATAGGGCTCAATGGGAAGGGGGAGGCGGCAATAACGGTACCGTAAATTACGGTACCGTTATTGACCCCGGTGTCCCTTTGTGGGTCCCGTCGTTAACCCACAAAGGGAACTCGTAGTAGGGCGGTAAGGGTTTAACAGCACCAGTCTCGTTACCGGTGACCGTTAACCCTTACCGCCCTACTCGGAATGAGGCCCATTGTGTGGGTTTTCAGGGGATGGAGTCCCTAAGGCCTGGTTGTTCATCTGTGTTAGGGTTAGTAGAAGGAGGTTCTTCATGTCCACATTATATTGGGGCTGTGGTTGGAGAGTTACCTGAGTGTTACAAAGACTTTTGGGATGTTTTTGATGAGACAGAGGCCGGAGAGCATCCACCTCATAGATCTTTTGATTGCAAAATTGATTTAGGACCGGGAGCGAATTTGCCTTGTAGTAGAGTTTATGCGTTGATGGAAAAGGAGAATGATTATTTGAAGGAATATCTAGCAGAAAATCTTGCGAAGGGATTCATTAGGCATTCTCAATCTCTGGTAGCTTCTCCTCTATTCTTTATTCCTAAGAAGGAAATCACCCTTCGGACCTGTATTGATTATCAGGCACTAAATAAGGTTACAATTAAGAACAGGTACCCGTTGCCTTTGATATCAGTTATGTTGGACCAGATTCAGGGAGCTGAACATTTCTCAAAATTAGATCTTCGTGGAGCATATCATCTGGTGAGGGTCAGAGAGGGAGACGAGTGGAAAACGGCGTTTAAGACTCGATTTGGATGGTATGAATATCTTGTAATGCCCTTTGATCTTTGCAATGCTCCAGCTGCCTAGTTTTCAGATAAGTGAAGACAATTTACATAAATAAGAGAATTAAATAGGTTTAATTTAGTAATCCTGATATTTAAAATTCCATTAGTATTTTTTGGGTTTCATTTTAGTTTGTTTCTATTTAACTCTCATTTCGAGCGGTGTTTTCCTGTGACCGTTTAGATTTAGCTTAGTAAGTCACGTGTTCGCTGTGTCATTCGTTACGCGCGTCTCACTTTAATTTATCTTTTTGGACAGCGCGTCTTCTACCGTATTTCAAATGGTGTGGAGTGCTCGGCTGAGCCTTCTGGTTTCCTGGTTGCCTCGTATGTATTAGTTTCTGCGGACAGAGGTAAGCTTTTAATTTATTTTGTTTATATAAAGTGTGGTATTCACTCGCATTTGTTCAGCGTATTTCGATTGTGGTACGTTTTATCGGCGGCTGCTGTAAAACGTTTCTTTTCTTAGTCACTCGTGATTTTGGGTAGTGGAACAGAGTTCTTATTACGCGTTGACATGTTTTGAGTTAATTTACAGTCTGAGTATTTATCACAGCAGCCAGTAGTTATTGAAAGTTTATTTGCTTGCCGTTTTCTATATTTTACGTGCAGCATTTCATATCAGGCTTGTTGGGCGAATATATTGTGGAGAATTTTTGTCTTATGTGAATTCAAATTAATATGGGAGAATTGCTTGTTTTACTAAATAAATACAAATAAATAGTTTTTAAAATAGGAAATAAATAGGAAGTTGGCCATATGAAGGAAATTCTTTCCAGAACTTGATCAGTGAACTACCAAAGACTTTACTAGAAATCTACTTTCAGTCACACTTTAGTATTTAGTAATAGTAAATAGACATTAGCTTTGAAGACAGTTAGAGTTATGGGAACAGCACATCTAACTGAACATAAAATACTCAGCAAGAAAAAGAAGAGAATTAAAGTTTATTTGGTTGAAGAACATTTTGTTTGGAGTGCATAAACAGTTCAGAGTCCAGAGACTATTACAATGTTCTAGAAGAAAGAAAGAAGATATAAGACTTTGCATAAACAGTTCAGAGTCCAGAGACTATTAAAATATTCTAGAAGAAAGTTCAGGAAATTATGAATCAAGATCAGATGAAGGAATGGTTGAGACAAGATTCAGCCAGGAAAATTTCGAATGAGTTACCTTATCATGATTTTAAGTTGTTTCTTCCTTCGGAAGAACTTCAAGAGGAGGTATTAAACGAATGTCATGAATCAGTCTTGTCTGGACATCCAGGTTTTCATAAAACTTTAGAGTTGGTTAGAAGAGATTTTTGGTGGAAGACTATGAGGGTGGATACTCTGAATTTTGTTAAGACTTGTGAGATTTGTGCTAGGGCTAAGGCTCAAGCTGGAAAACCAGTAGGATTATTGGAGCCTTTCCCTATTCCACCGCATCCATGGCATACAAAATCCTTAGATTGTATTGTTGATCTCCCTGAGGATCAAGGTTGTTCTACAATTTTAGTAGTGGTGGACACATTGATGAAGGAAGGACATTTAATTCCAATGGTTGGGGAGGTAACGGCTGAACGTTTGGCACACAGTTTTTCTCAGGGTATTGTTAGGTTGCAAGGATTGCCCAGTCAAGTTATTTCTGATAGAGGGTCGCAATTTTTGTCAAAACTTTGGAGGGCCTTTTGTGATAAGTTGGGAGTGGAGGTAAAGTTGTCATCTTGTTACCACCCAGAAACTAATGGGCAAGTATAATGAGTCAACCAGGAATTGGAAAAGTATTTAAGATGCTATTTGCAGGCTGGAGAGAGTTGGGTGGATCTAATTTGGGTTGCAGAGTTTGCCTATAACAATTCTATGAAGGATTCTACTTCTATGTCTCCTTTCTTTTTGTCTCGAGGCTTTCATCCATGATTTTTGAGAGAATTGATTTGGAGTGAGGTCTCAAATCCAGCTGTGGATGAAAGGTTATTGATCATGAAAAATAATGTAGAATGAGCAGTTAAGGCTTTGCCTGTAAATAAATCCAGATACAAAAAATGTGCAGATTATAAGCGAAAACAAGGTCCGGAGTATTCTGTGGGTGACAAGGTTTGGTTGTCAACTAAATCTTTGAGGTTAAGAGGACGGAACAAATTCATCCCACGTTTTGTAGGGCATTTCAAGATTGAAAAGATAATCAATCCAGTTGCTGTTAGGTTGAAGTTGCCTCCTTCCTTAAAGGTTCATCCTACATTTCATTTGAGACAGTTGAAGACTTGAAGGGGACCAGATTAGGAATAGTTCCTGAGCCGATTATTCTTGAAGACTAGTCTGAGGAATTTGAGGTTAAGACTATTTTGGATTCCAGAAGGGTTTAAGGGAAGCTTCAATATCTGATCGATTGGAAGGGCTTTGGGCCAGAGGAGCGTTCTTGGGAGAAAGTTCAGGATGTTCATGCTCCAATTTTGGTGGACAAATTTCATTGTAGAAATCCTTGTAAACAATGCCTTGGGGTCAGGGCTTCGGAGAGATGGTACTGTCAGGTTCCAAGCTGTAGAGGCTTATAATGTGTTTCCTGGGAGTTGTACATATATTTTATATAAGTTTTTATGCTTTAAGACTGTTTGGTTAATTGGCTTAATTAGTTACTTCAGAGTGCAGTGAATTCCCTAAGACAAGATGAAGGAAGTAGTCTGGAGTCCTGATTGGATGGAGTCTGGACAAAGGATTTCCCTGAACATTCTCAACCGCTTTTCATTGAAATCTGTCAAGGAAGCAGGTCCTGTTTTGATGGCTCTGAGTTTAAGGGCCTGCTTTGCCAGTTTTGCTTATTCAAATTCAGTCAGAAATTCAATGTGAAGTTAAGAAGATTACAAGAAGTTTGGAACTTGTGCAGCAGCTTCTGAGGAACCTTATTTTTTTCAAACTTTCTTTATTAGCATTTTCAACATAACATACAATGAGGCCATGCACCGGCCACTACTTGAGACCCACTCCCTCCCCTCACCCCCCCCCTAGCCCTCTGGATCAGCCAAGTCTTTATTCCATAGCCGTTCTCAGCGTGCCAATGCTTGAGAGGTTGTAGCGCTGTGTGGGGTGTTATTGTCTGGGTGTTGCGACGGGGATGGTGGTTGCAAGTTTAGGGCCTCTGTCGATGACAGCAAATAGGCTGTGTACGGACCCCAAATGTCCGGTGGGCGTGAGTGGAGTGGTAGAGTTTTGATGAATTCAGTCTCCATGTCCTGGCAGTATGTGATGTCTTTAAGCCAGAGTCGGAAGCTTGGAGGGGGGCCCCGGCCCCAGGTGTATGCGATTCTTCTTCGGGCAAGGATAAGCAACAGGTCTGTCAATTTCCTGACATTGCTCGGTATCGTTTGCGTCAGACCCAACATTGCCATCTTTGGGTCTGTGTCGAGAGCTGTTCCTATTATTGCTGACGTTTTCTCGAAGATCACGCTCCAGAAGGTGGCCACAGGCGGGCAGGACAATGCCAGATGAAGGAAGTCCGCCTCTGGCCCACCACATCTGTGACACTCAGCCGTCATCGTTTCTCTATGAGCGTGGAGTCGTTTGGGCGTATGGTACGTCTGATGGAGGATGTTGAAGTGGATCAGTTTAAATCTCGGGTTTATCGCGACCTTCTGCGTGAGATTGAGTATGTATGCCCATTCTCCATCTAAGATTCTGGCATCCAGAGCCTTTTCCCATCTTTTTTTTGCCTTCGGACAGGGTGGTTTCTGCTCGCTGAGGGGGGCTTTGTAAATATTCGTCACCAGGTGACCCTCTCCTTGGGCTTGAATTGTGTTATGTAGCAGCGGCCAATCGGGCGGTTGTTCCGGAAAGGTCGGGAGAGCCGCCTGGAGAGAGTGTCATAGTCTTAGGTAGCTGAAGGTGTCAAGGGCGTTGTTGCTTCCCCTTTCTCGTGCCTGTTGCAAGGTGAGGAAGGTTCCCTCTGGGAAAAGATTGTGCATAGAGTTTAACTGCAATTTTGCTGCCCATAGTAAGAACACCTTCTCAGACGTGACAGGAATTCCGGGAATGTGTTTGATTGGCAGGAGCGGGGTGAATCTAGTTATGACTCCGTTTTCCTTGGCTATCTTCCGCCAGATTGAGTACGTGGTGGTGACGGGTTTCATTGATAGTTGGTTGGCCGAGAATTGGCCAAGAATTATGGCGCGAAGAAGGTGTAGGGAAGCGAGCGCCCTTTCAATTTGAACGTGGGGTCTTATAAACTGTGTTGCAGACCAATGGCTCAAGAATTGTGCTTGGGCGGCCCACTAATAGTGTTCCAGATCTGGGAGGGCCAGGCCCCCTTGTCTCGTTGGCAGAGTTAGCGTAGCATATGCAACTCTCGCCACTTTACCAGCCCAGATGAGGTCGAGGAATATACTTTTAATGCGTTGCAGGATCCTCTGGGGAAACAGCATGGGGATGTTCGTGAATAAATACAAAAGTTTTAGTAGAATGACCTTTTTCACCAAGGCTACTCTGCCACAGAGGGTCAGAGGTAGTGACTTCCATCTGTCGATCCTGGATTGCATGGACACCAGTGCGGCCTCGTAGTTGTCACGTATGATGTCGTTTCTCAGTCTGGACATGTAGATGCCGAGGTATCTCATTCCTGAGTGTTGCCATTGGAAGCCGTAATTGTCTGTGAATTCGACGGTGGCGGCAGTGAGTGGGAGAATGACGGATTTCATGTTGTTAATTCTTAGACCAGAGAAACGGCCGAATTGAATTACTGCTCTCATGGCGGGATTTAAGTTCTCGTCTGCGTTCTGGAGGAACAGGGCCACGTCATCCGCATATATGGAGATGATCATCTTGTGGGGGCCGAATGAGAGGCCTCTGTGGAGGCGATGTAGGCGCAGATCAGATGCAAGGGGTTCCATCACGAGGGCGAATAACAGAGCGGAGAGTGGGCATCCTTGTCTAGTCCCTCTTTTTAGGTGGATGTCGGCCGAGCGTAGGCCTCCCAGGATGATGTTGGAAGTTGGTCTTTTGTAAAGCAATGCGATTAGGCTTATGAAGCGTTTGCCCACTCCCATCCTCTCCAGAATCGTAAAGAGGAAGGGCCATTCGACCGAGTCGAACGCTTTCTCGGCGTCCAACAGCACCGCCACTGCTTGGCTCTCTGGATTGAGTGCTTCTATTGCTACGAACATTCTCCTTATTCCATAGGAGGTGCTTCTTCCAGGGATGAAACCCGCCTGGTCGGCCAGTACCATGGCGGGCATCAGGGGTAGTAGTCTCTTTGTTAGAATTTTTGCATAGATTTTATTATCCAGGTTTATCAGCGATATGGGTCTGTATGAACCGCATTGGGTTGGGTCCTTGCCGGGTTTATGTAGGAGTATGATGTTGGCCATGTATAGGGTCGGTGGGAAGTGGTCATTGGTTAGGGCCTCATCGTATGCCTGTAGGAGTAGTGGGGCGAGGAGATCCGCGTAGGCTTTATAAAATTCGCTGGACAAGCCATCTGGTCCTGGTGCTTTCATGTGAGGAAGCTCTTTAATGACCTCAAGGATCTCTTCGAGGGTGATGGGGGCGTTTAAAAGCTCTCTGGGCTGTGAGTCGACCCAAAAGAGTTCTACAGTGTTTAGGTATTGTGCCAGCTCGGTCGTACTGACGGAGTAATTCGAGTCGTACAAGTTTTGGTAGAAGTTGCAATATACTTCTATGATATCAGTTGCTGAGTGCACAGTGTTGCCAGAGTGGTCCATTATTGCATTGTTTGACGTGGGTTTTCTGTCCGCTGCTATGAGTCTCGCAAGGAGGGCTCCTGGCTGTTGCCCTTTGCCATATTGGCGAACTTTATGGTGACGGTCCAGGAACTTCACCTCTCTTTCAGCTGCATTCCTGAAGGTCTTCAATTCTGTTTTAATTTCTGCGAGGACCGATGGGGGGGTGTCCACCAGGAGAGAGCTCTCAAGTGCTTTACGACGGGATTTGCTACTGCTTAGTTCTCTTCGAATTAGTTTTAAAATTACGCATTCCTTAGCCATGCAGACTCCCCTGGTGTAACACTTCATGGACTCCCACAGGGTCCCGGCTGAGGCCACTGACCCTTGATTAATGTCTAAGAAGGATTTTATTTCAGATCGAAGTTCGCTGCGAAGACTGTGTCATGTAAAGCTCTTGGTTTGAACTTCCAGTGGGGAGTAGTTTTGACTAATTGCGTGGTGTTGCACTCAAGGGACACCATGGAGTGATCAGATAGTGTTCGCGGGTGGATGTGTCACTCTCCCCATTGCAAGCGGCTATGTGTAGACACCAGAAGATAATCTATTCTGGAGCTGGTTTTATGCACTCAGAAGTGGAAAGTAAAATCTCTGGTGTCAGGGTGTTTGAGTCTCCAGATGTCGACGAGGTGGTAGGCGCTGCATATTTCTTTAATTTGCATGCTTGCTTTAGATGGGGCCGCCGTTGAATTGTGTGACTTATCCTTGGCAGGGTTGAGAGGCATATTGAGATCGCCGCCCCATATGATCGTCGAGTGTCCGATTAAGTTTAGTTGGGTCATTACCCATTCGTAGTTGTTGGGGCTGTCGGTGTTCGGCCCGTATGAGTTTACCAGGGTGATGTCTTCTCCATCAATTGTTCCACGTATTAGTAGCGATCGCCCCTCTGTGTCTTTTCTTTCTGCCATTAATCTGAATTCAACGTTTTGTTGATAAGAGTCGCTACTCCCCTAGCATACGAGGAAAAAGATGTGAGGTAACGGTGACAGCCCCAGTCTTTCGCCCAAGGGAACTCGGTGGTCGGGCTAAGGTGGGTTTCTTGAATGAGAGCAACATCAATTTTGTGCCGGCGTAGGTATTGAGTCATTTTCCTCACTTTGGCTGGTTGATTTCCTCCTTTAATGTTCCAGGTGGCTACGGTGAAGGTGCTGGCCTTGGGTTTCTCTGTTTCAGCCGCTTTTGGTAGTTTGTCGGTGAATGGCCTAGGCGGCGCATAGTGATGAGGGGATGTGAGATGAAGCGTGGTCCTCTGGCGGGCGGTGCATGTGGCTGGCCTCGAACTCGGTGCAACTTGCAAACCCCCAACTGTGGTATGTCCCCCTCCCGATTCTCGCGAGCAACCCCCAACTTGCTCGTCTTGGATGCCCCTCTTCTTAACGTGTAACTCAAAAACATGAACGTTGCTGTGCTAGGGGCGCTTGGATCCTCCCAAGTCGCGCGGCCTCGGGGGTCTTTGTCTCCCCCTAATGTATTCTCCGGCAGTGTGATTTGTCACGGTAAGCTGCAGTCCCTTATCTCTATTTGTCTATGGTGGATTCCTCTGGACCCTTTCTCTTTGAGCCTGTGCCTTGTTGTTCTCGGGCGGGAGGCAGCCTACTTGGTCAAGATATACATTTGCCTCTTCGGGGGATTGGAAGAACTGGGCTCTACCCTGGTGTTGAATTCGCAGCCAGGCGGAGAACAGCATTGAGTAGGGAATCTGGTTTGAGCGAAGCCTCAGTTTGACGCTTGTAAAGGACTTTCTCTGTGCCTGAACGGCTGGTGAAAAATCCAGATAAAAGTGGACAGTGTCTCCATCGTGTTGCAGCTCGCCTTTCTCTCTGGCCATTCGAAGTATCGCATCCCTGTCTTTATAGTTGAGTAGTTTCGCTATTATTGGCGGGTCGGTGCTCTTGGAGCGGGCCTTGAAGCTGGTATTCTGTGGGCTCTTTCAATGACAAATAGGGGCGAGAGGGTTTCGAGACCAAAGAGGGCTTTACACATGTCTTCGACGTGGTCTTCCATTTTGCCTTGCAGTTGCTTCTCCCTTATTCCTACGATCCGAATATTATTCCTTCTGGAGCGCCCCTCGAGATCTTCGTTCTTGGAGTTGGTTATTTTCATTTGGGCCTCGAGGGATGACACTCTGGCGGTTAGGGATAATGCCCCGTCGTCTAAATTAGATATGCATTGTTCTACTTCATCTAAGCGCTCATTGTGGGCGTCCAGACAGTGTTGGACTTGATCGACTTTGGCAGAGAGGCCGTCAAGCTTACTGTCTAGGTTGCTGATTCCGGACTTCAGCTCTAAGAGGAGTGCTTTAATGTCAAGCGAATGGGTGTCACTCTCATCTTGGCTTGCTGCACATATCGGAGACTCTGATTCACTGTGGCGTCTCAGGGTTTTGGCTGATGCGCCAGGTTCGAAATTTAGTTTTTCGCTGAAGCTTGTCGGACTTCCCCATGGCAGACACGAGTGAGCGGTGTTGTTTGTCTCCCAATTGCTGAGTTTGAGTAGTGGATGGGGCGAGGCGCGGGGGCGCCGGATGCCTGTACTGCCAAGTGGGGTCCTTGTACCCCTGGGGGGGTCCGCCCGCTGTTTTGTCTGTTTGTGATATTGTACTGTGCGGGATTTGCGGTCCACTGCCTGGGATTTGGTGAATGCCGGGATCGCAGGGCTGTGGTTATGGTTAGTCTATTCGGTGTGGGTGTTGTCGCCCCAGCCACCGGGGGCACAAAGCAGTTGGATCGGCACTTGTTGCAGGGGCTTCTTCCGACAGTTTGCGGTGGTCGTACTGTCTTGCCGGGGTGATGTCTTTATCTGGAGGGCGATGGGTCATTGGCTGGGTGTAGCTTGGGGGGACACAGTTATCTGACCTCGGGGGGAGGCCGAATGGGTGTGAGTTTGTGCTACAATCCATGCTCTTGTGGGATTGTCAGTGGAGTGCGCCCCGCTCAGCCCTCCCCTCCTTGAGCAAGCGCTGTACCTGCCAGGGACCTGCACGTGCTCTGGCCCCCCACCTGTGCCTCGTCTTCAACCGCGGCCACGGCCTCAGGATGGTGCCGAAGGAGTAGCTGGCAGGTGACCACGAAGCCGGCAATCTCCGCAGCGCTCCGGCCCCCCGGCCGCCGTGTGCTGTTGTGGTGGTGGAGTCTGGCTGACGCGCCGTCTGTTCGCCGGAGCCGCGGGGGGCCCCTCCCACTCCGGCGCTCCGGCGTGCATTGTTCAGCCGGGGCCTCAGCGGGCCAGACCAGGGAGTGAGGGATCCTCCGACGGGGTAGTCCACCGGAGCAGGGCCCCAGGCGGCTGCAGCTACTGGCGGGCCCAGGAGCCCGGCCCGTCCTGCCCTCCTTCTCCTCCGCGGGCTTGATCGGGTCACGTCTCAGTCTCCGCGGCTCCCCCCGGGGCGGGGAGAGGGCCGACGGATGTCAGCAGACCTCTGGGGCCCTAGGACCGGCCGCCACCCGGGAGCGCCACAGCGCGCCAAACAGGGCCCAAGTGGCCCGGGACTCCGGATCCAGCCGCTGCAAAGCAGGATGTCCGCCCTGTGTGCTAGTAGAAGTGTTGGTGCACGTTTTGGGGAGTCACACTGCCGAAGTGATCAGGATTAATGAGGATTTTCAGGAGGCCGCGCGGGACCTCTCAGATGAGCGGCCATCTTGCTCGGGTCTCTAGCGCCCTCTCCTCCTTATGAGGAACCTTGAAGACAGGACCTGACAAAAGGTAACCAGTCCGCCCAGGGCATGAACAATGCAGGGTTGTGGAGGGTCACAAGAGCGTATACCCCTCCCCAGTCCGGACACAGCTGGGCATAAACTATGGATCCAAACGCCCACCAGAACTCCATCAGTGCTGCTGTCCCTTCCTGCAATGCCTGGATTCTCATCCTCCTCTCGCAGACAGTGTTCATCCCCAGCATAGTCCTCTCTGTTGCACTCAAACATAAAGAGTGCTGTGTAAGTGGCACCAATCACATGAGTGAATCACGCCCCTGCAAATGCAGGATGGAGTGCACACCCTATTAGAGATTAAGGTAAGCTCTTAGGGGGACATAACAGCAAACAGTAAAGAGAGGGGAAGGGCCCAGGGGAATCAGGTGAATTCAGGTCTGAGTGTACACCTTGTATCTGACAGGTATTCCTCCGGGTGAAACAGGGGAAGTGAAGACTCGGGGTCAAGGGAGGCTTGTCCATCACTTCTGCAGAGACACAGGTGAGTGTGACAATAAGTGGCTTTATGGACACTGAACAGTGTTTCTCATCTATCCTTGTCAAGGCATGTACATTCATGTCCCACATTCCCCTGCATTCGTTATTTATTTCCAAGTTCAGGTGGAACTTGGGTCCTTTCTCTCTACTATCACTTTTTCAACCTACCTATCCCCCTTGTTTTTCAATGTCTACATGGCTGCCCTTGCATGTGTGATTGCCACTTTCATCTCTAACTTACAATGTTATGCGGATGACATGCAAGTCTCCTTCAGGCTACTTTACATGGTGTGCTGAAAACAACCTCTGCCTCAATGGCAGTAAGACTGAGATCATTTGCGATGGGACTTCTGCTCCCACTTTCCCACTCTCACTCTGGCTGGCCTCCCTCGGCCCTGCGGCCGTACCCACCTGCGAGGCAAAAAACCTTGGGGTCATATTTGACTCTACTCTCTCCTTCTCCCCTCACATTTCGGACATCTTTAAAAAGTCCAACTACCAGCTACACCTCCTCAGAGGTACGCTTCCTTTTCTCACCTTCCCCCAGCGGCTCACTGTCTCCAGAGTCCCGGTTGTCTCAAGGCTGGACTACTGCAACAGCCTATTTCTCAACCTCCCTGCCTCTGCTCTGCACACTCTGCAACTCAGCCAGATCTGAACTGCGAAGCTTATCCTTGGCCTCAAGCCCAGGGACCGCATCTCTCCTGCGTTGAAATCCCTTCACTGGCTCCTTGTGGCTGCAAGGATCAAGTTCAAGCCCCTCATTTTATCCACAAGGCTTTCTGGGGCCTGGGACTTACCTATCTGCAACATTGCCTAACTAAATACTGTCCTTCCCGAGACCTCCGCTCATCTACCTCTAACCTTCTATTAGTGAGCCGGTTCTCCAAGCAGAGATTAGGAGGGAGATATTTATCCTCTGCACGGGCCTCCCTCTAGAATATCCTCCCTGCCGCACTCCGTCTTGAGCCTGATCTCCTTAAGTTTCGGAAACTCCTTAAAACATTCCTTTTCTCCTGTTCCTTCTCTCTCCCTCGAGCCTGCTAACCTTTCTCTCTGCTCTATCCCTCTCTCCCTCCATTTCCACACAGCCTGCTGACTGGCCGCCTGGTGTACCTCAGAGTCTCACAGGTCCTGGCACCCTCGCCAGTCCTCTCGCACTTGCCTCCGGGCCTTGCAGTTGACTCATAGTTACTGTACTTGGTCAATGACCCATGAGAGTGGCATCCCACAGCACTTACCCCAGCTTCTGACTGACTGGGCACGCTTGGTCCCCTCTCCCATCCGACCACGCACGTGTCCCCCTCCTCTCCTCTGCTGCACTTGTCTCCGCACTTGCATGATCTGAATGCTCCATCCCTTGAAGATCATCTATCTGTTTTTCCTTTGTCTACCCTCCTTGCATGGTGGCGCCTCAATGCACTTGGAAAAACTGCAGAATCGTTGTCAGACCTACTTGCTGTTATCTACACCATCTTTTGTATTATATGCACTTGTTCCATGCACCCACTTTTCCCGTGCAGACTTGTATTATCGTTCAGAAATTCAAGGGCTCTGAATGACTGTTGTTTTTTTACCCTTGTTTCCTCCCTCCTTGAGCACTTTGAAACACTTGCTTTGTGTATAGTATATGCGCTCTACAAATAAACAATACCATACCATATCATATCAACCTCTCTTCATATCCTACCATCCCTTCAGCGCGACACTGCATCATCGCCCGTTCTCACTTTCCATCGTGAAACACTCAACCTCTTATTTGATTTATGGGCCTGTGTGGCACCATGGTATTTCATGCCCTGTATATTCTCCTATAGGCAGTAGCCAATTGAGCCCCCCTTTGTGCCCATTCTGTATTGTACTCCAGGATCACATGCTTTGTTGCCTCTTCTCTTGCCATGCTTTCACGTTGTATGTAATTATCTCATATACCTCGCCCCCTTCGTCGATCAATTGCACTTCTACCGTGTGCCCCTGAAACAGCCCCTGAGTTTTGCATAAGGACTAGTGCATTAGGCATCCCCCGTCTCTGCTGATACTTCTAGCGGCAAGAATTGTTTTGGTGTTCCTCTAATGTGCGATATTAGCAAGCACACATAGCAACTGCCAATAGCGCTCTCTTGCCCCACCCTTTTCAGTTCATCGTACCACACATTCCAAGCTGCCATGTTTCCCGCCTCAATTTGATCATGCATTTCTTCAACACTAAATATGCTTCTTTTGGTGCATGTCTCCCTTGCACCTCCATTCCATTTATGCAGTAGAAACCAGAAAGAGAAAAGTAGACAGAAGACAAAGAGACAAAACAGTCCTACCTCTATTATTTTCATACCAAGCTTATGTTTCTTCCCATTCCCCCATTACACGCTTGCCCATTTTGTTCTTCATTTTGTGGGCTTTCTATAAAGTCTAATAACTGAGAAAAAAGTAAACGGTAACTGGGGTATACTCCCCGTCAAGTGGCGCTTCTCGCTTCTCTTTCTGCTGTCCTGCTATGGACCTTGAGGAGGTTGGTAATATGTGTCCATGCCCACCTTTCTTTAACTTTCACAGCAGTTGGGTGTCGCATATACAACTTTGTAGGTGACAATAAACCTTGGTTCTTGCCACTTCCATACAACGTTACAGATTAATATTTTATCCCCCGGATAGAGGAACTGTGCTAGTGGAAATCCTTCCTCTCTGTGTGTACTTGTCTCTTTCTCATCGTTGGTCGGCCGACTTGTTGAACGTTGAGCCTGGCGGGAAATGTATTTGAGATCATCTGTCATTTCAATTAAGTACTTCTGCATCTCTTTCCTAGAACCTGTGCTGTGGTATTAGCATCCGAAATTGAACAGGCAGCAGGGACAGGCGCATGCATCCTCCTACCAGTTACAATTTCATGAGGAGTCAAGTGATGATCTGCACAGGGTATGTTGCGAAGAGCAAAAAGCGCCAATGGGAGGCAATTAAGCCAGTTTTGGCAAAAGGATGTTGTTAGCTTTGCTATGTGTTCTTTAAGCGAGCCATTGAATCTCTTGACAATTCAGTTAGCTAGCCGCTGGGACACTGTCTAAAGGCTGTGTTTTATTACAGGAGGTGTGTTATTTCCTTAAAAAAAAGGAAAATGTTGGCCGTTGTCTGACCTTATTTCATCACGTACCCCATTTTGAAAACACCTCCCTTACTAGGAACTTGCTGTTGACTGCGTCATTTTTAGCACAGGGCCCCGCCTCAAGCCAACGTGAGAATGGATAGGTGACGAGCTTGCATATCAACATTGTAGATATGCAAGTGCCAGAAGTACCTTTACAGTCGCAGCAAAGTCCCTTTTATGGTTTTCAAAGTATGACCAGACAAAAATTGCTGACACACCACCCAATTTCACATACATTCTGCCACTCGCTCATGAAAATTCAGAACATACCAACCTTCATTTACTTCTGCCACACTGTTTTCTTTAGATACATGGGCAGGAAAGTGTAGCTATCGTAATGCTACACCTAACCATTTTTGGGGCATCACAGGTTTCCCTGTACTGTTTTGCCTCCATATCAAATCGGTGGATGAAAGGGAACAACCTATCTGTATCCATACATCATTTTCCTCCTTCAGGGCCTCACCTTGCAGCTCTATAATCTATCCAATCGGTATTATGCTGAAGCTTTCCCCGCCTTCGCCCTCTTGACCGTTCCTTTTTTCTGTTGCCATTATTTGCATTCTCCCTTTCGCACCCAGGTACAGTCTCATACTTCCCTCACGTAAGTAGACTGTTTCTTTGGCTGCTCTGTTGGCAATTTCGTTCCCTAAAGATATTCGGTCCTGTTCACCTGTATGGGAAGTACATTTTACTATGGCCAGCTCCACTGGCAGTTTCCGTACTTCAATCACCTGCCCAAGCAACTCAGCATGTCATACTGGGGACCCATCACTTCTCCTGAACCCCTTCTTTCCCACTGTGCTAATCCTGAATGTATTGTAGATGTCATGTAAGCTGAATCCGAGAATATGTTAGCTGCATGTCCTTCCATCATGTTCAATGCACTTATCATGGCCACTAACTCTAATGCCTGCACTGAATAATGCTATGGTCACCTCTGCTGGGATGCTACTACATATTCCCCATTCGTGCAGCATACTACTGCTGCTCCAATATGTCTCCCTCCGGTGTTGGGGTATATACTTGATGACGCTTCAATGAAGACCATGCCTGTCCCTTCTATTTCTTCCTCTTCGACCCGTATGTTCCCTCCCATTCTGTCCATATGTGCTGCACTGTCATGTAAGAAGTCCCCTTCTTCTGGGGGTTCTGCTATGAATGTGGCCTGGTTTACCATACATCACCTTACCACCTCAATTGCTGAGTCTGTCACTCTCCCCTCATACCCTGATGCCCTTTGTGTTGTTAATGTGCTTTTAGATTTTTCCAGTATTTCAAATAGCAAATGCTCCATGTACAGTAATGCGAGGCGCACCATGGTAATCATTGCCACCTTTTCTATTGCAAACGCTGCAGATGCAAGCACTTGTTCGCAAGGAAAATTTCCCTGCAAGACTGTGTCTAGGATACCACTATAGTACGCCAGTGGTTTGAATCCCTTTGACTACTTTTGCGTGAGGACAGCCCTACACTATTGCGTGAGAATCGGCCCTACACTCCTCCTCACTCTCGCTGCATACTAGCAGGTCATCAACATATTATATCACTGTGCTTGGCATTTGTAAATTGCTCAGGTCCATTTGTATCACTTGGTTAACAATGTAGTACCCCTGGGTCAATCTGGTGTTTGAATCGGGTTCCCCGATACATAAATGCTGTCAAATATCTAGAGTCTGGTTGAAGTGGGATGGGGAAGAAGGCCTTCTTCAGGTCGATGACCCTGAATTATCTTGCCTTCATTGGGATGTTGCTCAGGATTGTAGTGGGGTTCGGTACCAAGGGAAACTCTGCTTCCACTACATTGTTAAGAAGCTGTAAATCTTGTATGAATCTCCACAAGCCACCTATCGATTTCTTTATTGGGTATATAGCCATGTTGCATGGTGATGCGGAAGTCTGTATGATCCCCCGCTGCCATAGTACATGTAGATTCGAGTATTTCCCCTCATCTGCTTCTCTGGACATTTGGTATTGTTTTGCTCAGGGAAGGAGCGCCTCTTCCTTTAACTTTATCTTCACCGCCACCACTCCTTTTAGTACCCTTACGTTGTGGGGCCCTTTGGTCCATCATTTCTCTGTAACCCTTTCAAGATCCTTGTCTGTGTGTCTGCTCCCCCTTTTACCAATTATGTTAGTATCAGCACTAGCTTCTCTACTACTTTTACTGGGAAAGCTATCTGTAGCTGGAACACCATCTCTTCCTCCTCTTTCCCATCGGAGAACAGTTGTTCATCTGTTACTCCTGTTAGTGTCAGTGTTGATTCAATGCACAGCAGAGTATGCCACTCCATGTTGTAGTTTTCTGTCCCGCATAGTATCATGTCTTTGTGGATCACTACCTCTTCCAGCTGTAGTACTAGCGTGGTGCCTCCTATGTCTTCCTTCTGGCACTGTGGTCTGAACAAGAATTCGGACACCAGTCGGAACACCTTCCCTCATATTCCGAGGACCCATTCCAGGAGTGTCTCGACCCCATACAAGAACATGCTAGGATACATGGCTTGGCCTTGTAGTGTGCTCTGAGAGTGTGCTTCTAAAAGGAGCACTGCCACTCATGTGTAGTAAATGCATAGCGTTGAGCACACCATCTGCTTTTCTGTTAATGGTATTGTGGTGTTCAATTTGCTGAAGAAGTGTCTCCCCAGGATATTGATGGGGTACCTTTGGAATGTAGTAGTGGTGCAACGATGTGCTGCGTCCCTATTGTTTGTGGTAAATCGTTCCTTACTGGAACTATCACTACAGCCCCAGAGAAGCCTTGCATATCCATCACTTTGATAACGGGAATCCCCCTTCCCTTCTGCAAAATTTGGATGCTCATGTATCTGTAAGGAATGAGAATTCTCTCTGTCTTATTTTCACTGATACCTCAGGTAGTTACTGCTAGCACATCTAGGACTGGAAACACTCAAGCCTTTGGCAGGCCTCCCTATTGTTGTGGGTTATTCTGTGGAAAAAGGAACATGTTTCCTCTGACCACACTGACCCTGGTGTAGTGGGGTACCATGCTCTGTCCTAGCACCACTGTACTTCCAGCGGCTAGTGCTGGCATCTGTGCCATATTTGAAGGTGCCATTTAACCATTCGTTGGTGCCCCTTGGATCTGCTGCTGTCCCTGTGGCTGGGTGTGCCTGTACCTGTTGCCGCTGGACTGGGAGGGGTTGCATGTGCTGCCACTGCGGCTGTGCTGTGACAATCCCTTGCTGCTGTGCCATTTGAATTGCCTGTGCCTGAGCTTGTTGTCTGAAAGGACAGGTGCGCGTGACATGCCCCATGTTCCCGCATATAAAACATGGTCCGCAAACCCTATATCCTTGTTGTGAGTATCCTCTCCCCATTGGAAAGTGCCCCCCTGAATGTAATTCCCCTACTGTGGTGCTCCCCACTGTGGCATATACTGCACCTGCACATAGCCCCCCTACTGCAGTGCGTTCCCCACGGGAAATGCTCCCTGTTGGCGAGTGCCACAGAAGCAGGGTCAGGTACAAGCATTGTCTCTTACATTGTATACCGTGCCAGTGCCAGTTTCTTTTGTACTCATTTAACTTCTGCCTTTACAGCATTTTCTGACACCTGCCTCTCACGTGCCTGCTTTATTTTACAGTAATTTACTATTGTTGCCTGTATCTCTGGCCAACCCTTCACTTCTATTCCAATAATCTTGTCTAACTAGGCCTGGACATCCGCCAGCAATCCTTTGACTAGTATTTGTTAAAATAAGGGTATGCACTCGTCCCTGCACCTCCATGTGTTCCCTGCGTTCCGAGATCCTGCACCTGTTTTATATAACCTGCAGGGTCCTTGTCCAGCTTCATCTTATGTGGCTTCACTGATCCTAAATCGTAGCTATCTGGGTACATGCTTCTCAGAACCTCCCACACGTATGCTCGACAATTGTTGAATCTAGCTCCATCATGTGCGTTAGTGCTTAATTTCATTGCCTTGTACACCGCCTGCTCCCATATTCGGACCCCTTGCTCTCCTATTATGGCCACAAATAAACTTTTCATATCCCCCACTGACAATGTCACCTCAGCTGTCTTGTTCTTCAATGCCTGTAACCATTTACTGGCCCCTGCCACAAGGGAGGGCATGCTGCATATTAAATTGTCCCGTTCCATTGTCTGCCGTGGTACGTTATGTGCAGCCCCTTTACCCTTTTGAAACAGCAGCATCTGCTTTGCCCTGGCCCTGTCGCCCATCCCCTTTTTGAGGTTTAAGCCAGCCCTACTTTTACCTTCCCCTCCCTACTACTCAGGGAGGTTGGCCAATCTCTCCCGGATTCACTGCTGTCCTGTCGCCTTCTTTCTTTTCTCCTTCCCTCCCGTCTTTGTCGGGGGTTCACTAGTCCCCTTCTCCATCACTGCAGTCTCCCCCTACTTCTTCTCTTTCTCATCTGAGACTGCACTAGTCTCGCCCCTCCTTCTGTCTATTCCTCTCCCCCTTCCTGTTCCTCGTCATCCAATCTGAATTTTATCCTTCCTAAAAATCCTTCCCCCTTGTCCCCTCTATTTTTCGTGCACACCTCCTCTTATATCACCCTTTCGGCTTTGTTGAATAATGCATCTACCTGATGTCATGCGTTCTTCTCAATGTCTGCTAAGTATCCCTCCCCCTTTTGTGTACCTCATCCCGCCATGTGTCTCTATCCTTCTTTTTCTCTGTAGTCTCTTCTTCCCCTCTAGGATTTCCCACTGCAGGCTTGCATACCCTACTGCGGGCCGTAATGTCAGATAGACACCATAGGGTGGGGGCAGAGAAATTGGCCTGACCCCCTCCTTTATCCCCTCTCCCTCCTTCTTCATCTTTTCCCCTTTTGTTTCCTCATACAGTCTCCACAGCCCCATTATATTCTGCCTACTCTTTAACTTAGAACCCTTGTATTTTGTTAACAAATATGATAACATATTTTCTATTATTCTACTATTAAACGTTCCTTTTCTGAGCCACGCATGAAACACTGACCTGAAGTCTCCTGGACTCACTGAAAATGACACTTTAGAATGTTCTCGCGATACTGGGTCGATTTCTTACACATATGGTCGAGAGGGCAATCCTGGTAGGCCATTATTTCTCATCTTTTTGCTGCCCTTCCTCTATGTCTCAATTACCCTAGGGGCCCCCTCTCACTCTTCTCTATATGCCCTTCTCCCCATAACACTTGCACGCACCCTTAGCCACTCGCCTCCCCCTTCTTTCCCCCCTTTGCTCTAGCCTTCTCCACAGGCCCACCCATGCACTCTCACCTGACACACTGGCCTTCTCCTCACTCCAGGTTAGTAAGCAACGGCCCTCTCCATGGGCTCACCTTCCCCTATGTTAGTAATGGTAGGCACTGAGTCACTTCCACCCCTCTCACCCTTGTCTACTGCAAACAATGCCATGCATGCTATAATACACAAGGTACCTGTCAGTGATGACCGTTCTACCTAGGGCAACGGCGCTAAAACAAAACGAACACTTACTACAATGCGCACATCCTTTTCTTCTTCAAAATACTACTATATTATACATTGACAACCGACTCCACTAAATGACACAACTATATAATTGCCTGTACTATGCGCAACTCCCAACTACTGGGGTCCGTCCTCAATATGCACCTCACCTGCTCTAATTTAGTGGTGCCCACACTCACACTTCCACTCCATATTGAGGGAAGTGTACTAAAATCTACAACTACTATGGCTGATCGTCCTCCCACATTCAGGATGCATCCTAAACACCATAAAATACAGTCCCTCCCCCCTATGTGGGTATGCAACCAAGATGCATCACTTTCTTGATGGTTCCACTCACGTGTCCTAAAGATCCTCGAGTCCCCTCGGCACCAAGCCTCCCGTACGGGCTCACTCCTCCCCCTGAGCGCAGGCATCGCTTGGGACCAGGTTGACCTTCGTGAACTCGACGTCTGCAGTGCCTCCTCGGTGTTGTACCTGGATCAGATCTGCAGTCGCCAGACCCATGCTCCCAACGACGGTTGGCGGAATACCCTCAGTGGACCGAGAGACCTGAGGATCTCACTGGGGCCTCCAAAAATGTAATAGGTGTCCTTTGGGGCTGACAATAAGTAAGTTACCACCAGTAGTCCAACATGGAGCACACACCAGGCAAGAAGTAACAGTGTTTATTACAGCTGGGCAAACACAAATCAAACAGCACTGTGGAACAGAACTGATTAATGAGAGCTGACAAACTGGCTAACATTATGGGAACGAGGATATCTTTTGTTTAACATTTGCTGACGATACTTTCATCCCAAATAGGATGGCTGTCAGCCTTTGGCAATCACTAAATCTCCTCCAAAGCTAAGCTGGCCTCCGTATTAATGTAGCTAAAACCAGAATTATGACTATTGGCAAAAGGGTCTATGGTGGTGCATCCTTTAATTGGAGACTAGGTGGAATTAGTCTGGAGCAGGTAGATGAATATAAGTACCTGGGTATTCTTATTAAGGCCTCACCCTCCATTTCATATCTTGCTGATGCAATTCCTCTGAAAGCCTGGCAGAAATGGCTTGCCATAAAAAAAAAAAACTGACAATTGTGGAGGTGGTTCAATTGAGGCCAAAGTTAACACATATAGGATTTCTATCATCCCTTGTATTTTATACGTCCTAGAAGTATTGCTGGAGAAGGCTGTTAGGTGTTGCACAAATTAGAGGCTAAAATACTTGGCCTTCCTGGAGCGGTTCCGGTGGAGGCTATTAGATTGGAACTGGGACTTCAGTCTTTACAGTCCCTCTGGAAAGTCTCTGCATGTAAGCTATGGGCTAAAATTAACTTTGGCGGGGTAACAAATGGACTCCTCTTGAGCCTTACTCTTGCTCATGCTATGTGTTGCTCATGAAGTACCTGGTATAGGGAATTGCAGAGTCTGGTTTACAGCTATTGTTTGGATATAGGTTTGTCCCTTCCACTGGAGTCAGAGGTGGGTCTTTTCTTGAGAAAACTTGGTAGAAAATATAGGGAATTGGACCATGCGCAGTCTCTGCCCAAATCCGTTATATATACCCCCAATGATTGTTTACCTATACTCCTCGCAGCTATTTTGTCAAATTGCATACTCTGTTTTTAATATGTTTTATTTTATATGTGCGCTTTGATATTTTACCTGTTTTGGAGAATACAGTACCATGGAAGGACATTCCTTGGGAGGAGAAGCTTTGCAGACTCTGCAAATCGCAAGTGGAGACATCCCGCCATATACTCACTCAATGCCATGATCTCAGAATGAATTATGAGAAAGGATACTCTAAATTTAAGTCTTATTAATCTGATTAGTTTTGGAGCATGTCTTATTGTGTGGAATCTCTTGTAGTGACATCTGCCGCCCACTATATATGACTGCGGGCAAAAGAACTTTTAGATGCATTCCCTAATTAACAATTTAATATATGGTTATGTTGCATTCCTCTTATTCTTCCCTTTGATTCATCCATTGTTTAACTTAAACATGTACACTCATGTATAGGCATGGTATTTTTACTGTATCTGCTATTTGTGTGATCTTATTAATTTAAGGTATCGATTTTATTATATGAATTACGTTATTTTTTGCTCAGTGTAAAAGGTTGATTTACTCAGCCATAAACACTTAAATAAAAAAACGGATAAATAAATAAGTTACCACCAGTAGCCCAAAAAGGGTGCAGACCAGGCAAGAAATAACAGTGTTTATTACAGCTGGGCGAGCACAAATCAAACAGCAATGTGAAACAGAACTGATTGATGAGAGCTGATGAACTGGCTCAGAACAGACAGTAGTTTTTTTCCGCTAATACAATGTTTGTGCAATTAGAAACAGTTGTGCTTCAAACTTCGCATCTTCTCGGTTCCCAAGAAGTTTACTGGTTAAGCTACATCATACCCTTATAGCTAAGCCTACATTAGTTAGACACGATTGGGGAAAACATACCTAGCACCTTTCAGCCCATCCCCTCCCCCTGTGGTGCCACATTGCTTCCTACTCCTCCCTGCAAACACTTTGCAATTAGTAATAACATAATTGTGCTGACCTCTGGATCTTTATTAATCTGCCATTGGTCAGAACCAGAAAGGAAGGAAGACAAGACACTCTGAACTGGTGGGAAGGGAGATAGTCACATGGCACCTGCAAGATAGGAACATTCGCAAACACTGTTGTGGACACTCTGAGGGCTTGTTACTTTCCAGGGACACCATAACTTACCGTCTGATTGGCTCTTCTTGGAGCTCCCCCTCCATTCCACATCCTCATTCCAATACATGCTGGCCAAGGTGTGATTTGAAACCACCTTAGTGCCATGCGAGTGCCTCTCTGGGTCAGGTTGATTTCCCCATTACACGCCTCTACTTTAGTAGAGTACTACAAGTCCCAACGGATCCCTAGAGGACTTAGAGTGTATCTTAGACCCACTTTATGTAGGGAAAATAAAGACTTCATTGCCAAGTGGGACCAGATATTGAACAAATGTTCATTAGACCTTATTCTTTTGACAATCCAAGAATTAGCCAAGTCATTAGATGTTATAGACAAAGAAATCATTGATTTAACATCTCAATTGAGTAAACTGAAATCTGCACAAGATCTTCAAGCCATCTTGGATGACATCAATCAGAAACTCTCATCCTATAAACAAGATATTGAACAACGAAAAGTACGTAAATTTAGACGTGACACATTTGATTATCCTAACGACATTGTTTATTCGTGGCAAGAGTTTTATGCCCAAAGAAACAGGAGTAGATTTCCAAATCCTCTACCTAGTTCCTCTGATTCAGAGAATACAAGTGAGGGCAGTATAGGTGACCCTATACCAGGTAAACAAGTACCAGCTCATCGATTACCTGTATCTTCCCAAAACTTTGAAACCGGTGCATCAGCATCTAATTCCTTAGGTATCTCCACAGCTCTTCCTTTTTTAGAAAAAAGACCCGACGTGGGCACAAGATCAAAAAGAAAAACAAGTGATGGAATCAATTGTTGTGAGCATCTCAAGCAAAATCTTGTCAGCTAGTCAATTGGATATTTTGAACAAAGGACGTTCATTTGTCCCAACCTCCAGTTCTACTCTTTTTGATGAAAAAGTGAATCTACATATACTACTTCGTAAAATTAAACTTAGATTATTTTTTGCATCACAAACTGAGGAGTCAGTCTGAATGGGAAGACTTAGATGATCAATTGGAGATGAAACCCAAAAGCACCTTTGACCCGCCAATTGATGATCCAGTACTTAACATGTTTAAATTGAAGGTTGAGGATGATTTGAAGAAAATAACTTTTCACTTAAAGTCCCCTATCAACTTGAAAGATTTTCAATTGAAGGAGCTGGAATCACTAGCTAGAGATTTAGAACTCACAATTAAACCAGCAGACAAGGGAGGCACTGTGGTAGTAATGGATTCCACTTTTTACCATGCCCAGTGTACATCTATGCTGGAAGATACCACTACTTATTTAAGGTTAAATGGTGATCCAACACATCAAATTAGGGGGGTCATTGAAAATTGTGTTAATGAGGCACTTGATAATGACTGGATCACTTTAAAAACAAGGTCTTTCCTCCTGAAGAAATTCCCTATCATGCCAGTACTGTATGGACTGCCACAAATTCACAAAGATAAAGACCACCCTTCATTGAGACCCATTGTTGCCTATACTGAAAGTATTTTAGATCCCTTATCTAAATATGTAGACAGAATCCTACAACCATTGGTACAATCCATACCAACTTATTTGAGAGATACCACAGATTTTTTGTTGAATGTGAAAGAATTTACTTTCTTGTCATCTGAATGTATAGTTTTCTCAATGGATGTTTGCAGCCTATACACCTCCATTCCCCATCAGGAGGGTATTGAGGCTGTAGAATGGTTATTATTACAATCAAGCAAAGTCAAGTGTGATCCACAATTAATCATTCAATTCATTACCATTATTCTAGCATAACAGTTTTTTCCGATACCAACGAGAGTATTTTTCTCAAATATCTGGCACAGCAATGGGGTCAGCAATGGCCCCAGCATATGCAAATATATACATGTATTGGTTTGAGAAACGATTTGTATTGGACAATGTGGAATGGTCATCAAAGATTATTATGTGGAAAAGGTACATTGACGATATTTTTGGTGTGTGGTGTGGCTCCATAAATGAATTGGAAGGATTTCTTGACTATCTTAACTCTGTACATACACAAATCAAATTCACCTTAGATATTGGGGAACCTACACTCCATTTTCTAGATGTACAGTTAGAGATTGTGGAAAACCAAATTAAAACATCTCTATATCATAAAGCTACTGATGTGAACAGTTTACTACATTATGCAAGTTTTCATCCCAAGGCAATGATGGCTAACTTACCATACAGCCAAATGTTACGTTTAAAGAGGATAATCACTGATTGTGATGTCTTACAAGATGAGTGCGGGACTTTGTCCAAGAGATGTACCTCGAGAGGGTATCCTATTGAAATAATAGAAGAAGCACAGGCAAGGTCACTCCCCATGACTAGAGAACAATTATTGACTCCCAAAATTAAAAAAGAGAATACAGCCATTCTTCACATTTCTAAATACTCGAGACAATCATTTCATATCAATCGCATCATTCAAAAACATGAGTTGTTCCCTGAACCACCCATGATGATATACAGAAGAGGCACTAACATTCGAGACAGAGTGGTCAAGGCAGAACGTGTACCGAAGGACACTCAACCAACATTGGCCAAAAAGAAAAAAGGTACATTTCCTTGTTTATCCTGCAGCCACTGTAATAATGTGGCGAAAGGTGAATTTATTACACACCCACATACAGTGAGAAAAATTAAATTGAGACACTTTGCGACTTGTCGATCAATAGGAGTCATTTACAGCATCAAGTGCCCGTGTGGTCTAATGTACGTCGGTCAGACTGCCAGGTCTGCTCGAGAGAGGTGGACAGAACATAAATCTAACATTCGCTGCAATAACAATAAATCTCCAGTTTCAAGACATTTCACAGCGGCTTGTCACACTATAGCCCAGATTAGGTTTACCATTTTGGAGGTTGTCAAACGTCCAACCAGGGGAGGTGACTATATGAGAACCCTTGCTCAAAGGGAGATGTTTTGGATAGATCATCTTGATACCATTTCACCAAGAGGACTGAATGAGGAATTCTCTCTTAATTGCTTTGTTTGAATTTGATCCTTGCTTGGCATCGTGAATCCCTTTGATTTTATTTCCATTAAACTACCCTGGACACCCCTTGGATTTGACTCCTTTATTTTGCGTTGTGCTGGCTTTCAAGCCTCACTTTGTATTTACCTACTCCGTCTATGGTGCTCAACTTATCTTATTTCTTGTCATTTATTGTTTATACATTGATTACATTTGGGCCTCGTTTTTGCGGTGTATGGCCAGCATATTGTGTATTTGGCTTGTCAGTAATTTTTTGGTTACATTTATTTTCCTGAGTTGTTTTAGTTCATTCCTTATGCCTCTGCGCGGTCACTTTTTTCTATTTTTGATTATTTCATTTCCAGGCGCCTTATTGTTGTTCCTCCTCTCTTTTAGAATGCCATTTACGTGCATGTTAGTTTTCTTTTAATGCTCTTCATTGTGTTTGACTATTGCTTTCCATTTATCCACGTTTTATTATCAGTATACTTTGTTTCTTTGCATATTCCATATTTCATTTTCCTGTTTCACACATTTCCACTATAGAATTGCTCTTCAGCTGTGTATTTTCCTGTTTAATTGCCGACGGTAGTTCCGCTTTTACTTACCTTGCCGGCACGTACTGTTACCTATGTTTCTAATCACGTGCTATTGTCACATGATCGCTAACTAGCGCTAAATAGAACTCTCCCGGTTGCAATGTTCAGAACTGTTCGAGCCGTGACGTGCATTGGCGACCGCTTTATATTTCGCGGTGAGTGTTTAGAGACAGAAGGGCTTCATTTATTTATCGTGGTGATCTTTAATCTGAGTTGTATATCTGCACTAAGGGGTTGTCTTTGGTAATAGGTTTTTTTCACTTATCTTTAATTTTGCTTCTTTTAGCATTTGGTTCATCAATTCCCTGATTGAATGGAGTGCATGTTTTTTTTTAGTGTTTTTTACCCTTGGGAGTTTAGCCTTAGGTGTATTCTACACTTGGAACTTGTCATTTTTATTTAGTCTCCTGTTTATTTTACTTGAATGACTTCTCCCTTGGCTATCGACTTGTTAGCCATTTAAATAGTTGGATTACATGATTTTTTCAATGGTTGCTTTCTTTCTTTTTTTCGATACATGTAGTGGTGTATTTGTCTTCACTCGTCCAACCTTGGCATTTCCCTGGTACCTCCTGTAGTTACATCTGAATCTCTTGGGATTTGATTTACATCTTATCTGATGGCCCCAGTTGGATCCTCTAGTACTTCATCATGGTTACAGTGACTTTGACTCTAATTAGTGGTAAGCAGTTTCTCTTGAGTTTGTTTAATGTGTTTTTGATTTCTTTATCCATGAGGTTCACCAAATACATATCTTGCTACATACGTACTTTTATTCATTTTTCCACAATAGAACAATGACTTCGAATTAGTCCATATGTACTTTAGCTGCAATTGGATCATTTAACTCGTCAGATATTTCTACACATTGCTGCTGTCAATCCAATATGTACGCCCACTCTCCCCACAGGTATTTTGCATTCCATTTCATTTCTTTTTTTTACTATTTTGGTATACTTTAATGCCCATTTGAGGCCTATCCTTGTTCCACTTCTTTGGAGTCACACCCAGGGGTAGTCTGACTGTTATGCTTACATAATTATTTTTGGTTTGATTGCAACTACGTAAATGTGGATGCCTGTGTGCAGTCTAAATTAGGCAACATTTGTTACATTTCATGTTTTGGATTTCTCATGTTTTGTGTACACTAACAATATTACATTGTGTATATGATACTGATGTTTGTTTTCAATGTATATAATTTCAGATCACTTTGCTCCTGAAGAAGGGGGTGTTCCCCGAAACGCGTAGAGCACCTGAGCATCTGAGTTGATTACAAGAATATTACTTGGCTTTGCCCATTGTAATTTATATTACACATCATTGTTTCATTTGCTTTTTGTATACTTTTCTCGTTCTATTAATGGCCTTATTGAATTTATTTGATGTTTGTACTTTTCCATGCTAACCAGAAGTGTTTTGGTAACGACAGTGCTAAGAACTGCTTGTTTTGTCTAAGTCTTATTTTTTACCAGTAAAAAAACTTTTTTACTACTATTGACTGATTGTGTATCAGCTTTAATGGTGTGCAGGGGACGGGAGTGTCTTTATATTTAGACACTTTTTTCTGTTCTATGATTTCCCCATTCTCCATGAGTAGCCATGGGACTGGATCGTCAGCCTTGAGCATATCACCCAATTGCTGTTTCCAGAAATTTCGGTCTGCTGGAGATGTGTAGCCTGAATTTAGCATCCGCCCTCCCTGTGCCGCGGTCCATGGGCCATGTGTTTAAACCCTATGAGGTGTTGCCCATCTGTGGTGCTCCTATGAAGTGCACTTACCTGTGGTCTCGCCTTTCTCACATTTATGCAGCCAATTCTCTTGAGTCCATGGTATATTACATGCAGTATCCCCCTTTGTTCCCCTCCATGCCTAACCCTTGGGGCTGACTTCAGCTCCCTTTGTCCCATTTGTCTCCCTCCAGAAGGTGTCCCATTCTATCCCCCTTATTCCCACAATTGGTAGGTGCGCCCCCTGTTTGGCGTGGAATCAGCACCTTCTTTACAGATAAGAGCCATCTCCACATTATGAAATGAAATAGTTCCCCTGCAAAGAAAAAAGAAAGAAACAGTTATGGACCCATTTTTCAAATAAACCCAAAAACAACCACACTCAACCTCTGTGTAAATCTCAGAAAAGCCGTGCAGTCCAAAGCCCAGCAAAAGAGCATATTTTTTTCTGGGGGAAATTGCAAATAGCACATCGAGGTATGGGGCCCCTTTGTGCACTGTAGCAATGCATTTCTGGAGCATGCTGTGAACAGACGAAAGTATAGCTGACAGCAGAACACTTGAAATAGGAATAATAAAGTTTTACTCTGCAATGAGAAGGAGTCTGTTCCCAGGGACTGGGCCACACAGTGAAATATTGGAGTTTGATGCATATAGTGGCATCAGACAGGATTGTGAAAAAAGGGAAACGGTCATTGTATTGAATGAGCAACTTAGCTGACAGCAGCATGGGAAATATAACCTTCTGTCTCTCAACAGTTTCCTGGCAGTCAAGGAGAATTTCAGGGCAGAATGACCTGCCATGGACGGGTCTGGATACATTAACAAACTGCTGATCTCAAAGCATCCGCAACGCCGTTTCTCAATTGTGTACTTTAAACCCATGTTTCTGTCCCTATAATATAATAAATGTGCTATGATAAAACGGGGAGGGCCACCTGGTTTAAGTGTAGGTGCCAAGGCATGATGGGCTTTCTCAATTGTGATGAAACCAAGGTGTTATCCAGGATATTCTTTAAAAGTTCCTCATAGTTCAACATTGCCTTTCACAGGATGTATGGGAATCCCCAGAAAGCATAAGCAAAAGTACAACCTGGACAGGTAGCACAGTCTGTGGCCCGGCCAGAATGGGCTTGAGCAGATAGCCCCCTGTATATAACTCCTGAACCGGCGATTGGGTTTTGGGCTTTGGTAGTGCAGGTCCCATCGTTGCAACGTGACCTAGATTAGAAATCATCACATTTCTGCATAGTGGTGTGCAGATCCTGAAAGAGCATGAGCCGTTTAGACTCAGATCTTTATTGAATAATGTGCTAAATTGTATGGAAAAATATTGATCAAAAGAACCGAAAAATGTATCACGAACAGGAACAAAGAGGCTTCATCCCTTGAAGAGTGTTGCCATTACTAATTTATGATTTGATATTGCAGGAACATACAAATCACCCTTATCACTGATTTGTTTAGATGCCCAAAAACCATTTAATCAGGGGAATTGGAGATTCCTGTAGAAGGTTTCTGAATGGATGGGCATTGGAGATTAATTAATTATTGTGATACATGCACTCTGTAAAACAACACGTGTGAACTCTTAGTTAATGGGATCCTTTCATCTACCATGTCTTTTATTGGGGGAGTCTAAACAGGGCTGTCCTTTGTCTCTAGCTTTATTTGAAATATTGTGATGGTTCGCAGTAATGTTCCTTAGCTTTACACAACCGGTAAAGCCTACTCTCCAGGTTTGCACGCAATCCCTATTCCCTTCAAAGATGACTGCCATTGTTGGGCATGTATCATTCCACACAAAGATGGCTGCCTCCTTGATTGACGCTCATGCGCAGGAGTACCACCAATCAGTTTGGTTTCAGGAAGCTATCATCGGACGACGGAGGTCCTTCCCTGTGTCTCAATACTCTGTGAATTCTGCACGGAGGCTTTGTTCCTCGTTAAACCAGTAATGTTCCTTGCCAAGCATCCTGTCCTTTCTTGCTTCTGTTAGTGCCCACCCTGTCTAACACGTGTAAAATAAATAAGACAGACACTCCCTGGACAGGGAATAAAGCACAAAAGCGCAGGCTGCGAGAGTTCCAAGGAAGGTTTATCTAGATCTCTGAGAGCGCTCTGACCACATAAAAGTTACAACACATTTATATAGTACATCTACATTTTTTACATATGATGCTACGTTGGACCAGGATTGGTCAGCTGTGGTGGTGACTTAGGTGTGGGCATCATCTCTTCCTCCGGGTTGGTTGCTGAGTTGGCGGGAGGATTGACGACAGACATTGTGCTCCGGATGGGTGAAGGTCAGGTCGCTGTGAAACACGGTGGTCACTATCTAAGCTAAGAAAATACATTCTGAATAATGCATGCACTAAATAACAATTGATCAAAAGACTCTTAGTAGTGTATCATGTCGTTATACAAATCACTCAAGGGCTTACACCAGCTACACATTTGGGTTACACAGGTCACCGGTTTAGAGCCTTGACCACTACAATACTGTCATTGAACTATAGGGTTAGTCTCATAAGAATCTCAGGTATGTGGCATTTGTTAGTACTAGGCACGATATACTGCACCGGGGTCTAATGTTAGCTGGGGGGTCTGTTGAGTGGGCTTCATAGGGAAGTTGGCAGTCTGGCACATGAAAGGGATGCCTTGCAAGGACACAGGGTTAGAATGGTAATAAGTTTCGATTGGCGAGGGTAAGAGGGCAAGGACACTTTTGTGGAGATGGACGAGCTCTGTGCTTGGCTCATGTCGGTACACATGCAGGACAGTGATCTCACAGGAAAATGGATATGTTACATTAATTATTTGTTGCAAGCAGCTCCGGCCTCAGCGTGAGAATGTAGTCGCAGATTTTCCAGTTGGTGTGGGGACGAGGGTGGGGGCTATGTGCTCCAGGCTGCGGCGTCGTCAAAGGGGAGAGATGCGTTTTGTACTGTCGCAGTGAGGCCTAGTTACCAGGATGGAGTCGAAAGGGGGTACAGAAAATGGATGCCCTATGTCCTGCTCGGTGGTCCCATCTACGCAAATATAACTAAAAGTTAGTATCGCATAAGGGCAAGGGGTGTACCCACCACTTAGCGGCACTTGGTCCAAGTTCGGTACTGAGAAGTGACGGTAGAGAGGGGCCCATTGGCCCCTCGCTCCCACACACTTCCTACCCCTTCATACCCTACCATTTAATTTTGGACTCCTCCTCTCGCCTGGTATCTTTCTATGCTTCTCCAGCAGCGCAACTCATCCTGCCTCCTTACCAGGCTCTGGTACCGTTGGCCTAATCTAGACAAATTGAGATGCCAAACAAGTCAAGATACCATGGCCAAATTCCAGGAATTAACGGCCACAGTACAGACCCTAAGTAACGAAGTCCAGAAACTAAAAACAGCAAACACTACAGCAGTTTGTGGCTACTCGAGATGCCATGCATGCTGAAACACCTACCCCACCAGTGGCTATGGGACATTTTGATAGTTCTCTGAGCAGATTGAAGGCATTCCTGGATGCCTGAAACATACAATTCACTTCTCGGCCTCCTGCAGAAGTGGATTATATTATTTCCAACCTCATCGGCAGTGCTCTAGCTTAGGCTATCACTCTCTTGACCGCTAGAAGCACCTTTCCTTGACCAACACAGCAGATTTCACCATGCATTTAAACAGATTATCGGTAGACCAGTATTGTCCTATACGGCACAGGAAACACTACTCCCTACATCACCAGATTCAGGCAACTGGTTGCGTAAACTGCGTGGCTTGAGGTAGCACAATTTACCCAGTTCAGAAGGGGTCTCTCGGAAGATCTTAAGGATGAATTGGCTCGAGTATCACATCCAGCATCTTTTGTAAACCTAACCACTCTGGAGTTAAAACTGGACTATTGTCTCCAAGAACGGCGGTTTGAGAAGAAACAGTTTAGAGGCCGTTTAATGACAGTAAACCCTCCACGGTCAGAAAGCAACTTGGAAACAGAAACAACTAACACCACAGGAGAGCCCATGGAGATTGGAACCATGAGAGGCCCTCTCTCAACAGAAGAAAGGGCATGTCGCCGTAGGCTGGGTCAATGCATGCATTGCACCTCCAATGTGCATCTGGTGAGAGATTGCCCCTTTCCACCACCACAGTGGTTAGTAAACGCCAGTCCCCATTCATAGAGGAGTCGATTGAACAGGAAAGTGGCCGAAACTCTATCTATTCAGTGGACAGACGCACAAAAGAGGATTCACATTTGATAGTGCTTCTCATAGAGATATCTTTTTTTCAGACCCTAGAAGCTTCCTAATTTGATCGACTCATTGGCTGCTGGTATTTTTATGGATTCAGAATGAGCTAAGAATCCGTGTATTTCAAGATCAAATACAGGAATCTCATTGGTAGTTGAAGGTATAGATGGCAGGCTGTTGTCTTCTGGATCTTTAGCTGAATGCACACATCCTATATGGTTGGTTGAAGCAGCTCATCTGGAGGAAAAAAAACTTTGAACTGATTACCACTGCCCATTTTACTCTCATATTGGGTATCCCATAGCTCAGGATACACAATCCATATATACATTGGGCCACTGGAATCCCATTCTTGGGTTCAGAATACTGTTGTAGCCATTGCTCCATTGCTTCTTCCAAGACCATGATCATCATACTTTAAGCAGTACACCAGCCATTCAAACTGCCATCCTACCTTCCAAATATAAGGAATATCTGGACAGATTCACAGACAACTGTATCAGGACCCTGCCTCCTCACTAGTTGGATGACTGTGCCATTGATTTGATCCCTGGTCCATCTGTTTCTTTTGGTAGGGTGTTCGCACTCTCTGGGAAAGAAAGAAGCATGCTTAAAGAATATCTAGACAGCAATGTACGCAATGGTCGTATGAACGAATCAAAATCTCCTGGAGGTGCTTTCCTATTTTTTGTACCGAAAAAAGGCACAGAGTTATTGTGCCCTTGTCTGGACTTCAGGGGCATTAATAAGGTAACTATAAGGGACAGGTTTCCGCTCCCTTTTATATCAGTCATTCTTACACCCATCCGCTGAGCTCTTGTATTTACCAAATTGGACCTCACGGAAGTTTACCATCTAGTCTGACTAAAGGAAGGTGAGAAATAAAACACAGCTTTTTGCACACCCTTTGGCTATTACCAATACCGGGTGATGCCCTTTGGCCTTACTAATGCCCCAGCTGGTTTTCAATAATGTATGGACCAATGTCTGTCAGATTTAATCAGCCATACCCTGATTGTTTATCTATATGAAATTCTTGCCTTTTCCAAGAGCCAAGCCTGTCATTCTTCACATGTCAAGGAGGTCCTACATCGACTCTGTCTTCATCAACTCTTTGTGAAACCTGAAAAATGGCAATTCCACGTAACCTCTGTGCTCAATTTGGGTTTTCTGTCTCTTCTCGGATGGTATTTCTGTGGACTCCAAAAAAGTAGAAGCAATCCTGGAATGGCCAAACCCATCTTTTACCAAAGACGTGCAATGTTTTCTGAGACTGGCTTATTTCTATCATCAGTTCATCCCACGCGTCTCAAGTGTTGCCTTACCTTTGAGGAATCTCCTAAAAGGACACAGGATTTTTCTGTTGTCTACAGACACCGCTGAAGCCTACACAACATTTATAACTAAACAAATATCGACACAACCAGATTTTGCTTGCCATTTTATTGTTGAAGCAGACCCCTCTAAATACACTATAAGGGCATTGCTGAGACAACCATTATGAAGACTTACGTCAACATCCAATGGCATAATACTCCCAAAAAATGACAGACTCAGAAGTACATCACTCCATTATAGAAAAGGAACTATTGGTCATTAAGTGTGCCTGTAAGGAATGGTGACAGCACTATATAGGGACAAAACATAAATTCGAAGTTAGATTAGACCAGAGGAATGTACACGTTCTCCAGCAGATTGAATGCGCTAACGGTCGGCAAGCACCCTGTTGCCCAATATGATTTCCAAGTCCCTTACATTCCTGGTTAATCTACCATCATCACCAATACCCTTTCCTGGAGAGATGCAAGCAAGGCGATTGATACCCTATTGCCAGTCCGTACACTGGAGGTAAACATTTCATGTATTTGATCAACACTTTCCTATATATTGTACAGGTATCCCACAAGTCTCTTATACATATTCGCTCCTGTCCGAATATACAACACCACCAAGGTTGCCTACTTAAGAGTATTCGACTGTACATACCTTCAATACCAGATCAACATCAGATACTATCCCTATGTCATGATACCATCATAGCAGGACATCAGGGTTTCCTTGCAAAATGGAACTTGGTGGAGAGGTGCTTCTGATGGCATTCAAGCAAGAAAGATGTGAGGGACTATGTGACCTCCTGCAGCGTTTGCGCTCAACAGAAACCTCTCAGGAGACTGCCAGTAGGAAAGTTACATCCTCTTCAGCCCCCGTCAACACTATGGAAAGATATAGCTACTGAATTTGTGGTTGGCCTACCACCCTCCAACAGCCATACTGTAATCATGGTGACTGTAGATCGACTCAACGAGTTGGTGCATTTTTCACCTCTGAACTTATTGCCCACTGCAGACATCATGTTCCAAGTATATCTAATGGTGTCATGAAACCACAGTGCCGCCCCCTTTGGACGGCCTGGTCCATACATTAACGTGCCAGAATGCTTCCCACACCCTCCCAACATGGTGGATGCCGGTCTCTGATCTGCAGTATAGTTTTTAGCTCAGCTAGATAAGCACCCTGCCCCTGTGGTTCGGCACGTGTCCATCCGCTCACAGTTCCTAGTTTGACTGTTGTTCTTAGCATTTCGCTTCTAGGAATTTTCCTTGTTTCCATTGTGACTCCCTGGAATTCCGACTGCGGCCGTGCCTCGCCACCTTCCGCGGTACTCTTTCCAGGACTGCTCTTCCGCGGTTGCTCTGGGACCACTTACCTCTTCACCCAGGATTTCCGGAACCTTCCGGACCCTTGACTGCGGCTGTGTCTCGCTGCCTTCCACGGTACTCCTTCCAGGACTGCTCTTTCGCGGTTGCCCTCGCACCGCTTCCCTCTTCACCCAGGAGTTTCAGAGCCTTGCGGACCCTTGACCGCGGCCGTGCTTCACCGCCTTCCGTGGTCCTCCTTCAAGGACAGCTCTTCCGTGGTTGCCCTCGGACTGCCTTACCTCTTCGCCCTAGACATCCGGAACCTTCAAAACTGCTTGACCGCAACTGTGCCTTATCCGTCCAGGACAACTCACCTTGCGGTCGCCTAAGGATCGCATCCCCTCCTCCAAGGCATCTATCTGCTTCTTGAACACTGAGCTCTAGGCCATCAGCTACCGACGAGTGGCGTCAGAAGAAACCCGTCCTTAGCTCCACGATACCCACACCTCCAAGAAACGCGGGCAGCCAGAACCAACAAAAAAGAAGCACACAAAGCCTCAACAGGTGAGCCCTCAAACAAGTCGTGACAGTTTGACACGCCTACCATCTGACAAGGCAACAGAGATGGATCCTACTGTTCAGGATCTCCTACGAGGAATGCAAGTATTCTCCAGGGAGGTACAGAATCTTAAGGCAGAAAACGCAGCCTTGAAACAACTGGTCTTGTCCCGGGATTCGGCCTATCAGGACAGTGTTTCTACAGGTGGAGTAGTGGATAAATACGATGGTTCCCTTAAGGTGCTGCGTTCCTTCCTAGACTCCTGTCTGGTACACTTCAACTTCAATCCATACTACTTTTCCACACCTAGAGCTAAGGTGGGATTTGTCATAGCCCATCTTACCGGCAATGCCCTGGCCTGGGCTACACCACTGGTTTCTGCGGGAGATCCCTTGTTGGACAATTATGATGGGTTCGTTAAAGCCTTTAAGAAGATGTTTGATCGCCCAGACCAGGTGTATACTGCACAAGAAAGGCTGCTGGAGTTCTGTCAAGGATCACAGGTTATGTTATCCTATGTTACTAGAATCAAACAACTTGCCAAAGAAGCTGACTGGTCTAATGAGGCATTCTTCACTCTGTTCTGTCGTGGCCTTAATGATGAAGTAAATGATGAGGTAGCCAGAATAGCACGTCCAGGTTCCTTCCAGGCCCTCATGGATTTATCCCTGTAAATTGACTTCAGAATTCAAGAAAGAAAAGCAGAAAGGAAAAGAATGCGAAGCTCTCCTCCCAAGATGTCTGCGTTCACTCCTACCACAAAGGAAAACCCTCCTGCTGAACCTGAACCCATGCAACTGGGAGCTATGAGAGGCCCTATTTCAACCCAGCAGAGAAGCCACAGATTTGACAGTGGGTTGTGCATGTACTGTGCTTCAGACAAACATTTGGTCAGGAACTGTCCCATAGCACCACCAAGGCGTTCGGGAAACACCAGCTCCCGATTCTGAATGGAGCCCAGTTTCGGGAGACCAAAGGCCGCTCCATCGCTCCGATCCTGGATCCTTCATCAAGATGTAACCTGGTGGTCCTTGAGGTTACTCTAATCCCTTCCAGCGGGGCACCACAGATGGTTCTAGCCTTGGTAGACTGTGGCGCTATGGGTATATTTATGGACGACCAGTGGGCATTCAAGCACGATATTCCCCGAAAACCTAAGGATATCATTCAGACAGTCGAAGGGATCGATGGCTCCCCCCTGTCTTCTGTACCAATCACCCAACAAAGCAGGACAATCATGCTTTCAATCCACAACCATCAAGAAACCTTACAGTTCGACATAATCAGAGCTGCACGCTATCCAGTGGTGCTGCGCATGCCCTGGTTAAAGAAACATAATCCATACATCAAATGGACTGCCGGCTCTTTGTTTTTGGGCTCAGAGTTTTGCCTATTGCACTGTTTGACGTCTGTCACCAAATCAAACATATCCAAAGTAGACAATAGGACTAGTTCTTCTCTTACCATTTCCAATATCAATCAAGTACCAGACATCTACCAGCAGTTCTCTGACGTCTTCTCCTCGGCCATTGCGCAAACCCTGCCTCCACACAGACCAGAAGACTGCGCCATCGATACCGAGGAGAATGCTATAATTCCCTTTGGCAGGATGTTTATCCTATCGGAACCCGAAAAGAAGGCTCTGCGAGAATATTTGGATACCAACCTTGCTAAAGGCACCAACCGTCCTTCCAAGTCCCCCGCAGGGGCATCCTTATTTTTTGTACCCAAGAAAGACACAAAGGAGCTACGACAGTGTCTGGATTACAGGGGTCTAAACCAATGTACCCGAAAGGACAGATACCCCTTACCACTGATATCAGACATTTTGGAAGCACTCCAATGCGCCATCATTTTCATCAAGTTGGACTTGAGAGGAGCCTACCATCTGGTCCGAATAAAGGAGGGCGATCAATGGAAGACCGCCTTTAGAACACCATTTGGCCATTTCGAGTATCTGGTCATGCCATTTGGACCTGACAACGCCCCAGCTGTGTTCCAGCGATTTATGGATCAGGTTTTTTCAGACATGTTGTTCCTCTCTGTTATTGTATATTTGGATGACCTCCTGGTGTATTCCAGGATTCCGACACAACATCAAGTTCTCGTCACTGCCGAGTTACAATGACTCAGGGAACATCACTTATTAGCCAAACCCGAAAAGTGTGCATTCCATGTTTCAATGGTACGTTACCTGGGATTTGTTTTGAACTCCCAAGGGGTGGCTAAGGACCCAAGCAAGATCGAAGCTATCACATCCTGGCCAGCTCCCAGTTCTGTTAAACAAGTCCAATCCTTCCTGGGCTTTGCAAACTTTTACAGGAAGTTAATTCCTTCCTTTTCAGCCATCGTTCAACCAATCGTGGCCTTACTCAAAAAGAACACACCCTTTCTATGGACCTCTTCTCAAGAAGCCACCTTTAAAAAGCTAAAGGAGATGTTCACTCAAGAACCCATTTTGATACAGCCTGACATTACAAGACCCTTTCTGGTGGAAACAGATGCTTCAAAATATGCGATAGGCGCGGTTCTGAAACAACAAGCCAAAGATGGACTTGAACATCCTGTAGCTTACATATCCCGGACCTTGCTCCCATGTGAGACACACTACTCAGTTCTAGAAAAAGAATTGCTTGCCATTCGCCAAGCCTTTAAAGACTGGTGTCATCTCCTTCTGGGTGCCATTCATCCTGTACAAGTGCAAACAGATCATAGGAATCTACAAGTCCTTCAATACATGGAGTGCAGGAACAGTCGACAAGCACGGTGGGCCTCCTTCTTTGCTCAATGCCAATTCCAGATATCTCACATTCCAGGGACCTCAAATGTCATAACAGACACCTTGTCCAGACGTCCTGACTACCCTACTCAGGAAAGGCCCGACCTACCTAAGATGTTTCCCAGCACTGTGTTCATCGCTCAGGCTTCTGACATCTTGGAATCCATTAAGAACGAAACTACAACCTCAGACCTGTGGAAGGATTTCCAAAAACACAATTCCTGGGTCCTTAAGCAGAAGGATGGGTTCCTTTTACGGGAATCCCAACTAGTCATACCTACCCAGTCGTTACAGGAACGGATAATACATTTATGCCATGACACCTTCCACGCCGGACACCATGGAGTCATATGTACCCTTCTCTCCATTCAAAGAAACCTCTGGTGGCCCAAGATGCTGAAATACGTCCAGATGTATATCCGGGCATGTGCTGTCTGCAATCAGAATAAGACAGATAGCAACAAACCAGCAGATTGCTCCTCCAACCTGCTCCTCCTTCCCGACCCTGGGAAGCCATAGCAACGGATTTCATAGTCGATCTACCTCCTTCCAGGGAACATACAGTCATAATGGTAACCATCGATCTCTTTTCTCACATGGCCCACTTTATGCCATTATCGAAACTGCCTTCTGCCCCAGAGTTGGCCGGACTCTTTGTAAAACACATTTTACGACTACATGGGCTGCCATCTAAAATGATCTCTGATCGTGGACCTCAGTACATCTCCAAGTTTTGGAAAAACCTTGGTAAGTTATTAGGAATCCAATGAGCCCTTTCATCTGGATACCATCCCCAGACCAATGGTATTACAGAAATGGTAAACCAGACCCTTGAACAATATCTACATTGTTTTTCCACCAAGGTTCAAGAAGACTGGTCTGTTCTGATGCCAGTCGCAGAATTCACTTACAAGAATTCTGAGCATTCCACGATAAAGACCAGCCCCTTCTTTTGCAACCTAGGTTTTCATCCCTCAGTACTTCATTCGGTACGACCTTCTCCTAGTGCTGTTCCTTCTGTTGATTCCTGGACTGCTCATTTAGTATCAGTCCATCAAGAGGCATTGAATCATCTGTCCAGAGCTATGGAAAACATTAAAAGATTTGCAGATGCCAAAAGATGCCCTGCTCCAGCCTATGATTTTGGGGACAAGGTCTCGTTGTCCTCCCAATATTTACCCAGACACTTAAGACCAAACAAGCTGGCTCCCGTTACTACAGCCCCTTCGTTGTATCCAAGAAGATCAATCCAGTGGCCTATCAACTACGTTTGCCTCCAACTTGGAGCAGAAATCTTCCTGTCTTCCATACCTCCCTGTTGAAACCTTATCACCGCTCTACCAAGAACGCTCCCCATCCTCCTCCTCTGCTCATCCAAGGTCAAATTGAATATGAAGTTTCCCGAGTTTGCGATTCCAGATACAGAAGAGGACTTGGTGGAATGGAAAGGATATCCGCCCAGTGATCGTACCTGGGAACGAGTCTCCACCCTCAATTCCCCCAGACTGGTACAACGATTCCATCGGTTACATCCTGGCAAACCAAGGGGTACGAGGCTTCGGAGGGGGTATGCTGACATGAAACCACACTACCGCCCCCTTTGGACATCCTGGTTCATACAACAATGTGCCAGAATGCTTGCCACACCCTCCCAACATGGCGGATGCCGTTCTCTGATCTGCGGTATAGTTTCTAGCTCGGCTAGATAAGCGCCCCGGCCCTGCAGTTCGGCGCATGTCAATCCGCTCACAGTTCCTAGTTCAACTGTTGTTCTTAGCATTCGCTTCTAGGAATTTTCCTTGTTTCCACTGTGACTCCCTGGAATTACGACCGCGGCCTTGCCTCGCCACCTTCCGCGGTACTCTTTCCAGGTCTGCTCTTCCGCGGTTGCCCTCGGACCGCTTACCTCTTCAACCAGGATTTCTGGAACTTTCCGGACCCTTGACCGTGCCTCACCGCCTTCCGCGGTACTCCTTCAAGGACGGCTCTTCCGCGGTTGCCCTCGGATCACTTACCTCTTCACCCAGGAGTTTCAGAGCCTTCCAGACCCTTGACCGCGGCCGTGCTTCGCCGCCTTCTGCGGTCCTCCTTCAAGGACAGCACTTCCGCGGTTGCCCTCGGACCGCCTTACCTCTTCGCCCTAGACATCCGGAGCCTTGCGGACTGCTTGACCGCAACTGTTCCTTACCCGTCCAGGACAACTCACCTTGCAGTCGCCTTAGGATCGCTTCCCCTCCTCCAAGGCATCTATCTGCTTCTTGAACACTGAGCTCTAAGCCATCAGCTACCGACAGAGTGGCGTCAGAATAAACCCGTCCTTACCTCCATGAGACCCACACCTCCACGAAACGCGGGCAGCCAGAACCAACAAAAAAGAAGCACACAAAGCCTCAACAGGTGAGCCCTCAAACAAGTCGTGACAAATGGACATTGTTCATATACCCGGTGTTTCAGCCACTATCCCAGCCATTATTGTATCTGATCAAGGGACACAATATACCAGCTATTTTTCAACGGCATTATGTCCATTGTTAGGTATGAATCAGATCAAATTTTCATCAGGATATCATTCCCACTTGAATGGGTGCACAGAACACTTGAACCAGAAAGTTAAAAATTCCTCCATTGTTTCTCTTCTGCCACACAAGATAACTGGTTAAAGCAACTTCTGGTGGCTGAAATCGCGACAATAACACTGTCCACAGTTCTACACATGAAAGTCCTTTTTTATAGCTATGGCTATCACCCCCAAGGCTTTACTCTCCAAATCCCTTTTGAATCCAAGGTACTGTTTGCACATATACTGAAGATATCAGAGAAGTTCATGTAAAAGCTGGGGAGTTTCTACAGGAAGCACAGGACTGTATGAAAGTGGCAGTGGGTCCCATCGTTGTCAAGGGCCGGAGAAAAGCGTCAGTGATAAGGTGTGGTAGGATTCTAGGTAATTACCTGCACATCTTACACCCACAAAGTTTGCACCCAAATTCTTTGGGTCCTTTTGGATCACCTGTAAGATCAACCCAGTAACATTTCACCTGTGTTTACCTCCGTCTTGGCATAGGATTCACCCTTCATTTTATGTTGTGTCCATTTGTATCCAGCAGATTTCCATCCGCCGACACTTCCCCACTCTAAGGGCCACCGGGCAGCCCACTAATACGCTTCTTGCCACAACCCAATACCCCAATGTCCCCTCCTCCCACATCGCTCCCCACCCATGCACCTCCTGTGGAGCATATTGCTCCCCAACCCATGCGCCTCCTGTGGCGATTAGATGGAGCATAGTCTGTCACTGCTGCTAACCATTTTTATCACAGCCGCAAGAACCGTTAGAAGAAGCCAAATACCTGAGCAGGCTCCCTAACAACAAAGCGCCATCAATGGCAGCAAGGTATGTATAATACACCACTCCACTGGCCGCAGGCATGGCTATCCACACATATCAGAATACAGCAAGGGCTACGACAAAAATGTGGTAGTGCTATTCACATAAACTATCTGCCTACCTACACCAGACTATGCCACAACACCTCTCACAGCAGAATGCAGCGCAGACCTCTGATAAGTTTCTAGCACTGACACCACCTCTACTCCCCAAAGCACCCATCCACATACCTGACCACATGGGTTGCTTCTCTACCAGAGCCTAGCAAGCCCTGCTGTCTTTTTCGGCCAGATGCACACATGCATCATAATCGCGCTGCATGATCTCCAACATTCTGGACTTCTGTCCTCCGAGGGCGTTCCCACAAACAGCACATTGAAATGATAATAATGGTAAAATTGGCGCTATACAACTAACGAGTACAATACAATACAATATAATCACGACAACACGGTTCCCCTCCTCCAATGGGTAATGAAGAGGATCCTGAATCTGAAATCCAGTCCGTATGGGATTCAAGATACCGCTGTGGTTGTCAACAATACCTTGTGGATTGGAAAAGATACAGACCATGCGACAGAACATGTGAACCCTCCAATAACATATGGGCTCCTGCACTTCTTTGTCAATTCCACACATTGTACCTTAGGAAACCAGAGCTGGGTTTCCTTTGGAGGGGGTATACTGTTACAGTTCCCATTAATGTTCGTTGACTTTATCACAACCAGTACAATCTACTCTCCAGGTTTGCACGCAATCCCTATTGCCTTCGAAGATGGTTGCCATCGTTGGGCATGTCCCAGCCCACACCAAGAGGCCCACTGCCACCATCCGAGGTCATGCACAGGAGCACGACCAATCAGTGTGGTTTCAAGTAGCCATCATCGAACAAGAGAGGTCCTTCCCTGTGTCTCAACGCTCTGTGTAGTCTGAGTGGATGCTTTGTTCCTCGTTAAGCTGGTAATCATCATTGCCAGGCATTCTGTCCTTTTTGCTTCCTACCATTTCCTTTCCTACCATTTCATTTCGGACTATGCCTCTCTCCTGGTATACTTTTGATTAAGGCTGTGTGTTTGATCATATCTAAGGCTGGTGAAATGTCCAGTAGTATGAGGGTAGATTGGATGCTGTTGTCTGTGTCTTTCTTTAATTCTTCCCAGATCAATATGACAGCTGATTCGGTTCTTCTCATGCATCTACAGCCAACCTGTGATCGATCAAGCAGTCTGTTGGATTCCACATTTTTGAGCAATTCTTTTTACATGTGATTTTCCAATATTTTCATGGGGTAAGGTAGCTTTGATATTGGTCTCTAGTTGGCAGGGTCGTCTGTTTTTCCTGCCTCATTTTTTAAGAGTGGTTTATCATGGGCTGAGTTGTATGATTTTGGCATAATTCCAATATTGAGTGATAAGTTCATTAATAGTCGGGCGTAGAGGGCTGGTGGGCAAGTAGCTGTTTGTAAATATCTGGTAGGCGTGGTTCGCTGGGGATCCAGCCTTGTTGGTTTCTTTCAGTAGATTGCTGAAAGGTTCCTTGAATATTGGTTTGAATTGGCTGAGAGCTTGTGATTGGGGATCTGGTTTCTGGTAGGGTGTTCGCGGTCATAGTGGATGCATCTATGTGCAGTTGGCCCATAGGGTATGCGTGCTGGGAAACTTAAATTGTCGAAGGAAAACCACGTTTTTCTTTGACAGTTAAAGCCAACCCAAGACGCTTGGGAGTGCTTTCACTGGGCTGGCTTTGGCTCGTCCATCATGGGGAGGGTGGTAGGTCGGCACCCTTTGCCCTTTATGGATGAGCCAACCCCGGCTGCAAAACAGTGTCCCTGCTCTACTTTTTTAATTTCGGGGGTTTTGTTCTATGTTATCTTTTTTTGGTTGATATTGTTATTTGCATTTTAAGTGCTTTATAACACCTTTATTAATGTAAAATTAACATTTGCTACCACATACTATATGAATGCACTAAAATATTTCAGTGGTACAGATACTTGCAGAAACATTAGTATTCATGAAAATGGCAGAGAGCACAGGGGCTTTAGCAGCAGCTTCATACGGCCGGTCTTGTTTGACGGCATAATTTAGGGTGATCTATACCGAAAAAACAGGGGTTCCAGCATTAATGGTCTGAACCCTCTACAATGGTGTCTACATACACCAGAAATAGTTTCGGATACTAGATTGCGATGCATTTCAAGAATGATATGGTTAAACTAGAAGGCACACTTGGCAGGCATTTAGTTACTCACAAAGCCCTCCATGCAGACATAACAATAGAGAGGATACCATTTTACACGCCGGCTTCGCCTGGAATAAAATACCATTGACTAACATGACCTGACATTTTGACCTTTGGGACACGCAGCAGAACGCATTTATAAATAATTGAGAAGAAGATTCAGACTGCTCATCAAATGCCAACGAAATTCCCCATGTTTATAGAAATTGCCATTTATTGGACTATCCTTTTGTGACAGAATACACACTGCAGAATTACTGGGAAGCTCTGAAAAGCTATTTCTGAACTATGTACTGAAAAGGGCAGGTATTGTCAGCATAGAAAAAGCGACCTTTCTTGTTTCCAACCATGTCTAATAGGCAGTTTTGTCAGGCTCGAAATTTACTGTGCACAAGTGAAAGAGCATGACTGCTCCGTTCTGGAACGCTGAAGACATTTGCGTTGAAGGCACCAAGAATCTCTGTTGTATTTATATTTTCAAATCTAATAAATCCCTGCTCTGAACACCATTTGGAAGCAGAGGTGACTAGTGAACACCTATATTATCTGCAGTATATACGTTCAGAAAACTATAATCACAACAGCAGGGCTTTAAGTGGGGAAAGAAATTAAGGGGGAGGCCTCATTTGAGGGCGTGGCCTGAAAAGTGCACAAACCATAGTCAGGTAAGCAACAACGTACATAAGCATGTATACATTGTATGCGTACCGTACTACGGGTTATGTACTTTTCGAGTTATCTTTTATAAACAGACATTTGTAAAATATGTCTATGTTTATAAAAGATGGCTTGAAAAGTACACAATTTAATCCATTTTTATAGAAATGTGCCGATGTACAAAGCCAGAGGCGTCTTTGTCCGTTGGCAAAGATTTATCAAAGTACAGAATTCAAGCCATCTTTTCCAACGGACAAAGATGCCTCAGGCTCTGTGATCTGTGCTCTGCAGAGCAGATTAGATCACCAAGTTCGAGGCGTCTTTGACCCTCTGAAAACCTGGTGGCTCCGTGATCTAACCTGCTCGCCAGAGCAGATTAGATCACTGAGGCCCAGGTTTGCTGAGGGTGACTTGGGGAGGGGGTGGGTAAACAAAGGGACCATAACTTCCTCTAATGACTGAGGGGTCACGAGAGGAATTAAGAGTGACTGGCAGAAGTGCCAGCTAGCCACAGTGTCGTTCAAACTACAACCAGCTTGAACAAAACTGTGGCTGGCTGGCACTTCTGTAAGTCACAGCTTGCCTGACTTCAAAATGGTGGGCACATCTCCAGTTGCGGCTGCGGTAGAATAATGTGTCCCACTGTGGTGTGGTGGGACCAGGGGCCCCCGGGAGAGCCCTGACTCAGCTCCACTTTTTGGTGATTGCCGGGCCCCGGCTGGCCCCAGCCCACTTAAAGCAGTGCACAACAGAGAGATGCACAAACGTACAAAGAGTTCTCAACTAGCCCGAGTCTCTGGAAGGTTGACAGGGCTGTGAAATAGTCTCTCACACAACCAGCTGTCCTGAATCTGCCCCAGCCCAAGCGCCCTTTGAACTTCACTGGCCCACAAGAAATTCCCTAGATTTTCACATTTGTCATGAAGGCCTCATCGGGAGGGTTGTGTTTAAGTGGCATAGTTTATGATTCTCCTCCCCTCTTTCAAAAGAAGATGAGGAGATCTTGGCAATCTCTCACTTGCACGCTGCCATGCTGCACCCTCAAATTGGAAGTCATCATGGCGCCGGAACCGATATCCATCTCAGTTGCCTCAGTCGGAGGTACCAGGAGAGACTGTAACCTAAAGACAATACTGCTTTGTGCAACAGTCATGAAGTGTGGTAGAGTTCTGGGTATGGTGGAAGGATTTTTAAAAATTTTATGCATAGGAAAGAGCCCTAGATCTGTTAGAATGCAGTGATTTGGGTCTTGTTAACTGATGATGTTAGAGAGTGTGATAGGGCTAAAGAGCAAAGCTTAGCCAAGGCTTGATTAGTGTTGATGTGCCAATGGCTAGGACTGTGGCGGCCACTTGTGGGGGATTTGTGTGTGTAGTGTAAGGTGGTAGGAGATCTTAGAGGGGAGTCGGTTACTTGGAGGATATGGGGAATAGCCCTTACAAGACAAAGTAACCCGCAACCTTGGACTCATACCACTGGCCTCTTTCTGATGGGTCCTATTTCACTACAACACATTTCTACTGTCAAATCCTTTCTCTCTCTCTCTCTCGCTCTCTCTCTCTCTGTCACACTATCTCTTTCTCAAAAAAATTGATTGTACTCTATGTGCAAGAAAAGAAACATCTGAAAGTTGGCAGATAAGGGAAAGGGGGCAGTCTGGAAAATCTACTCATTACCATAAGCTACATGCTAATGTTTATTGGAGCCAAGATCATTTGGTTCAGTGAAAGGACTGCTTAACATTTGAGGACTGCTGGTCTCAATTTGACCTTTCTTAGTGTGTTGGTTGGCAGGCTGACCAATGCCTGAAACCTCACTCTAACATGCTCAGCTGCTGTGCTCAGTGGCCTACTGGGAATTTTGCCCATCAGTGCAAAGCCAAAGTCCCTGTTCATTGCTCTCTGAATTCTACCCTGCCCCAATAAACCACTCCTTTTACTTAGGACACACAGCCACAGGGTATAATAAAAAGTCACCACTCCCCAACGGTGACCAGCAGGTGTTGATGCACGCCAGCAGTGAAAGTGATGCTGCAACCCTGCAGGGGTCATTCATGATGAAATGAAGAGTATAAAAGATAGAAGGTGAAGTGTGGGTTAGTCAAAGTGCCCCACGAAAAGTGGGTGCACTATACCTTAGTGTTAGGGGTAGTGGGGTGCGTTTTTGCAAGAGGCTGAAGAGAAGCATGCTGGCAATGAAAAAAGGGGCTATTGGGTGGTGGATAGGATGGACAGTCCAAAAGCACAGCGATCTCGAGTTTGAAGTCTTGCTGACCCATGTGCAGCACCCACCTGGTGGCTCCAGCCGTGATGGCACATTTCCTCTGCAGTGCCAGAATGACCATTCGCCATTCTTCAGCTCCAGAATATCACGCCTCGGAGCATCAGAAACATGGACACTTCCATTTGTGCCACTCTGCAAATACGTGATGGACCTGCGGCGTGCTTCTAGACATTTGCACTTAGTGGTACACTCCAGATGTTGTGTGCAGCACAATGAGCCTCAATTCCATGCCGGCACCTTCAAATTGGGGCGGACTGCGCCCTTGCCGTTGTGTCTCAACTCATCATGTTTTCTTGGGTGAGTGACACTTCTTCTTCCCAGCCTTTTTCTTGCTTCTCATGTCCAGTCCTGTTTCCCCCTTCTCTGGCCTTATCCTTTTCTTGCCTTAGTCTGCCCTGCCTCCATGTTGGGATGCCTTGTCTTTGCCCTTGGTGCTTGGCTGCACCATCATCATCCTGCAACTGGTCTTCAAACTTCTGCCAGCCTACACTATTCCTAGAGGGCGTTCCAGACCTGCTCCATGGACACCCACCCCAGTGCTTGCACTGTCCTTGCTCCACATAAACAGTGAGTGGCCAGTGCTCTTTGTGGAGTAGGGAAGCCCTAGTCATATGGAGAAGCTGAATGTTCTGGTTAAATAAGATATACAGCTCTCTAATAATACTAATGGACATTGAGCACAGTGGTGTCATTGGCCCTCATTACGAGGTTGGTGGTAGTCATGGCGCTATGTGCGCCATGACTACCACCAATAATGGTACCGTGTCCGGTTTGGTGAGATGGGGACTTACCGATCCAGTCCGACCTTGGGGGGACCGGTAAATCCCCATTCACCAAACCATTCCCCATTCCCATTTGAGCCCCCATAGGGCTCAATGGGAATGGGGAAGGTGCTAATAACGGTACCGCAAATTGCAAATTGCGGTACCGTTATTGGCTGGGATTTCCCTTAACGGGTCCCGTCCATAAGGCCTGGTCAGACCAGGCGTTAAAGGAGGGACCCGCTAAGGGAACTCGTAGTAGAGTGGTAAGGGTTTACCGGCACCGGTCTCCTTACTGGTGCCCGGTATCCCTTATCGCCCTACTCGTAATGAGGCCCATTTTGTTACATTACCTAGGTTCATTACAGTGGAGACATTTGTAGTGGAGACTGCAGGAGTCTATAAGGGTGGGTTACGGAATGATGACTTCCCCAGGGCATCAGCAGCCACTGTAGAACATCAGTACACAGACATAAGCATGAATATGAATTATTTTATCGTAATTCATTTTTGGATCAAATAAATCTCAAAGGTTACATTCAAATATAAATAAATGCTACAGTTAGTTAACACACTGTACTAATTAGAAACAACACTGTTGCGAAAGGTAAAATATGTGGGTCCATTAAACAGGCATGACTTTAATTTAGAAAAATAAAACAATCTTGAATTTCATTAATTGCTTAGCCGAAAACGTTTTATGAAATGTGACCAACTTCATTGGTCTCTTTCCTTTGCAATTGTTGAGAGCAGCATTCTTTTATATGTCCACCCTCTTGTTAAGTTTGCTCCATCAGGTTAACACTGAGGAGGTTTATGCTGAGGTTACTTTCTTGTGAGCAAAATCCTAGTTAGTGAATAGCTTCCTAATGAGATGTGACCACTTACCACCAGACCTGAGACTTTATTTTCTTATGTAGAGGAAACATGACTTGCGCCCCAGAAATGTCATTAATCTTTTATTCATTTTACCCAGAGGCTATAAAAATCACCATATATAGCAACATATGGGGCGTTCTCCTATGCCTGAAAATGAACAGTTACCACAGCTTTGGAGTTCTCCCCCATCTCCAAAATGCACACGTGCCTAACATTGTTTTGGCCTGCTGGTCTATGTAAAAGAATGCATGTGTCTCTAACACTGTATTGGCATTCTCATCCTGCCAATTAATGTGCATGTCATTCTCCCTTCTTTGGAATCCCCGCCAACTTCAAAATGTAGGCTTGGTTCTGCTTTGCTTGGAGTTCTCCTATACAATGTGGTTCTTTCTGCGTTGGTATCTCCCCACCTCCAAAATGTAAGCATGCAAATCATTGCTTTGGTCTTCTCTCCACCTATAAAGGTCATGTGTTCTTAACACTGCTTTAGCATTTTCCTCCTCCTAAGAAATGGCTGTATGGGCCCCCTATTTTGGTATCTGCTCCAGATTTAGAACACAGGTGTGGTTCTGCTTGCTTTTGCATTCTCAACCTTGCACAAAATCATTGTGTGGTTCTACCTGCTTTGATGTTTTCCCACCTAAACATTCCATATGTGCCTAACACTGCCTTAGCCTTCTCTACCTACAAAATGCATGTGTTATTATTTGTATTATTATTATCATTATTATGGAATTTATTGGGTGCGGACCTGTCTTTGAGAAGCAATGGAGCACTTTACAGATGTGCACAACAATACAGATACATAACGGAGCACTTTACAGAGGTATACAACAGTACAGATGCATAATGGAGTGCTTTACAGATGTATACAACAGTACATGTGCATAACGGAGCGCTTTTCAGAGTTAACAACAGAAGAGATATAGAGTGGGGGAGGGATTCAGAGGATCACAGAGTAGGGATACAGCAGTACTGGGTGGCGGGGAGAAGAGGGTCGAGCGCTGTCTAGCGACACAGGTGGCGCGGGGCAATGTGATGGGCTAGGTGTTCAGGTGGAGAGATTCCTTGAAGTGGTAGGTCTTGAGTTCTTTTTCTGAATTGTAGGAGCGTTGGGGCGAGTCTGATGCTGACAGGGAGCAGGTTTCATAGTCTTGGGGCATGGGCAGAGAAGCCTTGTTTTCTGTTCCTTTCCTTTTGTGGCAGATTTCAAGTCTGCATGTGTCCTGGATTCTGGTGATGGGCTCTCTGGTGGAGATGCTGAGTTTATCTGCAAGGTAGCTGGTTGACTCGAGGGCAACTGCCTTATAGATGATGCAGCAAGTCTGGAAGTTGATTTGTGCGTGCAGTGGGAGCCAGTGAAGGTAAATGAGGTCCGGGGTGGCGTGGTCATATCTGCGTAGATCCTGATGAGGCGTGCAGCACATGTAGGACACTTCTCAGGGGCACAGGGAGGGCAACAGGAGGCCTTTGAGGAGAGCATTGCTCCCATGCAGGTTTGATAGGACCGGTGCTTGAACAGTGGATCTAAAGCTGTCCGGAGGGAGGAAGGGCTTGACTTTTCACAGGTGGGAGAGCTGATTCTAAGCTGTTTGTTGATGTGGAACCTGAGGGACTTGGCGCAGGAGGTTAGCTCAGGTGTGATACCCTCAGAGTTCATGGTTGATAGCCAGGTCTGTATGTCTGGGTGTTCGGTGTTGTTGGTGAGGAGAAGAAAATCGTTTTTGGAGGCGTTGAGCTACTAGTATGCACTGGACATCCAAGACTGGATCAGCGAGATGCAGGTTTTGAGACTATAGGTGTCCTTCATGGGGTTGATCTTCAGGTATAGCTGTGTGTCGTCTGTGTATTGGTGGACGTGGATGTTGTGTGTGGCTAGGAGGGGTCTCTCCTTGCTCGGCTTGTTTTTGCGTTCTCATTTGCCTGCAAAATGCATGGGGTGATTTCTCCCAACCAATGAACATATGCCTAATGCTGTCTTGGCATTCTCGTCCACCTACAAAACACATGTTTGTCTAACCCATCCTTGGCATTGTGCCGGAAAAATGTTTGCATGCCTAACAGTGCCTTGTCATGATTCTCTGTGTACAAATTGTTATTATCTTTGTTAGAGTATTTATTGAGCACAGACCTAGCTTTGTGTGGCGTGGAGCTCTTTACAAGTCATAGCGGGAAGTACACAGTGAGGGAAGCAGAGATACAATGTAGTGAATAGCTAACTATGGAAGAGGGAGAAGGTGGGCAATTTGGCAACAATGTTTCAACGAGGGGAGGAAACAGGGGGAGCAGATCATCCAGTCTCAGATTAGGTGAGGAGTGTGTGTGGACCTAGCTGTTAGGGAGCAGCGATTCTTTGAAGAAGAGTGTTTTTAGATCCTTCTTGAAATGTAGAAGCGAAGGGGTGAGTCTCGTGTTGACAGGTAGGAGGTTCCAGAGTCTGGGGGCATAGACAGAGAAGGCCTATCTTCTAGTTCTTTCACTCCTGTACCAGTGGAGTTCAAGTCTGCACATGCCCTTCCTTTTGGTGGATCGTAGGCCTCCAGAGATGCAGATCTTTTCAGCAAGGTAGCTTGAGGATTTGAGAGTAATGGCCTTGTAGATGATGCAGCAGGATTTGAAGGTGAAACATACTTGCAGCGGTGGCCAGTGCAGTTGATGATGGTAAGGTTGAGGTGGTCGAATTTGCAGAGACCTTTGATGAGTCATGCTGCAGCATGTAGGAAACATCTCAGGAGGGCTTGGGTGGTCACCGGAAGACATTCCAGAAGGGCATTGCCACCATCTAGGTGGTAGAGGACCAGGTCTTGGACAGCAGATATGTTTGCTAGAATGAAGAACTTGATTTTCTGCAGGAGGGAAAGTTGGGGTCTTTCTAGATATGTGCTCCTCCTTGAAGGAGAGGTGTCTGTTGATGTAGAACTCAGGGGACTTTGCAGAGGTGCTCAGATGGTGCGTGAACCCCTTGAGGTTCATAGGGAGAGCCAGTTCTGGATCTCAGGTGTTCGTTGTTGGTCAGCAGTAGGAATTTGTCCTTGGAGGGGTTGAGCTTCAGGTAATCACTGGACATTTAGGACTAGATCAATGTGAGGTAGACCTTGAGTCTGTCGATGTCTTTGGTGGAGGTTATATTGAAGTAGAGCTGTGTGGCTTCTGCATATTGGCGGATATGGATGTTGTGTGGAGCCAGGAGGGTTCTGAGCGTTCCATCTAAAGGTCGAAGATCGGGGGAGCGGGCGAGAGATGGATCTTTGCAGGACTTCACGGGTGGTGGGTAGAGTTGGCGATCTGGAGGAATCCAAGTGGACAAATTGATGTCTACTAGCAAGATAGGATTTGAATCAGCTGAGGATGGATTTTCTGATCTCCATGCATTGATGTAGACCATTGCGGAGTGTCTGGTTGTCCTCTGTGTTGAACACTGCTGAGAGGTCGATAACAACCAGGAGGCAAAGATGGCCATCATAGAGGTATTTAAGGGCATCAACCATAACCTTAATGCTGGCCGTTTCTGTGCTGCATCTGGGTCTGAAGCCAGAATAGTAGGCCTGAAGGAGGTTGTTGCCATTAATGTGTTGAAGAAGTTGTGTGACTACTACTTTCTCAAGGATCTTGCCTTTGAAGGGAAGATGGGTGCTGGAGCAGTAGTTTCTAAAATCATCAGGGTCCAGTGTTAGGTTCTTGAGAAGCAGGATGATTTGTCCAGTCTTAAGGGTCAAGGGAAAGGTGTCTAGTGTTCTTAGGGAGCTGTTGATGATTGCCAGGTAAGGGTGGAGGGCTTCAGTGGGAAAGGTCTTGCGCACGGAAGCAGGGAGGATGTCATCGTTGTATGATGTTGTCTTGTGGGTTGTGGGATGAAAGAGTGTCAGCCAGGTCGTCCATTGTCAGTGTCTTGAATATTATCCAGGTAGTGGTGGTTTTGTAAGATTGGATGTGTGAGGTCCGGTTTGTGGTTTCTATGTGCTGGCTGATCATGCAGATCTTGTTGATAAAGAAAGAGTTGATGCCTGTCGAATTTCCAATGGAGTGTGGTACAGGTGGGTCAGGAGGAGGGTTGATGCAATGCTTGATGGCTTTGACATGGGCTCTACATGTGTTGCTTGCCTTGGCTATGGTCTTTATGTAGTACTTGGCCTTGGCAGTGGTGGTCAGTAGTCTGCTTGTAGCACAGAATTCTTTGAGCAGGGTGAGTTTAGATGCATTGCAGGATTGTTTCCAAGTATTTTCTAATTTTCTGTCAGTTCTGAGTTTACCAGAGTATGGAAGGTTTAGGCTTCAGGGTGCGTTGTTTCCCTGGGGCATGGCAGTTGATGTTGTTTGCGAGGGTTGTGTTGAGTTATGTGAGAAGTCGTTCATCTGATGTAGATCACCCATGTGAGGTATAGGTTGATGAGGTCTTCCATGAGAGCTTCCACTGGGCAGTACTTAAATGGTCTGAAAGATTGTTTGCCAGGGTCTGATGGCTGTATTTGACTAGGGTGATGTAACTAATGTGAAAGGGGACTGACAGATGGTCTGATCAGTCGTGCAGGATTTTAAAGGTGGGACGGAGGGTGAGCAGGGTAATGATGATTAGGTTTAGGATATTACATGTTCTGTGCATTGTGTCTGTCATGTGCTTTGTGGGGTTCAGTGTGTCAAACAGGCAGAGGCGATCTTTCTTCATGGCCTTGGTTGCATGGTTGCTAGGGATGCTGAAGTTCCCAAGGAAGATATTGTTGGCATGCCTCAAAGACTTGATGGTGAGCAAGTCCCTGACGTCACTGATGAAGGAGGCGTTGGACTTGGGGGGTCTGTAGATGTAGCAAAGGACTTCTATGCCTCTCTGGGAGTTGAAAGTGTCAGGAGAGGTTTTCAAAAGATCCAATGGTGGAGATGTCCAGTTTTGAGCATGGCCATGATGCCTTGTGAATGATGGTGAGAGCTTCACCATCTTTTTTGGATGATCTCTTTGTAGAATGCTCTAGCCATTGGGTGATGTGGATATCTAGGATGTAGGTAGGAGTGGATGTCGTCTAGGTCTTGGTAATGAAGATGGCATACAAGTCATTTGTGATGATGAGGTTGGCGATGTCTGCTACATGGTGGACTGCTGAGTACACATTGGTGAGTCAGTTTTTGTGTTGTAGCTGATGACAGAGTGCTGATGTGGGTCTATGTTGATGCAAGTGAGGTTACTGCAATGCAGTGTCCATGATGTTGCTAGTGAGCTGTGTGTTTGGCGATGAGTTGTGATGTCTAGCATCTGTAGTTGGGCGAGAGAGATGAGACACATAGTCGAGGGAGCTTACCTGATGTTTTAAAAGTGGGGGTTCTGGTTCAGAACAGTATCCTTTTCTTCATCTGCTCTTCTCTTCGGGTGCCCGGGTGAGAGACACCCTGTTATATAAAAGTTAAGAAATGAAAAGAAGGGGCAGGGCTAAGAAGGTATGTGGGGCTTAGTTCACGTGAGCTTGATTCACTTGCACAAACTCACCAACTGGCAAGGAAAAGGTTCTTGAAAGGCTGCTTAAGTAGGGAAAAAGATTGGCAAAACAAGAAGACACCAAAAGATTAGCAGTGATTGACAGGTGGGTGGGGCATTGGACACGTGACCTAGATCCACCTGCACCAGTTTACCAACTGCCAAAACACAGGTGTGGATCTCTCTGCTTTGGCATTCTACGTGACCTACCAAATAGATGTGTGCCTGGCACTGCCTCTCAGAGGCAATGAGGAAGTAGAAAGGAGACAGAAGGAAGTGGAGAGTCAGAATGAGAAAGTGGATTCCTCTTTAGGTATGCGATCACTAGGATTGTTAAGGCGGTAGAGAACCTTGGTTGGCGGGACCCAAAAATAGCATCCCAAAATAAGGCGGAGACAAGACCACCAAGCCAGCCTGAGCCAGACCTAAGTGCCTAGCCTCCTGGTGGCAGCTATGAAATGGGGTCATCAAGTTCTGCCCTTTGCATCTGTTTAGGCCTAATGTGTGGGCACTGATGGGCGCTCGAGACAGAGAGTTAACCAGTGGCAACCCAGGGGCACCATCCCCCCTCCTGAGCGGTAGGCCATGACCTCACCTAAATGAAAGGCAATACAGTCCTCTGTGTGCTATATTTGCATGGGCTACTGTGCTGCCTGTCTCGCTCCTGGAGTGCGTCCCCTGCTTTGCTTGTTTGTTTTGTTTTTTTGCAGATCCGAAGGGCTCCGCAACAAAACATAGCAACGAATAATGGGAGCAGGCAGTGCGTCGTAAGACTGGCCTTGCAAGCTCTCGTTAGGCCAGCAGCCTAGAAACGCTGCCCGACAGAAGAAGAGGTCTCCCCTATCAGGCAGCATGTCTGCATCCCAAAAGCGATGGCAGGGCCATAGGGCCATAAAGCCCTCCCTATGAAACCCTGAGCACATGTGTGGATTCATGCAGGCAAGGTAAGTGTATTTTATTTATTTATGAATGTATATGTATGCATTAATGTATGGATTGTATGCCTGTAGATATGTATGTTGGTGTTTGGTGTGTGTGAATGGTGTGCGACTGTGCTGGTGAAAGTGTTTGTGTGCATTATGTGTGTGTGTGTCGGCCCCCACCCCTAAATGTCGGTGCCCCGCTGAGGAGCATTTGTGCATTGGAGTCTTTTTTGCTTTACCCTTGATGCACACAGTTACTGCGCATCAAGAGTAAAGCAAACATGAATTGGCTAGACCGGCCTACATTGAATATAGGCCAGTCTATCCACATAATAACATGTGTCCTTTGCTTACATGTAATGCACAGACAGCTACTGTGCATCAGGTGTACAGTAAACATGGCAAGAGTTATTACCTGCCTAGACTGTCCTACATTGAATGTGGCCAGTATAGATACATAATAACACTTGTATTTGCTTTACCGTTGATGTATAGTTACTGTGCATCAAGGGTAACGCAAACATGGCAAGCGCTGTCACTGACCTACATGCAATGTAGGTCAGTCTAGCCAGTTAATTTTAACACTTATCGTGTGTGCTTTACCCTTGATGCACAGTAACTGTGTTTCAAGTGTAAAGCAAACATGATAATTGTTATTACTTAGCACACAGGCTTATCTTGGTTTAGCCAGTCTGGATATACTTTCATTCTGTAGCATGGCATTTTTTACTGCATGCGAGTCCTTATATGATAATACTGGCATATTGGTGCTACATACATGGGCATGACTAGTCACAGCCAGCATGACAATGTTTTATATACTAGCATATGTTGTGGGCAAAGGCATAATGAAAATGGTCCTGTGCACTCCTGGTAACTTGTATCTATTGTTTTTTTCATGTGCTACCATACAACAATTTTTACGAACTGTATGGCTTTTTAACTGATTGTTCACAGAAAGTGCTGTAAAATGCACCATTTTAACCTATTATTCTGAAAAGTTTGCACCCCTTGTTTAAGTTGGTCTGCCGCATATTAGGCACATACATGTGTACCCCCCAAGTTAAACAATTCACCAGTCACCACTGCAGTTAACAGTCTCCACAAAGCAAATAGAAGTAGGAGAGTCACTCAAAAAAATGAGAAGGGTCAACAGGAGTAATACCACAATCTACACATCCAAAAAGGAAATATGATTAGCACTTAAACTCCCTCAAGTGACTGTATTTTAAGAACGGCCAGGCAGAAAACCTCCCAAAGGGATGACAAAACAAAAGAAACTGGTAAGGTCAGGTGCCAGAGAGCAGGTTATATACTGATTCATGACCCCTGCAGATTTGAGTAGGTCTGTTTCACCCCTTCCTGAATTCTGGGATATGGTTTTCTGCATTTCCCATCCTTTTCAACCCCTTGCTGTGTTTTCCTTCCCTGAAAGACAAATAGAAAAACAGATATTAACACCCCAAAGAACAGGGGCCCTATGCAATTAAGGAATTTTTGTTTTTTGCACTAAACCTCTTTGGAGAAGAGAAAGGTATTTTGGCGATATGTTGATCCTACTCTGCTTCCTGACACTGCTTGGGTGTTCTCCTTATAAAAGTAAAACTAAATGAAAGGCTAAGAAGTGTCATTGGGAATGGACACATTGGGAATTGTCCCTTTATTACAGACTTTTTTGCCAATAAAACTGACAGCATTTACTTTAGCTTAACACCCAAGCCAACCCAACCAAGCCAACCCAAACCGTCTTTAATTCACTTTCCACTTATATTCGCTCATGGTAGGGTCCCTTACAATACATGTCACCTCTGTTTGACCTTTACTGCCCAAAAATATACTTGTAGCACTCCTTGTACATATCCAGAGTCCATCTTCTGTTTCCGTCTCATCTTCCATCATCACATGGTCCTCTGTTTTTGGGTCGGTCGCTCCAGTCTGACGGAGTCCACCTCTTCAGGTGATAGGCGCAGGGCCGACCCCCGCGTGTATTTCCAGCAAACAATAAGGCTCTATTGTTTCGACCGGTCCAGGCTAGTCTATACGGAAAAGATGTCCTACAGCGCATGTCCCTTTAGGGAGCCCTTGAGTACAAGCATTACCTCAAGCCAATAAATGGTGACTTCCCTACTTAATGTCCACTAGGATAAAAATTAAAATAATAAACACTTGGGCATATATGAAGTAAGCGATATTCAGATGCCCTCCCAGATTTATCCTCCCATATCGTCATTTACCCACATATTAAAACTACTTATTACAGCATGCCTTAATGGTGTCATCACAGTATGAATTCCCTCAACATAAATTATGTACATATGCTGCTTACCGGTTGCAGTTTTCTCTCACCTACAAAATGCTTTGCACTCTCTGCGTGCCAAATATGTGTATGGTTCACCGTGCTTTGACATTCTTCTGCACCTACAATATGGACATGTATCTAACATTGCCTCGGTATTCACCCAAGCCTACAAAATGCATAGGCGGTTCCCCCTACTGTTGCATTTTCCCTGCTTGCAAAATACCTGTGTGCCTAAAACCACTGTGCCATCCTCTTCCACCTATGAAATGCATGAGTACATAACACTGACTTGGTTTTCTCCTCCTTCTATACCATGTACATCTGTTTCTTCCCTGCTTTGGCGTACCCCCTGCCTACAAAGTTGATGCCTTCATAACACTGCCTTTGCCTTCTCTGCCTACAAAATGCAATTGTGGCCCTCCTGGCATTGATCTTGTCTTTCACCTACAAAACACACCTCTACCTAATACTACCTTGACATTCTCCTCTGTCTACTTGTCCTTGAACAACAAAATGCCCATTTGCCTAACACTTCCATCGGCTTCTCTGCCTATAAAATGTGCATGCAGTTCTCGCTGCTCTATTCCTCTCCTCTGGCTATTCAGATGCATGTGTGGTTCTTCCTGTCTTTGCATTCTCCTCCATCTACAAAGCACACTTGTGCGAAACATTCCATCGTCATTCTCCCCAACCACAAAATGCATTTGTGCCGACAAAACTAATGTCTGGCTCTCAATGCTTTGGTATTCTTCCCACCTATAAAATGCACAAACGCCTAAAAAATATGCACATGTGTTTCTCCCTATTTGGACCTCCTCCTATAAAATGCACATGTGCTTTACACTGCCTTGGCATTCTGCTCTGCCTTCATAATACACACTGTTTTGACATTCTAATTCTTATACAAAATGCACATGTGCTTAACATTGCCTATTTTGGTGTACTCTCCCTTATCAACAGTCATGAGTCCCTCAACCCAGACATAACTCTAACCTAATTCCCTAACGTTACCCTGGTCCTATGTTCAATGTAATACTACACTTCCGGCCTTATGGGTAATACTAACTACCCCCTAACTACAAAAAATTTAATTTCCTAATGAGGCAGAGATCAGAGGAATTACTACTGCCTATGCAAATGCCAACCACCAAATGATCCTGATTTCTACTCGACTGCCTTTATATCACTCCAAACTCATTAATGCCATCAGGCCCGTCTTGTCACGGCAAAACTGCATCTCAATAGCCATAGCCATTATCGGCTCCAGACTCGATTACTGCAATGCCCTGTTCATTGGAACCTCCCAAACAAACCTTACCAAACTCCAGACTGCACAAAATAATGCCTTAAGGGCTGCCACAGGCACCTCACGGAAGGAACACATTTCGGGGATCAGGAGGGAAGTACACTGGCTCCACATTAAGGAAAGGGTCATTTTCAAAGCTATGGCCCTTACACACAAGCACCTTCATGATCAAGCACCTCCCTATCTGACATAGAGGATAACTAGACAAACTATCTCCAGACCTTCAAGGGCAGCCTATGCCAACCGCATCACTGTTCCACACACACGGAGAGTGCGTGCAGGAGGCACAAGCTTCCCCACTATGGCGGCTACGCTATGGAACAACCTCCCAGCTCAGATGAGATCAATCGACTCACACAAGGCCTTCCGCAAGGCCTTAAAAACCAAGCTCTTCATCTAAAGAGCCTGCCACTCTAGGTCTTCATTATTACTGTACTCACCATGTATAGGAGACGATATACCTAGACAAGATTAGCAACCAACTGTAACAATCAATCTGTATAATATGTAACCATGCAAATATGCATAAGCGAATGTATCTAAAATGACCTTTGGGGCCGCTTACTGTAACCCTCAAGCAAGCCTTCTTAAAAATCTCCTATAGCGCCTCGATGCCTGTGGGCTGTAGAGCACTCTACAAATGCTAAAAATAAATAAAAATAAATAAATATAGGAACAAAGTTCAGCTTCACAGATTGAGCCTCGAGCAAAGCTCAAAAAGTTCCGGGTTTGAGTTTTACTTGGAAAGTCTTGGCCATGCAGAGTGCCATCCTCTGCGTCATCATCATCTGAAATCAGGGGCAGGAAGTTGGTTAATGACTTCCAGATTCCAAATCCTGAGATGTTCCTTCTGTATTAGCATATGCAGGGCAGTAAATGACTATTAATTTTCAGTATGGTTAGGATTTCAACGTTTGTAGCTGACCAACTTGTCCTACTGTCTCTGAGGATTACCCCAGCTGCACAGAAATCACATTCTGAGTTCATGCTGGTGGCAGGATATAATAGCTTTTGGTCCTCCTTACAAGTGTGGCAGTCCGGAAACAAGGGTGCAGGTAAGCTTACCGGCATCCTTGTTTCTGGACCTTCACACTATGAATCTGCCTGCTGGGGCTGCTGCGCCCGACAGGGCTGACCCTGCCGGGCGCAGTGGCCCCGGCAGGCAGAGTTGCCATGGAAGCACTGGCACCGTCAGCAATGGTGCCGGTGCTTCAGAGTCTCCATTCCCATGGAGTCCTATTGGACTCCATGGGAAAGGGGGATTACATTTTCTGGCACCTTACTGTCCGGGCCGCAGTAATGTCCTGGTGGCACCGGGAAGTTAGGTGCCGGAAACTGTTGGCAACAATCCGCTGGTCGCACCGGCGGATTACTGCCGACCTCGTAATGATGCCCATTGTATTGCTAGTTTGCCAAGTGTTGGCTAATGCTGCACTTTAATATGCCAAAATATCGCTTTTCTTCAAGATACTATACTCTAATGCCCTACCTTCTTGATATTTACATTGTTCCTGCTTTCTGTGAAGTTGTCTTCTTTTCAAATTAAGATAAGCCTTTCCAAAATAGTGTTCTGCGCTTTTAATCGAAGTTCTGTGTAATGCTGTCTTAGAAAATAGAGATAGGTTTCAGCGTTTTCCTGATGAACTTGCCTAGTATTTTCTGCTGCAATGGGAGTGTAGTGGGGTAGGTGTTTGGCTGGTACTGGTGCTACTGGCATGGTTTATACCAAGGTAGAAGAAACACACCCATGTGTGTGAAAATGCACTCCTTCAGATGCCCTTTGTGAATTGGGCTGATACTCTTTTTGGTGCAAGTGAGCAGATGGGCAATTGCATCTTCTCACTTGTGCCCCAAAATGTTTCGAGACTCTTGCCTCCTGTACTTTCCCATATAGTCCACTAAAACAAGCAAAAAAGCAATAATCCAGACCTGTAGAATAAGATTAGAAATGTAGCGTTCTCAGATGCAATTTTGGGTTAATCCGGGGATTTATACTTAAATCAATTGACCAGGCAAAGGCATTCAAAATCCTCATAAATCCTGCTTTCTTTTTCTGTTGTCATGATCTGGTCTATTCAAAAAGTGTTAGAATATTGATGATCCATTTCACTACACCCCATTCTATAAACATCTGCTCAAAGAGGAACATCTTGCTATTCAGCAGACCCCACCCTACACACTAGAATGCCACCCACCTAAACCATTGCCAACTACCAGACAGAAATTGTTGACAAATTAACCCACATCCAAAAGCAAAGCCCATCAAACATTGTAGAAAACAGACGAGCAGCACGTTCCTTAATCCAAAATGACCTTCTGCAATGAATGACAGGAACAACAATTTAGTATGAGCTTAATGTAACTGGGGTGGGAATTCTGGGTTTAGGCTCACCTGCACAATCCTTACACCTGCGTATAAGATCCCTGTCAAACAGATTTAAACTTCAAGATTTTTTTCTAAGACTAAGATTCCATAACATGAGTCCTCACTAATTCACTAATTCAAACCTCCTTTCTTCCCCAACTGACCGACTCACTTTATATCGCCTACCTTGTTACGCTGCACATATACACTACCTGCCTATCCATGTAACATGACCCTTGCTAGAGCTATGCCAAGCCTCACATATTTAGCACTGTGACGGCCACCACTTCACCAGCTAAACCATTCTTGTAGTGCTTTGATTTATCAAATCTTGTTTTTTTTGTTGTTGGAAAAAGCAGATGCCCACTTGTGCCCACCAAACTACATAGAACCATACTGGATCTCAGACTCAGGGGCTTTTCGCCTGCACGCATCAACACCCTATGATGTGCAATTGCCTCCCCCTCTATTACACTAACAACCACACCCCTCCTCTTTTCTTACAGAGCTACGGGCAACACAGCTGTCAAAATGGCTGAAGAGCACTATTCCTAACCTATATTACATAACATTACATTACATTAATGGCACAGCCTCATACTTGTCTTGCATGACAGTCATTCATTGCTCTGTCATGTTCACACAGGTGTTGGATCATGTGCAGGCTTCAAATCCAATTGAATGGTAGGAGGCTGCATTTATGAAGAGCTCTGGGATTTGATAGAATGGGTGAAATATCCAAAGGTTTTTCAAAGTTATAACCATTGTGGCAAATCCCTCGATGTCGTCACTTCTCCCCGGCAGGAGGACCCTTCCCATGGGGCCAGGGAGGTGAAGCCGCTACCAGGTACTCATTGGGAGGATCCCATGGGTGGGGACTCCCTCAGGATTAATGAACGAAGAATGGGACCTTAATTGTTTTCTATGATGAAGTTAATTCAATAACACCTGCAAATATAGCAAATCTCTGGGTTCTCTGATTCCCATTTAGGAAACCCTACATGCGTTTATACCACTTTTTCTTACATTTTTCCCAAAGATTTTCTTTCTGCCTTTTCCTTTTTCTATTTTCTTAAAGGTTTCTATTTTTTACAGGTTTTGATATGGTTTAGACCTTTATCTATATCTGTTTGTAAAAATGTCATACTTTTGATATGTCTTTATACTCTGCATACTATAGTGAATAGTACTTTACATAGCACAGTGGCGCAGTCTCACCTCAAGTGGGATGTCTCAAGTTTTCTAGAATGTATTATAATTTTGAACTGACTTAAGATTGAATTAACTGTTTTGTCAGATAGAAAGGGGACAACATGACTTTACATTCTCTTTTTCCCTTTTTTACAATTGTTCTATAATTTACTCAGAAGCACTACTTTGGATCATATATCAATAAGCCTATCATATTAATGCGCTATTGTGCGTGTTCGGGCTATGACTAGTTATTCGATTCAACATCCTTACCACAATAAGCTTACCAAGCAGTACAGGTAGCTATTACACAGTTGGCTGCAAGGCCAGAGTTTTCTCTGCTCAGGAGACTCTGACAACATTCACAGCGTATGCATAATATGTTCTCAATAAGTAACAGTAAGTTAGCCCTTTGACCTAGTAATAGACTCTGAGATTGATTACATTTTGAATTATAAGTAACTGCCATGAGTGATTGAGTAACTAGCACATGGCACACATAAATAATTCTCGATACACAGCATTCTTTATACACATCAGAACATTTAAGATGGCCGCTCCTGGAATCGACTAACCACGGCGAGTGTGGTTGCCCAGACAACGGATTGTTGTTTTAACTAGTACAGTCTTGCGAACATGCAAGTCGAGTAGAAAGCAACCCAGGCATGACATATTCAAACGCAAAGGTAAGCACGTTGCCGCTATGTTCTCCGAGTCAGCATTACTTATGAATAGTCCATACATATTTATAACATTGACCAGATCGCGATCTGTACTTATTTTTCAGATCGTATCTGGTAACATATGTGAACCTTGGGATATTGGCAGCTCTACTGCGGTTTAGCACGACAGCTTGCTCGCGCCGACATTGAAATCATTAATGAGCGTTACTTGTTTGTTTGTTTGTTTGTTTATTTATTTGTATGGCGCACCTTACCCAGGGGCAACAGGGCGCAGGCAAAAGATAATTCGAAGCTTACAATGTTGCAGAAATATACACTTTGAAGTAGTAATAAAAATAATCAGAATTACAAGGGTAAGAAATATACAAATCTTCATGCATACAAAGTCAATATCTATGCAGGGGTAGATATACAGATATGTACAGGGCTGTTAGAGGCGGGTAATCCTGAAATAAAAATATTCAGGATTACAGGAATAAGAGGTATACAAATCTTTAAACATAAAAAGACAATATCTATACAGGAGGTAAGTGTACAGATGTGTGCAGGGCTGTTAGAGGCGAGGGCAGAATCACGAACAAAAGTGTCACTATCTATACATAGGTGTAGAAAGTGCAGCTAAATACAAATTTTTATGAAAGCCTTATTCCTACCACAGAATGCTAAACTCAGTAATCACCATCAGGTCAGCACCCAGCTTTACATCTAAATAGTTAATCGTATTATCATGTACATTAACTACGGCTCACTTTTCATTTCATGTCTTTGTTTTCTTTGCCATTTGCTTCCTTCACCTTACTCTTCCTCGAACGGTATGTGTTTTGAACAATTGTTCTTCACTGGTGACTGGTACTCACACACATATTTTTCTACTGTGAACTATATTGATGGATTATGTTCTTGTCCTGTGAACTATATGGATGGATCATATTGTTGTTTTAAAATGTTTTGACATATTGACCAACTAAGATGAATATACAGGCCCTGACGAAGGACTTGAGTAGTCTGAAATGCATAGGCCCAATGTATATCTGATTCTAAGTGATTACTGACTACTACTATCTCTTTCAGAGAATACATTAAGATTGATACCTAACTTAATGAACCAAACCATTATTTATTAGAATTAAAAGTATTTGAAACCAGCCAGAGGGAAGTAGTGTGTGCAGCCACACCGCTGGCTGAACAGCCAATGTTTTTCTTTTTCTCAATTTCAAGTGCCCCACATGGAGGCACATCCAAATGGGTTTGCAACCGACTCAAAGAATGAACTGTTTACTAAATTGGAAGTATAACAATACAAACAATATGGCTGTCCACACTCACCACTCCTCAATTCATTAATTTCCTCATCCATGTATGATTTGAGTGGAAGCACGCCAACAATGTCATATGAAGAAATTGATCACTTGACAGATAATAGAGCTACAACACTCAGTTTCTCAACCGAGGAAGCAGACGCTGTCTTAGGCCTTTTAAAGGAAACAACGCAATCCATTAACAACGCAGATCCACAAAATAAAATCAAACTGTTGGAATATGCCATTAGGAAGGCAATCAACAGAAAATTACATGCTGTGGCATTGAGTGGATATTACAAAGCACAAAGAATTCTGAGAGGTTTGAGAGTACCACTTCGACCAACACTGTGCAAGGAGAGTAAAGAAGTTGTCACCAAATGGTAACAAATTTTGAACAAATGCTCTCTAGACCAGATACTACTGACAATTAAGGAACTATGAGGAAACATTGAACAATTAGAAAAAGAAATCAGTGTTCTATCCAAGGAAATAACTGACATAACCGATGCTGAAACCTTGCTGAAATCCTATTAGATATCAATACCAGATTAGAAGGTTATAAATCAGATCTAGAGGGATGAAAATTGAGCAAATTCAAGCGTGACACTTATGACTGTCTAAACCACGAAGTCTATACCTGGGCTGACAAGTACCAGTTCCAAGGCCCACGGCCTAACAAAACATCGATGGACAGTAGCAGTTCTGAGTCAGAAACAACAGAATCTGGTGATAACCAATCAAGAAATCATCAGACAGCTGGTACTTTGACCTCAGGGAACCCACCAACCACATCTTCCAATGTAACCTCAAGCAGCTCTTGTTTAGAATCAGGCCAAAGCGGAAAAGGACGAGGAGGGTCAAAAGGAAGGAATCAAGGTATGATAACACGGTTCCAAACCCAACAGACCTAGTCGTCAATTTGTCCAAAATAACTCTTTCTCAGCATGAAATTAGAATCCTGGAGAAAGGCTTCAAATTTGTACCAACTCATTGTACTAACTTGTTCAACACGAAAGTAGAAATACACAAACTAATACGCAAATTAAAACTTAAAGTGTTTTTTTCTGAATTACCACCACTAACAGAATCCAACAAATCAGAGACAGAATACATAGAATTTAAACCCAAACGTACATTGTCTGCCCCAATTAGTTTACCAGCAATTGAAATATTCCATAAATTAGTACTGGTAGACATAAATAAATTTCAATTTGTAAGACCTAAGGTCCAGAATCTGAACAGGGGAGAACTCTCGCAAATAAGAACAGTGTTTTCAGATAATTCCATTACTATCAGACCTGCAGACAAAGGAGGTGCCATCATGATTTTGGATACAGAGAACTACAACAATGAATGCGAACGGCAACTAGCAGACAGCAACACATATGCCAAACTTGACAACGATTCCACAATGGAAATTAAGAGAGACCTTGATGAAATTTTGACTAGAGCGATAGAGATGGAATGGATAACTCTCAAAACCAAATCATTTCTTTCAACACCTCATCCTAAAATGCCACATTTATCCATACTACCCAAAATTCATAAAGCACTACTGAATCCCCCAGGAAGACCTATAGTGGCAGCAACAGGAGGGATTTTACAACCACTTGGAACTTATATCAACTTCTTCCTGAATGGAATCATAAAAAAGATATCTACCTGCGTAAAAAAACACTAATTTCTTGCAGATCCTGAATCAGATCGAATTGACACAGACGACATTCTATTCACAATTAACAAAAACAGTTTATACACCAGCATCCCTCACAATCTGGGCTAAGAGGCAGTAGTGTGGATATTACTTCAAGAGGAATCGATAGGGGCTAGTAAAGAATTTCTCATGATTCTTCTTAATTTCATCTCCCTTAATTCAGTTTTTGAGTATAATCAAACATTTTACCTCCAAATATCTGGAATGGCCATGGGAGCCACAATGGCTCCAGCCTGTGCGAACACCTTTATTTATAGGTTTGAATTGACTCACATTCTGGAACATCAAAAGTGGAAGAAATATGTAAAAAAAAATGGGTTTCATATATCGATGATATTTTTGGAGTTTGGAGTGGAGAATAAAAGGAACGTAACAAATTTGTATTCTATCTGAACAGAATTGACGCTCAGATACAGTTCACCATGGAGATTGGGAATCCAGACGTACACTATCTAGATGTTCAAACCAGAATAAAAGAATCAAAAATAACAATGACCCTGTATACCAAACCTACAGAAAGGAACAATTTACTTCACAGACTAAGTTTCCATTCTCCAAAAATGTTAAGGAACTTACCATACGGCCATATGCTCAGGATAAAGATGATAGTTATCGATCCTGAGGAATGTGAACAGCAATAACAATACTGCAACAAAAACCTAAACACAGAGTATAACCAGAAGAAGATTTACAAAAAGCATTACTTAAGACTAACAAGAAACAACGTCAAGATCTCCTAGTAAAGATGCCGAAACCAGCAATTCCAGAACTCTTATTCGTCTCCAAATATTCCATAAAAAGTAGACAAATAAAACAAAGTATAATTAAACTTTGGAACATCTTAACGAGTGATGAGCGAATAAAGTAATTATTTCCCCAACCACCTGTTTTTGCATACCGAAAAAGCAATACTCTCTGCAATATGCTAATAAACACCAAAGGCGCGACAAATAAAAACAGTCCTGACAAACATCCAGGAACCCACCCATGTCTAAATTGTGGAAATTGTAATAATGTGATTAAGGGATCAATTGTGTTGCACCCACATACAGGCAAAAAAATCAAACTTAAACACCATGCGACATGCTCTTCAGAAAACACAATCTATAGTATCAAATGCCCCTGCAGAATTTATTATGTTGGAGAAACAGCGAGAAAAGTGAGAATGAGAATGAATGAACATAAGTCTTGTATTCAAAACAGCAACCTAACATCAGCAGTGGCAAGACACTTTGTGGATAAAGGACATTCTGTGGTGCAACTTATAGTTCAAGTTCTTGAAATTGTCAAACAAAAGGGTCCTAACACTGAAGCAAAGAAAAAAAGGGCTCAACAAGAAGCCTTTTGGATTGAAAGACTTGATTCTCTTACCCCAGGAGGAATGAACGAAGAATGGGACCTTAATTGTTTTCTATGATCAGGTTGACTCAATAACACCTGCAAACATAGCAACTCTCTGGCTTCCCTAATTCCCATTTAGGACACCCTACATGCATTTATACAATTTTTTCTGAACATTTTCCTAAAGATTTTCTTTCTGCCTTTTCCTTTTTCTATTTCCTTTAAGGCTTCTATTTTTTATACGTTTTGATATGGTTTAGACCTTTATCTATATCAGTTTGTACAATTTGTATACGTTTGATATTTCTTCATACTCTGTGCACTATAGTGAAGAGTACTTTACATAGCGCAGTGGCACATTCTCACCTTGAGTGGGATGTATCAGGTTTTGTAGAATGTGTTATAATTTTGAACTGACTTAAGAGTGAATTAACTTTCTTGTCAGATAGAATTCTGAACAACATGACTTTACATTCTCTTTTCCCCTTTTTTAAAATGTTTCTATAATTTACTCAGAAGCACTACGTTAGGTCATATATCAACAAGCCTATCATAGTTAGTAACATGCTATTGTGCGTGTTCGGGCTAAGACTAGTTATTAGATTCAACATCCTTTCCACAATAAGCTAACCATGCAGTCCAGGTAGCTTTTACACAATTGGCTATAAGGCCAGAGTTTTCTGTGCTCAGGGGACTGTAACAACATTCACAGCATATGCATAATATGTTCTCAATAAGTAAGTTAGCCCTTTGACCTAGTAAAAGACTCTGAGATTGATTACATTTTGAATTATAAGTAACTGCCATGAGTGATTGAGTAAATAGCACATGGCAACATAAATAATTCAAAATACACAGCATTCTTTATACACATCCGAACATTTAAGATGGCCGCTCCTTGAATCGACTAACCACAGCGAGTGTGGTTGCCCAGAAAACGGACATATTCAAACGCAAAGTTAAGCATGTTGCTGCTATGTTCTCTGAGTCGGCATTGCTTGTGAATAGTCCATACATATTTATAACATTGACCAGATCGCGATCTGTACTTATTTTTCAGATCGTATCTGGTAACATATGTGAACCGTGGGATATTGGCAGCTCTACTGCGGTTGAAATCATTAATAAGCATTCCTTACATTCAAATTCATTTTTATGAAAGCCTTATTCCTTCCACAGAATGCTCCACTCAGTAATCACCATCAGGCCAGCACCCAGCTTTACATCTAAATAATTAATCGTATTATCATGTACATTAACCACGGCTCACTTTTCATTTCATGTCTTTGTTTTCTTTACCATTTGCTTCCTTCACCTTACTCTTCCTGGAACGGTATGTGTTTTGAACAATTGTTCTTCACTAGTGATTGGTACCCACACACATATGCTTCTACTGTGAACTATATTGATGGTTTATATTCTTGTACTGTGAACTATATGGATGGATCATATTGTTGTTTTAAAATGTATTGACATATTGACCAACTAAGATGAATATACAGGCCCTGACATAGGACTCAATTAGTCAGAAATGCATTTGCCCAATGTATATCTGCTTCTAAGTGATTACTGACTACTACTATCTCTTTCAGAGAATACATTAAGATTGATACCTACCTTAATGAACTATACCATTATCTGTTAGAATTACAACTTTATGAAACCACTCAGTGGGAACTAGGGTGTGCAGTCCACACCACTGGCTGAACAGCAAGGTTTTTCTTTTTTTTTTTACTGACAAGGAAGAACACAGTATCCACGCCATCATGATGCCAGCCATGTTTCACCTAACGGTAAAACTAGAGCTCTGACACCCCTATCCTCTATGCCTCCTCTTTCCTCTACTCATTTATTTGTACAAAGTGAATATGTCCAGCAGGCAGCTAATACTGTGATGTCGAGAAGTATGTTGTGGAGGGAAGTATCATTTGTATGTAATAGTTGACACCACAGTAGGTGTTTGACTATATTGTTTATGAGTTACGGACACCAGTTAAGAGACCACACCACATCATGCGCAGCGTAAACTATGCACTGCAAACCCCATAACAAAGCTGCACGTCATGACGCAGGAAACACTTCATGTCCCTTTCCTCTAAACAGAAAAACATCATAGCTCCTTCCATTCTCATTGCCACCTTGGCTCATGTATTCTGGAAGGTCAGCATTCACCAGACTGCCCCAGCTACTACCTGGCATCATCATTTACTGGCTGAAGGCCGGACCAGTAGGAGCTCCATGGACCAACGACCCCAACGGCTTAACTGACCAGTAGACCACAGTGTTCTGACAGCCAGTGCACCTTGGGAACCTGCAGGAGCGACTGCCGCATGGCTGCACCCACTCTTTACTGATGGCGGCCCCACAGGGCCTCAGTAACAATATCCTCCTTCTTACAATGGGTCTGCCACAGCATCCGCCGCCATCATTTAGGAGAGCACCATCCCTAAAACTCCCCAATGACTTCTCTGGTTTTATGTACATTTACATGTAGAGTGTCATAGACACAATTGAAAGGGTGGTATAGAGAAATACATGCAGGCCCTGTGAGACCTAGGTGTGTAAGAACAGTAATTTTACATGAAATGAAACACAAAACCCTTTTTGTTCTTTCAGAGATTTTCATTATGATTGAGAACAATTCTATGGAAAAGTGTCCATACAGAGACACAACACAGAACAACTAGACATATAGATCAGGTAAACAATAGAGTACATCAAATATCAACCCAAGATGCATGGTCTCGGCTACAGTACAAACATTATAACACATACATTTCCTACTGTCAAGTATATGCAGCAACAGTGGTATTTTGGTGATTGCACTAGTTCAACAAAACAAATTCCGTAAAATACATGGTAACAAGGCACACAGTGAGTATTATACAACACTGGGACTCGAAAACCACTGTCGTAAAATCACTGTTCTTACACACCTAGGTCTGTGAGGGCCTGCATGTATTTCTCTATCCGACCCTTTCAATTTTGTCTATGACAATTTAGCCCACCTTGGCAGAACAGGATCTTGACCAGGAGCCCTGCTTCCTTAATCATTTTTACATGTAGAGTACATATGTCAAGCTCACCTGGTCTCCAAAGGGGCGTGCTCGTGTGTGAAAGATGATGTCTGCACTGGTGTTGTTCTGTTTAATGAGGGCCTGCTTGAGTCTTCCCTTCTGTCTTGCCTCAGGAGATGTTTGTCTGCAAGTTGAAACAAGATATTAGCCAACTGTGTGGAGCTGGTTTTGGTTTTCACCTCCTTCCGTGTTATCCTTCTCTTTCCCTGGCTCACCTTGTCTATTACATGGGTGAGCTCTCCGTCCTGCACACTCTCTGGCAGGGGCGCGGTTACTCTGTAGTTCCAGGATTGAGTTACTTCACTGATCCGATGGAGGTTGCTGAAGTGGATGGACCGGAGTAAGCAGGTAAGTCTCTATTCCAATAACTCCTTGAAATAACTGCCTTAAGTCCTTGCATGCAAGATATCTAATGTTCGTTTTTTGTCTTTCAGGTGCGGCACAAAAGCAGTGTTCAGATGATGGATGACTCTCCTGACAATGATGTGCAGGATTCTTGCCGGTAAGTGGAGCGCTGTGCGAGATGCGCTAATAGTTCGCTTTATTTTAACCTTCTTGTTGTGTGCGACTAACCTGCTTTGTCTTTTCTGTTCGGCAGGTGCGGCGCTTTTCCAGGAAGGAGTTGGAAGGTCCGACTGATGGTGTCGAGATGTGAAGCGATGCAGAATGATGGAGAACTGCTCGCTGGAGTTCCTGGAGAAGGCCGAGTCAGGTGCGTCGCTACCCGAGAGGGTGCCTTCTGTTCTGATCTTCTACAAATGCGGCGTCCCTTGGATAAGCGTAAAGGCGTGGTCCGGGTGTTCTGCAGGTAAGGCCTTCAACGCGTGAATAACTCTTGTTCTTCTATTTTCACAGGTGCCGATGGATAGAAGACTCTGGACAGGCGTGGCAGAACGGAAGCAAGAACTGACACGGTGAGCGTTACGCTGCAGGAGTGCAGATTAATGCGAAGCGTGTTCAGTTTGCAAGGTGCGGTTTAAATAGCCTTGCAAGTAGTTCCAGGAAAATAATCCCCTTCATCGTATCCTGTCTCTCTGGTAAAGTAGTCCCAAGCCACACCCTGTACTGAATGGCTCAGCATCTCAGAGCCAAATAAATGGACCATGTATTTAATACTTGCCATGAGCCTGGCGCAATCGGCGCCAGGACTGAGCCCAGGTGAGCCTAGCTGGGGCCTGGGAAGTCCCAAAGGAAGCCAGAATCTGTGCTGGGCTCGCAGGTTTCAGGGTTTTGGGAGCATGTACCATGACAGCATGTTATTGGTATGGGACTGGCAGTGATGGGTTAATTGAAGTTGTATCGATGGTAGTGGATGTAGGGTGCCTATGACATGGTTGAGGGGTAGGGATGTATGTTTAGGGTGCCTATGATTTGGCTGTGGTGTAGAGATGTGTGTTGTGGAGTGAATGAATGTTGTGGAGTTAAGTATAATTTTTATATTGACTTACTGTAAAAGCGCCTAACAAATGCACAATAAAATATAAAATAAAAAAATAACCAAAACCTAACAACCACTGAGAACCAAACTAACCAATACATTTCCAACAGGGAAGATTACCAGACAAAATAAACAAATACTCCCTTATGTCCTGGCCTGCCACACCAGGGCCATGGGTCTGCCACACCCAAGCATAGACTATAACACATGAGGGTATACATTAATACACAGCAGCAACCTCAACTACACTCATGACAATCAAACCAAACATAACCTCCTTATGCCCTGGCCAGGCACACCAGGCCCTCAGGGCTACCACCACTGAGCACAAACCTGCTCAACTACACAGAGCAACCAAACAACAAACCCAAATTCTGTAATGTTGCAACCAGCAACTAAATGCCCAGAGAACACAACCATCAAAACCACAACACCTCCACACAACAAAGCAACCATGAGACCAAACGCACCATAACCTAAAGCTTAACCACAGTTCCTTGAGAAACAAACAAAAGAAACGTCACTGTAAGAGGGTAGCAACGTTGGATGGAATGTGTGTTTCTGGACATTCTGGGTCACTACTTCAGCATGGGACTGTGAGCTGGAAAGATGCATACTCCCTGTGTTCTGATCCAAGCCTTAATCTGTAACTGAAGAATAAAGTACATTTTTCTGTTTTGTACTTACCATCATCTGCCTGGTTCCAGAGTCTTGCTCCCGATGCTGGATGCTTCATACTGCCACAAGGAAGAGCAGGGCAATGAAGAGCCCTACGCAGAGCCTATATCACATATTAGCTATTGGAAGGTAGAATGAGAATCTGCCTAAAACTGATGAAGGACTCTCCTCGAAGTCAGTCATGCCCCAGAGCTGCTTCATGCTGGGGAGGAAAGTAAGATGGAGAGGACACGCTTTAGACCTAAATGCCTGGAGCAAGGAGGTCAGATGTGAGATGGCGGAGAAGTGTCACGACCTACCTGGTTGTTGGGGAACCCGGAGTCCAGTGTAAGAAACCATGCCAGCCGAATGGTCTGGGAGAGACTCGATGCACAGTGAGAAACCAGTGTGGTGGAGCTACTGAAAGCCAAAGGAAACCCGGAAGAGCCCAGGGGAAGCCACAAAAGCTTACCAGTATTAACGAGGACCCGAACTCTGACAGAACAAGTGCAAAGGTATGCAGAGGGGGACCAGGAAGGCACATGGAGACACTCGAGGCTGTGGTTGGGAGGAAGTGCAGAGCCATCTTCCTTGTTCCAGTGGGACTGAAGAGAGAGACCAGTTGAGACCACAGGTGGTGAAAGAGCACCAAAGAGACTCAAAGTGAAGCCTGGCAGGAGATTGAACTGAGACTAGTTAAGAAACATTACAAAGATGAAAAAGTGCTCAGGGACTCGAACATTGAGAAACCAAGAGAGTTAATCCTATGAGATAATGCCTGGCACGTTAGTGAACCAGGCTTAAGAAGTCCATCTCACAGAGCTGAGAAAGGGCATCTGGGACCCACACAATGACACGAGAAGTCCAGGGGGACAGATTATTTGGCATAAGTCACAAAAATCCCAAGGGGAGAAGATATCCTTTTGGCACAAGTTAGAGCAGATCAGAGGAAGGGAGATATACCCTTTGGCAGAAGTAAGAACTTTGACAAATACAGCTATTCGAAAAGGTATCCCGAGAAAGGTTTGGGGAAGGGAGAGGCCTTCCCAACTACTGTTTTGGAACTTGGAACTTTCCTGAGGAGTGCTGGAGAGAGAAAGAACTCCTCCCTGATCATGGGGAACAACACATTAAAGCCTAATGGCCGCTAGGGGAAGAAAGATAGTCCCCAACATTTATGAACTACCTGATTTCCACAGGCGCTTTGCAGACAGAAGGTGAAAGTAGTCGATTGGAGGAGGATATGATACTGAGAGCTTCGAGCTAAATGAGAAAATGGTGAGTAGACTGAGTGGAATGGCAAACAAAGGGGACAAGGTTTTGATAATTTTTAAAGTAACGAAAGTAACGAAAGTAACAAGAGTAACAGGAGTAATAGGAAATATTGTGTAAAAGGAGAAAGACAGATAAAGTGCCCAAGAGTCCTAACCCAATGGGTTTTAAAAGAGGTTGTCTCACACTCCAGTGGATTAAACTAGGCTATGTGTAGGACAGGTCCGCATAAAGAGACAATCTAAACTATGTGATCAGGGTATTGATTAGGGGCAAGAGAACAAGGATGATCACCAAGGTTTTTACGTGAAGAGTCGACTAGTCTGTCTGTTTATGTATGTGTGTTGAATTAAGAAGTCGAGGAGCGACACTAACAGTTGGGTAAGAATTGAGACAAAGTTAAGAAGTTATAGTATCTACTTAGCGAAGTGGTTCATACCAATCCAGAGGTGGACTGAGATAATTGAAAAATAGAGGTTTTGAGCTGCGATTGTTGGAGCATGCTCATATTTGTTGTTTTTGTGAAGGTATCTTATAAATCTGATAGTCAATTGTGACTCATCACAATGGGAGATATTACCCCTCTAATGCATTTATGTAAGACATTGCCAAAGCATATGCCCAAGCTCAAACCGTATAGTGCGGAATGGGTAAAAGGTACGGCAGATAAGATGTTCATGACATGGCCACAAGGGGGATCGCTGTCAAAAACGGTATTGCAACACATGACCATTTACTTGCACGCTGCGTACATGGGAAAAATATTGGACAAAAGATTAGCTATTTGAGAGCTCTGGAAGATGTATCAGGAAGAGAGAGAGGATCAGTCATCTGAAGAGTGGATGCTTAATCAGTGTAGGAAGGAAGGTGTCGAGCCTTCTGCTTCCCTTAACTTGCTGGAAGTAAAAGGCAATAGTATGGAAGACGTAGGATTGTACCCTTTAAAGGGACTGAAAGCGGTGACGGGGTATAGTAACCCGATGTACGAACCGCCTGCTTATAGCAGTGACGAAAGTCCAGTAGAGAGTAAGAGAAAAGAGGAGATCTTTAAGATCTTGCAGGATAAGGAGGAGAAAAGTGAGCGATCAAATATATCAACAGAGATAGTATGAGAGATTAAGAGATGGAAGGCAGAGAAGGATAAAGCTGATTAGGTAATGCTCATACAGAATGAATGGATAGAAGGACAGATATTACTCAAGCTAGATGGGAAAAAAGCATTGAAGAAGATCAGGGAGAACAAGATAGAAAAGACAGGGAATGAGAAAAAAGATTGAAGGAAGATGAGCATAAAAGAACGAGCAGGCAGCAGAGAGAACAGCTGTATCAGGAGGAGCAACAAAGGAATGAAGAAAGGGCATAGGAGCAAAGAAAGTATGACAACAGGCAGAGAGCAATGGAAGAACGGGATAGGCAAGAAAGTAAGAGAGAAGAGGAGGAAGCGCAGAAATTAAGTGACAAAAGAGGACAGAGATGCAAAGAAGAGGAAGAAAGGAGAGCAGGAGTAAGAAAAGAATAGATAAGACAAAAAGAGGAGAGTGTTAGATGGGTAGCAAAAAAGCAAAGAGAATTAAATGAAGAAATAGAACGAAAGAGAAGACAGCGAGAGCGTGATATTAATCTAATTCAAAAGGATTTAATGGAGCCAAGTCCAACAATATGATGGGACAGAATGGAAGAGTTACTACAGTTAAAAGGAGCAACGTCAGGACCATCTAGAGTGGGCTTAGAAGAAAACTTTGATATAGGCAGTATCGGAGACAGGATCGATAAAGCCTATCAAGAATTAAAGGAAAATAGCAAATCAGGAAATCGAGGGAATGGAGATCAAACACTGGTCTTCCAACCACGAAACGAAGATGAAAATCCATTCAGCCTCGACCACAGAGCCTTATCCCTAAGCAGATTGGCCTTAGATAAGGGTGAAGGTGACAGAAGTCACACTAGTTGGGGACTAGACATGTCAGACGAGGAGAGATAATCCTTCCGTGGGGAAGAGGGACGAGGGGCATATGCACCCGAGGGAAGCGTACAGGCAGACAAAGAAGTAAGATGGTCTGATCTAGAGCAACCAATGAATAGGACGCCAGATCCCATAGCATATCCAGAGTGGCCCAAAGAACGATCGTATAGTAAGAAGGGAGAATCACAGCCATAAGTGAAGAGGTTAAGATCGTTGTCAGGGAGGAGGCGGTCACGAACCATTGTCCCTACTATGGATAGGCAGATGATGGGAACCGATTACGGGTAAGGGTTTACGCAGTTTCCCTCATTGGAAAAAGGGAAAGCAAGACCACCTTATATTCCATGGCCACAGATGAATAAGGATCATTTAAGATGCAAACTCCTGAGCTTGATAGCGGGTGCGGGAAAATGGATTTATGAATTGGAAAAAATGACAGGAGAAAATACCTTGGCAATAGGGGACATTAAGGGTCTCCTAGCAGCAATGCTTGGGGAAAGAGCTGATGACATATGGAAGAGAGCAGGCTATTCAAGTGTGATGGCACAGAACACATCGCACGGTGGAGATCTGTTTAATAATTGTATAGCAGATGTCTGGAGGGCTCTCAGGGTACAGTATCCTGATACATCAGACATGGGTACAATCATGACACGTAAGATGAAAGAAGACGAGGATCCTCTTGCTTACATTCAGTACATTCACTAGACCCTTGAAACGCGCAAGCCATGGTAAAAAACAGTGGCATTATTTTACCACATTTTATGTCAGGGGTTGCCCGAGAAAGTACAGAGGCAGATAAAAAAGCAAGTGGGAATGGAAGCAAAGCCATGGGCTGAAATACAGTTGACGATAGTGCATCACTGTTGACTGTTGCAGGACAAAAATAGGAAGAAAGATGAGGCTAGGAAAGTTGAGGAAGCTAAATCAGTTCAGAACAAATTGTCAAAATATACCATAGAAGGGGCGGTATTGACGAGTGGAGAAGGATTGGGATTACAGCCAGCAGCGCGTATATCACAGGTGAATAATCAGCATCCGATGAACCAAGGAGGGAATGAGTTCGCGCCACGAGGTAGAGGAATGGGCTATAGAGGCAGGGGTGGTTTCCAGAATAATAAAGGTGGGTTTCAGAATGCTCAAAATGAGAATCAGAATGCGCAAGGGGGGTTCAACCAAGGGGGACTTGTCAGATGGGCTCCTCCAGTATGTTGAACTTGTGGGATGACAGGGCACATTGCGTGTGTATGCGGGAGGCAAGCGTATGCACAGAAAGGCCAGTTCTCAAGAGGAGGGACAGCTTATCTTCCAGCATATAGTTCATAAGCTATGGAAGGGTTCACCCAAGATCAGACAATATATCAGACACAAGAGCCGCAAGCGCAACAGACACAGTAACCACAGCAAGGGCAAATGAATCTACCACAAGGGCAGTCACAACCTACCCCTATGCAGACACAGCAGTATGCAAACACAGAACAATTGCTGATACCTAGAATAGGACGTGTCAGTGTGGTGGGAGGAAATCCTTTCACGAGTACAGGGGTATGCATGTATGCATATATCCACAATAGGGCAGCTCGCAGATTGACTTGCTGTGTTCAGTACTATCAGTGACCCCAGATGCCCAAGAGGAACCAAGGGTTGATGTGACGATAGGAGGCAAATCTTTTTCTTTCCTAGTAGACATCGGGGCTACTCGTTCATGTATACGAGAGATAAAATATCCAATGTCGGCGATTGCCTCAAGGGTTCTCTGGAGCTACAAGTCGAGTTCCTTTTACTGACAAATTACCTGTCTATATAGGAGAGTGTGACATGTCTGTTCCATTGCTGTATTCAAGACAGACACCAGTTAACATTTTGGGAAGAGATTTGATGACAAAACGTAACATGACGATTTCTTTTACTGACAAAGGGATAGTGTGTTCCACTCCTGAAATACACTACATGAATGTGGGTGAATTTATAATGGCATTTATAGGGCAAGTGGCTCTACGAGAAGTACCAGTAGACCCAGAGTTTTTTTCTTTATGGTGTGAGCATTCTGTTGACATGGCTATTTGACTTAATGGGAAGGACTATGAGGATACCTGGTGAATTCTTGTTTAGACCACAGATACCCATGGATGAAGAGGGGTGACAGACTATCCCTCTAGAATTTGATGCAGCCATAGTATGAGGGGAGATGGCGATGTTCAAAGGAACGGATGATGAGAGTAGACCATGGAGAACAGTGATAGCTATTGAAGAAGGGTGCAGGTTGACTGACATTTCTGATGATGACATGTTTAGAGATGACCCAGAAGATGATGAAGTAGTGTTCTCTATGAGCATTACATATTGGATTAGAATAGAGAAAAGGGAGATTCTGCAGTAAATGGCGATAATGCGTCAGTGTCCAGCATTCTTTGATGAAGACTTGGAGAAGATGCCCAGGATCCTATGAACTACGGGCCCTTATGATTTAGGCCTATTGAAGGGGCTAGGGGAAGTTAAAATAAAGCTGAGGCCAGGGACAATTTTACCTCGAGCAAGACAGTATGCCACGTCTCGAAAGGAGGCTGATGAGGGCATTTTCAAGACTATTTACAAAACTGATGGAACAAGGTATTCTGGTACCATCAGAATCATTGTGCAACACTGCAGTGTATCCTGTGAAAAAATTAAAGGGAGGGTCATGGAGATTCATGCAGGACATGAGACCAATTAACCAAATTGTAGATGCAGAGTTTCCTTTAGTTCCTAATCCAGCAACGATACTATACAGTATCCCAGTGCAAGCACAATATTTCACGGTGATAGATTTTAAAAATGCGTTTCTCTAAATCCCGTTGCACAAAGACTCACAAGACCTGACTTCATTTGCATTTTGCCAGATTTGTCTGAAACATACTAGGCTGCCTCAAGGGCACTGTGAGTCCCCATCGATCTTTAACAGAGTCCTAAAGATGCATCTCGGCAATATTGATGTTTAAAGCGCTGTGATACAGTACTTAGATGACATTTTAATTTGTAGCACTACAGAAGATGAGTGCAGAAATGACTCGATTCAGTTGATGACTATCTTATTAGACAAGGGATATAAGGTAGACAAAGAGAAGATACAGTACTGTCAAGAGGAAGTGTTGTACACAGGACAGTTGATTTCACATGAGGGAAAGAAGGTGGCACTTGAGAGAGCTGAGGCGATCATGAAAACCGCAAAACCTCATATAGTAAAGAAGATGCAACAGTTTTTGGGACTGTGTAATCATGTTAGAGCGTGGGTGTTTGACCACAGTTCACACACAAGACCCCTATTTCAGACTTTAGAGAAGGCACAAGTAGACAAAGTCACAATAGAATGGACTGAGGATATGGAGGAAGGATTTGAAGAGTTCAAAAAAGCAATTTGTACAGCTCCTGTTTAGGAATTCCCAATTATGATGATGAATTGTTCTTATTCTCGTACACGAATGGGACAGTTATGACAGCACTGCTTACACAGAGGACCACATTAGGGTACAAACCTCAGGCATATTACAGTGGGATGCTAGGCCCAGTTATGAAAGAACACTTTCCTTACGAACAGTCATTGGCAGCCACCGCGTTCACAATTGAGAGGTCTACAAGTATTATAATGGGTTGTTCTATGACTCTTTTTGTGGAGCATGCTTTGTTTGCCATTTGAGAGAAACCCAAAGTCACATTGACATCTCAGAGGGCTTCGGCATACAAAATGATGTTCTCAAATCCAGCAATCAAAATTGTTAGATGTAAAATAGTGACTCCTGCCACATCTGTAGCTGCACCAGTGACTGGGGGAAAGCATGTACATGATTGTGCAAACTACATTGAATTTTATGATGACACACCGTGCATAAAGGAAAATGCACTGCCAGGAGGGGAAATTCTCTTTCTTGGTGGTTCTTCGAAAATTGACCAGATTAGTGGATAAAGGCATTCTGGTGCAGCTGTAATGAGGCATAGAGAAAATGGCAGGTTTGAGGTTGTAGCAAGTGCAAGACTACCGTCTCAATTTTCAGCGCATACGGCTGAATTGGTAGCGCTTATTGTCGTGCTCAAGAATCATGAAGGGCAGGAAGTGGCGGTGTACAGTGACTCTTCCTATGTGAAATCAACCGTACATGCATGGCTAGCACGTTGGAAAAGGAGGGGCTACCTCCGAGCGGACGGTACTCCAGTGCAGCACTCATCTTTATTGGATAGGCTTATTAAGGCACTACAGCTACCAGTAGCCATAGCAGTCGTTAAATGTGCAGCACATACTAAACATACAGCCTTTATTTCTTGCGGGAACGAAACTGCATATGCAGAAGCCAAAAGGGTTGCATATGCACCAGATATCTTATGTTTTGATACTCCAGATGTAAAATAGAAGGTGGTCATGCTTATGGTAATGAAGGAAGGATTTAACCATTTGCCGAGAACTCAACTAATGGAGATTAAAGGAGTTGCCCACCAGGAAGAGCAAGAACTATGGAAGCCAAGGGGGTGTTCCTTATCCCACACTGAAGTATTATGGTGACAGTGATGACAGTAGCATTGTCAAAGGTAGCGCTTGAACAGAACATGTTGCATTTTATGTAGTAAACTGCATCGTATGTCAAAAGTTTACCACTGGGCATACACTGTGATCGATTAGAGGAGTTATTCCTTGACCAAAGGGTCTGTTTCAGCATTTAAATATTGACTATGTTGATATGCTGCAAGTGTGTAATGGATACAGGTATTTGATAGTGGCGGTGTGTTCCTTCTCCAGGTGGATGGAAGCAGGGCCATGTACACACCCTGATGCCACTTGTGCAGCAAAGTTTTTAGTACGTGAAGTCTTTCCTAGATGGGGAGTGTGTGAAGTGCCGAGATCCGATAATGGGCCTACTTTGTCAATGAAGTGTTTGAACAGATAGCTCTATTGTTGAGCATTAAGCACAAGTTTTCTTCTGCTTAGCACCCGCAAGCAAACAGTATTGTGAGAGACTATACGGTCTTGTTAAGGAAAGGATTGCCAAGCTTAAACTGACTTTGAAAAAGGGGTGGCTACATTGCTTACCCTTAGCTTTATATGCCCTAAGGAATCAGCCTGGTTCAGACCATCACCTCAAACCCCACAGGTTAGTGACAGGAAGGAGAATGAGAATGCCTCTAACTCCTCCATCGAGGAGTAGGAGTGATGCCCATAGTACAGCAAATATTTTAGGAAACAAGTTACATGAATATTTGACATGTATGACCACTAGCATCTCGCTCATTTCAGATCAACTCAAGTGTCAGGGGGGTCGATCTCAGAACACAGATGAAAACCATTCAGCAACCGGATCAAGTGAACTACTATCAGCACCTAGACTTTTTTCTGGTGGTACCGTGCTAATTACAAACTTCACTAGGAAGTGGCATGAGCCAAGGTTTGATGGACCGTTCATTGTTAAAAATGTTGACCCCTCAGCAGTAAAGGTCCAAGCCAGATGAGCATGGAACCATCGGACCGACGGCAAGTTATACGCCGGCGAGACCGCAGCACCCCAGCCATCGATCCAGAAGCAAGACAAGAAGAAGAATTTCAGCATGTGCAGACGCGATCGATGACAAAGAAGAAGGACGACAAACTTACTGATTAGTAAATGCAGATTTGCATTTGGACTGTGGCTCCTCTTGGACACTCCTTATAGATATAGCAGGCGTGCAATTCTTTGCTAGAGCCAAAGTAATCTCTGAAAATGAACTTTAGAGAAATACTGATGTATCATGATTATGCCTGAACTACAACATTTGATTAAGAATTGGAAACGTGTCACAGGTTTCCCCCCTTCTCACCTGTCTTTGTTGTTTGTGGGAGTTCTTTGATGGAGTTTTCTTTCGTAGGGTTCGGGTCTTGTAGAACCCTGAGTGCAGGTCCTCGGGTTCCAGCGTGCGTTCAGCATTCTGAGTCCTGGGAACATTTAGATGTCCGGGAAGTCCCAGGAAATCCAGGAAAACAGTAAAGAGTGCACACGGAAGACGAGTGCATGGAGATCCAGGATGCAAGGAGGACAAAAGGAGGGGGAATGAAGAAGGGGGAAATTAGGGGAATCGGGAACCAGGAACCAAAGGAGAAACACAAGCGAACTACGGAGCACATGTCTAGCCACGGAAAGCGGTAGCGTTGAGACGTGCAGGGCCACGGGGGTGTGTCCGCTTTATAGAACGTAATGCGTACGGCGCGGAAACTGGTAAACAGTATTCTGCGTTCGGCGGCCATGTTGGGAGTACTGTTGAGTGCAAGCCCCTATGGGTCAGGGACCAGGAAGTCCAGAAAGGACGCGTCCGATGGTTCATGACAAAACGTGAACAGTACCCCAATTTGTTTTTCACTGAGCATTTATTTGGCTAACTCTATTGTCCTCCCAGAGAGTGATGTGTATCGTCTTGTGCTTGCTGTTTTTGTGTTTATCCTTCGAGCTAACCCTGTTCTTGTCAGGCGGGATGTGGACATCCACACTTTTTTACAGTATCCTAAGAATGGCCCTGGCATCAGAAGGCTGCTCGTAGCAATAGTAGAGGGGTTACTACAGTTGCCCAATCTACTAGAGTTGTCAGAGTAAAGTGTTTTTTTCTTCCTTAAATTGTAGTAAAAATGTAAAAATGTGGAATGTTGAACATGGTACAATTTCAGAGAATGAGCAAGTTCAAGAGACTCCAGAGTGGCACAAGTGGTGTGGATTAATATGTTGGTTTGCAATATACATATGCACAGTCATGCTTTGTGTTTTTTTGTTAGATTTGCCTATTACAAATGAGCCCAAGCCTCTTCTGTTGTCTCCCCAGAGTAGAGCTGCTTTAGAGCTGTTTCCATGGGCTGCAAACATCCTGTTAAGGAGATACAGGAGAAGTGCAGAGGAATACAATGATGGGATAAACACTTATCCGATAGCACAGCAGACTTGGGTAATAACATGTGTTACAAGCACATGAAAAAGGTGGGAGAGAGAACCTCTAAGGAAAGTTGGTATGTCTGCGCTCTCATAACTTATGCCATGGGAACTTCCAAATTATTCATAGTTACAGAGTACCAGTGCAAAAAGCTAATTGCCTGATGCATCTCACGCTCTGCATGACAAGAGGACAGTTCCGGGGTAGAACAGCATCCTTACTATGGGTGACTAAAGTGACAAATCAAAGAGAAGATAATTATGTATAAGATTTCAAGACAAGAGGGAAGCCAGAAACAAGGAATCTAATAATCAGATATGAACAGCCTGGAATGAGTGGAGCATAAATCAGAAGAAAACAAGATGCTGAATTGTCAAGGCACGAACAAAGAAGAGATACAGAGATGTTGGCCAAGAGGCCAATTACAAATCAAAGGAACAGTGTTGACTCCAGAAGGATGGGCTAATGGCCTGATTGTGTGTAAAGCAGCAGCATTAACTAGATATTTCAAGCCAGTTATAGACACTGCAGAGAATGACTGCAAGAATCACTGATCGAAGATTACAAAGTTGTTGACACTGGTTGACGGTAAAGGGGTACCATTGCAGGTAGTACCCCTGGAAGGTGAGTCTTTTTGTTTCAGAAATAATGGTATGAGGAAAGTTGGAGAGAATCGTCAATGTGGCCAAATGTTTGATATACGAGGCATGAAGGATGGAACAGTTGTCTTAATGGACCACTATTGGGCTTGTGGGTCTAGGGTCTACATGAAGCTGCCCAAGGATTGGGGAGGGATGTGCTCCATAGTGCTTATCCATGTTCCAGCATTAGTGATTCCTATGAGTGACCTAAATATTGGAGAGTTTCCAAAAGCAGATGCCCATTTGAGGAGGTGAAGATCTCTCGAATTTCTCAATTGAACAAAGAGGGAGAATAACTTTTCAGCCAAATCATTAGAAGCCTTTGATTCTATTCCATATCAGCATAGGTTGTTCAGTCAGACTTAAGCAATATTCACAACTATATTTATGCCAGGGATCCAGATGATGGCCAATGCGAAGTGGTTACAAATCACACACTGGGAGCTCCTGCAGATGATGAACACTACCATAAAGGGATGCAACACCATCAAGGAAGAATTGAGGGCCATACAACCGATGACCTTACAGAATAGATATGTCCTTGATATGATCACAGCAATGGATGGAGGAGTTCATGCCAAAATCAGGGAATCATGTTGCACATTCAGAACTTCTCATGGTGACGAGAATGGGACCTTGACAGAGGCCATAACATTGCTGACAAAATTGCATGATCAGATGGAAGATGAGACAGAAGATATTGCAGATGACAGTTGGTTCGCGTCTATCTTCTCATAGGTTCCACAATGGATGGCAAACATCTTCAAGTTCCTTGGAGCAGTATTAGTGATGATAATGTTTGGCATCTGTGTGATCAGGATAATAATCACACAGTGCAAGAAGACAGCAGAAAAGGCAGTAGGAATGAAGATCATGATCAATGTCCAATCAGGGTTTGGACCAAAGGAATCGACAGATGAAGAAATCAGGAAATATATAGAGGCCAGAATCTTAGCACCTGAGGGAACAATGTTCCTGCATCCAAGAAACCACAGGAAGTATGTGGGAAGATGGATCTACTGTTATCTGAATGAACATTGCAGCCACATGACCTGGAGCATCGATGAACATGTAAAATCAGCAGGATCCCTGAAGGGAGTTGTAAAGATCTGGGCTCCAAAGAAGCACTTCTTCAAAAGAGGAATACCAAGATGTGGTGAAGGAGTGGTCGATGAATAAGCCAGAGGGGGGAGTGTAGAGGACCAGCTGAATGCCTCTTCAGGGAGTCCCGCCCCCATCCTGCCTATAAATTGGAAGCTAGAGATCACAACATGCATGACACCAGTGATGATGTCTAGTCCACAGAGAGTTTTCAAGAAAAGGTACCCATTGAGAAAACCCTACCTGATGTATCCCTGTAGAGATGACAATCTCTTGGAGGAGATCCCTGAAGGGATATGAAAATAAGAGAAAGAGAAGTTGGTGATGTCATGAGAAGCAAGCATGATGCACTGAGAAGAGTGGTTGAAGAAGAGGATGTATAGTTTGTATAGAATCTGATGCCGAAGTAAAGAACCGAGTAACCTTTTATGTGCAAAGTGAAGATTACACGTGTGAAAAGCACTGCAGAAAGTGGAAGCCGTTAAGTAATCATGAAGGCTGGCTATACGTAGTGAATAGACTGTAGGCGATGCCGCCATTATATAGAATCTGGACATTCGATGCCACAATTTTAGTAGGCTCAGATCCACAGAGAAAGAAGGATTGAAATGCTGTATGGAAGCAAGAAAACAGCTGAAGATTGTGTGAAGACCAAGAAGGATTTCTGGACAGGTGTCAAAGGCTGGAGCAGCCAAGAATTGGTTAGCTATCCTTGAAGAACAGTGAACGTGCGAAGTTGATTCAACCCTTGTTAAGGTGCAAGGAAAGAACATCACGAGGGCCAAGTTTATCAATTCAAGACAATTAAATACTGCAAAATAGGCTGAAATACGGTCTGCTGTCATGTGGGGTATGGATGGAAATAGAAACTGGGCATGTAGAACCAGACTTGAGATAAGTGCGTGCTCACTCCCGTGTATTCTCAGGAGCAAGGATACTTTGCAAGGCCAGGTTCAAAGACAAACTGAATGGCAGAAGGCATGAGCGGTGAGATTTTGGGCTAATTGTGTGGGGAAACATGAGGCTTCATTACGAGTTTGAAGGTAGCCATGACCTTAATAAGTGCATGGGTACCCCCAAATTTGTGTCTGGGTCTGGGTTCCCTAAATGGGGAAATACCGGGCCATTCCAACCTTGGAGGGCCCAGTGTTTCCCCATTCAGGGAACCCAGACCCGGCCCATCCCCATTTGAGCCCCCATAGGGCTCAATGGGAATGGGGAGCAAGCTAAAAATGGGCCCATTAATGACGAGCCTGTTGTTAGCATGCTGTGCCACTCGCGGGACCCGCTAAGGACGTCTGGTAAAACCAGGCTTCCTGAGCGGGTCCCGCGAATGGACCTCGTAATAGGGCGGTAAGGGGCTAACGGCTCCGGCACCTTTACCGGCGCTATTAACCCTTTACCGCCCTCCTCGTAATGAGGCCCATGGTCAAGTCCACCCACTGACACCTGGGGTACCAGCTTACGTACTGCTAGTGAGCTGAATGTTCCAGAAGGGCACGAGCGTGCCAACCAATTGTAGAGGGCCATATAACAAAAGGCCTTATAGTTTGTGAGCCAATGATATACCGTGTACTAAATAACTGTTGAAGATGACTTGCAATAGGGGTGGGCATAAGCTGTCCACCTGACTGTAGAGACCCAATCACAGCCCATTCCACATATGACAAGTTTTTACTATAAAAGTACTGTTTTTATTGAATGCTTTGAGATGTATGCTGTGCGATGTCCTCTGATGTCCGTTGTAACTCCCTGTTTTAGATCATTGATAATAAAACAGTCGGATGAGACTTTTTGCCAACTCCCGGTCATTCTTATCATTTCGTGTATGAGTTATTCAGCATCTCCATCCATGCATGACGTGTTACTGAGTTTAAGGACCAAAAGGGTTTCTTTGGCAGGCCCGTCCTTCAAACCCCGCACCCTCCCAGACTGGAAACTATGGGAAAGATTTGTTAAAAAATGAAAAATGTATTCAGAAAGCCTACCCCTATTCATTTTCCCATAGAGAAAAGGTCACCATTTCTGCAGAGCACACAGCAAAAACCACTGGATGGAATTGAACCAGGTACGAAACAACTTGGGCATGAAGCATTGACTCGATTTCCGGGAGGCTTCTGTGATTATTCCATCCAGTAGTTGCTAAAATATTTGACAGAGAAGGGGATTACCCCATTCTCCCAAAATGATTGCTATATTTATGCCTCACAATGCATCAGCAAAGATTTTCCGAAAGGAAAAATTCACCTTTTTGTGGTCGATGTGAAAGATAACCACGGTTATAATAGGTATAACAGGTGTAAGCTGAAAACAAAAAGTGAAAAAAATACCATCTGGAGGAGGAAAAAGGATGAAATTGTATCAGGCTAGAGGTGGGAGGGGGAAAAGGACACCATGTGAATTTGCAGAGTTTGGGGGTGTAAGAGGATTCAATTCAACACTACAGCTAAGTCAATGCCTAGTCTGGGATACTGAATGGAAACCCTTATTCATATATCTTTATGTCCAGTTCATGCGTTCTGGATGACTACCCCTATATAACACCCCTCTCTTGGAATCCCCCTGACCCCCACTGAGCCAAGAAGTAGTTCTGTTTTGCAAGTTAAAAGGTTTATTTGAGAATTTAAACAATATATATATATCACACTTTATAATAAATTAATAATTGAATATCACACTTAATATGAGCAGTAATCAATAATGGATAGTCTGGCACTAGCACACTTGTGAATAGGAACAGAAGAATAAGGTGGTAGAGAATGCTTTATATAAGTTCAGATGGATGTAATGTTGAATGAAAATGCAATACAGAAAATACTCAATATGATTTCAACAAAACAATGTATTCACTTTTCTCTGGCAATCCCCTCCCCCCTTTATGCAATGCAAGGAAATGGAAGGAAAGCACACAGTTCTCAGAAATGCAATCAAATGTAATTCAGTTCACCCCAGCAAGCTTAGACCACAGAAGTTGGAAACACAGGCCCAAAATGCTTTTATATGTGCTGGCAATGAAGTGAAAAATATGCCAAAATGCTTTTAATTCCCTCTAGAGGTTCAGGGTGAGTGGTATCTAGTTAATATTAGTCCAGGCTCACTCTAGCAATGATTCAGGGATGGTTCTTAAGAGGCAAACGAATTTTTAGCAAGGAAAGCAAGGAAACTGCTGTTTTCACACGTGGAGAAATTTGCAAGTCGCAGCAAAATTCGCGAGTGCGTTTTTCGCGATTGCGGCAATAGTGTATGGAATAGGAATGCGGTTCTAGGTTCGTTGAAAAGCCAAGATTTCCAGCTTTCAGAGGAAAGTTACTGCAAGTCTCTAAGAATTGTGGGTCACGGAGATATGAGCGATATGGTAAAGGTCGTTTTTCATATTTGAAATTTTAAAAGTTCAAAGTGGCAAGTGACAGCTTTGCAAATGACAGGTGACAGTTTTGCAAAATGACAGGTGACAGTTAGGAGGCAGTTCTACTTAGATTACAATAGCTTGGATTAGATTATTTTAACTAAGAGATTGGTTCTGCACAGTTCTGCTAGGTACTCACAATATATTTAGAAATAGAATGGGCCTCGCCACGGATCTGGTCAGGTTTTAGACTGGACTCTGGTCTGGTCTCTGCACTTCACAGTGATCTGGGTCAGCTCTCTGGTTCTGCTAACAGTGGTCTAGGTCAGCTCTGCTCTCTCTGGGTACAGCACTGCTTCTGGATCTTTCTGCACAGCTTTCTCTGGAGATTGATGGATTTGAAGTCTGGATCTCTGGATGTGGTATGGTCCGGCAGCATGCTCCGCAGCAAATGGAATTGAATGTCCCTATCTGTCCTGACTGTCTGCTTTTATGTGTTTTGAAAATGGGTGGAGAGGCTAGCTTCCTAGGCCCTACCCCTCTCCACTTGTCATTGGCCACTTCATCCTCTTCCCCTTGATTGGGGGAATGAAATGAAGTGTCATCATGATGAGGTCTGTTTATGGTACAGAGAACCCACCCCTGTCAAATTACACACAATCTATATTTTGACCCAAAAGACATATTTGCACAGGTACACATTTGTTTAAAATTACATGCACCCATCACATATCACAGGAGGTATACCCTGTCCAAATCTGCTCTTCCTGAGAGCTTGCATTGAGAAATGGCAACATATTTCACTTTTTGGTCAGGTTACCAATATCCGATTCTTACTCAAATTTACCCAAATGTGTGCAAGGCATGCAGGCATTAATTGATGAAGTATCAGACTTTTAACATGCATACATTTTAAGTAATACCCTCTTAACTGCTAGTTTGCCCCCAGATCATGCCACCGGTTCTAAAAACCTCTTAAAATGTGGGCAGAAAAATCACAAGAATTATGGTATCATTTAAATAATTATGACAAGTCCGTACTATGAGTTATTCATCTTTTTCTAAAACCATATTCTGGCTACAGGGGTGTGGTTTCCAGGTCACATGGTACAGAAACCAGTCTTTCCACTTTCTTCAAGCTCAGCCTCTGTCTCCAGTTTCTCCCCCTCCCAGTTTCTGCCAAGCCAGCTTGCTCTCACATGCAGTGCTCCTCCCCTTTCCTTCCAGGAGGAAGCCACATTTACGACTCCCACCAATAAAACATTTGCCTGAGTCAGGACAGGGCTTTGTTCAATTTCCTGCAGAGCCCAGGTAATTCAATCAGAGAAGTGTCAGATCCCTTTTGGTGGGAGCAGCAAAAGGCAGCTAGGCCTGGGAACACAGATGTAGTGCAAGTCTCAACTCCTGTTGGGGGTAGCTGGTGGGCAGAATTCAGTTCCTTAAGCCAGGCCCCAGCTAATGTCACTTTTAGTTACCCAGTTTTCTGCATTCAAATAAAACTAACCATTTTTACATATGCAGCTAGAATTCTGATTCTAAGTTTAAAACTATGACATTTAAACAATTGCAACCTATGTGACACTCAAAAGTAGGTCACTCATTTCTTTTAAACATTTAGATTTTTAGTGTCTTTCAGTCCAAATTTGCTTACTTTGCTGAAATCCACAGCTCAGCCAGTCTTGTTATAAACCTTCAAGTCACTTCAGAATATAACTTTACATTGGATCCACCTCTCAGTAAGTCTTTCTTTGGCCTGCTTTGGGTTCATTTATTCAGTTTTACACAAAAAGAGAAAAAAGTCTGGTGTTGTTTTAAAACGCCGGCTTTCTGATAGTGGTGAGTACTGGTAATGCACCCATTTTTGGGATTTAAGAAAATGAATTCCCCACAATTCTAGGTTGCTTTTGGCAATCAGCATTGCCATTCCCAATGGTTTCAGGCTACTGTGTGGGTAGTCCAATGGTGGTTTTAGGCAGTGCCCTTCTGTGCCCATAACATCGGCAAAATGGGTGGCAGCCTATTCTTCATGCACTTCCCTGGGCATTTTCTGGGAATCTCTGGCCATCCTGATGTTTTCCATGTCAGTACTGCACAGTTTTGAGGTAGGGCTTGGATGCGTGGATAAAAACATCCCACAAGCCCCCCTCTTGCGATGGCCATTCTGTTTCACTGATGGGACTCGCAAGACCTGGGATGTTTCCTCATCTTCTTCCAATAGATGGCACAGTTCAGCATCTTTTCCTCCATCCGGTCGGATCGATCGGTTCTCCTCGCCGGTCCTGATGGGAGTATTGGGCGGTACACTGGGCCCCTTGCGTCTCTGCTCCCGGTCTCCGGATCGTCCTCCTTGGCCCGTCTCCAGGTTTTCTTTCTCCTAGGACGACAAAGGAAGAGCGGCAATACCTATTCATAGAATTTTTCCCCCACCATTGATATAGTGGGGTGGCATATAAATTTATAGTCAAAACATATGGACATGCACATTTCTTTTTGCATTCAAAAACGAAAACACCCACATTGAGAAACTCAGAATTTGATAGGCGATATGTAGGATATTTTAAGTTAGAACTGAATTAATCTGAGACAGTACCCTCTAGGATTCCAGCGGATTCCTCCAGTTGTTGCAGAGTGTGCCTGGGATGGCAACACTTCAACTGGTTTATGTGGACCCACTTGTCTTCCCCCTCTGCCAATTCGCCTTTGGGGATGCGGATCTTGTAGGCCACAGGGGAGATTTTGTCTATAATCTCAAAGGGTCCCTTCCATGTAGGCAAACATTTTCGCTGTTTGGCCTGGTTCCTTTGGAAATTGTATAGATAGACCCGGTCCCTCACCTGATATTCCTTCCTGGAAGTTTTCAGGTCATAGTGGGTCTTCATGCTATCAGCTGATCTTTCTAGATTCCGCTGAGCATAAGCAAAAGCATGTTGAAGGTGTTTCCTTAAATTCTCCACATACTCATAAGTTGTGGAGGCATTTATCAGTGTCTGCTCTTGGGTCCTGTAGAGCAAATGCTGAGGAAGCACCATCTTGCGCCCAGTCATCAACTCAAATGGTGACATTTTGGTTGCAGATGAAGGGGTAGATCTGATGGCCATTAGGACCAGAGGTAATCGGATATCCCAACTTGGCCCAGAATCTGCCACAAACTTCTTTAATATGCTCACAATGGTTCGGTTATATCTCTCTACTGCCCCAGAAGAAGCTGGCCGGTAAGCAATATGCAACTTCCTTTTGACCCCCAGTATCTCCCACATCTTTGTCATTACTTCACTGGTGAAGTGGCTACCCCTGTCTGACTCAATCCTTTGAGGTAGACCGAAACGGGAAAAGATGTGGTTAATCATCAGGGCAGCTGCAGTTTCTGCCTTGCAATTTGGGGCTGGGAGACATTCCACCCACTTGGTAAACAAGCATGTCACAGTCAACATGTACTTATTCCCCCTAGCAGAGCGAATCACGGGGCCTACAAAGTCGATTTGTAAATCTGACCATGGCAGTGTCATCCCCCTCTTTTGGAGAGGCGCACGGTGCGTGAGGGACGTCGGCTGAAATTGCGCACACACAAGACACCCCTTCAAGTATTGGTCGAGGTCCTGCCCCATGTGTGGCCAGTATGCAACCTCTCTTAAGATTTCCAATGTTGTGTGAAACCCCCTATAACCGGCGGTGGCCGCATCATGGGCGTGACTTAACATCAGGCTTCGGAATGAGGTAGGAACCACCCACTGATCGTGGCCAGCTTTGGATTTCCTTACCAGCAAACCGTCTTGGATCCGGAACATTTTTGGACATTTCATCAACACCCTTAGGTCCTCTTTCCCAATGTAATCGGTATCCATCAGGGGAAAGTTCTCAGGGTCCTCAAGGTGTTGGTAAAACTTACCAATAATTGGATCCCCCTTCTGAGCGATAATCAAATCAGCATCAGGGGTCTCCTTACTCCATTGGGCAATTGAAAGGTCATTGTGAGCATTTGTCTGGGACCTAGTGATAGCAGTGACCTGGATTTCCCCCAAAAGGGACTCAATCTCAATTAGATCCCCTTGGATGGCCCCGGTTTTGGCCAGCTGATCAGCTAAGTCATTTCCAGTTTTGTCTGGCCCCTCTACTTTGGAATGACCCTTGATCTTTTTCCAATAGATGGTCATCTCATTCGAGGTGACCAGATCATCAATGTTTTGGATCAACTTCCCATGTTTCAAGGGTTTGTTGTTAGCACATAACATGCCTCTGGCTTTCCAATTAACCAGGTGCTCCACGAACCCGTTCCGTACATAATCCGAATCTGTGATTATGACCAGTTCGTGGAGTTGATGCTGGACAGCAGTGAGGATGGCCTGATGCACCGCCATCAATTCTGCCACCTGACTACTTCGGGGACCAATTTTGTATCCAGCGGAGGGTTCTGGGAACTCCTTCACCCATGCATTCCCTACGCCAGCCACCAGTTCTTTCTCCCCGTCGTTGTCAACATGGTACGAGCATCCATCAACATAGACAGTGGGCATTCCCTCACACTTGTCTTCTTCAAAGACTTTGTGTGGGGAATTAAGGTATGCCTCCGTGTTGTCCTTGATTTTTAGACTTTCGTCCTCGAGACAGTTTTCTCTGGCACAATCATGCAAGTCAGCCAGACCTTGCGCGAGGGGACTCTTCTTGTTTTGGCCATATCTGACCTCCACAGAAAAGCCTTGCATTGACAGAATCCAGGAAGTAATTCGGGAATTACTCACATTTCCGGCCCGGATTCTATCACTTTGGAGATATTGCAGAGGCTGGTGTGGAGTCTCCACTATGATGTGTTCCCCCTGGATAAACGGGCGGTAATTCTTCAATGCCCACACCGTTGCCAGGAGTGCCTTCTCACAATCGTTGAATTTTTCCTCCACAGAGGATAAAGTTTTGCTCGCATAGGAGATTACTTTATTGACCTTGTCATGCTTTTGGTATAATACTGCTGTCAAGCACGTATTAGAGAACCCCGTCTCCAGGAAGAACTCCTTGTTTCTGACAGGGTAAGCTAGGCAAGGCGCTTGTGAGAGGCTTCTCTTGAGTTGTCTTACTGCCTCGGCTTGTTCTGGACCCCATTCCCACTTGACCCCCCCCTTCAGGAGATGAATCAGGGGTCTGGTGATCTCTGCGTAGCCCTCAATGAACTTTCTGCTGTAATTAGTCAGTCCAAGGAGGCTCCTTAGTTCCCGCAGAGTTGTGGGGTCTTTCAGTTTCTGAAGTGCTTCCACTTTCTTTTCCTGGGGACAGAGACCCTGAGGAGTAATCTCATGCCCCAAGAAATTAACACGGGTTCTACACCACTGTGCTTTCTGAAAGGAAAGTTTTGCTCCGGCAGCCCTCAACTGGGTCAGAACATAACGGATCTCCGCTATGTGTTCCTCCACAGATGAACTTTTGATGATGACATCATCTACATAAGCCAGGTTACCCCTCGCACCCAGGTCGGGCATGGCCTTATGTAGGAAAATGTTAAACTCATTACCGGAGTTAAGGTATCCGAAGGGAGTCCGGGTCCATGTGTACTGCTGGCCCCCAAAGGTAAAAGCCAGCTTGTATTGGTCCTCCCTACTGACAGGCACAGTCCAGTATCCATTGGTCAGGTCTATTGCAGTGAATACCTGTGACCCCTGGATCTGGGCCAGCCCTTGGTCAATGTAGGGCAGAGGCCATCGGGAAGTATGGACCCGTTTGTTGAGCTCCCTGAGGTCGGCGCAGAGTCTCCACTGGCCGTTTGGCTTCAATATTCCCAGCACCGGATTATTGAAGGTGCTGTGGACTGGACGGATTATTCCCCGGGACTCAAGGTTCTTAATTATTTCAGTAAGGGACTCCATTGATGCGAGAGGCAAGCGATATTGCTTCACAAACACTGGAGTCATGCCAGGGTCCGTGGGGATTGTTGTTGTGTGGATGTCAGTGCGACCACAGTCATATGAGTCTACCGCAAAGAGATCTTGGAAATCCAAGAAAACTTGTTTCAACTTTTGCTTTTGTTCCAGAGTCACACAGGCATCAGCTAGGTTGACTCTCTCTTCCACCATCTGCCTGAAGCCTGGAAAGACTTCTGGTTTGGCTATCTCAGCGGCCTCCTCCAGCTGGGTGGAGAAGTCCCTGGTCAGAGTGCTGATTTGGACTGGAGGCTTCAGGTGGGAAAGTCAGCCCTCATGGACCTGGAAAATCACCTCATCCCTCCTGAAGTCACAAGTCACATCTTCCTTACCATAAGGGCAAGAAGTGTACACCAGGAAGTTCCCCCCATGCCGGGTAAAAATCCTTTCTGGTGTTGTATTGTCCTCACTGTCACTGTCAAAACAGTCCTTGGGGATTGGTCCTAACAGTTCATTACCTAAATCGATGGAAAAATGTCGGTCATCAACCGCCATTCCAATAATGGTGCCTGCGGCTAGAGTAATACTCTTTAAGTCGCTGTTATCCACCTCTGTTAGAATGGTGTCATGTTCTATGTTGACTAATGGTGTTGGGTTTACCCCCAACCCTTGCTGTTGGAGAGAAGCGTTTAGATGTATGTAAGCATCAGGGTTTTGCAAATATTGTCCTCTTTTAACTTTCACTTCCAGGGAGAATTGTCGGGTCCTTTCTGGGATGGTGACTTCCTCTTTGATCTGAATTTCAACTGCATAAGGTAGCAATTGAGCTGACCTAAATGCTTTTTCTGGATCATCAAAGCCCATGGGATTATCCGCTAATCGGGACCAAGCTTTGAAGTTTATTAGGTCCAAACTAATGGCAAAGCGATTGAGAATGTCACTGCCTAAGTAAAAGGCGGCAGTAACGTCTCGCACGACCCAACAATTATGGACTATGCTCTGGTTGCCAATGGAGATTTTGAGCATACACCTGCTTGGCAGGAGATGTTTGGAATTAGGTGCTTCCAGGTCCATTTCCCATTTGTCTATCAGTTTGAATGTGGGAATGGCTGGATCTTTTGGGAGTTGGTGGAACATGGCTTCGCTGATGAAGCTCTTACCGTTGCTCACACACACTCGGGCGAGAACAGAGTCCTTCCCATCATTTAACTGAACAGGGATGAACAACTGCTCTCCAATTTGCTGAATATCAGCCAGGCTCTGAGCTGATTTCACATCTTTCTGGACTATAGGAGTGGGAGTTTCTGATTGTGGATTGGTAAAGAATTTCAGGGTGTTTCCTTCCAGTGTGGAATACCACCTTAAACTGGAAGGAAGGTTGATTTTCAGAAATAGAGAGGACCCTCCATCACCAGTCTGTTGTCCTACTGCTATTACTGTCACGTCTGGAATTTGGCTATTCTGGAAGTGAAATTCTACTTGGTCAGATTTTTGTTCAACCATGTGGCAGGTGCCGTTTAAACTAACATGGTTGACACTCTGTTTTAATTTTATTGGTCGGCTAGTCTGGGTCCAGAGGACCTTGTTTACGCAATCTATTAAGGGTGACAACCTCCTCAGGAGGTCATTCCCCAGTAAACAAGGGGTGCCCTCTGGAGTCACAACTATGACCGGGTGTTTCAACTTGTGTCGGCCAATTTTAATGTCCAAATCTGCCGTCCCCTCGACGGGAATTTCCTTCCCGTCAAAGTTCTGGAGTTGTCCAGGAAGTGAGGTGAGAGGAATTTGGTAATTCCCTCCCCTTCCTGCATTCAGTTCATCAAAGGCCCTTCTGGACAGAAGGGTAGCTTGAGATCCCGTGTCCACCAGTGCCAAAATTGTACCCTGTCCCTGTACTTGTACCGGGGCATAGTATCTTCCCTCCTTCTCCTCAAGGGGGCACAGATAATGCACATTTTTGGACAACTGGTGGGCTAACTTTCTGGTTTTGGACATTGCTAGAGAAGAGATTTGGGCAGAATTCTGTGGAGAGCCTTGGGAATCTGAAAGAAAAAGTTGGCAACTGGAGACCAGAGCCATTGTGGGTTCCCCTGGCTCCGGTTCCGGGCCACCCTCTCCCCCCCCTTTTTGGAGGCAGTCACCAGGATGGGCTTGAACCAGGGGATTTTCTTGCTGTTGGTTCTGGGATGAGATGGTGGGCGGCGGTAGCTCAGTCTCCACATCTCCCCAGTCTGAATTGACATCCCTTGGGACCCATTTTTCTTTGGGAGGAGTTCCCCCATCTCTGAAGGAGAAGATCCTTTTCCCAGGAACTTCTGAGGATCCCTCTCCCTCAAATTGGAAGATCTGTACCTCCTCCTCAAACTGAGTCTGTTTGGGTCTTTTGTTTCTCCTACTCCCCCTCTGCTCCTTTGGAGGCAGACTTTCAGGGGCAGGATATTTTGTTTCCGGTTCCTGGTTTTCCAGGGGCTGTTTACAAGTTGGGAAGGAAGCTTCCTCCAAGGCTTTACACCCCCCTTCCCCTTGTGCCTCCTCCCTGGGAACCGGTGAGTTATCGGGGTGCTGCCCCCGTCATTGTTCTGGAGCACCAGGTCCAGAGTTGGGTGCGTTCTGCTCCGGCATGCCGATCTGAGGGTTCTGCTGAGCCCTCAGTATGTGACCCAGATCCCACGCCATGTTTTGAACCTGGCGCTCTAACTGGGAAACCCGCTCAGGCTGATACGGGGCCCTGTTTTCTCCCCTGGGCTGATCCCGGGAAGGGTAGCTATCCCTTCTTTGGTAGTACCCCTGGTTGGGAAGATTTGGATACCCCTCCACCCTTGGCCTCCCCTCTCCCGGATTCGGTTGTCTGGGCTCAGGGAATTGGGGAAAGAAGGATGGATGATTTTGGGGCTGGAAATTGGGTGGATACCTGGGGAAAAAGTTCTGCCCAGGATTTGGAGAATTTCTGCCCTCCGGTGGGAAGATAGGAGGGAAGTTCCCTGGGTTAGGTGCTTGGCTGGATCCCCCCCCTTGGGCTGGAGGAGTCCACACATAACCCAGGATGGGTCGACTTCCCTTGTAACGGGGACTTACATAGTCAGGAGAGCGAGGGACCCCATTTGTGGGACTACCTCCTTGACTCCCTGTTTGTGACTGGCCCGAGGACCTTCTGGGCCTAGCATTATTAGGTGCAGGTAGGTTTTTAGGCCCCCCCATCTCCAACTCTAAAACGGGGGTGACCTTTACCTCTGCCACCTTGGCAGCAGCAGGGGTGTTGTTGGCTTTGGGGTTTTTGGGCGCATTATTTTTATTTTCTATTGGCTTCTGCACCTCATAGATCCGGGTCGCCTGTTCAATGACCCAGTCTAAAGATCTTTTCTCGTGAAAATCCCTCACAAGCTGGGTCATTATGTATTTGGGCAAGGCATGGAAAAACGTATTAATAAATTCTCTGCTATCCGTGCGCACCCTTCTTGTGGTCTGTGCAAAAGCACGCTTTAACTCCTGCACAAACTCTTGTGGGGCCTGATCCTCCCCATATTGTAAATTGTAGGCTGCCTTGCGAGCCTCTTGAGGATTTCTGTGAACAGAAAAATGTTTTAATATGGCCGCCCTATAGGTGGACCACCTGGAATGATTTTGGTCCTCCAGCCCTGCAAAGAAACTGGAGTACTCTGGGGAGAATGTCCACTTTACATATTGGATACAGCTTTGGCTGTCATTCAAATGAAAAGTCTCCATCATTTGCTCAAACAACTCTAAGTGCTCCCAAACAGACTACTTGGCGTTCTTATGATAAGGCGTGATGACGCTCCTGATTGCCTTAATCTGCTTTAAGGGGTCCTTAAGCAAGGCCCTTTTTGTCTTATTGGCCCTTTTGGTCCGGGTAACCCTGGTCCATTCATCTTCTGACTCAGAGGCACTGCTCCCAGAGGTTCCCGTCTGTTCTTCCAGGTTTTCCCGGATTCTGCGAGCCTGGGAATGGCTGGCAGAATGTGGGGACCTGGTCTCCTGTGTCCTGTACCGCTCAGAGGAGTCTTCAGATCCCTCCTTGCTGCCAGGATTTGATGGGTACCCCCCCCCACCGACCTAACTGGGCAGAGGTTTTCAGGATGCCCTTAATGGGCCTACTCTCCTGGGGTTCCCCATCAAATTGCACTGTGCTTGGGTGCCCATACCCGGATGCCCGCCCCTCCATTCCTGGGTGGTACTGGCCTATGAGCCCCATGCTTCTGGCTGGATAGTAATCTGCCATCCCTGTGGCCCTGTGCTCATGTGCGCCAGGGGACATGGGGGTGGCAGAGTCCAGGGACTGAGAGAGATAAAGGCCTCTGGTACTAGGGCTCCTGGGGTTATGCTCAGGAGTTTCTCTTTCCCAGCGAACCTCATCTCTATCCGCCCCTGCTCCCTGTTGCAATGCAAGAGCCTGCGCCTTCAGTTCCTCAGTTAAGGCCTTACTAGACTCTATCAGTCTCTCCTGCATCGCTACCTGTTGTTGGAGCCTATCATTGTGCTGGCAGAGAGCCTCATTCTCTCTCTGCGTTTCCTGATTGGTCCTGGAGCACTGGGCCAGTCTTTGCTGCAGGAGGGTTACCTCCTGAGCTGTATCCCTATTGGCCTGCTCCTTTCTTGCCAGAGCATCCTCCACCTTCCTGGTGTGCTCTAACAAGTTATGGTGTTCTTTTTGGAGGTCACCCAGTCCCTGGAGGGCCAGGTGATTTTCTTCCATTTTCCTTTTTAAGTGGCAGACTTCCTGGCCTAAGGTATCCCTTTCCTGACTAAGAGCCTGCATCTGTGCCGCCAGGTCGTCCCTTTGCCTTTGGAAGGCACCAGCTTTCTGGCGCTCCTGGTCAAACTCTGCCTGGGTATCCAGGTCTTTCAAAATCAGTTTATTGCTCTCTGCCTTCTCCCTATCTAGGTGGCTTTGCAGGGTGACTCCCTGCTCAGCACATGCCCTATTGAAGTCTAACTGTTGCTCCAGCTTTTTCTTGCTCTGCAGTAGGGAGTCCAAACCTTCTTGGTACTCCTTCTGCAAGGCCAGAAATCTGGTATCCTGGTCAGCCTTTTCCTGTTGCAGGATGTCCATATCCCTCTTTATTTTAATGATGTGCTGTCTACTCTCATTTTCTGACTCCTGGCTCCCCTGCAGCCTCTGCTCAGAAGAGACCAGGTCAGATTGGACCTTCTCTAACGCCATCTGTCGCTTATTCGCCAGATCTTGGCTTTCAGTACATTTATCCTGCATGTCTCCCATATATAGGTACAGGTATGCCGCTATCCTAACCATCTTGTCTTGTTCATCCTTAGCTTTAGGAGCCATGTATAGTTCACTCAGGGCCACATGTAAGGGAACAGAAGAATAAGGTGGTAGAGAATGCTTTATGTTCAGATGGATGTAATGTTGAATGAAAATGCAATACAGAAAATACTCAATATGATTTCAACAAAACAATGTAATCACTTTTCTCTGGCAATCCCCTCCCCCCTTTATGCAATGTAAGGAAATGGAAGGAAAGCACACAGTTCTCAGAAATGCAATCAAATGTAATTCAGTTCACCCCAGCAAGCTTAGACCACAGAAGTTGGAAACACAGGCCCAAAATGCTTTTATATGTGCTGGCAATGAAGTGAAAAATATGCTAAAATGCTTTTAATTCCCTCTAGAGGTTCAGGGTGAGTGGTATCTAGTTAATATTAGTCCAGGCTCACTCTAGCAATGATTCAGGGATGGTTCTTAAGAGGCAAACGAATTTGTAGCAAGGAAAGCAAGGAAACTGCTGTTTTCACACGTGGAGAAATTTGCAAATCGCGGCAAAATTTGCGAGTGCGTTTTTCGCGATTGCGGCAATAGTGTATGGAATAGGAATGCGGTTCTAGGTTTGTTGAAAAGCCAAGATTCCCAGCTTTCAGAGGAAACTTACTGCAAGTCTCTAAGACAAACGGTCACGGAGATATGAGCGATATGGTAAAGGTCGTTTTTCAGATTTGAAATTTTAAAAGTTCAAAGTGGCAAGTGACAGCTTTGCAAATGACAAGTGACAGCTTTGCAAATGACAGGTGACAGTTTTGCAAAATGACAGGTGACAGTTAGGAGGCAGTTCTACTTAGATTGAAATAGCTTGGATTAGATTATTTTAACTAAGAGATTGGTTCTGCACAGTTCTGCTAGGTACTCACAATATATTTAGAAATAGAATGGGCCTCGGTCAGGTTTTAGACTGGACTCTGGTCTGGTCTCGGCACTTCACAGTGATCTGGGTCAGCTCTCTGGTTCTGCTAACAGTGGTCTGGGTCAGCTCTGCTCTCTCTGGGTACAGCACTGCTTCTGGATCTTTCTGCACAGCTTTCTCTGGAGATTGATGGATTTGAAGTCTGGATCTCTGGATGTGGTATGGTCCGGCAGCATGCTCCGCAGCAAATGGAATTGAATGTCCCTATCTGTCCTGACTGTCTGCTTTTATGTGTTTTGAAAATGGGTGGAGAGGCTAGCTTCCTAGGCCCTACCCCTCTCCACTTGTCATTGGCCACTTCATCCTCTTCCCCTTGATTGGGGGAATGAAATGAAGTGTCATCATGATGAGGTCTGTTTATGGTACAGAGAACCCACCCCTGTCAAATTACACACAATCTATATTTTGACCCAAAAGACATATTTGCACAGGTACACATTTGTTTAAAATTACATGCACCCATCACATATCACAGGAGGTATACCCTGTCCAAATCTGCTCTTCCTGAGAGCTTGCACTGAGAAATGGCAACATATTTCACTTTTTGGTCAGGTTACCAATATCCGATTCTTACTCAAATTTACCCAAATGTGTGCAAGGCATGCAGGCATTAATTGATGAAGTATCAGACTTGCATACATTTTAAGTAATACCCTCTTAACTGCTAGTTTGCCCCCAGATCATGCCACCGGTTCTAAAAACCTCTTAAAATGTGGGCAGAAAAATCACAAGAATTATGGTATCATTTAAATAATTATGACAAGTCCGTACTATGAGTTATTCATCTTTTTCTAAAACCATATTCTGGCAACAGGGGTGTGGTTTCCAGGTCACATGGTACAGAAACCAGTCTTTCCACTTTCTTCAAGCTCAGCCTCTGTCTCCAGTTTCTCCCCCTCCCAGTTTCTGCCAAGCCAGCTTGCTCTCACATGCAGTGCTCCTCCCCTTTCCTTCCAGGAGGAAGCCACATTTACGACTCCCACCAATAAAACATTTGCCTGAGTCAGGACAGGGCTTTGTTCAATTTCCTGCAGAGCCCAGGTAATTCAATCAGAGAAGTGTCGGATCCCTTTTGGTGGGAGCAGCAAAAGGCAGCTAGGCCTGGGAACACAGCTGTAGTGCAAGTCTCAACTCCTGTCGGGGGTAGCTGGTGGGCAGAATTCAGTTCCTTAAGCCAGGCCCCAGCTAATGTCACTTTTAGTTACCCAGTTTTCTGCATTCAAATAAAACTAACCATTTTTACATATGCAGCTAGAATTCTGATTCTAAGTTTAAAACTATGACATTTAAACAATTGCAACCTATGTGACACTCAAAAGTAGGTCACTCATTTCTTTTAAACATTTAGATTTTTAGTGTCTTTCAGTCCAAATTTACTTACTTTGCTGAAATCCACAGCTCAGCCAGTCTTGTTATAAACCTTCAAGTCACTTCAGAATATAACTTTACATTGGATCCACCTCTCAGTAAGTCTTTCTTTGGCCTGCTGTGGGTTAATTTATTCAGTTTTACACAAAAAGAGAAAAAAGTCTGGTGTTGTTTTAAAACGCCGGCTTTCTGATAGTGGTGAGTACTGGTAATGCACCCATTTTTGGGATTTAAGAAAATGAATTCCCCACAATTCTAGGTTGCTTTTGGCAATCAGCATTGCCATTCCCAATGGTTTCAGGCTACTGTGTGGGTAGTCCAAAGGTGGTTTTAGGCAGTGCCCTTCTGTGCCCATAACATCGGCAAAATGGGTGGCAGCCTATTCTTCATGCACTTCCCTGGGCATTTTCTGGGAATCTCTGGCCATCATGATGTTTTCCATGTCAGTACTGCACAGTTTTGAGGTAGGGCTTGGATGCGTGGATAAAAACATCCCACAGGGGGTAGGAGAGGTGTCTGGTACCAAGTTCAGAGCTCAAACATTTTCACATAACCAGGGTTATACTAGGGATAACCGGGGTTATTAAAATGGGATCAGAATTGAATTTCATCACACGAAAATAACTGCAATTATTTGTGGGCGTTTACAGATAACAGAGTTGTAGCACATTGCAAATATAACCATGGTTATTGGAAAAAAGCAGAAAATAAAAAGAGAGAGTTAAAAAAGAGGATGAATACAAAAGAAGGGAGAATTTCACAGCTACAGTCAGGTGGGAGGGTAATGGTCGTGGCCTAAGGATATGGGTACTTGTTTATTTTAAGGAGCCAAATGGTACAATATGGAAAGTGGACACGGACGAAGGCCATGGCCCCTGGACACGGCCAAAGGCCATGGCTAGTGTGCCCAACAGAAACCTAGTGGTGTGGCCTAGCATGGCCATGGCTAGTGTGCCGTTTAGGAAACCTATTGGAGCAATCTGTAGAGTCGCCACAGCTGAAGGCTGCATGCACTGGCCATGGCCAAAGGGCATGGCTATTTGGACTGGAATAAAGATATTTGGGTAGCATGTAAAGGTGCCACAGCTATAGGCCGGGTTGTTAGCACCCATCCACACACCCATCTCCTCTACTGCCAGGCTGGCTCAGGCAGCCAACATGGACACACACCTTTCTAGTTTTCAAGCTAGTAAGTGCAGTCACAGTATCCAATATGGCCACTGAGATCCCCTTCATTTTTATTAAGCACACTTCTAGTGTTTTTCCAAGATGGCCACATCGGAACGTACTGACATTGTTCTGCATTCCTGTTCATTCAGGATGAAGCCGTGAAATTAACGCTGCAGCAGTGTCTCGCAAACTGCAAATGCGCCTGATTCTGCTGCTTCTTTGTGTTCCGTTCCACCATTAGGTATTTAGAAGTAAGTGGGAAGGGGAGTAATATTCTGATTCTTGTTTCCGCCCCCAAGATTGTTCATGTTCTCCCGGGACACTATGAGAAACATAGCATTAGCATTTCCATACAATGATAACTCAGCTGAGTTAAACGCTTTTCCTAAGAAGACAACATGTATTACATTCATTGTTTATTTCTCCTGATTTTACCTGTTGAGAGTACTAGAGGTTATTAGGGATCAGCAGTGAGACATTATCAGTGCTCAGCAGTGAGACTAGTAGGTTAATTCCTGCATCATTTCAGTCTGTGAAGTAACAGACACTGGCACCTTGGATGGTTAACAAATGACCTATCAGGAGGCCAGGTGCCCGTTACATAGTGTTTACTGTATTCTAACATAAGTCAAACACTAGGATCCTGACACAACACAACACTTTTGTCAATACTATAGCTCTTTAGTCAGGGATTCCATGTGCCATTAAGAAGGGGCACAGCCAATTAAGACACCTCTGCTCCGTGCCAAACTTTCTGGTTCTGTGCCCTAAAGTCAGGAGAAGGAGTTTTGACTCCATGGTGGTGTGGTGGTGGTTTATCTAATTCCATGGCTCCTGAGAATCTACCAAGAAATTGAGAACTGGACAGGCCGGACACAGGGCCAATGGTCATGGGGGAAGGTCATGGCTAGTGAGTAATAAAGAAAGGTAGTATTTTAAAATATACAGAAATATACAGTGGACACAGCCAAAGGCCGTGCTCACCGGCCAGGGACAAAGGCCCTGGCTAGCTGACACCAAAGACATGTGTAGTGTGGCCACCTATCAGGTCCAAAAAACATATTGGGGGAAAATGTACAGTGGACAGGGCTGAAGGCCGTGGACACTGGCCATGGCCGAAGGCTATGGCTAGTGACCCGGTATTGTTTTAAAAGATACAGTGGGCATGGCCAAAAGCTGTGCTCACTGGCCAGAGTCAAAGGTCCTTTCTAGTGGGCCCAAAATACTTTTGGGTCCAAAAAAAACATATTGGGGGAACATATACAGTGGATTCGGCCAAAGGCAGTGGCCACTGGCCATGACCTAAAGCCATCGCAAGTATGTGGGAAGTCATGACCAGCTTAACCTGGCACATTTGCATTGCAAAGCCCATGAGCACATGCATATTATAAGGGAAGGGATTCACAATAATGTAAAAAATGGCATTATGGGTGATATACCATTATGGGGGACATCAGTGGAAGTGTACCCAGTTAAGCAGGTCATGACTTCCCATATTCGCTGAATTTGAAGGGTTTAGTTGCGTTATATCTGCGCAATTTAATTGCACCTTAACTAAGGTTTTTTCCAGTGGATATATATTACATGGCCACGGTAGTGGCCATGTAGTTATGGTTAAGTTGCTGTTTCAATAGGAAGAGCACTTTTTGGGCATCTTATAACTTCGCTCCCCCTGGACGAATCCTCCTTTGCAAAAAAAGTATATGGCCCACTCTGAATTTGTTTGCTCCACGGACAGTGTCCTGATTGGCCAATCGGCTTGCGTGATGTCCGCGGACATGCGACGTGCTCGCTGATTGGACGGCGCAGAGCGTGGAGGGCGTCAGATTTTCGGTAGCGCCTGCCATCTTGGATTCGCAGACATCCGCGGACAGTGCGGTGAAACTTGGTTTAAAATTTGTATTTAGTAGAGTGTGTTTGTGTGTAAGAGTGTTTGGGGAGGGTGGGAGAGTATGAGATAGGTTAAATGTTGTGTTTTTTTATATGGTAGACGCTCTTGTTGTGTTCGATTAGTCCACGGACAAAACGGCTGTTCTGAAATGTTCTAAATAAACTAAATGGGGGGGTGTTCTGAAGACGCAATATGTGTCCGTATTGTTCGTTGTCAAGTTTAAAGTGTTCTAGAAACACTCCCGGTGTCCTGTAATGTTCGTAGGGGGTGTCCTGAAGACGCTGTCCGTATTGTTCTCTGGCAAGTTGAATGTGATCTAAGAACACTGGCGGTGTCGTGAAATGTTCGCAAATAAGCAAAATGGGGGTGTTCTGAGGACGCTGTCCGTATTGTTCATTGTCAAGTTGAAAGTGTTCTAAGAACTGTTGCGGTGTCCTGAAATGTTCGTAGGGGGTGTCCTGAAGACGCTGTCCGTATTGTTCGCTGGCAAGTTGAATGTGTTCTAAGAACACTCGCGGTGTCCTGAAATGTTCGCAAATAAAACAATGGGGGTGTTCTGAGGACGTTGTCCGTATTGTTCACTGGCAAGTTGAAAGTGTTCTAAGAACACTCATAATGTCCGCGGACATTAAAAGTTTCCATACGCCATAGTTGAAATGTTTGACTCTATGGGTGTGATATGCTGCGGTGGTTGTGGCCAGGGCATAGAGTGTTGGCCATGTGTTGGCCATGCACCCAAGACTCTATACCCTGGCCACAACCACCACAGCATATCACACTTATAGTTGCTTATAACTTTGAGTCAAAAAGAAATTTATAAGGAACAAAATTATAAGCCATTATGGGTGTGATATGCTACGATGGTTGTACTTATTATAATATACTTACTGTTTGGTTTAGTAACTGGAGTACATGTATTTTTTGTTCATTTCTGTGATAAAAGAAAATAGTATGTTACTATTAGTATTTTGTAATGACTTATTACATTGTATAATCAACATTTTTTTTTATATGGACCCTCATATTTAGTAGATTACAAACCAGAGTACTGTGCAATTTGCTCAGTTTCTGTGTTTGTTGATAAAATCATTGGGTCTGTGGGAGAAAAAAAAATCCATGTTGGATTAAAAAAAAAAACTTTTTCTGTTATGCTACAGTTTATTTGTTTGTTTGTTTTCAGTGTTCACTTGTTGTTTCTGGCTAATGCTTTATACATTGGCTTGTTGCAGTTTTTTGGAGCAGTAACATATTATTTATTTGTTTGGATATTGTAAAATTTTGGAGCAGTTAGATACCAGTAGGCGTATTCTAACTGTTTATTTTTTTAAATGTTTTAGTGGTATTGTTTTATATGTTTGGATATTGTTAAATTTTGGGACAGTTAGATACCAATTGGTGTATTCTAACTGATTATTTTTTTGCCTAATTTAGTGGTATTCATTTATCTGATTAGTTGTTGTGGAATCTTTGGGCAGTTAGATAGCTTTTGGAATATTTTAACAGTTTATATTTTTTTACTACAAGTTTACTTAAGGTTTAAGTTCAGTTTAGTTATCAAATTTTGGTTTTAAGAACATTAAATAAGCATTTGTAAGATTTGCTGGTAATATCTGCTTTAGAGTAATGGTACTATCATTACATTCAAACCCTCCACATTTCTTTTTTATATATGCAGTGTAGTGCCCTGAATTGGTTGTAGCTTCTGCATGGTAGATTATACCTACTGCTGTGAATGTTTTCTTACCAAGTGATATTTGACTATGTGTGAATCCAGTCAGCTTGCAGTTGTTTTTGGTCCCATCTGCATTGTAACGTAGAACCATTAGTATTACGTATTTACTATGTTTTTGTATTACTAACGTGGAGCGATTATCCGAATTGCAGGTAGTACATAATCTACCATGGTTTGCATATTGTACAAGTTGCTGAAATGGAATGGATTCACAATTAGGTATTGATATATATATGACGCGTTCATTGGGGATTTCTTCTTGTGTAACATTGTTGTAGAGAGTGCATGTATGTTTCCACATTTATGAAATCTGGAAGATTTCATTTATAGGTAGGTTTTTATTTTCCAGTACTTGTAGTAAGTACATTAGAAATTCTTGTGGATCTTCCTGTGAGTTTATAGTGAATTTAACCATTCTAGCACAGTAGTCCAATTGTTGTCTTATTCCATAAACACTATACGTGTTATCAGGATTGTTTGTTGCATTTCTGTGAAGTACTAACATTTGCAAACACAATTGGTCTGTACTGTGTAAGTATATGTTGTCAACAATTGGTGGCAATTGAAATAGAATATTCATTGCTATGTTTGCGTAGCAACTTACTCCAACTATATTTGAGAGTTTAAATGGACCAGGTAGTTCTGTATCTGATTGATTTTTTTTTTAGTTTGTCTTCCTTCTTTGATGAAGTACCTGGTTTACTTTCCCTAATGGGTTCTTTTATGTTTGTGGTACTTGATGAAGTTTTAGTTTCTTTTACTCTCTTTGGAGGATTTGCAGTGACATCCTGTTGCATTTCTATTTGATTTAGTTTTCTTTTCGAACGTTTTACTTTTTGTGGTACAGAATATGTGTTTAGATGGGGGGTGTATAGTGAGCGAAGTCTATTGTATTCTAAAATGTAAGAAAAACTTTACTTGCATCAAAGTTGATTAGAAATAGACCGTCAAGTGTACGTAAGCGTGATAGTGCTACGTAGCTCATGCCTTCTTTAAAGACTGTGTTACCAATGTCTATCATTGCTTTGTCTAGGGTAAGACCTTGTGATTTATGAATGGTGACTGCATATGCAAGAGTTAGAGAAAATTGTTCTCTGCGTACATACATGTCTTTGAAGAGAAGGAATCAAGCTGTTGAGCATCCTATCCTTTTTACTTCTGAAAGTTTGTCAAAGAGAATATTGACAAACTGAATTTCGTTGTCACGTGGGTATGTTTGAAAGCCAAAAACTGTACCCAGTGCTCCATTAACTAGTCCTTGGTCCACATCAAGGTTACGTTTAAGCATTACTCTGCAATTTAAGGATAATTTTAATATCTTTTCCAAGCCTGCTGTGTTTGAGATTGATTTTTCTAAACTATTTAGTCTTGTTGTGGCTTGCGCACACATGGGTAGTGTCATACCATGTACATCTAGTTTGTCTGTCGCACTAATTTCCATTATTGGTTGCATTTCTTTACTTAACATTATTTCATTTAATTTTAAACAGCTTGCAAGAGTTGGCATTAAGGCCATACAATTGACATTTTTGTGGGCTAATTGTTCCATAACATCTGTAGCACATGCATTATCACCATAATGTGCATGAATGTGTCGGGTTTTCAATTTTGCTTCTGCTTCTTTATAAAGTATACCAACTCTGATACTTTTTAAGATGTTGGCATAAGTGAGATCTGTAGATCGCCACATGTTTTCTGTTAATTCTCTGTATTGGAAATGTTGCCAAAGGTTGACATTTCCAATGCTGCCAACAGTTTTACGGCAGAGTTTGTGTCCTAATGTTTTAAAAATAGGCTCACCTTTTACTGGTGTCAATTGAAGAAGATCTCCGAAAACAAAAATATGTTTTCCTGCAAAGAGCTCTTCATAGTTTGTTTTGAGTACTTCTTGTAATCTGAGGTGAATCAAAGCCAACATTAGGTTGGACACCATGCTCACTTCATCTATTAGTAGCATTTTCATTTGTTTCAATACTCTGCGTAGTTCCATTGCAGCTTCTGTAGAAAGTTTGTAATAGTCTAATTTGTTTTGGTGTTCTACTGGCAGGAGTAGTAATCGGTGTAAAGTGACAACACCTATGTTGTAGGCAGCTAAACCTGTGGGGGCAGTGACAACAGCTGACAGTTTGTTGTTTGTCAATTGTTGAAGGAACTTACTGATGATTTTAATTAGGAATGTTTTGCCAGAACCAGCTTCACCACTGACGTACAATAGTATAGGTTTGTAATTTCGGCAGGTGCATTCTTTGTTTTCATGTTGTACACCATGTGCAATTTCTTTTGTTACTTCTTGAAAAATGCTAAGTTGCTCATTGTTTAGTTTTGATTGTAGTATAGTTAAGTCTTCTTTAGCTTCATATTGACACATGGTGTTTTCTACTTCTGTCATAGCTAATTCTGCCTCATTTGCTATTAGTGGCTCTCCCAGTGGTTCTTTGCTTCCTGTTACAGAAGGTTGACTACTGTCAGGAGTGTCCTTATCTAGTTGGGCCTGGAGTTCTTCTTCGTGTTGCTGTTCACTGTGCAACATTGTTTTGTACTGTGTAAAGTTTACATCAGTTATAGTGCTTTCATTTGCTTTGAAAGCGTCTTCATATGAGTCATAGTTATCTTGTATTTATTCTTCTTTTCTCCATGGTTTAAAGAGTTGTAGCAGGGACATGTAATATACTTCTTTATGTTGAGGGGTCTTTAATGCCAATTTGATATGTTTAATTAAATTTGGGTAGGTGAGTTTTACTAAGCTGCCTTCACAGTTTGTCACTCTGTATTTACCGTTTTTTTCATCAGGTTTTATATTATTTTTGTATGTGTAGTTTTGGGCTATGTGGTATGGACACATGGTTTCCAAAGTGGTACTCTTGTTTGGGTAGTATGTGTCCAATAAATTGTTTTTTAAAATGTCCTGGCTGTTGGGATCATGTTTGGCTATTGTTTCTATACCTTCGTATGATTTTAGAACTCTTTTTCTAGATTTATCTGGACCAAGACTTAGCCATACTATATTTTCAGATTTACCATACAGTGCAGTACCAGTTAAACGATCAGCTGCTTCATAGGATCCACATTCTCTATGGGACAGCATTTGTATGCCCAAGCTGTATAATTTATGAGATACTGTTTTATCTGATGACAGGTCATTCCAGAGGTCTTGCAGATCTGTCTTTCTGCTTTGGTTAAGTATGCTGTGACATATTGTGCACCTGCAGTAGAATTGTCTGCAATGTACTGCACATCTATGTTTGCATTCCATAAGTGGGCAATGATTGCATTGTGATCATTGTTATATTTTTCTTCTTCTGTTCTTTTTATGTAATATGTATTTTTAGGTGATTTACCTTTAACACTATGTCTAACTGAAGACATGAGGTTGTTCACTTGACCTGTATTTGTAACTGGTCTAGGGAAACCAAATCAGCATTTGGTGTAGTATTTCCCTTTGTTTTTGTATTTGCAACGACAATATTTGCCACATTTGTGTCTTTGAAATTGTAAAATGTGTCCATGAAGATCACTATTTTTGGATTCCGATGGAATTTCACAAGTGACATATTTTTCAATAAACTGTAAAACAGTGGCATCAATGTCTTGACCAAATTTAGCAGCATCTTTAATCCATAAAAGCATGTGGATATGTGGTGCTCCTCTGGCTTGGTATTCTTTTCTCCAAAAGAAGTGTTGCACTTCTCCAAGGGGAGGAACAGTTTTATTACAAATAAAATGTAGCATAGCAATGAAGCGATGGTGAACATATCTTGAAACATTAACAGGATCCAGAGAACAAGGTTCTCCAGGTGTTAGTATATCTATGTTTGTTTTGTTTTTGTTTGATATGCGTAGGAAATCATGTAAATCTTCCCATGCATATTCTGCACAACTTAATGTAACAAACCAAGTGGGTGGCCCAAGGTTTCTGATCATACAACGTACATCTCCATGACGTTGAAACCAGTACTCTTTAGTACCACACATATTTGCTAATAGATTTGTAATATTTGATTGTAAAACCTCATCTTCTTGTTGCACTTTTTGTAATAAATGTGTAGCTGTCATATTTTGAAAGTGTGATCCTGATTTTAATATGTGTGCAACTCTGTAACATAAAGTTGCTAGTTCACTTTCAAAGAGTAGGTGGAATATGTATTCAACATTTTGTCTAAATCTGGGATCTTCAGAATACATCCATAATGAGCGGTATTCTGATGCTGATATTTGAATAGGTCTATTATCGTACCTTCCTCCTTTGCCAGTAGGAAAGAGTAGAGGAAATGAACGTGCTTCTATACTTTTTTCCCATATGCTGATTGGTGATCCTTTTGTTTGACGCATTTGGTATGTTACCAGTGCATCTTCTATGGTGTCATTAGAGTGCAATGGATGAATTGTATAATGGTCTAAAGTGTTTGATATTGTAGCAGGGTCTAGTAGCTCAAATTGACCAGCTTCTTGTGTCTCTTGAATTATTTCAGTTGTATCCTTCAAGTTTTCTTCAATATTAATTTCTTTGTAATATTCATTATTCTCTTTAAGATATTGCAAGGCTTCTCTAACTTTATGTAAATCTACCAGCTGTTGCCAATTTATTTTGTCTTTTGTAGGTACTCCATTTACCAAGATAATTAAAGATTGTTACATTGGACGTTGCACTCCTAGAGTGTGCACATTTTCTTTTAGATCTAATGGTTAATACACTACTTTTCCACAAATACCTTTCACTAATTCAGAGGGAGGTAATTTTGCAGTTTTTGGTTGAAGGCGTATTATTGCTTGACATGGGTGCACTGTTTGAATTATGTTGCTCTCATATAAATTAAGTTGTTGAAGGGGTTTTGGTAGTGGATATAATTCCAAATTATTTTTGATAGTTTGGTTGTTGTCAAGTTTTGTAGTGCAGTAACTACAAAGTATTACGGGGTCAGTTATTTCGTATTTGTTTTCTGTTATAAGGTAGAGAGCTAATTAAAACCATTTAGAATCTTCATTGTCTTCTATTTTGTATGATAGGTCTACAGTTTTTGAGTTACTTTTATAAAAATTTCTGCGGCAACATACACACACATGGTTTGGTACTTCAGCTGATGTACTTTTAAATTTTAGTATTTCTTTTTTGTATGTGTGTAGTAAAAGATTGCCATGTGTAGAATTGTTACTAATTTGGTTTACAGCTATTTCATTCTGTAAGTGGGTTTCACTTCCAAAATATTTTTTCTGAATATAGTCCATTTCTTCTAGTAGGTCTTTTGCTGTACCATGTAGAAGAATGTTATTTAAATTGGCTAGTGCTAAAGCAGGACTTTTAGCATAGTACAGTTTATAAACTAGATTTCTTATAGTTGAATGATGTGTTGATATCCTTATGATATCATGGAAGGTGGTTTTGCAAGTAGGTCCTGTAATGCAGGCCAATGAATGTCCTTGTAGTCCTGTGTACTTGCGTACTGGACAGGTATCCATATTTTGCAGTAGTTTAATTTTGATTTTGTCTTTGCTTTTCACATATTGATTAAGGAATTGGCGTAAAGACTTGAAAAATTGTTTGGGAATGTTACACATTGACGTGCATTGTCATTTGTACACTAGACGTTCTGATTCAGTTGAATGGAGGGGTAATTCTAAGTTTTTAGGGCAAGTACTTCTTGTTCCATTATGTTATTATTAACTTTTTCATAAGCTCGACCACTGCTATGTATGGCAATTGTTTTTGTTTGCTTTTGTTTGTATGCTTCTTCATTAAAGTATGGTTCTGTGCTCATAGTGTGACTCCATTCACCTCTGCAGATACTTAAGAAGTTCTTTCTGTTGACATTTTGTTTATTGAGAAGTTTTTTTTGTAATTTAGTTATTAGTTTTGTTAGTGGTTTCATTTTGTTTAACACTAAAATAAATAACTTTCTTTTGAGAAGAATTGCACTGTCTATCAACGCTTCTAAGATTAATTTCCTACGATAGGTTTTAAGCGTTGAACCTGGTTTCTCTCCTGTTTTTATAAGATTTTGAAGGACTTTGTGACGGAACATTTTGGCTAAAATACTTTTCTTGGTATGATTACTTTGAACTATATCAAGATTTAAAGAAGCAGTTTTATCTGTAGTGAGAGCTGATTTTCTGTTAATTGTTTTTTGGTTTGGTTTACATTTTGATAGAGGAGGCAAAGTTTTTGTACTTGAAACTTCTTTTGTTTCACTAAATGACGGTATTAACTTTTTTTTACAAATTGTGCTAGAGATGGATGCTTATATTGGACACTTTAATTTTCATTTGCTCTACTTCTGCGTTGCTTTCTATGGACTTTATTTTTGGTAGGCATTCTTTAGGGTCTGTTGAAAAAAATAAAGAAGGTATGGGTTGGGGTGTTCTGCAATGTATGTGTGCTGTGTGCATGAGTGTTTGAGTAAGATGATAAAGATGTATGTAATGGTGTGTGATTGTGAATTGGGAACTACAACTAGTAGGGATGGGTATTATTGAATTAATGTGTTACTAAACTGGGGTTCAGAGGACAGAAAAAAGTAAGCTAGTCGTGTGGAGAAGTATAAATAGTATATCTAATGCTATACAATTAAAAGAGTTGTTTGTTCTATAACTTCTAAATTCTAGTGGTTGAGTTGGGTAATTTGTGTGTCGAAAAATAGGAATTTGTGGGCCATTCTGACTGTAAATCGCTGTTTAAGACAAGGGAATGTGGACAGAATGGTGCAGAATCTCTATTTTTAGGCATAGAAATAGCATGAATTAACCTTACAGTGTGTTTGAGTAATAATACAAATTTTATGGTGATATTCTACTTACTTTTTTTCTAAAATGAGCAGGTTACTTCTTAGTTCTTCTTTGTACTTCAAATTTGGCTGCTTCTTTTCAGGTGAATGGTCTTCACTGCAATTATAAAAGAAACAAATTAGTAATTTTGTTTGTATATAGCACTGTTTTTAATTTTTAATTGGCATACTCAGCGCCTTTCTCAAAACCATTAAAACTATCTTATTTACATAAGATACATCGCACCAGTTGAATACATATGATATGTTCTTAATGAACAAATTGTATTGCAATTACTAACTGTAGCAAACAAAATATCTTTACTATGTCTTGTGAAATTTATAATGTAGCACTGAATACCATTATTCCTGTAACTAAGCTCTTCCAAGTAATAGTGCCTCAATGTAATGGGCTGCTTGTCCTATATAAATGTAAGTAATTACATAAATAAAGAAATAAAAAAAAATGTAATTGTACAAGTATTATTATTTGAGATTTGAATATAAAGTGTGCATGCAATTTTGTTTGACTATATGTAGTCTATATATTTAATTTCAAAGATGTTAGTTTAACATGATTTGAGTGTGTGTGTGTATAAAGAAATTAAATAGTATAAAGGTTTGTAAGTGACAGTTGATTTTAGGAGATTGAAAAAAAGACCGTAGATTCATTTTACAGATTATATAAGCTAAAAGTCAGTTATAAAATGTGGTCATGTACTGTACAGAAAATATGCATACCTGTAGTTTGTGTTCATGCATATGGATATGCATGGAGCTGCAAGTAGAAATCTTGGAGACTTGTACAGTATTTCTTGTAGATGGTGCTTGCCAATGATATGACACTTGTACTCAGAGAGATTCACAGTACATTTGCAGTGCTGATCTATGATGATGCAGTTAGATGTAGAGGTCTTGAATCTGATTGGTGGATGGTCATGTGACTTCTTAGCTACATCCAATGAGGGAATGGCATAGAGAGTGAAGTGGAAATGTTAGAAGGGCTGTTCATGTTACGATATGTCCGCGGACATGGCGGTAGTTCGCGGACATCGGGTGTTACATCCGGGGATTTTTGGGTTCAGAAGTCATGCAAATGAGAATGAGCACTGAATGGGATTGGTCAGGAAAGTTTATTGGGTGTGTTGTGCCAGGAGAGAGTTTCTCAGATACTCTTTTTGCTGAGAGAAGAACAGATAGCTATGGCTGTGTGTTTCAGAAAACAGATTGTTTGGATTTTGGGAGAGTCGTGGATACATTGGTTGAAGGTGCATGCAGAAAGCTGTGGAGTAGCTGTAGATCTTGGATTCCCACATGTGGAAGTACACTGGCTTGGAGTACGTGGAATGAAGTGGTTGGAATTGTTACCTCTCTGTGCTACTTTGGAGACAGAGCAACATCCAGATATAATTATAATTCATTGTGGAGGGAACAGTTTAGGACATGTGTCTGGAATTTCCTTGCAATTTGCAATGAAAGAAGGACTTGGGAAGGTCATGGACATGTTTCCAAATTCTCAAGTAATTTTTTCACGGATTGCACAGAGACAAATGTGGCTTCGTTCTTCTTCATTTGGTCCACAAATGGAGAAAGCAAGGCACAATGTCAATAAGGCTGTTTGTGCCTTTCTAAGAGATTTTGGCATGTCCTCTTTTCACAATGAAAATATAATGTTTCATAGTACATACATTTTTCGCAGAGATGGAGTACCTCTAACCTATGCTGCAATCAGATTTTTCTAAGAAACTTACAAAATGCATTGCGACCTTTTTTAGAATTACAGCATCCATTTTGAAGTAGGTGTTGAGTATTTATAATTTTTGAAACACAAACACCTCCCAAAGGCTCTTTTCAGAGCCACCACTTCCTCCCAGAGAAAATTGCAATGCTTATGATAGGGTAGCATCCCAAAATTTTAGATGTCCGGGGACTGTCCGCGGACTTCTAAAAAATACAAAGGGCCCTGCTTCATTCATTTTCACTTCTACTTTTTAACTGTGAAAGGCGGCTCTGAAAAGAGCCTTATTTTTTTTTATTTTTGTTATTTTATATGTTTTTGGGTTTTGTATACACGACACACTAGGAGAGGAGGGGAAAGGAGGGTAAAGGGGGGGACACCAACCACGGGGATAAGAAAGGGCGAGCTGAGAGAGGAAGATGTAGAGTGGGTTTTATTTGGGTAGTGAGCAGGCATTCTCGTGCTCTGAGACGATAGTCTCAAAAGCACTACAAAGTCGCTCCCCCCTGCAGAGTACTGTGTCGCAGTACATACACACAACTGTGACCCTCGAAAGGTAAGGGTCATCAGCATTATGTATGGCCTGTGAGGCAGCTTGAGGAAGACGCTGTCCCGCAGAGGTGTTCCTTGTGGTGACAGGATCGGAAACGGAGGATGAAGTAGAGGAAATCAACCTATTATGCTCCTCGCAAGGTAAAACCCTGCGAATGGCCCCAGAGTGAAATGACCTGAGGTGTCACTTCATGGTTGTGGTCCCAAAGCTGTACGAACCATGCCTCCCGCGACTGAGTACCATTTTGCACTCATTGCAGGTGACTCGGTTTGCACAAGCCTTAGGACCATTCCCATGAAGGGTAAATAACCGCCACACCCAAGATTCACGCCTAGTGCGGGTAGTAGGGATTTCCACTACCTCATTCTCGTCATCCTCTTCTTCCTCCTCTGCATTCTCACTCCTGTTCCCCTCTTCAGGCCCTTGGGGAGGTGGTGGAGGGGGTGGGGGTGGTGCTGAAGCAGGTGCATGACCAGGTGGCAGTAGTTCAGCCATGGATGCCATCTCGATGATGGTGTAATCTGCAGGTGGCAGCAAAAATCACTGTGTTCTGACGAATAGCCAGGGGTGCTTGTGGGCACATGTCCACGGACAGATTGAACACAATAAAAGGTTCAAAAGGTTTCAAAAAGTATGTAGAAACTCAGGATTAGTATGTGGGACTTCTGCAATGGTGAGTTTTTATTGAGAAATATTGTGGATTACTTGAAAATGTACTTTTAAATTGTTCGGGGACACGAACAGTGTCCGCATTCAGAACACGCGATCAGCGTGGGAGCAGTCACATGATCGCTCCGCGAACATGTTCGCGAAGGAAGCGGCTGTCCGCAGGACACCAAATGCACGGACATTGGTTTGCGCATGCGTGTTGATGTCCTACGGACACTGTTCGGGTCCTGAAGTGATTAAAAGTGCATCACACGTCAAACTAACAGTTACGGACAACCGTTTGTTCTTAGAACAGTTTAACTTCCTTGCGAACAATACGGACATACATGGCGTCCTCAGGACACCTCCATTTTCGTTTATTTATGAACATTTCAGGACACCGCTTGTGTTCTTAGAACACTTTCAACTTGGTAGCGAACACTACGGACAGGTATAGTGTTCTTCAGGACACCTCCATTTTCGTTTATTTACAAACATTTCAGGACACCACATATGTACTAAGAACAGTTTCAACTTGCTAGCGAACACTACGGACAGGTATAGTGTTCTTTAGGACACTTCCATTTTCGTTTCTTGAAGAACATTTCGGGACACTGCGTGTGTTCTAGAACAGTTTCAACTTGTTAGCGAACATTACAGACATGTATAGTATTCTTCAGGACTCCTCCATTTTTGTTTATTTATGAACATTTCAGGACACCACTTGTGTTCTTAGAACAGTTTTAACTTGCTAGCGAACACTACGGACAGGTATAGTGTTCTTCAGGACACCTCCATTTTCATTTATTCACAAACATTTCAGAACAACCGCGCTGTCCGCAGACACCTAAATAGTTTTTTTTTAAAAACTGAAACTAATTACAACACAATATAAAAATGTAAGTTTATTTAACATATATTAACAATTTATGACAGAGAAGGTGAGGCAGAAACATAAACAAAAACAGGAAAATTAGGGGTTTCAACATGATTGGTATCAGGTGAAGAAGGGATGGAAGTCTCATCAAAAAGTTTTGGGTTATGGAGAGGGTATGGAGATAATTGACTGGGATATGGTGAGGGGGGACAAGTACATGTGGGACAATGGTATGAGGTTTTTGTTTTAAAATGATCCTCAACAAAAGTTTTCAAATGATTAAAATTGGTCAACAATAAATCCATTTTGTCTTTTATGTTTTCAACAGTGTTATCCGTAACAGTTTCTTCAGAGGTACTTTCTATTTTGGTATGCTCTGTACAAAAAAAATATATATGTTAAATATATATCAAATAATAATAATTAAATGGTTTATATTGTAAAGTGTGTACCATTAGCTTCACTATCTTCTGACATTTCATCATGTGGGAAGTGCTCCTCTAGCCATTCCAGAGTACTAGACATTTCTGTGAGAAAAAAAAAAATAATACATTTTTTTTTATCTAATACAGAAAGTTTATAAATATATGAGTAAAATGAAGTACACTTACTATTTCAGGTAATATATGTTCTGAGTACTCTGTAGGTCTGGTCTTGCTCTTAGTTGTGGAGTGTCTGTGAGGTAATTATGTTGGAAGCCAATTTATCTTCATTTGGTATATTCCATTTTAGAACCTATTGGCGGTCATTCAGAGCATGGAGGTAATGTAAAAACCATGCCGGTAATGATTTACGGAATGGTTTTCCGCTCAATGCTATTCTGACCCCTCAGACCGTTAATTACGGCACCGTAAACTACAATGCCGTAATTATCGGTCTTTGGTCTTGCGCGCGCACGACCATGCCGAAATTAGCGGCATGGCGTAAACGGGAGCTGATCGCAAGTGAGGAGCACACGTAAATAACAGCCTCCCCAATGCCGCAAAGTACCTTACCGGCATCGAGTACATACAGGCATCTCAGAGAAGGAGTAAAAACCCTGAGCAGTGGTTCCCAGAGTCACAGGTGCACACATACATCACAGATGGAGGCTATGGAGTCTGCCACAGCAGAAAAGGAACACACCCACACACCACCCCCCTCCACACCAAGATGACACCAATAGAACAAGCAAGGCCACAACCACACAAACCTCTGCAACAACACCACACCCCCCACTGAGGAGACACAGGGGTAGAAGGAGGGGGAGACAGGCCCTGCATGCAGCACCAGTGCAGCCTCCGTTACCACCCCAGCAGCCCCCATGCACACGCAACATGTCCGGCCACTCAAGCAAAAGTCCTACCAGATAGACACCCCTGACCACCTAGACTGTGACACTGTCACCACCATATTGCGTCACAGACACAAAGAAAAGCGAGCACCATACAAATGTACAGTGCCAACCAGGCACAAGTGACGGTGTTGCCTGTGCCCCACACCCATGCCACAGGCACCTACCAGCACACAGTGGCGCCAATGCATGGCATGTCACAACCGTCCATTAGACAGCCACATACACAAGTGCCGTTACACCTCCCCAAGCACACAAGGGCCTACCAATCCCCAACATGGACCACCAGGAGATACACAACAGTAAAGCTGGACCCAATTCAAATGGAGGCATGCCAAATGACAATGGTGCCCCTGACAGCACCCACAGGTCGTATGTGAACCAGCATGGCATGCAGGCGGCGGACAGCAACAGCAAACAATACCACTCCCCCTACGTGCAGATGGAATCCAACGCAACCAAGAACCGCACACATGGGTGGGCCCGACACCAAACAACTACACATGACTCAAAGGGCCAGCAGTTCACCACGCTACCGTGCCACATGGTCCAACATGCAGGATGACCGGCCTGGCTGGCTGTTGAGTCATCTGACTGTCTCATGCAAGTGCACTGGTGCCATGAGGTGGGTGCCTGCATGAACCAACTGGGTTGAAATGATGAAGCCATCGTACGGTGTTCACCCCAACAACAAACCTGCCACAGAACCAGTGCAACGGCACATACGAACAGCTTCCCACTTTGATTGAATAAGGCACTCACAATACACTACATCTCCACCATCTGACAAGGGCTAATCACACCACACTAGCACCACTCATTGGCGGACACCACAACCGTAAGCGCATATCGGAAGACACACTGCACATGCACAATGTGGCAGCCCCCAGCATGTCACAACATTGGAGACCCATCCCTGGGAGTGGAATGAACGGAGGGCAGCAGGGATACCACATCACGTCACCGGCATGGCACACCCATAGGAGTCTTGGTAATCACCATAGAATGGATCAGAGCAGGATGATGACCATGATCCACGGACTACAGCCATCAGACCCAAATACGATTCTACACAGTACACAGCACCACATGGATCTAACATCAGGACAGCAGCATGCAACAAAGGAACATGTACCACAAGATGTCCATACCATCGTACACGGACCATCTTGTAGACCCAACCCCCCACTGCATTCCATTGTATTGGACACATATTTGTGTCCATGATTGTGCGCAATACATCCATGGACAAGTGCAGATGGCCATCATTGAAACCCTGCCATGACAGCCAAGTACTGTTCTCCACCATGACAGTCCAGACACTCACCTTATTTAGCTACACATGCAGCTGTTGGTGGCTGTCCCTTGACAACAAGCCACATGACCCCTGTCATGAACCCCCTGAACAGGCCCATGGAGCACTCAAACAATGGCCATACCTGTGCATGCGTGTAGATGAAGCAGTCACCTGGCTTGCGTGAAGCACATATGAGCCGGCGAAGCAGGACTGATGGGTGACCCATCCACTGATATCTGGTGTCGAATGAGCCCATGTTATATGTGTAGATGAACAAAAAGTGAATCCCTACATGAGCGGCTATCACCCCTGACATGGTACTGCTACAACCACATGACGATGCGGTGAAGGTGGAGCGTGAAGTGGCAACAAAGCTTCATGGAGGCAGTGCACTTGAGGGACATGTAATGCTCTAAACTTACAGTGGACAAGATCTCCAGGACACAAGTCAGTAGAGGGTGGCATGACATGGGCACACAGGGCACTGGACTTGTGTATACTTGTACACCATGTACTGGCAGACGTCAATAAACAAATGCGCAATGATGAATGTCCACAACGGTTGAAGTTTGCGACACCAATAGTGTATTGTGAGAAAAATAAAATAGTGAAAACATCACCATCACCTGCCTCCCCCCTCCCCCCTCCCCCCAACACACAACAAACCATCACCCCCCTCCCACCTCCCCCCCAACACCACAACAAACCATCACCCCCCTCCCCCCCAACACCACAACAAACCATCACCCCCTCCCCCCTCCCCTCCAACACCACAACAAACCATCACCACCCTCCTACCCTCCCTCCTCCCCCCCAACTCCAGAGCAGTCGTCCCATGTAGGATGTGAATCCCACATGTGGCAGAAATGGCTATTGGTTCTTGCCTCCTTGTCTGGGGGAGGCATATCCCGGTGACGCATGGAACGCCGAGTGCGTCTCTCCGGGCTGCCTTGTGTGGCCTCACTGTTTGCGCTGTGTCCGCCTGCTGTGGTTCGGAACTGGAATGGCCTGCCTCAAGGGCATTTGCTATGCGTCCAAGGATGTGACATAGACGGGTCGTGCTGTCTGTCAAAGTGTCACACAATTGGGTGGTGCAGTCGGTGAGGGACTGCCGCATTTGTCTGAGTCCTTCATGCCATTCTGCCCTGCCCTGGCGGTTGTCCTCAATGAAATCTTGTATGAGGTCTGTCAGCTGATTCACTCGCTGCCGGCCAAAAGATGGGAAACCATCAGAGAATCCACTTGGTCCAGCATGCTCTGCAGAGGGCGGTACAGGTGGACTGGGGAGATCTGCGTAATACCCCTGCGGGTCGAGTTCCGGACTGTGCACAGGTGCAGGGGCATCCCCAGAGTCACTGCATGTGGCCAGTGGTACAATGCATGGCTCCTGGCTGTGCACTGTGTCTTGGCCCTCCTCCGACAAGGCCCCACAGATGGGTGACGGGCTGTGCTCACACTCATCACGCCCGGTAGCAGCAGCCTCCCCTGAGATGCTCGACTGTGCCGAGTTAGGGGTTGGCATTGTGGCTTCCGCCGATGCTGTGTGGGATGGTGGTTCGGCAGCATCCAGTGGCCTTTCCGTAGGCAGGGGGGTGGTTCTTTTTGGTGCTGGCTTTGGCCTGACCCTGCCACTGCCCGTGAAGGTGCTTGGCCGGCTTGATTGGGGATCTGTGCTGTCATGGTCAATGCCTGTGGGGTAGAAGAGAGGGACAACATGAGTGAATGTGCAATGTCCTATTTGCATACATGGCTGCATGGACATTTCGGTCATTTGACGTTTGTTTTGTTTTGGGGGTGGCTATGGCAGTGGCACATGTGCATGGTAATGACATTTACGCATGTTTGGGAGTGACTCATTGTGGCCTGGTTATGTACATTTTGGCTAGTACAATGCCAAACACGCTAGACAGTGTGCATGATGGGCTGTGCAAGTCAATGCACTATGGTTGATGTGCGTTTTGTGCTCGCACTTGGACCTTCGTTAGGCGGCACTTGCCTCAGCATTTGTTGGATGGGGGGATGCGTTGGATGGGGGGAGGGCAACACGAGAGGGTGCCTTCGATGGCCCTTGGGTCAGTTTTCATCATGCAATGGACATTGCCAGTGTACACTGTGGACACTCACCTCCTTCAGCAGAAGTCGTTCCCCCGCACTCCATGGTCCCCACGCCCTCGATGGATTCTGTGCCAATGAGAGCCGCACAGGTCTCCTCCCACGGCTCAAGTTGGACTGCGGTGCTTGGTCCACCTCCCGTCTGCAGGGCCTGGCTGCGGTTGCTGGTTGCGGCGCTCACCCTCTGTGCCAGTTCGGCCCAGATGTTCTTCTTGCGGAGGATTGACTCCCTCCACATGTCGCTGCTGAATACAACATCGACATGCTCAGCCAGGAAGTCGACCATGGCCTGTAGTTCCTCGGGGCAGAATCTCCTCTTGCGGATGCGATCCGCAGCCCTCTTTGGTGCCTTGGGCATGTTGTGGGTTGTCTAGTCCTGTTCCCGACGTTAGTTGACTCACAAGGGTGCTGGCGGGTGAGGATGGCAATGGATTGTGTTTTTAAAGATGGCCGCCGCTCTCCTTCCTGTTCCTTTGCGATGACTTAATTTCCGGTTCCTTTTTTTTAGCGGTGTCCGTAATTTACGGTGTCCGTAAATTACGTTCACCATTATGTACTGATGCAACAGATTCAAAGGCGGTGTTGTTGTTTACGTGTCGCAGCATGCCGGTAGGGGTTTTTCGGGTCGTTTTGCGGCAGGACGCTCGGTTCTTTTCCGGCATGGCGAAAAGCGCGTGTCTGCGAGCTCGGAATGGACCGCAATTAGCGGTCTTGCGCCAGCCCGGTGTCGTACTTTCCACCATGCCAAAAAGTACCGGTACTTACCGGCATAGCTCGGAATGAGGCCCATTGTATTTAAATGAATGGTTAGTGTGTTACATATATGGGTTACATTTCTTATGTATTACTACATATAATATGTATGTGTGCTACTTTGTGATTTTTTTAAATGTTACTATGTTATAATATAACAATTAAACATACCCCCCCAGACTTTTTAGGTAGTGGTACTGTTGTCCGAACCTGTCCGCGGACATCAAAAAAGTTCACGGACATCAAATTCAGTAGAAGGGGTTCAGTATGTTCTATATTACATGTACATAAAGTGAAAGTTATTATTGTTAAACTTTGCTACTAAAAACCCATGAAATTCAGTGAAAAAACTTTGTTTTCAGGGACATTATGGTTAAGTTGCGCTACTAAAAACCTGTGAAAGTTAGTGAAAAAAACTTTGTTAAATGGACGTTATGGTTAAGTTGCGCTACTAAAAACCTATGAAATTCAGTGAAAAAAACTTGTTAAAGGGACATTATGGTTCCAAGTAAAACCGAAAAACCCCTGAAATTCGCCAGTTATGGTAAGTTAAACAACCATAACTCGCGCCACCACCGTGCATTGCTAAGACTAACACCCAGGACATCAAAGATGACATCACAAATGTCATTGATGACATCACTGATGACATCACATGTGCATTCAATTTTCATAAAAACTGTGTGCAATGGATTCCTATTATAATGTTCACAAAAAAGTGTCAAGGATCATTTGCATCAATATCATGAGCTACTTAGTGCATTAATCAATACGTTGATATAACTACATTATATTATAAATTCTCATGTAGAAACATACGCATTGTTTGCAACATACATGATGGAAGTGTAATATACATAATTTGGAATATTCAATACTGAAATGATAACTACTTTCTTATTACAGTTTTGCATACTGTTACACATGTAATAAGTGGCCATAAGAAGCAAAGAAACAGGTGGTTTTGATCCCCGAAAGTCCACGAACACTCCAGATGTCCTGGGACAGTCCTGTGATGTTCGCATTTCTGCATTACATGGTTGGTGAAAAGCAGTTTTTTGATGGCTTATAACTTTGGCGCTACTCAATGAAACTGCATGTCATTTTGGAATTTGATTCTAGACCTAATTCCAAATGGTTTTGCAAAGATTTGTGGGATTCTGTCAAGAGGGGGCAGCATTAGACGGGGGGTCCCACAATATGGTAAAGGCTTACAAATGTGGTGCCATTTGACAAATCTGCACACCAGTTGTCAAAACGATTTTGGATCTAGATATAAATGGTTCTGAAAGGTTTGGTGGGATTCTGTCAATAGGGGGAAAATTAGAGGGGGTCCCAAAATAGTGTGAGTAAAATGTATACAAATATGAATATATACAGGGAAAGTATAGTAATAAAAAAAAGAAATATCGAAAGTGATAATAACCCTAATGATTATCTTAATGCACAAAAACAATTGCTGTCTTTCAAGCCTATGTTTTCCCTTATGTATATATTTCATAGGATATGACTGGAACCTAAGATAACTCTACTAATATAGTATCTTTTCAATTGTTATTTCCTGCCTCCTACTGAAGAAAACCATGTGCCCGAGATATGTCAGTAAAAGAATAAAGGGGGAGCCAGACATGTGATGTCATCAATGACATTTGTGATGTCATCTTTGATGTCCTGGGTGTTAGTCTTAGCAGTGCACAGTGGTGGCGCGAGTTATGGTTGTTTAACTTACCATAACTGGCGAATTTCAGGGGTTTTTCGGTTTTACTTGGAACCATAACGTCCCTTTAACAAGTTTTGTTCACTGAATTTCATAGGTTTTTAGTAGCGCAACTTAACCATAACGTCGCTTTAACAAAGTTTTTTTCACTGAATATAGATATAGATGGATAAATATAGTATTCGCAAACAATAGAATTTTCTAAATTATCATTCTGTTGATAGACTGTTTATTAGCTTAGTTTGTTTCTTGATGAAAAAACACTGCCTTTGTTTTGACCTACAATGTTCTTGTCCTTGTAGGTAGCACTTGGAACTCTCTATGCTTCAGGCTATGGTCCCGCAGGTCTATGAAGGTGCCCAGCTACAGACAACAGTAGAGCTGCAGCCTTTATCTTAACCTATTTAAGGATTCCTATAGAGGCCTCTTTGGGGAGATGATGACATGCCAGAAGGTGTAGCACTGAAAAGGTAAGAGACGGTAAATAAAACAAATAAAAAAACATGTGGGAAAGAGGATACATGAAGGCTCCTTCTCTAGCGAACTGCCACTAACAAGTGAAGGCTTGGTTGGGTTCTTAAAGTTGTAAAGTTGCAGAAAGATTTTTCCCTGTCACATTTTTAGAAAAATGTACAGAGATTTCAGCTTGCCTTTGAACACTCTGATAACAGCAGCTTCCAAAGCGCACTTTTTCTGCCCGCGATTATGCTCGATGTTGTTTTCACTTTTCGTGCACTGCCCACGTTTTGCCACTATGACACTGTTTTGCAAGTTTAAACATTAAGAAAACTCTTTTTACTGATCACAAGTAGGGCGCAAACTGCACTTCGAAGATCCTTTACACTACTACTGTCATATTTGTGGTGCATCGTCTTGGGTAATGCATTTATTTATGCATGTGTTGATCCGTTATTTAGTTAAGCACCACTCTGCGCTTGAAGTCATGGCAGTGCACCAAGAAGGATGGGAGGAGAGCGAGAGAGAGAGAGAGAGAGAGAGAGAGAACGAGAGAGAGAGAGAGAGAGAGAGACTTTTGCAGGTAAACTCAAAATGGCATCCCCTTCCTGTGTAGGCATTTAGTTGCGGTTGGGAGCACAAAGGGAGTAGGGATTAGTTTCAGTGACAATATCACGATTATTTGATTGATAATAGACGTTTCACATTATTAAAAACACCCCAACACATGCACAAACCATCACACGCAAAAGGTATGTCGCATTGTTAAATACTATTTTGTCACAGTTATAATAATACTTCGTTTGCCAATATCTTTCACCGTTGTGGCCCAAATTTCAGCTTCTCATTTCTAAACCCAAAAGATAATCTGCAAGAAGGGGACCATACCTTTACTCTACACATCTAATCGTTTATTAGGGTGATCTATTTTGAAGCATTTCAACTAAGGCCCTGATTCACAGAACGTTTTCCTATGGGATTGAACCGTTATAAAATATGTCCATGAATCAGGCCTTAAATTGGCAGGGCCTAATTATTCGATGATATTTTTGCAAACCCAAGTTATGAGGCCATTCCTTTGGTTTGAATGTAAGAAATTAAAGTGTAGTTATGCAGTAATGAAACACTTCAGATGTCGTGGCTTATCTAGTTGTATTGTTACTTGTAGGGAACTTCTTAAGTTATATCACAATATGACAGTTAATCAGATATCACATTTATCAAAATAATACAGAGCTATGGCGGCCACATATACATTTTAAATGACTCGATTGTTAGGCCATGCTTTTACTAGAGCAGATTGTGGCATGTCTCCATGCATCCTCTACTCTTTCAATAAAAATGTATTCCAAGAATCAACCCAACTGGTTTCTCATCATTTCTTTTCGATTTCTTGTTCTAGCGTGTACAAGAAAGATTAGGGATGTACTGGTATTGAATGACTGATATTAGTACATGGAGATCTCCGCTCAGCCAATCAGAAAGTTCAGCGCGCAGTCAATAACTACTGGTATTGACTGCATTTAAAACATTTTGGGCCTGATTCACAGAACGTTTTCCAATGCGATTGTGCCATTTTAAAAGGCATCTGTGAATCTGTGTTAAAAAGCAAACTGGGGAATAACAATGCAATTTGCAGGCAATATTTTTTTCCAACAAGATACTTCTTCTCTAGGATGATCGTCTTTTTGCTACAGTATCCTATTACACACAACAAAGAGAATGCTAAAAAAGGGTCACATGCTTTTCCTTGTTTTATAAAGAAACCATGTACTTTTACATGACACCTAATGCATGCTCGCGTTAAACCTGGTGTAGTTTAATGATGTTTTCAAGTTAAGTTACTAATTAATGAAGACAACCTTATTTATATACTACAAAATGAAAACATATTTTTCTATTTACTTTACTCACTATTGAAGTAACGTTTTTACTTCGCAATGAAAACTCAGTAACATGTATTGCTATTAGCACTATGTGCTAATAGCCTTATAGACCTAGGAAGTGGACATTATCGCTTCAGATAATGACCCTTCCCCAATTTATGGCCCAAGGTGAATCCCGCCATAGTGACCCATCACTTGGTCTATAAGCAGTTGTATGCAATGTTTCATTAGCTTGTTTGGGGAAATGGGTGCCTTTAAACAGTACTTTTCGTGACACATGCAAAGCCTCAATGACGTAATCTTTAGTTCACTTGGTGGTCAATATGCTGATTTCGAAACTCTTGAGGTATGGTCATGATGTTTGCTCCTGAGCTATTCTGAACCTGTTTCCGGCTCACAGTAACTTGATATCTGTTTATTGCAATGGTTCTGATGATGGTACAAGACATCAACCCAACATGCTGTGTCACAAATGGCTTACAAATACTCCTGACCTTATATTGGTGGCAGATTGTGCACTTTTAATTGTTTGTGTTGCTGGCACCATTGTCATAAATTAACTCGAAAATTGTTATTTTACAAAAGTGCTACTGAGCACTCAGGAATGAATGAATCGACCACCAGGTGCAAGGAAAAAAAACAATTTATTGTAGGTACTCCCGTGTCTATAGTGATGATGTGGAAATCACCAAGCAGCCAGCAGCATGCAACTTGGCACAACCGTATATGACATTCAAGTGTTTGGCTCACTGATATCACCTGCTGAAAGAATGACAAGTCATCATTGAGCCCAGCTCCATTGCATTTCATACATTGACATGGAATCACATGAAGGTGGCCGAAAAGGGTAGGGAAAGTCCTCAGAACAAGCCCTCAATGCAGCTGTAGCTAAAGTGCTGGCTCGGGAATCTTAACTCTTTGGAACACATGCACATAATGTGACAAAAACATATTAAGTGACCTGGAGACTGCCTCAATTTAAAGTGAAGAAGTGTTTGGAAACTGCCTTGCTTCATTTGCATGTGTGTAGATTTATTTCAATTGGCACGAAACGGGTATACCTGCAGGATGCAGGTTGTTACATGCTTCCATGAAAAACAGCACCCAACAAATGGCACACTGTTTGCCACAAATTCAAAACATCATAGAGTGATCGCATGCATTTAGACTTTACATTAAGTAATACGATAAAGTGGGAATTATACAAAAATATTGTGTTCATTAATTAATTATCATCTATTGAAAAATCTATGCAGAAAAAAATCATTAGCAAATCATCATCCATAGCATTATGATACACTTAATCTGTAAGCAGTGACATATATTTTTGTGATAAATGACTATATGGGTTGACAACACTCTTACACATAAAAATGTTGCATACCAAATATTTCCAAATGCGCAAATCAAACATTAATTGCACAAATACTTTTAGAATACATTATCACACCCACAACCAAATAGAAAGTGTTCAAAAATAACCCTGAGATAGTTTTGTTATAACGTCCCGTTCTTGGACTTTCCCCAAGGAGAAGTTCAATGGCAACCCTTTATTTAATTTACACTGTTTCCACCAATAAGAAATCATTAATTTCCTGATACTTGGTGGAATGTTCATCTTGCTTCTGTATTTCTTTTTTGGACTTTTTCAATTTATAAAGTGAATAAATAAATTGAAATTACATCCCTCTTATATGCCACGTGACGAGAATGTGGGTAAACATCAAAGAACTGCTGAGAAGCGGTGGGTTGGGAATATGATGGTATAGTGGCTATTAAGTGCCAGCTGTCTAACAGGGTCACAAAGACATAAGGGCATATCTTAAATAAGTTACAGACACTATGCATCAGATAGTTTAGGATGAATACAGATTATATTCTGCAACATTATGATGAAATATTGAATGTAATTATGTATTATGTTTTATAAAGCAGCCAGTTTTAGGCCTGTATTATAATATATTTGAAAGCAAAATTGACTTTAATTACTTATTTGCTTTATTCAACTTTAAATTATTTTTTTACAGTTGTTTTTACCTCGTCACATTCGTGAGTTATCCTTCCCACATTTCTCATCAGTATGGTGAACCATAAATAAATAATGTTTCGCATCCCACTCAGGAATGAACAAATCAACCATCAGGTGCCAGGAAAAAACTATTGTACATGCACCAGCATCTGTATTGATGATGTGGACATCAGCAGGCAGCCAGCAGCATATAACCTGGCTCAACTGTATATGACATTACAGTGCGTGTCTTAAACACCAGGAATATTTTCACATTTTTAAACCCTAAACTACAAATGCTAAAAATGTTTTAAAAGCAAAACTATCTACAGTCAATTAAAGTGCTGATTTTTGTGAAACAATGCACTGAAAACTAAAGAAAACTGACACCCGATGCAAATCCGGAAAACTTTAATGTTGAAGACAATACTAGTTTATGTATTCATTTGTTCTTTTATAAACTAAATTGTTGGTTTGTTTACAAATAAAGCCTCACAGTGTGCCATCTTTCTATTTTATTGGCATTGCAAAATAATTCTTATGTAGATCATGCTGAACACAAAGGAATGAGGTCATTAAAATGTTATTTGATAAGACTGCGTTACACTTTGTCATTATAAAAGAAACCAATGAGCCATTCATTCATACAAAATCATATCAAGTTTTGAATTGGTTTAGGTAATGCTGGTTAGTTTTTAAAGTGAAACTTAACACCTTCCCTTTTTCTACTGCTATAACTACCAAACCAGCCAAACCTACCCTCCTCACCTCGTCACTGCTGTCAAGAAGTCAGAAAAACATCAATAGAGACAATGGCCCTCATTACAACCCCGGTGCTAAACCATGGCGCTATTAGCACCATGGTTGGTGCCGGTGTTGTAACGAGTACGCCATGGTCCAAGGTTGGCAGGGCGGTATTTCCCCATTTCACCATGGCCCTTCCCCATTCCCATTTTCGCCCCATAGGGCTCAATGGGACTGGGGAAGGCGCTAAGTACGGTACCGCAAATTGCGGTACCGTAATTAGCACCGAGGTCCCTTTGCGGCACCCTACTTTAACGGCTGGTAAAACCAGCCGTTAAGGTCGGGTCCCGCAAAGGGACCTCGTAATCAGGCGTTAAGGGTTTAACAGTGCCGACACCTTTTACGGCGTCGTTAAACCCTTAATGCCAGGGTCGTAATGACCCCCAATATGTTACCCCTCTTCCTCCCAATAATCAACACTCCCCACCCCCAGGTGGACCCCACATCCCTAGTTACCCTCTACAACAAACATATCCTACCAGCTATTGACAAAGTAGCTCTGCTAAGTGTCCAGAAAGTGAAACCAATAGCACAGACCAATTCATGGTTCACAGCAGACCTACAAACTTTACATGCAGCCAAAAGGTCAGCCGAATGCAACTGGAACATAAGTCAACAGTAAATAAGACCCACTTCCTTGCCCTAACCAATAAATATTAGGCAGCAACTATTAAATCCAAAGGAGATTCTTATAATCAGAGAGTCAAGAATGCCCAATCTAGTTCCAGAGAACTCTTTGGCATATTTTGTGACCTGGAATCGCCTACCCGCACCCTTGACCATTGCATTAAGGACCAGCAATGGTGCTCTAACATCCAAAATGCCTTGGCGGACAAAGTTACCCTTCTTCAAAACAAAATTGAAGCCAAGAAAATTATACTTTTTTTTTGTTTTAAACTTTTATTTATTCAGCTTGGTAGCACAGGTACAGGCGAGATACACACAGGGCACATACAATCAAAGCAAAAAGCAGGCAGTACAGATGAGTAGAGCGAATGAAAAAATAACAGTTTATACTCATGGGGAATACATACAAGGTCGATGCAGGGCTAAGGGGGAGGCAATTCAGGAGGAAGGAGGGGAGTGGCGAGGGGAGAGGGCTGGGGATGCAGGGCCTGAGTCCGTATCAGCAGGAGACATGTATGAGCAAAACTTTAACCAGATATCTCCAGGTCTGGAGTGTGCGGGCTGTTGTACCTCCCAGGATTCCTCGGTGTCCGAAGCCCATGTGACCGCTCTGAGTCACTGTGCATGAGTAGGTGTGGTAGGCCGGAGCCAGCAGAGTAGGATGGAGTGCACTGCAAGTAGCATACAGAGGCCAGCCAGTTTCCTAGAATCCTGGTGTAGTGAAAAAGACACCTCATTGGGGATGGGGTGATAGGGTGTTCGAGGATAGCTGAAACAGTAGTGCACACTGCATCCCAGAATTGAATGAGTCGGGGGCAGGACCAGATCATACGAATATAGCCAGCGTCGTCGCAGCCGCACCTGGGGCACCTCGGGGAGAGATCATTCGAGATGCGGTGGAGTCTGATCGGGGTGTAATGGTACCTATGGAGTAATTTGAATTGGATCATTTTAAAGCGGGAATTAAAGGAGATGCCATGAGTGCGTGCGCACATATGGGCCCATCGTTCGTCGGTCATTTCCAGTCCAAGGTCAACCTCCCAAGTGTTTTTCAAATTGGTAAGTAGGGGGAGGTGATCTGGTCTGCACCAGTGTGTAAAGTCTGGAGATTTTGCCCCTCATGGGGGAGGGTGAGGATAGTTCCGTAATCGCAGGCTCATCAGGTGGTAACGCAGGGAAGGTCGGGTATTTGTGCTTAAGGATTTTCCGGAGGGACGAGTATTGGAGCCAAGCGGAAGGTCTCCGCCTCAGAGACAGTGGAAGGTCCGGCCACTCTATGAAAATGCCCTGTTCAAAAATGTCCCGGAGAAATTCATATCCCGCCTCTGCCCACCAGTGAACGATGGAGGGAGGTACTTGTGAGACCTCTGGTAGGAAATTCCAAAGTGGTAAATTACCATGAAAGGGATGGGTGGTGCCCAACAGTGCCACGTTTTAGATAAAGCCAGTGATGTACAGGTCGCTGGGTCAAGTGAGTTTAGTACCTTCGGCATGGGTGTGATCACCAGGGATCGGATGTCACGGTCGCTTACTGATAACCTTTCGAGCCTGACATGGGGCGGGGGTCCGACGTGTTAAACCAGTATGCAGTATGTTGGAGTTGAGCTACCAGCCAGTACTTGAGGAAATCAGGAGCCCCGAAGCCACCAGACTCCATCGGGGCAGTTAGGGTCTTAAGTTTAAGCCGGACCTCGCCCGAGTGCCAGAGGAAGGTGTTAAGGGTACGTGTCAACTCCTGGAAGAACCCGCTACCCGGCCACTGTGGGATATTGGCAAATCTGTATAGAAGCTGGGGTAGTACTACCATCTTCAATATTCCTATCCTGCCAGCCAGTGAAAGCGGGAGCTTGCTCCAGCCCAGTGCCCTTACTGTAAGGTTGATGAGGTATTTTTGGTAATTCTCTTCGAAGACCCATTCAGTTTGACGTGACACTACTATACCTAAGTAGGTAAAGATAGATTGGGCCCATGCAAATCCTAGGGTGTCTGGGAGTGTGCTGGCCGTGAGCGGGAACAGGGTAGATTTAGAACAATTCACTTTGAGAAAGGAGATACGACCAAAGAGGACAACATCTTCCAAAATCGGGGCCAGATTAATGTCGGGGGAGCGGATGAAAAGAAGGGCGTCATCTGCATATAAGGAAACTATGTCCAAGGAACTAGAGGTACGCAGACCCCTATGCGCATGACATTGGCGAAGCATGTCCGCAAATGGCTCTATTGCCACCGCAAAGATCAGGGGGGAAAAGGGACAGCCCTGTCTCATGCCCCTAGCTATTTGAAAAAGGGGGGAGCACCGGTCTTCAGTGCAAACTCTGGGCACAGGGTTGGAGTAGAGCAGCCTGATCCAGGAGAGGAAGGTGGGGCTGAATTTACATCTATCAAGCACACTCCAAAGATACTTCCACAAGATAGAGTCAAAAGCCTTTTGCATATCAAGTGTTGCAGCTACCGCGTGGACATTTGGGCTCACTCTGCTTATGATGTTGAAAAGGGGCCTCAGATTCAAGGAGGTGGAGCGCCCCGGAATAAATCCTGCTTGGTCAGGGTGAATAATGTTTGGCATAAAGGGTGCAAGGCATAAGGCGAGTAGTTTGGCAAAGATCTTGACATCGCAATTGATAAGTGAAAGTGGACGGTAGGAGCCACATTGAGTGGGGGGTTTAACAGGTTTTAGTAAGACTGTTATATTTGCTTCACGGAGCGAGGGGGGGAACTGACCTACTTCCACTGACTCTTCCCAACGGGCCAACAAGCGAGGGAGTAGGAGTGATTTAAAGTGCTTGTAATATTCGAAGGGAATTCCATCTGATCCCAGGGATTTGCCTGAGGAGAGCGAGTCTATAGCTTTCGAGAACTCCTCAGGGGTGATTGGATTCTCGAGGGAGCCAGTGGCCTTGGGAGAGAGGAACGAGAGGGGAAGACTATCCAAGTAGGCGGCTATTTCCGATGTTGTGGCGCTGTCCGTTTGGGCATATAGAGATTCATAGAAGGAGAGGAATTTGGAATTAATATCTTGGGGTGAGGTGGCCAGGGTACCATCAGGTCTCTCTATCCTGGGGATGGGCGGGGCTCCAAACTCTCGGCAGAGAAGTCTAGCCAGGAGGTGGCTTGGGCGCTCACCCTTGCCATATTTCCTCGCGAGACCCGGGTTGTCCAAAAACCGTAGTTCACGATCTGCAAGAGAGCAGAAGGTGTCCAGTTCTGTACCGATTAACGCAAGGGTTTCAGGGGTTTGGTGAAGCGTGCATTGAGCTTCAAGAGCGGACAGCATAGCCTCGCTTTCGGCAATTTCCCTTCGGATAGTTTTGAGGATGCTGTTTTCCTTGGAAAGGGCAATACCCCTGATATAGGCTTTGAAGGACTCCCAAAGGGTGGCCTGTGAGGATACCGTGTTGGTGTTGATCTCGAAGAACTCCTCGATTGCCGACTCCAACTCAGAGCTGAAAACCGGGTCGAGGAGGGAATGTGGCTTCATTCTCCAGTACCTGGTCCGACCACGGTCTGGGCCCCAAACTATGGTGATAGTCACCGGTGAGCGGTCAGAGAGAGTTCTGGGTAGGATCGTTAGAGAAGATATATTCCTTATAAGTATATCAGACACTAGCCATCTATCGATTCAGGAGTAGGAGTTGTGTACCGAGGAGTAAAAGGAGTAAGAGCGTGAGTCGGGATAGAGAAGTCTCCATGCATCAACAAGGGCCAGACAGGGGAGAGATGAAAGTGTAGTGTAAGCAGCCCTGGTGAGTTGACAGGGTCTAGAGCCAGATCTGTCAAGGTTTACATCAAATATGGTGTTAAAGTCACCTCCCCAGAGGATTGGTAACAGCGGGAACCTATCGAGGAGAGCAGTGAGATGTAAATAAAACTCAGGATCATCAATGTTAGGACCGTAAATGTTTAACAGGACCACCTCTTTGTTTTGCAGGGTACCATGGAGTAGCACATATCTGCCCTGGGGGTCAATCATTGTAGCTATGGGGTTAAATTTAAGGCTCCTGTGGATTAGGGTCATAACCCCCCGGCTCTGGGTAGAGTAGTCGGTATAATACCTCTGAGGACCTCATGTTTTAGCAAACTTTTCGCAGTACTCAGTGCGGGCATGTGTTTCTTGCAAGAACAGGATCTTAACCCCATGACGTAGGGCTTGGAGCTGTAGTAGCCATATTTTCTTATGGTTTCTCAGACCCCGAACATTCCAGCTCATGAATGTAAGGGTGTCCTCACCCAACAGCCCATGGGTAGTCATCGGGGATTACGGGTAAATGGCGCAGTGACCCCCATGATTGATATATAGTTCAGATGGATCTGCAATACCATTGACTCCATAGCACCCTGCACTCCATATCCCCCATCGATACCAAGCCTTTTTTAACATAGAACCCAATTCCCCCACCCCCTCCCACATCCCTCCCCCAAACAGAGGAATGATAACCCCATAACTAAATAACCAAATCCAAACCGATGGCATCAACGCCTGGGGGGCCTGTGAACTGGCCTGGCGGTGACGCTCCGAATCGGGAGGCAATATTAGGATAAACTTGGTGCCCAGAGATGATGTCAAGCACCACCAGGGCAGGGTCCTTTCGGGGTAGCCAAGGCACGGTCGCGTGATCGGGAAACAGATTGCACAAGATTGGGTTAAATAGTTTCTTAAGCAATCGGATCGTGACAGTATGTGGGTTCAACAACACATATGAAAGAGATGTTATGATAGTAGATGAAGTGAGCGGTCTCCACCTACATCCTTTCAGCAGGTAGTCCATACTGTAGTAAATCAGTATCTCTATTCGTAGACAATAAAGCCAAGGAGCTAAACATTAACAATATATATTGCGGATGTGACGCTGTAATAAGACAAGGACCCAACCATGGGCAACCTAGCAAGAACATAGTAAAAGACAGTATGGGCCTCATTCCGAGTATGGCGGTAAGGGATAGCGGCCACCGGTAACGAGACCGGTGGCGGTGATCCCTTACTGCCATACTCCGAGTTCCCTTTGCGCCCTCGCCCTTAACGCCTGCTTTGAGCAGGTGTTAAAGTCGAGGGCGCAAAGGGGCCTCCAAGCCAATAACGGTGACCGTAATGAACGGTCACCGTTATTAGCATCTTCCCCATTCCCATTGAGCCCTATGGGGGCTCATTTGGGAATGGGGAAGATCCTTGGTGAATGGGGAATTACCGCCCCGCCAACCTTGGAATGGGGCGGTAATTCCACCATCCACCAAGGCGCTGCCGGTCCGGGTAAGGCGTCAACCAAGGCGTTAATAGCGCCATTGGTTAGCGCCGTACTCGGAATGAGGCCCAGTATGTGTTGCAGAGAGTATTCAGCCAGGTAAATGTTTATTGTGGAATCTGGAGGCTCCTCCGGGATTGTAAAGAAATACACACAATTAGAGTGTTCGATCCTCAGTTTAGCAGGATACAGCATGGCATATTTGACCTTTAAATCTCGAAGCCTCCTCTTAACTACCACAAAGGTTTTGTGTTCCCGCTGAACCGCCACCGAGAAGTCCGGATACAGGTGGATCCTTGCTGCGCCCAGAAGGAGTTCACCCTTAATTCTCGCTGCCCTGAGGAGGGCATCACGATCACGGAAATTTAGGACTCTAGCTATAATGGGGCGTGGCGGTGTGCCCGGTCTAGGTTTTGCCGTGAGGGCATTATGTGCACGCTCGATTGCGAACTGAGGAGAGAGCTTTGGATAGTCTAGTAGTTGCAATAGCATGTGTTCGACGTAGTCCTCCATAGGTTCCTGTATACCATCTTCGGGTACCCCGATAATGCGGAGGTTGTTGTGCCTCGAGCGGGATTCAAGGCTGAGACCTCAGCCCTGAGAGAGCTCAAGCTATCCTCGGTAGTGCTCACTCGTGTCTCAATCTCGGTAACGCGGCCGTCAATCTTTTCTATATGGGCCTTAATGGAGGATATAGTGCTGTTCACGTCGTCAAGCTTGCCATGGAGCATGGTAAAACCCTCCCGAATGTACTCCATAATTTTTTGGGACTCAGCCAGATCTGACGTTGATGTGTTGGGTGGTTCCTGGTCAGGTGCCTCCCCCGTTGGCCCGCCAAAGTCTTTGTAAACATGTTGATCGAACTTTGTTTCTTTCCAGCTCCCTTGGTCATGGTGCCAGGAGGACGGTGGGACCAGTGACCCAGGGGGGCAGTAGGGGTGTCGGAAGGGATAGATGACAAAGGAGAGGCCGACAGCCGTTCAAAGTGTTCTGGGTGAAGAGGGATCCTTGTAGATAGGCTAGAGTGCTGAGCTGAAGCTGGGTGCGGGGGCTATGTTCGCCGTCGCCCGCTGGGGCTAGGATCTGGAGGGTTGCAGGTTGGCCGATGAGAGGGACCACCGGGGCGGGTCACACAGGGAGTCCCGGGCAAGGGCTGAAGGTGGAGGAGCAACACAATGCAGCAGCGGATGAGGGAGTGGTGGCCGCTGGCTCTGCCGTAGTGAAGCAAATTGGGGAGTGCGCTCCCGAGTTCGAGTGGTCAGGTGAAGAGGGCCCCCTGTGTAGTGAGCGTGGGTCTCCGAGGGCAGGCAGGGCGTCCGGATCCTGGCCACGCTGATGAGGACAGTGCGGGGGGTCCACAATTATCAGGGCGCACGGATAGTGCTGACAGTCCATTAGGAGCACGACACTGAGGAGGGTGCCGGCATGGGGCCGCCCCTACCGCAGTTTATTGCGGCCCAGGGGTTCAGGTGGTCATTGTGGGTGAAGGAACTGGAGGCGTAGCACCTCTGTGAAGACCCCAAGCTAGTGTGAGAAGTAGCAGGGGTCGTGTCTGAAGGGGTACACACCTGGCGCCAGCGCTTGGCGTTGTGTGCCAGTGCTTGAGGATCGAGGGGGCCCAGTAACCGCCAAGCCGTGCCCTCAAAGTAATGTCAGTGTGGGCCGGGGGCCAGGGCCCTGAGTGCTTGACTTGCGTGGGAATCCGCGATGCGTGGCAGCAGGTACCACGGGTGCTGGAGATGTAGGACCAGGTCTGCTCACACTCCGAGGGAGGAGGCGGTGCAAGGTGGCACTGGAGCACCCACTAGGCAGGTGGGCAGGATGCCCCGTGGGTCTGCGTGACTCACCGGTGTTCGGGATGGGGAGGCGTCCCGCGAGTTGGCCCCCGGATGACGGGCCTCCAAAAGAAAACAGCACGCCACCCGAGAAGGGGTGGTGGAGCAGCCCGCTCTAGATGTAGGAGCGGCCCCCGGGTCCAAACAGGGGGCCGATGCCTCTGGCTGGGCCTCCAAGGTATCATGCAGGGTGGGGAGAGAGGCCGGATCAGGGCACAACTTGCCCCTCCCCCACGGCAGGCCCCAAAGCCACAGTGTAGCTGGCACACTGCTCCAGAGCTGGGAGGCGGGGCGGAGCGGCGCCGGCTCCCGGCCTTATTGCGAACGCTGTATCTTGGCCGTCAGGCAATCCCAGAGGGCAGCGTTTGGGGAGCACACTCCCAAGGTTTAGGTGCAGCAGATCCGGTGGCAGGGTCTAGGTTTAGACAGGCACCTACGCGGTATTTGTGTGAGGAGAGTGCCTTGCGACACGGAGGGTATGATTAGGCGGCCATCTTATTCAGGCGCAACAGTGCCCCCCAAGCAAATGATACTTAACTGTAACCTGACCTATGTAGATGCCACTACCATAAGACAGCAAACCACAGCCAAATTTGCCTTCACCCCTCTGACCACACCAGAAACTACCAAAATGATCAAAGGACTTAAACTTTCAAGATGCAAAGGGGAAATTTGCCCTGCCACTTTCATTAAAGACTGTGCTAATGAGCTGGGCCACTTCAATACTTCACTTTACAATAGTTCTTTTGCCTACTGCAAAGTACCTGACGACCTAAAAGAAGTTTGGGTACTACTGTTGCTAAAAAAAACAATGCTGGACCCTAAAATCCCAACTAATTTCCGACCCATCACCACGGTGCCATTTCTACTAAAAATCTTAGACCGGGTAGCCTATCTACAGATTCAAAATTTTCTTGAATCAAACAATCTCCTAGGCCTTAGCCCGGCTTCCACCCAGGCCACAAAATGGAAAAAGCACTCTTAGATCTATAAACACAAATGGACCAGATTAAGGGCAAAGGTGACCTTTGCATCCTCCTTCTGCTTGACCTGTCCACAGCATTTGATCTGGTCAACCACCAAATCCTTTGCCACCATCTAGCGACAGTTGCTCAATTCTCCCCAGAAGCCATAAAGTGGATTGAATCATTTCTCTCTAATTGCACTATGAGGGTATTCTCTGCCTCCTCAACAGCCACCCCAGAACCAGTCTCTTGCGGCATACCACATGGTTCCTGTGTGTCACCTACATTATATAATGCCTTCACCAAACATCTCTTTGACTAACTAGACAATTTGGGTGTCAAGTATACAAATTATGCAGACAACACCCAAATACTCCTACCTATCACAGGCTCCTACGGCACTGATTCAGACACCATCAATAAAATTGACCTTATCATCCAAGCCTGGATGGCACAAAATGAAATTTGTCTCAACAATGAGAAAACTGAATTATTCATCATATGTATCGATTCAAAATTAAACAATCTATCACAACAATATAAATCCTTCAACATTGATAGCAATACTATTATAGTTACCAAAGATATAAAAACATTAGGTGTCTACATTGACTCAAGACTGACCTTAACAAGACAGGCCAATGCCATTGTTTCTTCATCAGCATAAACCTCCAAATTAATTAGAGCCAGCAGACCCTTCTTCTCATCTGACGACTGCATTATCTTGGTAAGAGCATTGATCCTCTCTGGGATCGCTTACTGTAACTCACTCTGTAGGATCCAATGCCAGAAATATTAGCAAACTTCAAGACATGAAAAACAATGCAATCAGAGCAGCAGTAGACATACCCAAACACGAACTTATCTCATCTACAAGATGTAACATTCATTGGCTTACAGTACAAGACAGAATTAAATTCAAGTCCTCTTGCTGACTCACAAATGCTTCTCGAGCAATTCCCCAGCATACCTTAGCAATCAAATTGCCAAAACCCTATCCAACAGGCCTACTCGGTCCTCCTAGCCTAGCCTAATCTCTGCACTGAGATTTAGGAGACAGAAAGCTGGTGGATCTAGCTTCCCAGTGATTGCTGCCAAACTCTGGAACTCCCTGCCAACATCCTTAAGAATGGACACATCCTTATGGTCCTTCCGCAAAAGCCTTAAAACTCTGTTGTTCAAACAAGATTCCTGTTAGTCTTGAAATTAATTCAAAGTTTGATTATCGCTGTAATTTGTGTCAATGTTGTAAATAGTGCAAAACCGTTAAACAATGTATGATTATGCTGACACTGGATACTGTATGATAAGAATGTAAGATAAGATGGTATCTCAGATGCTCGTACTGTACCCTGCCTTGTAGCTTTGCAATGATTAAGCTGAAACGCATGCCTGTAACCAATTTCATAAGATTACAAGCCTACATACCTCTGGGTTTTGTGCATTATGTAAATGTTCAAATAAATAAATCAAAATAAATAAATAAATACATTTATAGCAAACTCCTTTCTACACTTCAGCCCTGCATAGATGGTCAAATGTATAGGAGGTGTATGTCCTCTGAAGATTCTCGGATGGACCTTGTGGAGTGGAAAAATGTATTGCCTGTTGCCATGAAAACCAATTAAACGTCCAGTAATAAAAATGGCCATTGGACCAAGGGTTCTGAGTTAAGGATCTAGCCCCTGCCTTTGTGAACTCATCTAAGAAGATGAAATGCTGATAAATACAGCCTAAAATCCCTCCTAGGCTGGATCTACAGTGTGCTGGCTGATAAGAATCTGGCAAGTTCTTCTAAAGCAGGCTTCAAAGAAACTTTACTGTTTAAAAAGTGTCACCTTTGGACCTTGGCTCCCAAAAATCATGTCTAGATTGTCAGCCTGTTGGAAACTCAATTAATGGGGGCCCTTTGTCAGCAGAACCAATTAATTATTGGCTGAGAGGCCAGCTAGCATCACAGTGTTACTATTCCAAGATACAAAACTCAAAGCTGAAATGTGCAGATGCCCAGAAATGTTACAAAGAAGGGATACCACCTGTTTTAAATAGATGAGTGCTGAACCTGGAGATTATCTGCAGAGTTGTATCTGCAGAGTTGGGTGCTAACCATGAGGGGAATATCACCTGGAGTGGACTTTCTTTTCAAGAGGGAGGTGAGGCTGGCTCAGTGTTCTGTGGTCCATTCTTATTCAACACCTTAAATAATATTGCAAAATGAGTATAAAGGTTCTCTAGTGCCCTAGAATTGTTGCCCTACTTAGTCCCTGGAGTGCAAGGGAATGCAGAGGTTATTTCCACTAGGATGTGCTAATTCCAAATAGAATATGTTGGACTTTTTTGTGTGAAATGCAACAGTGCTTTTTCACTGTATTTAAAGCCAAATGAGATTTAACTACTCAAGCCTACTTTCTGCCCACAGAGTAAAGGGGCTGATAAATGATTATTAATAGAATGGGACTAGGATATTTTAGTTTCATGGTGTGAGTTATATCTTGCTTTAATTACACCGAAGCAAATGGCGATTACGTATGAATAAGAACAAAAATGCTTTCTCTGTGCTGTTTGCGCAGTGTAAAATAGGGAACATCTCTCAACTCTGACTGTGTAGCATTTTGTAAGTGATAGTTTAATTGAATTATTTGGTGTACATAGGTATAATCTAACACTTTGGACTCTGAACTGGTGGCCATGATTCATAGTTAAAATAAGAAATTGCTTGAAAATGTATGTGCAACATGTGAAGGTCATAGATATAAAATGATACCACTATAAATACATCCTCCTCTCTTTGGACATTGTACAGTAGATAAGGGCCCCACATCAGTGGAATCCTATTTACAAAGTGAAGTGGGAGAGTTATTCATCCTTGTATTACAAAACCGTAAAATAATTTTCCTATATTGGGTGGTTGAACAAGTATCATTTATGTTCTAAACTCTCAGAATTGGATGAGACTCATATTAGCCTGAACTAAATTGCATGTCCATATGCTAGAAACCCACAACCAAACATTTATACAGGGTGGCAAACTGATCTAAATATTAGTATTTAAATGTCAATTTCTATCTATCTTTTCTTTAGACCAAATACTTGTTTTTGATACTGGAGAAAATAAAGTGTTCTGGACTTGCTGTTTATTGGCTGAAGTTGATTTCTTGTAAACCTTAAATAAAGATAGCTTTAAGACATTGGCTGATTAGCGGCATTATGATCATAAAATTTCTCTGGCCTATAACACCTGATGATGTCTTTAGACAAGTCTGATCTATGAAAGCTTCCTCCAAACAGGTGCTTCTCTGCTCCTATAGAACCATTATGGACAACATTGTTTCCATCGCTTCAGCCTTGGCTGATTTCTGTAATCACTCCTTTGTCACTTGTTCTTTCCCCGCGCTTATCAAGCATCCCTTGTATACCCTCTCCTAAAAAAGCCTTCTGCCGACCCCTCCTGTTCGGAAAAATATCGCATTATCTCTCTCACTCCTTTCCAGGGCAAACTCCTTTATTTCCCAATTACCCTCCACTCTGAATCTGTTGGTTGTCTCCATGACCATCAGTCTGGCTTTAGAGTTGCCAGAGGCATGGAAACTGCTCTCCTGAACACCCGTGAAGATCTGCTCTCTAACCTCGACTCCAGCTATCCATCTGTCCTTCTCCTCCTGGAACTTTCCTCTGCTTTTGACACAGTCAATCATGCCATCCTGATTAATCGACTCTGCGAGAACCTGGGCAGCAGTGATGGCACTGACATGGCTGACCTCCTGCCTCTTGGACCAACCCTCCGAGGTCCAGCTTGGTTTATTTCTCTCCAACACCTCCTTCTCCAAATGTGGTGTCCCACATGGCTCTATCCTCTCATCCTGGCTCTTTAATATCTATCTGGCCCCTCTGCCCCCCCCTGATCTCCATCTTTTCCTCTAACTGTCAGTGTTATGCAGATGACACACAGCTCTCTTCCAGGCTACCCTCTGCCTCCTCCCCTTCCTTGCTCATTCCTGACTGTCTATCCGCTATTCAGGCATGTTGTGCCTCCAACGATCTCTGCCTGAATGCCAGTAAGACAGAGATTCTTCTCATTGGGACCCCTACTGCCGCTTTCTCTCTGTCACTCTGGACGCCCTCCTTGGGCCCGCTTCCTTCTCCCCTCACATCACGGACCTTGCCAAGAAAGCCCATTTCCAGCTGCACCTCCTCAGAGATATTCTCCCTTTTCTCACCTTCCCCCAGAAACTCACTGTATCCAGAGCTCTGGTTCTCTCCAGGCTGGACTACGGCAACAGCCTCTTTCTCAATCTTCCGAACTCTTCTCTCCGCCCCTCTAGCTAATCCAGATCAGGACCGTGAGACTTGTCCTTCACCTCAAGTCCAGGGACCACACCTCTCCAGCCCTGAAATCCCTCCATTGGCTTCAGGTGGTTGGAAGGATCAAGTTCAAGACCCTCTGCATCGTCTACCAGGCTTTCTTGGGCGTGACCCCAACTATATTGAACCCTCTCTTCCTAAATAGCTTCCTTCTAGAGCCCTCTGATTGGCTATCTCCAACCTTCTGCAGGTAAGACACTTATGCAAGGATTGACTGGTGGGCAGATCTCTTTCCTCTGCAGGTGCCTCCCTCTGGAATGGCCTCCCTGCCCCTATCAGACTTGAGCCGGATCTCCCTAAGTTTCTCTCTCACTCTCCCCTGCTAAGCTATTCTCCTGCTCTGCCTACTCCACCTGACTAGCAGCTCAGTGCCCTCTGAGTCTTAGAGGGCACCAGAGACCCCCCTGTCCAGTCCACCTGCATTGCTGCCTGGCCTTCCTGCACTGCTACCTGGCCACCCTCGCCTAACTGCTCTCCGGGGGGGGGGGGCTGCTTGAATTCTTTCCTCGCACTTAACTCAGAGCCTTGCTGCCTTGTTTGCACTCCCCTCAACCTCCCCCCCTCCCCCCTGCACTTCTCACTGTACATTTGCATTATCTGAATGACACCGGACTAGCAGGATCGTTTGTCTTGTCCTCCCATTGTTCCCTCCCTTGTCTTGTTGCACTTTGAAACACTGCTGTATAGGCGCACTATGAATACCAACTCAATCAATCAATCATGTACTTCTTACAGGCAGATTAAGTACTGCTTCAAGGGGACCTTGTATAATTTAGGATTAGAAATGTTAGAAATATATTTACTCAACAATATGGGTAATGCATGTGTGTGTGACACATCCAAGCAAGAACATCATAGGCAGGCATACCTTAATTGGGTAAATAAACCCATGTTAATACAAATATGGTGTCTTGTTGTGACTTGTCCTGCATAAATTAAGGGGACCAACTTTGATTGACTTTCCTTTAAAAAATGTTGAGTTTTAACCATGAATCGTAATCTGATACCCGTCCAAGAATGTTGTGGTTTGACCTTGTACTAGATGATGTTAGATCGGTGATTACGACTTAGTGAAAATATCAATATATCTCAAAATATCGCAGCAATCACAATCCATTATGTGTGAAGGAAAGCATCTGGTAATAATTAGCATTGAATGGTAATGTACATTCAAGTTCCAGGTGGAGCAACTCATGAGATGGAAAAATGCTGCTATTATGTAAGACAGTAAGTAAGGGACAGCAACCTACATACAGGACAAGAAACACACCAATGGTGCAATTACACAAAAATAGACAAAAAGGTTAGCCATAATGAAACTGCAAACCTAGAGAGGAAATACTGGTGTGGATATCTGCCAGGCAGACAGCTGAGTGACATATGTTTTATTTTGACTAATGTGTGGGTGTGTGTGCGTTTGTGCATTTTATGTTTAGTGAGGGCCACATAAATGCCACATTCGTGCATATCTGCTGGACATCATACATTTGGCTGTCCTAATCACATGTATGTCATAAGACATGTACAAGAGTCCTGCGCTGCCTATTTCACAAAATGTGCCTGTATCAGGAGTTGAAAGCTTGAATTAACATGACAAGTTTTGGCATGTCAACCCCAGGATTGAACAGCATCGAGCCATAGGCCATGGTACAGTTTGTTGCACAAGTAGATAATGATGAAGGAGTGATATTCCCCCAATTTGCTGATTAAACTGGAACCCATATTGAATGTACAACAATGAACATGCACAAGGAGGGTGGCAGGAAGAACACCCACACAATATCGCTCAAATAAATCACGAGATTGATGATAGTGTGACAGGTCTATTGAAGAGCTTTGAATAACAGTGTGTAGATCACTGCAAAATCAAAACATACAATGGAAAACAAGTCAGTGGTGTTCTTGGATTCACTGGACGAGGACACTACAGCGAAGGAACCCCGTAGATACCTGGAACGTAGCCCTAAAAGTGCGTTCAATCCGCCGGTACATAATCACATCTTGTCTACATTTGAGAAGACTGTATTGGCAGGATCTCAAGAGATTACAATTTAAGACCAACACACAAGGAAATTTCTCGATTAGGGAACAGCAGACACTGAAGAACCTCCTGGACAATAAGGATGTCATTTTTAAACCAGCAGACAAGGGTGGGGCATTGATCTTTATGAATAAACAAGAATACCTAGTGGAAATTGAATGTCAACTTAACGACGGAAAGACCTATATGGAAATATCCCTTAATCCAACTGAGAAAGTATGATCTCTCATCAAAGAAGTACTTGACGAGGCAGAAGAAAATTAGGTGATCTCGGATAAAACACAAAGTTTCCTCGAGAACAAACATCCTATCATACCGGTAATATATATACTACCAAAAATACATAAGAGATTAATCAAACCACCAGGACGCCCGATAATTGCAGCTGCAGAGAGTCTCCTTGAGCCATTGGCACAATATCTCAACAAGATCCTACAACCTTTGATTCAAGATACTGCGATCTACATCAAAGATACTATGCATTTCCTGCAGATATTAAACAGTATACAATTTGTGAAAGGGCGAGATCTAATGTTCACCATGGATGTAACATCCCTTTACACCAACTTTGCACATGAAGCCGGCCTAAAAGCAGTCGAATGGCTACTATTAAGATCTGAGAATTGCCAAGGTGATAGACTATTTGTGCTCAAGTTACTGAAAGTGGTACTTATGAACAATTTCTTTAAGTTCCAGGATTGATTCTTTTTACAAATATCAGGCACGAGCATGGGAGCTGCCATGGCACCATGCTATGCAAATGCATACATGTATTTCTTGGAGTATGAACACATTTTGTCATAACCAAGATGGATGAGACATCTCTCGTTATACGTCAGATATATCGACGATATCTTTGGGATGTGGACAGGACCCCAGGATGAATTACAGGAATTCTACAAAATGATGAATGAGATGCACCCTCGGATTAAATTCACAACTGAAACAAGTAGCACCAGTATTCACTTTCTGGATGTGGAGATTTATGTTGGTGACGCCTCGCTTGAGACCAGAATCTAAACAGACTGATCGGTACAGTCTACTACTAGCCACCAGCTTCCATCCTAAGAGAACTATTGACAGTGTACCTCTTAGCCAGTTCTTGCGCTAAAAAAGGAACATTTCAGACAGTACTGAATATGAACGGCAGTCTTCCTTACTAGAAACAAAGTTTATGTGAAGAGGCTACAATCCGGCAATGATCACTGATGTGGCAGGGAAAGTTAGAGAGATCAATCGAGAGACACTGCTTGTGCCGAAACCAACCAAGTCTGGAGAACCGCTAGTGTATATTACAACTTATTCTATGCAGAGTATGAAGATTAAGAGGGTAATACAAAAACATTGGCCAATGCTGGGAATGGACCCACAATTACAACAGCTATTTCAGAATCTTCCTACATTTGCTTATAGAAACTGCAGGTCTCTATGCAAGAGTTTGGTTAAAGCAGAGATACCATCCCCTCAAACATTGAACCAATTCAAGGGAACCATTCCATGCCATAATTGTCAGTATTGCGGGAACATCATTAAAGGCAACAACATAACTCATCCCCACTCTGGGAAACCAATCATGTTGAAGCACTCCTGCAATTGCGATGCACATAATGTGATTTATGCACTAAAATGCTCCTGCGGATTTTACTACGTAGGGATGACCACCAGGAAAGTGAAAATGTGATGGACAGAGCATAAGTCCAGCATTCGCACCAAGAGTCTGAAATCCCTGTCAGCTGTACACTTTGGTGAAGCACGACACACTATTGCACAACTGAAATGTGTTATCTTAGAGCAGGTAATGCCTGGCAGTAGGGGTGGGGACATGCAGCGCAAATTGCTACAACGTGAAATCTTATGGATTGAACTTTTGGACTCATTGAGCCCTAGAGGCATGAATACAGAATTTGATTTGATGTGCTTGGTATAACACTTTTATCAACATGTTTTAATTACAATGGGATAGGTCATGAGGTACGCTGATAGCCATTGGTAATGCATATATCTAACATGTCTCTGACACTATGGTTTGTTGCCCTGTGTTGCTATACAAATGTGATAAATGTGTAGGGAGGGACTATGATCCTGTTATGCTTTACGGTATCTGGGAGATTGCTGTAAACAAGTTCTTGTGAAATCACTGTAATGAAACCAATTTAATACTGCAGAAGGCTTGGTGATGCCCTGTTGGACAATGGGGAATGAGTATACTAATGTTTTATCCCCAAATGTACCAACTTCGCATTCATTTACCACTTATGTGATTTTGGATGTACTTGTGAATACTAAGTTGTCCACCATGACACCAATCTAATACGGCTCTAAAAACAACAGTTTGTTGAAAACAGTATATTAGGGAAATTGAGTATGAACGGACCGATTACACTTGGTGGGACACGGGGCGTATTAAGCCCCTGTGACTATTGACTGTACACATGAATCAGACGCGTCATCGGGGCACCCCGTGGATTTTTTTTGAACCGTGGTAGTGCCCCCAGGCACATCCGCGGCTGAAGACTAGCCGTTTTTTCTGTAGCCGTCAGGCTTTAGTGCTTTGCCCTGATAAGTAGTCATTAATGCTGAGGGATCTGAGGCTATTTTTCCTGAGCCCTATATGTTATCTTGTTATCATACATGTGCTCCTAAGAACACCCATTAGACTCGATTTGGTTCATGTTAATTATCACTTACATGACCATACAACTAGCTTCATACTGTTCGGGACAACCTGACCTTGTTTGTCTTCGTAAACCAATCGGTCCGTATTAGACTGTGCTGGATGCAATCATGAGTGGAAGGAACGATGATTCCAGGAACCGTCTTTGGTTGTCTGGGGAACGACGCTTCACGTCGTTCCCCTACCAAGATGGCAGCCATCCGTGCTCCTGGCGCGCATGCACAGGGTAGCTAGGGTAGCTAGGGTGCCTGCGTGTATATACTTTTCTCCTACAGGTGAAAGTAAAGAACTTTACTAATTGGCAGCCTGATGGTTACACTAACTGAAGTGAGAGGCAACATCTGTAGGATCTGGAATCAAAATACAATTACAGCTGGGGAATCATAGACTAGGGTCCCACCAAAGGAACCTTGACTAGCAGCTCCCTCTTTCAGTGATAAAGTATCCCGTTGGGTCATTGACACCCCTTCAAGCCAATACCATGGCTGTGTCAATAGCCAAGAAGCAAAATGTTAACTAGTAGAGTAGAATATGTACCTGGTGCCAGAATAAAGCATTATTGACATTAATATATTCCAAAATGTAACTGGACAATGTCAACTTTTGAACCTGGTCAATTTCAAAATTAACATTCTCTGTTATTCTCTTATTATGGGAAATATATGTTTGAATAATTGGCCATGTTGTGCATGATATTTAATCTAAAGGTTTTCAGGGCAGTTAATAGAAGTCTTCCCAAATAACATAGGTGTATAGGCCAGGTTAGAATAGAGAACTAATGGCATCTCACTGTATGATCTCTTCATCTACATGTAGTACGTTATCATGGTCTTCCTGCATGTATTCTAAAAGGTCGGGTATTCTTTGCATTGCAGCTATGATCCGGCATACCTCTTCAGGAACATCCATGAAATCACCTTCAGACACTGGCAAGCACCTGCAATGCCATTTCAGAGGTCCAAACCTATGCACTATACTATTCCACATTTTGAAGTAGGCATGGATCTAGAACGCATGTAGTACTTCTGTGGTGTCACATATGTATTGAGAGCATTTCAGCCCGTGGGGACTCTCACCTGCTGGAACTGATCAAACACGAACAAAAGGCACAGAGAATTCTACCCCTATAGATAGGCACATGCAATGGTTCCAAATATGGTTGGCCATTATGTTTAATGTTAGAAGATGCATGGCGGCCACTTGTGGATGGTGATAACAGCGTTGTAATATAAATGGCCAAGACAATAGCGATATAAATGTCTTACATAGGAAACAACTTCTCTCTTGTCCAAATTGGACATAACATCCACAAGAATCCTACTTCGTAAAATGGATGCATTATGCAGAAGCTGGGAAGTTGACATTACAACAGGTAGTTTTCAGAACAACATCACAGGCTATGTGAATAGATCATGTGACCGTTTAGGGATCAATGCATTTTTCTAATTTTAAAAATTCAAATGGCAAATTGCAAATGACAAACTCAGTATCGTAACATCTATAAGATACTTGGGCGTGATGTTTAACAACTCTGTCTGCGAAACGGCATGGACTAACGATTTGACCAGTAGAACAATCAAACTCGGTCTACAAGGAGCAAAGATCAATCACAACTATGGGACATGTACTATTGCACCAGTAATGACATTCTATCTCCAGAAGGTCATTCTGACCATTGTGTTTGGTGCTGAAGCGGGTTGGAATCTAGATCACCGTCTATGGCAAAGATTGGAAGGCATCTTTTGGAAACGTGCACTGAGGCTTCCCCACTATATTCCCATATCGGCGTTAAGATATGAATTGGCACTCAATTCACTCCACATGACAGTCATTTGGAAATCTCTCTCCACCTTGAGGAAAATGTACTGTAGCCAAAAGATACCAGCATATAAAATATTCAAGATTGTAAATGACGAAATGCAATCCAAATTAATCCAAATCTGGAAACAAAAACTAGATGCAATTATGGAAGCAGCTAACATAAGTCGACCCGAGCTAATCAATCGTCCCCAACATGCTAAAAAAAACCGAGAAAAATGGGATTGGATTCAAAACATCGAAAAACGCATAGAACTCAAAACTGCTCTCCCACTATGCCCAGGAGAAATCAAACTGCATAAGCCACCAAAATACCTTTTAGACTGCCCTTCACGTAACCACAGGAACAGGTTCCTAAATTTCAGGCTAAATGCCCTAAACAATCAGGAAATGCTCTGGATAAGACGAAAGAAAGACATCACGGACAACAAATGCAGATTCTGTGGAACAGGAGAAACGGAGTCTTTAAAACACTTGATAATTGCCTGCAGAGGCACAACTAGCCAGTGGACTTTGCACTTGAATAGTTTCAAACCTCAGAACAATGACATGAATGAATGAATGGTGGACATACGTAAGTGCTGGTCAAAACATCAAGTTATCATGTAGGCTAATTGATTACCTAGATATGATTCTTTGTGAGAAAGCTTGTGCCTGATGAACGTCACCTGCATAAAATCAACAGTTTAATTATTAAGGACCCATAAGAACCACTAGCATTCTATAAACAATTACTGTGAATATTGTAACAAAAGTTTGATATTGATTTATTGAACTGTAGTTTTCTTACAATAAAAAAAATGTGTTCTCTTGCAGATGGAGGTGTGAACTTGATGCCTATGCAATATACAGAACTGATTACATTAGGAAAGCGTGCCATTGAATAGAAGTTAGCCTTCACTCTGATTAAATACGTATTGCTAGATGGAAGATTATGAAGGCTCTCATATTCTCCAATTTGGATAGCAATACAACCTGCATAATCTTACGGAAGGCAGAGTGTAACACGGCTGCTACAATGGCGCATGCTCCCTGGTCGGAGCATGTTCCTCTGAAATAAATGACTAATCGTTTTTTTCTTTTATGGGTACAGCAGTAGCAATTTTGCTGATCAAATCAAACTTGACCAAGTCCAAATAATGGACAATATCTTAGTGCTCCCAATCGGTACAGATAGTTAATGTTAATGTTGAAGGATACTTGTACCGTGCACTATCTCCACTGGCAGCTCTGAAAAAGGGAAAAGAGTCGGGGGGAGGAGGGTTATTGGGAATAAGCTGGAAAAGTGCTAGAGAGCAGTGATGTGCTGTTGGCAGCCTCAGCCCGGTGGGTCAATTGGCTGTGATTGGGTTGTTTATGGTTGGTAGTCATCGTGTGGTGTTGTGCGGGTCTATGTGTGGTTTGTTTTGTGTTGCAGTGTAGTGAAGTTTGTGCAGATTGTTGTGTTGTAGGCTTGTGGTTGTGTTTGGTTAGAGTTAGAGTTTGAGAGGTGTATGCAGAGGGGTGAAATTGTTAGTGGATTGGCTAATTGACATTGCTGTCCTTGCAATTATGTGTAGGTGTGATGCTTGCTATCATTCACTATTGAATCTGAGTGTGGCACTTGGTGATCTTAAATATCCTATCTGGATGTGAGGCACTTGGTAACATTCGCAGTTTCATTTAAGTGTGGCTCATGCTAACATTCACAATTCTATCTAGTTGCGACACAGGCTAAAGTTAAGCATTCCATCTAAGTTCATCTAAGTGTGGCACATGCTAACATTCACAATCCTATCTAGATGCGACGCAGATAGATATAACATGCTCATCCACCATTGCGGGTAAGTTCACTCTTGTGTGATAGAACATTATTTCTAATTGGTCTCCTTCTCTTTTGCCCACATGAGCCTCCAGCCGATAAGACAACTGCCATCACTGCATGGCAAACTCAGCTGCAACCTAGACCATGTGATATGATATGGCATTCATAATGCGCCTGTACACAAGTGTTCCTAGGCACGACAAGAAAAGGAGGGGGAAACAGAGGGAAGACAAAACAACGATCTCTCTAGGCCTTGTGTCATTCAGATCGTGCAAGCACAGGGGAGGGGAAGGGGAGAAGTGCAAAAGGGGGGATGGAGATCTGCAGGTATTCAGGAAGTGCAGCCAACGGCAGGCTCATAAGTGCAGAGAGAGGGGCCTGTAGGGTTACAGATACAGACCCCAAGTGCTGTGGGAGCCAAGAGGCAGTGCGAGGTGCAACTGGACAGTCAGGGAACTGGGCCCAAGTTCAGAGGGTGGCCAGGCGACCAGTGCGTGGACCAGACAGGTCATCAGCAGGGGAGAGGAAGAGAGAAAGCAGAAGCAAAGAGGAAGGTCTTGAGTTGCTTCCAGAACCAGAGATGGTTCTGCTCAAGTTTGAGAGAGGCAGGAAGGCTGTTCCAGAGGGAGGCCCCAGCTGCAAAAAGAGATCTTCCCCCAATTCTCTGCTTAGAAAAGCGACTGACCCTCAGAGAATTTGAGGTGGATGAGCAGAGAGCTCAAGATGGGAGATACTTAGGAAGAGAGAGTTGGAGGTAGTCTGGCCCAGGCTCCAGAAAGCCCTGTGGACAATGCAGAGGGTCTTGAACTTGATCCTTGCCGCCACTGGGAGCCAATGCAGAGATTTTAGAGCTGGAGAGATACGATCTCTGGGCTTGCGATTAAGGACAAGTCTTGCAGTCTTGTTCTGTATTAGTTGTAGAGGAAAGAGAGTAGAGGCAGGAATATTTAGAAAGAGGCTGTTGCAGTAGTCCAGCCTGGAGAAGACCAGAGCTCTGGAGACAGTGAGGTTCTGGGGCAAAGTGAGGAAATTAAGAACATCTCTTAGGAGGTGCAGCTGATAGTTCTTAGCCTCACAGGTAGGAGCAGGAAGAGGACTCAGAGTGGGTGGCCAGAGAGAGAGGGGAAAGGAGGGAGCTGGTGATTCAATGAGGAGGATCTCCCTCTTAAGGGCATTAAAGCAGAGATCATTGGTGGCACGCCACTCCTGAATGATACAAAGGGGGTTTGTCATGACGTCTGTGTTTCTGGGGTCTACTTCTTGAATGTAGTAACCCTAGACTTGTTCTGTCATGTAACTTACATGCAAATACATTCTGTATGTAGTAGTACTCATTAAATTGAGAGTGCAGACAAAAATAGAGGGTACAGCTTTTATTCTATTCGGCTGTTGATGCATTTCTTAGTCCTGCATTTGGAATATTTTTATGATTTTTTGTTGAGATCGAGTATATTAAGGATAGTTTGTTCTTAATATTCAGAGACCCTTAACAAAGCGAAATTGGCAACTGAATCAATTTGTGCAAAGCTAAAACAAAGTAGTGCTATGGGATTAATGTGTAACCACCACCTATAGTGACAAGTGATAGTACAAATACAAAATTCAACCAAACAGAAAGCAGTAAATGTTGTAACAATTGATTGTATAGAGCAAGGCTGGAGGGTGACCTAACAAATGGTCAACGTCTAGATGTAAATCAGGTGGTTGAAACAAGTTAGGAGGACCAAGTGGAACTTAATGGGGTGCTGGTCCTTAGATGTTTCAGCAAGATGCCTTCATCTTGGGCCTGGAGTAGCTCTCCCTAAAAGAGAGTTGAGGGGATTCTATTAGTGCCTGAAGTAATGGTCGAAAACTAGAAAACATGACATTAAAAGTTCCATGATTGTGGTACACCACAGGCAAAGTTAAGTTAAAAACCAGGGAAGCACGGGACTGACCTTGGGGGTGGTATCGCTAGGCGTAACATTGAATTGCTGGTTCATAGGTCTGCAGCAGGGTATGTATAATCCGTGCTTGTTAGGTGCAACATCAGGCTTCTGTAGGGTATAAAAAAAAATGGCAATGTATCCTATTGCGCATTATGTCTACAGAATGGAGCATGTGGTTGCTGTATAATCAGGCAGCTGAAGAAGCATAAAAATTGGTGCTCACCTATCCCAGTGTGCTCGTGGTGAGGAGTCACTGGAGGAAGCTAGTGGTGGTGAAGTTCGCACCTGCTAGAGGTATGAGGGGCAGTAGGTCGAGTGGGAGCTGAATTCCCAGTGTTAATCACCAATGGCCGCTCTCCTGTAGGGAGGAGACAAAAGGGCACAGAAGGAATTAAGATCTGGTGGCAGGAGGAGGCTTGGTGTTTAGTTACCTGGAATCAGTGTCCGGAGCGGGAAGTAGGTATCCTGTAGAGCCGTTGTGTCATGAAGCGGCTGGGGTAATTAAATTACTCAATGAAGAAGGAAATTACAAAAAACTCAGGAAAGATCCCACAGCAGATATCAAGCACAAAATCCAGGAAGTGACAAGATATGCATTAGTGTGTTCTTTTTTTTTCTCAAAAAACTGTTTACAACTTTCAATGACATGCAATAGCAACAGCCAGTATTACTGTACAATAGTACATTTCCGTTTGTGAACTATATATTGGCAAAGTTCATATTCAAAGCAACATCACAATAAAATTATATTAAGGTTCTAAAAGCTCTAATTTTGGGTCAAAATGGTAATAGTATGTTCATATATTTGAATGCAAGCAAGTAGAGCGTGATTCCGGTTTCAAGTGCCAGTTCTGCACGCATCCATTGTACATACAGCCTACACCCCAACTGAGCCCGAAACCAGCCCCATCCTCGCAATTACCATGTGGACCCTCGTTCCCTGCGCTCCCTTCTTTCCCCTGGCCCTTGTCCACCTGGCCTCCCCTTAGCACTTGCTTAGCTCTCCTAACTCCGCAGCACTTGCATGCTCTTCCCTTCCCACCTTAGCATTAACGCATTTCACTCTGACTGGCACCCACCTCCCCACTCCCCTGCACTTCTTGTTACTGCACTTGCACGTTCTGAATGACACAAGACCTAATAAGACCGTTTTTTTATTCTTCATCCCTGTTCCCCCGCCTCCTCTTTTGTCTTGTGGCACCTTGAAACACCAGTTGCTGTATTGGCGCATTATAAACAAAGACGTTTTTATGGGAGGGCAAAAGGGGCCCTTGCCCATGGCCCCCACCTTAGAGGGGGTACCCACAAGGCTGCCTGATGAAAAGTAAGATTCCATTGTTCACCAGACATAAATAGCACATGCCAGGAGATTGTATGGCATGCTTCTAAGGCGCTAAACCTATTGCCTGTCTGTTTTGACAAGTACATTCTGCTTTGATCAATTAATCATGTAATGTTTTCTGTGTTCACTGTGGAATACATGATTTGTTTGTTCCGTAGGGCACAACTTCTGTAGCATTCTTTCCTTCCTGTGGGAATTATGTTGATCATGTGCAATAGCCAAAGTTGAAATTCATATTGATAAATTGAGTGCGACAATGGTTCAGAAGTTAGCTCATTGTGTTAAGCACTCATTGCAGAGATATGTGTTCATATGAAAGATTAGAAGAGCACATTCCAGCAAGACTGGCTGAACCTTTCCTATGTCTGAAGTTTATAAACATACCTGCATATGTACTTGGTTTTGCAGCATAAGATGTGCTATTATCAGCAATGTTCCTGCACCAGATAGGGGTTGCTATAAAAACTAACATGTCATTCGTATGTTGAAGGTCTAGAAATTGGTTTGTTCAGATGGGGTGTTCTAAAACCTAGGCAATCCCCTCCAAAGATGAGCATAAACTATTGGTCCAAGAGGTGAATAAGTATCCAAATTCAAGACTGTGGATCCAAAGTGCTCATGCTTGTATCCTGGCTTTGCAAGCAGACGATACAGTGATCCTTATCAAATAATATCATATCTCTTGCATTACTGTGCTGTCTTCTGTGAGATTTGCCTTCTTGCATGCTGGGGGCATCGTTTAATTCATTACTTTATATGTCTTCTTATGTAGGCCATTTGAGTGGAAGGGGTGGTAGACGGAGAGAACGGACCAGATGTTGTAGGTCTTGGGCAACCATATTTTTAGGTCTGCTCGTTTAACACAAAAAACGTTTTGCTTTTTGTATAAAAGTCAAAGGTTTTTCTGCATGTTTATGAATGACAATTTCACAAGCCATTGATTTGGAAGTATTTAAAGCTTAAAAGTACAAAAGCCATACCTAGATTAAATATGTTAAATCACATTGATTGGTATGCTGGTACATATATACTTCCCTTGATGATGGAGAGAATGAAGCTAAAATCCTTCCCATTTTGCGTAACACCCTTTTTGTAATATTTTGGTTTTGTAATATTTTGGTTTTAAAAATTGTCAGGTTTGGAAATACGATTTGGTTATTTTGCAAGTCAGTTTTATAGAATGAGATTTTTTCAGTACATGGTAAGAGGTGGAAAAGAAAGTGTTCAAATGCAGAAATTGCATAGTTGGCACAAATCCCAGCTTCACCGCTTAAGCAACGTGTGATCCTGGGCATCTCATTTAATCTTTTATTGACTAACCTCTTAGAATTGCCAGTATCTAGACCTTTCAAAATTATCAGCCCTTCAGAGTGATTTCCTTCTCAGGGTATGATCTTCATAAAAGCTTCACTCATGGTTTCACTGGCTACAGGGTTGCTTCCACTATAATAGTGAGCATTGATATACTGCACCCCACAGGCACTTGTTCCCTTGATCTTTATTGGCAACACTATTTGAAAACCATGTCCCACTTCTAATCTAAGTCTTTCTGGATAGAGACACTTTCCTGGTAGCTTCTTTTCTGCATTTGCTTTCCATGCCATGCTATGTGTAGCTTTCTCCGTCCTTACAATTTGTCTACTCTATCCGTGCTTGAGCACTTTTGCATTCTCTGAGGCAGCTAATGTGAGTTCTCTGTCTATTCTGGGTTACATGCACCTTTTACATACAGTCCTGCATTAATACTACAGGCTGCATACCTTCTCGGATGCTATTGATAAAAAGTATCCTGTTTCTATACTAGAAGAGAAGTAACCTCTTCGTAGAATGCTAAAGTTGGCCTTCAAATGCTACTTGATTATCATTCTGGTTAGAGCAAGAATGAAGAAGAGGGCAAGGGGACGTAAAGGGAGTAAACAGTCTTATTTTGAATGCTGAGAGGCAGCATATCAACCTATAGGTTATGATCACAGCGGGGGGAGGGTGCCACCAGATATTCTTGATCACTTAATTCCTTTGGTTTGGTGGGGGGCAAAGATGTCCATGCCCAGGGCCCCAAAAATGCTTAAGATGGCCCTGATTATAAATACCCAATAAATAAATAAATAAATACATACATAAATAAATCTTCCAGTATAAGAGAGAGATGCTACAATTGCCTGCGGACTGCAACCATGATGTTTTAAAAACGAACAGCTTCAAATATCACCTGCCCTATTATAGGTAACATATCTGCAAGATCTCCTGAACTTTTTTTGCTTCAACAAGCAAACTTGGCTTCCTGTCTAATCTACATGTCATTCTCACAATTTTCCTTTCAGCAGATATGGCCAGAGTATCACCCCAAATCATATGGCCATTTAGCCTTTTGTGCATAACCGTAGTACATATTTTTCCTGTATTAGGTAGGAAGGTTTCAACGCTGGATCAGTCTGACAAAACAGACTATGAATATGAGGGTGCCTATTGGAGGATCGACCCACAGAAATACGCATATGCTTTCAGGACTTCAGCAGCCCTTTCTTCGGATGTAAATTATCAGCATTAACAAGGATTCCGAGAAAGACGTTCTACTTCAATGTTTTGTAGTTCAGCACAGCCTGGGTAAAACAAAACAAACATGTTGACAGAGTGCATGTGGCAGATACATATGTGTAGCATTAACATTTTGAAACTTCAGATACAAGACACTGGAATGATGGATGCAACAAGATGACTTCTGCTCGCGTGGAGTATAAGGGTAGTGGCTAAACCACCTACTCAGCCCCCACAATTCTAGAAACCAACGAAGCTCTCAATCATACAGTTAAAACCGGCCCATCTGAGAGATATACTTCCTTTGTCTTTTTTAGCATGGTGGGCTGAGGGAAGGCTATATTCTCTGAAGGGGTGTGAATGTGGGTCAGTAGCAACCCAATCAGCAACAGTAACACAGTTCCATAATACAAGAATTTTCAATCAAGGTTCTACAAAATGTTTTACGTTTAATTACACAAATCAGTTGTACACTCAACTATCAAAAACAATACAAAAACCCACCTCTGTAAAGGAAAGGCAGAGAAATGCAGAATGAAATGATGCACCACTCAGGGTGTGAAGAAAAACAGGGAAGAAATGCAACAAGGATATCAAAAAGGATATATATTAACGGTGCAAGAGAGATTTATCCAGTATCTAGGGCCCCAAATGGTGGACCAGGGGGACATGGTCAGTTCAAAGTAACATATTGCAAGTTTAGGTGGCTTGAGAGTGTCGAGCCAGCAGGGGCGTTGCTAGGGGGAGGGCTAAGGGGGCTATAGCCCCTGATCTTTTGGTTGTAGCCCCGGATAGAATCTCAGGAGCTACAGCCAAAAGACTAGCTAGCCCCCAGTCCCAACAGTTCTGACATCAGCTTAGCCCCAGGTCTTTTCCAGACCTAGCAACTCCCCTGCGAGCCAGTCTTCGGGTTGTTGTGCCTGTGGGTCAAACTGAGTTCGGAGGGAACAAGTTGTGTTAACCCCAGGCAGCGTGTCAGCACTAAGTCATATTCAATGGGGTGATCTGTGCGGTTCAAGGTGGTATAGAGCGCTGCATGTCAAATGGTGCACCTGGAGAAGTTTGATGATTGATAATAGTATGAAATGATGAGTAACGATAGTTCAAGTAAATGAGTGACACAAGGATTCAGCTGTTCGAGTCTAGCTGCAATGCTAAGTCCTGATGCCAAAGGCAGCATCAGCGGATCATTCTGGTTCAAATTCAGCGAACATGGTTCAAATGTGGTGAACATGGCTCAAATATGGCTTGATCGATTCAATGCAGTGGAAACAGGGATTGTCACTATTCTGGCACTCAGGATGCTCTGAGACCCATTTCAGGGGGATGTAGGGCAGGGTGGGACCCTTTAGTTTCTACACTTAGTTTAGGGAGGTTTACAAGCAGAATGCTGGTCCTAGGGCTCATCACCAGTCACCTCCAATGTGGTTAGGCAGCAGAGAATGCCTCCTCCTCCTTGGAGTACTCCTTCACCTCAATTACCAAGGGGTTTGGAAAGATCAACTCTCCCAAAAGAGATCCATATGAATTCTTTCTTGACCCATGGATGGCCCAAAATAATTAAATCAAAGAAGGCTAATGTCACAAGTGATTGGATAAAAGCAGGCTGGCATTAAGGGGTCCATTCCCTGTGTTTGTGACAAGTGGTCTTTGTCTTCTTGCATCATACCCAAAGTGCTTTGACCTAGAGGAAGCAGAGGAAACAGAAATTAACGAATGTACAGAAAGAAGCAAATGAGTGGAATCCTTCATAACTGTGTTGAGCTCCCTCTGAATATACCAGTCGTTCCCCCTTCTCAGACCCATACAATCAAAGGCACTTTTGTTTGCACTACATGGGTGTGAAACTAGTCTTTTTGTTCAGGGTATGTCCTTTGATTCCTGTTTCCCAACACAACTCCTGCTAAGGCACTGCCCTGCTAGAGTGAGGTTTTGACCTCTGAAAGGATGAAAAGGGAGGCAGCTACCACTGGTGCTGGCCCTGCGGGGTGCATCAGAGACCACCCATCCAGAAAATTACACACAGCATGTACATGGCTGGCCTGGGCTCACTCTGAATGCATCCTCTGTGCTGAAGTGACTTTGCTGTCACCCCAGCTGTCAAGAGGGCACCTGTGACCTTTATCCCTGCTCTGTTCCACAGGAGAGCAGGCACTGCAGACCAGGACACTAATGCAGCAGGGCTTGGTTGTACACTGCATTTTTTGGTGAAAGGGGGATCTGGTTAGCAGACTACCCTTTCAGAAGCAGAATTACCTGCTTCATTTTATCATTACATTTTTTCTTGTTTTAAACCAGGACTTTTATAGCTTGTTAGTTGGCAAATCTTCTCACTAACATATTTTGAAAACCTCACAGAACTATATTAGGGAAGAAAATAATGGTATCCTTGCGAGGTCAGCGTGATAGGCAACCTATGTCGACTCGACACCGCTACTTGAGGTCAGGGAAAATCACGAAGCAAGTTCAATTTCTACTGGAAAAACTCTTAGAGTGGTCTCTTTGCTACTGTCCTGAATCCATGCAGTCATTTCCCTGGGTGTCACCAATACCTTTTCCAATCATATGATGTAAATACAATGTTATATCATGGAAATGCCAGGCAAATATTGGTAATACCTGGGCATGCAATGGCAATAACTGACACATGGCATGTGTAACCAGGCATATGATGCTAGTGCCTGGCAAAAGTGTATGTGGACCTTACATGCCAGCAAGCACAGCATATTTTGCAGCATTTTTACAGTAAAACTGGGTTAATATACTTTGACCCCCCAGGCTCAAAATGTACCTGTTTGATGTTTTGGGAAATGTTAGAGCTCATGCTACCACTCTCGAATGTGTGATCTCTCTGGCAACCCTAATATCACACATTTTGTTTATCACCTATATGCCCCATTTCCTGAATGCAATTATTGCCACTAGCCATAGTGCCCATCCCAAGCTGGCGACACTCATATGGGAGAACGTGTGGTCAGCTGGTTCTGCACTGTGCCTTTTCAGACTTTTCAACTCATTGAATAATGTAAGATGGAAAAGTCACTTGTGTTGATTTCGACAGGGCCCTCAATTTTTCACAATAGTGTTTCTTTTATTATAATTTCACACTGCACACATTACTTCAGTTCAAAGAAGGGATGCAAACTCCATTCCGCTTTAACAAAAGCTGTCGTTTCTTATCCTATGTGCTCTAAGCTTCAGGCATCTGCTTTGGTGGTGCACTAAATCATTCTTCTTGAATAATCTGCTACTTTGTCATGCAGGGCACAGGTGTTAAGCAGGAGAGGTGATGGGGTGGAACAATAATCATACAGGAGTCACACAGGACCACAGGAAGTGACATCAGAGAACGTGGAGCCACAGAAAAGTAACTGCAGCCTTTGGACGAATTCACTTGATTGGCAGAAGAAAATGTTTTCTCTTCTGCTCTACAGAAGAAACCTGCATAGACAGTAAATTATTAGAAGGACATCCTGCATTCCACTTAAACCAAGTAAAGTTGACATACTACTGCCCACTTTTCTCATATAGGGACATGCATTGGTGATTCACACTCTGGCTACAGACTCCTCGCTATGTTGGACTCTTGGGACAAGATCTTTTCTACCCTACTGTTGAAGCAACCTAATACCTGGCCTGAGGTATCGGGTCATCTCCATCGCTGCCAAACTGGGTTCCGTAGCAGTCTTAAACTCTTCACAACAACTGTGCTGTGTAGCTCCTACTGGCTGATATGATAGCCTCCAAGCAAGAGATATTTATGTGCTTTGTGGACTATTAATGGACGTTTTATACCGTCTGTCGGGATAGGCTCTGGCACAAACTCTTAAAATGAGTCTTGGACCCAGTTCTTCTTCACTTTATCAAGGACTTGCACAGTGAGACTGTGGTATCTATTTGCCTCACACAGGAGGGGGCCCTGTCTGACACCATAAAAACCAACAACGGCCTGAAATAAGTGATGTGCCCTAGCTCCATTACTTTACAACCTTTATACGTAGATTTAGACCTTTCTTTGCAGAGTATCAGAACGTTTCTGCCCAAGCTTGGGCGTGTTGCTATCCCCTGGCTAATATATGTGGACATTCCATCCTTGTGGACAGCACACAAATTGGGCTCCAATGAGCCGTCAGCATTTGAGGGGAATATGCTGGCACAAATAACCTTCTAATAAATCCTTCAAAGACAAAGGTTATGGTGTTGGGTAGCAAGCATAAACGACGGCCCCATATGTGTGATCATTGAATGGTACAAAAGTTAGAGGTAGTGGAAGGGTATACATACCTGGGCTTTCCCATCCGCTCTAACACACCAGTGCGATTCTATAGAGAAGTTGTTTCCTGTCGCATCATCAGGAAATGGCACTTGTAAGCTTTGTGTCTAGTTCAGGCGGGAACAACACTGAGGGTTTGATTAGGCTATACCAGAGCAGCATAATTCCAGCACTGATTTACGGCTTGGAGCTCTTAGCTGTGGGACAAGTGGCCTGGTTAGAGACCCTAGAGGGGAAGTTATTATTACGGTCTATCCTGAATGTTCCTAAAACCATCCCTGTTGAAGCCTTAAGACTTGAGCTGGGGCTCCGGTCTCTTGGGCCCACTGGCCACTTAAGCAATGTAAAATTTACTGCGTCCTGAGATTGTGCTCCTTGGATGACCACAATCTACTGAGTTTGGTAGCACGCGGCCTTGGGGCCGCCACTGTGAATCCTTTTTTAGCCACATTGAGGAAGACGGTGGAGTCACATTATGAGGAAATAGTTTTCAGGCTCTCGCTGTTAACGGACACGCCCAATTACCTGAATCTACTGAAGTGGAAAAATGGGGAGTGGGATAGAAGTATTTCCATTAATAAACTTGCCCAGAAAAGGCGATACATAGAATGCACCCAGCAGTCATTTAAAATTGATGGTCCTTGTTGCTACACAACCAGACCCTGCTCCCAAAAAATTAGAGCATTTGTGGTATACCTATGCTTGTGCATTGTTCCAACGCATGAATACATTGGGTTCTGGTTTGCAGTTGCCCAGGAAGAGCGGCTCTGCTCGCTGTGTTCTAGTCACATCAAATCCAGCCGACACGTTCTGACCTAATGAGGTATCCTTGCACAGACATACAACAGGGCATACTCTAATTTTGTATTGTACCTGAAAAGTGTCCAGAGTGACCAATTTTGGTCCTTGCTATGTGGAGCCAACTCTCTTGTTGTCACAGGGGCTGGCTACTATGCATGGAAGGAGGCTGCAAAACGTTTGGTCGGTGCGGTATGATGGGCACTTATACAGGACGATAGATAACTAATACAACGTTCGGTTCCTCTGGGTCATGCATGTGTTATGTTTATGTTGGTTTTGGTTTTTACCCCAAGAGACCCCATCCGATGAAATTTGGAATAATGCAATTGTTTTAGGTTACACTTTTATCTGTTTTTGTGCTATTTATTCTTGACATTTTTCAATTGATGAAATATGGAATACTGTAACCGCTATTGATGATTTTATGTTGAATGTTCTTACCTAACAGTGCAATTTTATTCATGTGTGATGTATTTATAAAAATAGTGTTAAGGTTATTTTCTTTAACCAAAATGCACTAATAAAAAAAGGGAAAAACAAATTCACACGTATTTTTAAAAGAAATATGAAAAGCCAATCTGTAGCGTTCTACACATCCTGGCTTTTAGCTACTGTCATTTTGAATTCATGTAATGTACTTGTAATGTTATTTCCCCTTTATAAATGTAGAGCCACAAACACCAGAATGCAAAGTGATGTAGGTATAACAGCTGGGACTGTTTGAACAGCTTACACAGAATAGGAAGAACTTGAGCTGTCTGTAAACTGCACTGCTACTTTAATGAAATAAAGTACACTCCAAAACATCCTGTGATAAGTCATCTGCTTTTAACCATTTCTGTATATAGCCAAGGAGCTTGTTATTATGCATGATAAAATGAATCTTGCAGTTCAAGTTAAACACGTCCTTTTAGATGAGAAACAAGCGGACACCATTGAAATGCAAAAGACAGCTTTAAACAGTGTATTATTTTTTATTAAGAGTTTTTTTTCTTGTATGCATGCAAATACTGAACAGACAATTGAAAGCAGTGTCTGGCTTGGCCTTTCCCCTCACCAGGCCTAAGTGGGTTGGAGTTACTCACTAATTACAGGAGTGGAACTTCAACCACTCATGAAAAAAGTTGGCCTCTGCTCTAGGCCCTCGTGCTGTGGCAACATCAATTTAAAGGCAATTCATTTGTTGGCTCAGTTATGTAATGTAAACATGTTGGACTTGTTAGTTTAGCTTTATTAACAATGAGCCAAGTGGCACCACACCTTCATCACGACCAAGGGAGATCACCGGGGCTCACGTGTCCGGACTGGAGAACCTGGAAGAACACAGAAGTGCTCTGTTGCTTCTCGAAGACAGGCCCGTGCTCAATAAACACAATACAAATAATAATAATAATAATAGTAATAATAATACACGTAGGTCTATGCATATGCAAGAACGTTAACAGGCCTATCATTTCAGATAAAACAAATGATTTCTTCAGGTACAAAGGTGACACAAAAGATAAAGAACCGAAAAGTAAAACATTTTTAGGCCAGTGGTCTAGTGAGAATGAAAGGAGCGAAAAGGGGACAATCTCCATCCTACTAGAAGATTCTGATCATAGAGTCAAATCCGAACTTGGAGACAGTGCCAACAATTGGAAAAAGACAGGATGATGCATAGCATCTCACACTCAGGTACTAGAAAATCACCCATGCGAGGTGTCAGGCAGAGTGGCTAGAATGAGTAGGCCATTCATGCAGGCAACACAACGTCTTACTATACGTTTAAGTCACTACTTGCATTGAGTGACTACAGACGGACTTCCAGATAGAACAAAAGGATGAGTTCAAAAGCTGTCAAATTTAACGAAGCAGCGCCATAGAAATGCCTGGTCCTCAACGGTGTGGCATCAAATTAGTTTAACATAAAATGAACTCAGTGCAGGCAAATCATTGCCGGGAGAATATCTCACAAGAAGAGGAGAGAAGGGAGCTGGCAAAAGGGCAACCGTTCTAGGGGCTGGTGGGGGGGAGGGGGTAATGCAGAGAACAAATGGTGAGTGGCAGCCGTAGCCAAATGGGAAGTTCGCTGTTGTTTTTATTTAAGTGGTCAATAGACTTTCTATTCATTCCAGTGATTTCTAAAACAGAAGGAAAAAAGAAACTGAACAATACGGTCGCACAGAGGTCTGGTAATGACAAAAACGTTGTGTTCCATGGGCAAAGTAGGTCAATGTGTGCGAGGGAGAGGAACACACGAGTCAAAATGGCATGTGATTCAGCGAAGGAGAGAAGTCATTAGAGAGTGTTAGGTTAAGCTGCTGCCTGCAGAACACAATGAAACCTGAATAGCATGTAAAAGGAGAGTGGCGGCTCAAAACCCTCCGTTCATCAGTAATTGCAGGCAAATAATAGTGTAAATGCAATGTATCTGGAAGTTAGTGCATGTAGTCCGGTACAGATGGAGGTGATAGTATTGCTGAGCAAAATATGGGAGCTATGAGACTTTCATTATGCTCCATATCCTGTCAGGGCCGCTCAGTCGATGGCCGGGGTCGCGACAAGGTCCGGCCATGTGGCACGGCCAGGCCTGGCTTCTGTTACGGGTGACCCTCCCAATGTGTATTGCCCCTTTAAGGGGATGTGTTCCTCCCACGTGTGTTGCCCCTTTAAGAGGGGCCATGACTGTGTCATGGCCCAAGCTAATAAAAGGAGCTCCTGCAGGCACGTGAGACAGAGCGGCTGCAGACTCCCAAAGAGGAACGACTGAGTCCGTGTCTCATTATCCATGTAGGCCCCAGGCCTACACGTGGAGGCGCAGGCCTGCACGCCCAGACACTGAGGGACCCGCATGCCAGGATGGCAGTCGAGGTTCCCTCGGTCAGAGGCCTGGCAGGCTGTGACCCCACGCCAGGGTGCCAGAGGCCCTGGCACCCGGGGCCCTGCCGGATGTCCATGGCAGGCCCCCACCCACACACCTAGTGGGACAGCACGGCGCTAGCCGAGATAGCGCCCAGGGGCGCCTGCCGGATGACCATGGCAGGCGACCCCCAACAATGGCGACGAGGACCACGAGCCCGCGTTGAACTTTTCCGCCAGTGAGTGGAAAGGGGGAGGAAGAGGAGTATCAAGCCCCACCGCGGTATCGCGTGGCCTGCGCCGCACCGCCGTGACATGGCCGGTGTAGGCCCAGGCTGCCCTGCGGTGAGGTGCACTGGAAGAGGAGCGTCCGGTCCTACCGCGGTTTCGCGTGGCCTGCGCCTCGCCGCCGTGGCATGGGCGAGGGAGGCCCGGGCTACCCCGCGGTGGGATTCACACCTGGCGGCGCTCTGCCGCAATGAAGACAACGGAGGGAGCCGTTTTCCCCAACCTTGTGGAGGTGGTCTGATCCGCGGCGTCGGCCGCGTGAAGATGCATATGCTGGCGGCACCGTGCCAGCTGATGCACTCTCCTCGTGAGGACAAGTATGGCGGCGAAGCTGGCCACGGACGTGGGGAGACAGAGCCTCGCCCCGCCTTCAGGCCCCACCATCAGGGCCCACGAGGGGGCTGGACGGTGCTCCGAGAACCGGAGCAAAGAAAACAAAAGAGAAGACGGACGAAGCGAAGGCGGCTGTCCACCCCTCCCCCGCGGGGAGGAATGGCTGCCGGCTGCCCGGTAGGGACGATGTCTTTCCCCGCCTCCACCCCTCGGGAGCCGTAACAAAGAGGTGAGCTGAGTGCCCCTCCCCCACCCGCGTGGACGCTAAAAAAAAAAAAAAAAAAAGGATGAAAGAAAGGGGGAGTCGCCAAACAGCTGCCGCGCCCCCCCCAGAGACGGCCCCAACATCCACCCGGGCCCTAAAGAAAAAAATAAAAAAAAAAATAAAAAAAAAAGAAAAATAAATACAACAATGAAAATGGCGTCGAAGGAAAGCGGCGTCGGCCGCGTGAGCTGCCGCTGGCCCCCGCCGCGGTGTGGAAGAAAATCCCTAAGGGAGGGTGCCTGCCCGCAATACAAACCCCGCCCGGAGAAGGTGAGGCCGCATCTTCCCCCAGGAAGGAGAGGGCCCATGGAGGGGAAGGCAAGGTGAGGCCGCATCTTCCCCCAGGAAGGAGAGGGCCCATGGAGGGGAAGGCAAGGTGAGGCCGCATCTTCCCCCAGGAAGGAGAGGGCTCATGGAGGGGAAGGCCTCAAAGGAAGACAAATTACTAAAAGTAACTGCGGCGCCAGTCATCGGCGCAGTGGGGCGTGAAGTGACGGCTCTTCAGTAATCCCGGGCCCCCCTGGCAAGTCGTGGAGGGCAGGATGGTCCAATGGAACTTCGGGGACACGAGTAATGAAGGGAAGTGCTGTGTCCTGCACCGGTGGTCACCTCCATGCACAGTGCCAGCAAGAAAACAAGAAGGGAAGTGACGGCGGTCATGTGGCAGTGCATGGAGAATCTAAATGCATCAAAAGCGCAGACGCCTGCCTCGGGAACGGAGTAAGACTCGGGCGCCTGCCGACACCATTCGCAGAACCCCGCTGTCGACATCAAACTGTCACGGGTGTCCCACGGCCACGGGCGCGCCGTACTGCCGGAAGAACAAGTGGCCTCGGCGCACAAACGGTGGCAATTTGCTGATCGACACTCCTCAGAACTTCAAGCCAGGACATTTCAGCATCCGGCGCCCAGCACCATGGACATTTTAGTGACAGGGCCAGAGGAAGATAGATCACCCTGACAACGAAGATGTCTTGCCGGCCCCGCAGACGGCCTCGACACCCTCCCACCAAGATCCCCTACTGGAACATCGGAGGATCAAGGAGCTGGTGGCCCTGCCGGCCTGCTAGCATCACCCAGGGCCCCACAAGGACTTGCTCCGGCCTGGAGCCGTGAAAGAAGAGCCCTACCCCATCATGGCCAACAAGGGACAAGGGGCCGCCCACACCACGTCCGGCGCCGCGGTGCCAGCCTCGTCCAGTCAGGAGTGGTGCACTACCACAGGTGCATGCTCCGGCCTGAGGAAGAGATGACCCCAGTACACCATAGGGGGCCACTGGATAGCCATGTTGTGATCAACCGGGGACTTCCACCCTCATGTTCATCAGAACCCGAGTGGGAACAGATCAGCATCCCACGCCCTGTGCAGTGTACTCCGGATCGTTTCATTGTCCTAATCCCTGGGCATTGTACACCGGGATGTCAGCATCATCGAGTGCGAGGACAAACCGACATGGAGGATTCTGTGCCCGCCCTGCAAGGGGACTCGACGTCTTGCCACGGAAGTCCCCACTGGACCACCTGAGGGCCAAGGAGTGGAGGTTGACCGTGACACTCCCATGAAGAGGTGGTGCACTGGGCAGGTCGGGGTGAGGCCATTCAATCCAGCGGAATGTGAGCGATCACGTATGCCATGTCGGCACAGCACTAGCGGCTGGGCAGTAGCAATCCGCCGGCACCACAGCGATGCCAGCCAGACAAGGAAGGGGCACGGTGACAACAAGGACAAGGGGAGGTCGACCTGCAGTGAGGTGGTCACCTCCCGGCACAGTGCCAGCAGAACACAGCGGAACAAGAGCCACCCGGCCTGCCAGACTGGTGGGCTCAGACAGCGGGTCGCCAAGGACACCCTGCATGCTACGACATCGAAGGTCTGTGTGACTTACCAGCAAACCAGAAAGCCCTGGACCCCAACCCTAGGGGTCAGTACGTCAGGATAGAAGGGAGTAGCAGCTCAGCTTGAGGGTTTGTGCGCCCGTGTGCGGTCCGGGTGGAAGGAGACACTTCGGACCGGGGAACATCGCCGGAGAAGGGGCAGGTGATGACCGATCACCCCGTGCCCGATCAACAGCACCGTGCCCCGCCAACAGCCAAAGGAGAAGCGGAATGACTAGTGACCGGTGTCCCGCGGATCGGCTATGAACATCAGGGAACGAGGCCGATGTGGCCCCTGGTACCCCCAGGTGCGGCTTTGCCGGCCATGGACTGTACTGTCACATGACCTGGACCCGGGAAGTGAATCCTGAGCTGATGCCAGTAGTAGGCGAGATGACATCCTGCGGTCCTACGATTGCGTAAAGAGGACCCTGTAATCTGGTGCAGTGCCGCTGTGGACCTGTCTATTACTAACATGCTTAGAGTGGTCTCCGTAGTGAGCCATAAGGTGAAGCGGTGGCCCCGCATATATGGGGCGTACATAGCGCCAGCCGCATATGGTGTTTTGTTAATGGTTGCAAGTTCTAACCCCAGGTTAATAAAGGGTTTGTAAACTGTGGGGAAAGGCCTACATTCCACGGGTAGCTCACCCCGCAACTGTTTTCCCCACGGAGAAGTGTTTGGTGTGAGGTTTGTTATCATTTTGAGTCATTATGCAGGTGGCCGTGTCATAGCTTAGAATGTGGTTGTTTCAGCAGGGTCTGAAGCAAGAAGTAGTTTGTCGCTCTGTAACCACGGGGACGCAAGTATGTGTCAGCCATGTTTGTTTGTTTGTTATGAAAAAGGAGGAGTGTTACGGGTGACCCTCCCAATGTGTATTGCCCCTTTAAGGGGATGTGTTCCTCCCACGTGTGTTGCCCCTTTAAGAGGGGCCATGACTGTGTCATGGCCCAAGCTAATAAAAGGAGCTCCTGCAGGCACGTGAGACAGAGCGGCTGCAGACTCCCAAAGAGGAACGACTGAGTCCGTGTCTCATTATCCATGTAGGCCCCAGGCCTACACGTGGAGGCGCAGGCCTGCACGCCCAGACACTGAGGGACCCGCATGCCAGGATGGCAGTCGAGGTTCCCTCGGTCAGAGGCCTGGCAGGCTGTGACCCCACGCCAGGGTGCCAGAGGCCCTGGCACCCGGGGCCCTGCCGGATGTCCATGGCAGGCCCCCACCCACACACCTAGTGGGACAGCACGGCGCTAGCCGAGATAGCGCCCAGGGGCGCCTGCCGGATGACCATGGCAGGCGACCCCCAACAGCTTCTAGGGCACACGACGCCAGAGGGGCCGGCGAGTTTAAGAAAAAAGAAAAAAGGGGTTTTCTTTTATTTCTTCTTGTTTCCATGTGCTCTGACCAAGGAGGCTACTGAGGAGTGCCGTATTGCCACGCACTATGGTCTGAAGGAGCTGGGGGAGAAAGCTGGTGTTGTGCTAATACCCACCTACCGGGCCCTTCAACGCAAGGGTGCTTGTGCGATCTGGCCCAGGTCCACAGGGTGGCTCTGGTTAAAGAGGGCAGAGCAGACCAGTTCAGTTTTTCGGCTACGTCAGTGGGTATGACCCCCGGCTATTTTTGCCAGCGAGATGTGCTGTTAGCCTGCCTGCCACAGCTTTCATCCTTGGGAGTGCTTGTGCAGTGTGGTCCAGGGGCCCCACGGCTACCAGGTTAAAGAGGGAATGCACAGAGATGGAGAGAGAGAGAGAGGAAGGACAGAGACCACATGTCCCGTGAGAATAGGGAAGCTAGCAGTAATGTTTTGTTTAGTAAGCCTGGGCCAAGTAATATGCCAGGGCCCAGTCAGAGGGCGAGCAACGTTCCAGCACCTAGACAGGGAGTGCCTGTTTCATAGTCCACCCAGTACCAGAGTTTGAAATGAAAGGCAGTACTACATCCCTACATCCCTGGGGGCCAACTGGGCGCATTGGCTAGAGAGACTGGACATGTTCTTTCAGGCGGCTGAGATAGTGGATGGCGCTAAAAGAAGGACCCTACTGCTATTTTGTACCGCCATTGACGTCCATAAACTCTATAAGACACTGCTCCTAGGAGCTGGAACATATCAAGATGTGAGAAAGGTGCTAACAGAATATTTTGAGCCAATGGTAAACATTGACATTGAATGGTTTCGGCTGTGGCAAGCGGCCCAAGGCCCAGATGAGTCCCTTAACTCATTTTACACGTGACTCTGCATGCTGGCTGCTAATTGTGCCTTCCTGGATGAGGAAGGTGAGCTCCGAGGCCAAATAATCCAGGCATGCCACTCCAACAAGCTGGGCACCCAGATCTTCAAAGAGTCTGGGATGGCCCTCTCAAGGATGTTAAAGCTGGGAAGAGCCTGGGAGGTGCTAGCAAGAGGTTGCTATGATGGAGGATGCTAGCAAGAGGTTGAAGGTAGGTCAAGCATATGTTGTCCAAGTGCTGAATAAGAAGAGCGGAGTGGGAAGTGTTGCAGTCCCGAAAATGGGAATGGAAGAAGCGCCCCCTCTGCCATGTGATTACTGTGGCGGAGTGATGCGCATTGTCAGAGGGTGTCCGGCAATACGGTGGCAGTGCATGCAATGCCACAAGTCAGGGCACTTTGCTGCACTCTGTAAGACACCGTGGCCATACATAAATGTCACCAAGATGCAGATCCAAGGAAGGACCGGCACGCTAAGGCTACTGTCCATATAACAACCAGTGCCAAGCAACAGGCCTTGTCCGGAGGTGGCGGGCTAGAGGGCGACTTGGTGGCCTTGTGTGAGCAGGAATATGAGGACGTGTTCTTCCTAGCTGCTGGTGTATTAGCTACCCCGGTGAGCAGCACTGGCAGAGCGGCCACGAGAAGACTGTTAAACAAAGTAATGGTCAAGCTTCAGAAGAACACCATAGGACAAGGCTGACCGAGAGTGATGGGGTTGAAGCAGCAGTTTATGCTGTTGTTGATAAAAGTTGTGCATGGTTTTGTTAGTTGTTATATTTGGCATGGGATGTTACGATCTCTGCCGGCGCTTGACATCCGGCATGAGACGTGGGTTGTGTCACATGATACTCCACGTGATGAGGTTAATAAAATTCAGTGCTCCCTGTGCGCAAGTTCTGGCACACTATCTCTGGCTCTTGCCACGTGGTTATTGGAAGCAGGCAGGTGGGGGCCAGGCCTTATCCAGCCCCATAATAACCCTCCCTCTTTCCGCTCATGGCTTGGGAGGGGGGGAAACAGGAAGAGGATCAAGAGAGGTTTGAACATCTGAATTTCTCTTCTGTTTGGTTTCTTGAATAAAGGTGAATAGAACCATTTCCCTGCCCCGGTGTCATCATGCATGAAGTGCCTCGTCTGATTCTAGGCCACAAGCAGGAACTGCCTCCTGCATCCCCTAAGCCCCTGCTATGAGCTGAGATGTTCCCGCCCAGGCTCTCCTAATCCGACACGCCAGTTTCTCTCAGCCTGGAGGGTACATCTCCATGCTGTGCTGCTCGGCTCTGCTGCCTTCTTCAGGGAAGCATTTCTTTGCTCGATGGTGGCCCTCTCTGCTGTGTACACCGTCTTTTGAGTACCCCCACCTAACATGTTATCAGGGGTTTTATGTGCCAATTCTGAATTGCTGCCACCAGTGGCACCCTGTATCACTTTGAGTGTACTATGTCCTGCAAAACTAGCACACGAAGGTGCCGACAAGAAACCGCAGCAGCACATTGAAAAATGATCCAATTCATGGATAGTGGTGACCACAGACATTTCACACCAGAGACGTCTTTTGATTTTGAACACACAAGGCTCAACTTATTCCGAGTGTGCTCCACAAGCCAACAGATATTTGCCAAATGTACGACTTCAGCAGTATTATGTTCTGTTGTGAATCCCTCTCGCTCAGAACAGCCGTAATCAAAGACACACGCAGAGACCAAGGCGGACCTTTCTTACTCCTTCTCTTTATTCTTCCAACTGAGCTCCCCTTCTGCTCTCATGTAACTTCCCTCGTACACCACCCAGGTTGCAGCTCCTCCTTTTACATAACCAGGAGGACTACACTTGTAATAAAGCATAACCCGACACAACAAGCCGTATGATCCAGGGACGTTATTTTCTTTAAACTTGATCTTTTCTCAGTTTGTCAAAACTACATTGTGCATGGGTGACAGGACAAAATCAGACACAGCACTACAACATCTTATCAAACCCCAAGTAGACATTGGCATGTACAATTTCAAGCAGGCAACCATCAGTCCAGTATTTGCCAAGAATTAATACTGCACAGTCCATGGCGCGCTACCTTCACTGGGGATTCATTCTACTGTTGAGTTAAGTCCTGAAACCGTACCAGTAATCCTTTAGACAAGCAGCAGGATATGCCAGTTCTCTATAAGTGTCCTCTTGCTCATTTCACCAAGTAAGGTCCCTTAACCAGTCTTCTGCAATTGGAGGCTGTTGCACCAACCATCCCACGGCTACACAACACTATCAACAATGCAATGTCCAGAAATGTTATGTTATGTTAGTGTGATTTATACGGCACACCACTCCCGTTATCATGGCCTGTAGGGGCTCTGTCAGATCCGAAAAGGAAGGGGGTTGTGAGGGGTTAGTTAGTGGGATTGAGAGGGAAATGCACGAGAGAGCTTTTATGTGCTGTTGGCAGCTTCAGTTCCAAAAAAAATGGTCACTCTGTGGTGGTTTGTTTTTAGTTGGTCAACATTGTGTGTTCTTTGGTGCAAGGTTATATATGGACGGTTTATGGGCATTTGGTTTAGTGTCCTGTTGGGTGTTGTGGCTTGGCAGTAGAGTAGCTGTAGTTTCCATTGCTTTTTCTTTTTTTTTTCGGCAAATGTATTTGTCTGGTTTGTTCAGTGTTTGAGGGTGGTTATGCAGATCACTAGGGAGTTTTCTAATAGGGTTAGTCAGCGGTTTGCTGAGTCTTTATGTGCAGGTTGAGTTGATCCATCAGGTTAATTTTATTCTGTGGTGTTTTGCAGTGGGATGTTTTATTTCTTTGGGTGGCCCAGTTTCGGTGGATCAGATTTTCAGTGTTTATATTTTGTTGCGTTGGCAGTTTTCCCTCGCTGGTGTTTCCTCTGTAAATTGGTGAGTTAAAGAGCAATGTTTTTAAAAGAGCTCTGAATTTTAGGTGATCTTCTGTTGTTCTCATTTCCTTTGAGAGCAAGTTCCAAAGTCTCAAGACTTTGCAAGAGAATGCTGATCCCCCGAATTTGAGCTTTGCGCATTGTTTCAGTTCAGGGTGAGTGTTGTTGCTGGATCTAAATGTTCATTTTGGGTTGTAGATGGAGATCTTTCCCTGCATGAATTCTGCACCTTGGCGCCGTGGATTGCTCTGTGTCTTATGCAGAGTCTTTTGAAGAAAATTAATTTTTTGACCAGTAGCCAACATAGTATTCTCAGTGTTAATGTGATGTGTTCTCTCTTAGTGAGTCTGAGGGGCAGTCTTGCTGCTGCGTTCTGTATTCGTTGTAGTTTACTCAAAAGGTATTCTGGGATTCCAACATAGATGCTGTTGGCATAGTCTATTCTTTACATGATGAGAGAGATGTATGTGAGTGTTCTGTGTGGGAAGGTGAAGAAGGGGAGTAACCTCTTGATTGTGTGTAAGTGGAAGAAGCATTTATAAAGTTCTGCATTGACATGCGGTTCTAGTGTTAGTTCGCTGTCCATTAATATTCTGATATTTCTTACCACTTTGGATGGTTCTGGCAGATTTTCCAGTCCGATAGTCCATGGAGTATGGCGATGGTTCGACGGGTTATTGGGCACGATCTTGATTTCTGTTTTATCCATATTGAGTTTAAGGCTGTTGGTGCTCATCTAATGGTTTATTTCTGTGAGGCAGTTGTAACGGTTGGGTTCTGTTCCTCACTGGCATTGATTTTGTAGATGGTTTGAGTCTCATCTGCATATTTGTAGCATATTAGGCTGTGTTTTTTGGTTAGGTTTATAAGGGGGGTCATGTACATGTTGAAAAGCAGTGGTGAGAGGGATGAGTCTTGTGGGACTCCACGTGTTGTTTTGTGAGGTGTTGACTCAAATGGTTTTATCCAGGTTGTTTTCATTCCTTAAATCATGAAAGATTTTAGCCAGAGGAGAGCTGTGTTGCCAATTCCAGTACCGTCAAGTCTTTTGATGAGTGTTTTGTGGTGGACTTTGTTGAAGGCTGCTGATAGATCGAGTAGTATTAGTGCCAATTTGACATTGGAGTCTGTATTGGTGTAAGGATCGTCCCACATCGATAGCAATGCTGTTTCTGTTCCTCTCATGGGTCTAACCCCACTTGTGCCTGGTATAGTATCCGATTGTTCTCTACATGTTCCAGGATTTGGTCGTAGATGTAGCTTTCTAGTAGTTTTGACGGGTATGGGATATTTGAGATTGGTCAGTAGTTGGTTAGGTCTTCCGTGTTTCCTGCTGGGTCTTTGAGAAGTAGCTTGATGTATGTCAATTTGAAGGCTTGTTTTCACAGTTCCTGTTGCTAGTGAGTGCTTGATGAGGTTGAGGAAATATTCTGCAGGTGTTTCCTGGGAGAGGATAGTCTTTTATACATCTGGTGAGCAGGGGTGTGCTATAGAGCTAGCCCTGTTGCTTTTGCTCACCAGGCTGTTTTTCTGTCGATATTGGTTGGAGGTGGTTTAGTCTAGTAGATTGTTCTGGTGTTGGCTGATTAGGGGGCTGTTTGTGATTTTGTTTTTCAAGTGGTCTGCAATGTCCTTAAATATTTTTTGTGATGGGTTTGGTGTGTTGTTGCATGCTGTTGGGTTTCTTAGCTCGTTGATGACTTTGGCAATCTGTTTCTGGGTGGTGCTTGAGTTTGTGATGAGTTTATTGTAGAATGTTTTTTGCTGTGAGTATTTCAGCTCTGTATGGTCATATCTGTCTTTGATATGCAATTTTTTTTGAGTTGGTATTAGTTTTTCCTCCATTGTTGTTTCAGTTTCCTGTTAGTTTTTTCAGTGTTCTGAGGTGGGGTGTGAACCATCTTGTCATTGTTTTCTTTAGAGAAGGGGTGAATGTTTTTACTGGTGCAATGTGATCCAATGTTTTCGTGACCCATTTTTGGATTGTATCTGTTCTTTGTTCCATGTTGGCTGAGTATAGAACATTGATTGACGGTTTTATGGATTCCTGTTTCACGCTTAGGTCCACACAGTTAATGGATTTCCAGTTTCTTTTCAGAACTGGAGGATTGTTCCAGAGGTTAGATGATATCCGTGTTGGTGAGTGGATCACAAAGGTTACAACACAGTGTTTTCTCCAGAGGATTTGTATTGGTGGCCCTGTTGTGAGCAGGTTTTAGTTGCAGAAGATTGCATCTTGGGTGTGGCCTGCTGCATGTGTCTCTCCTTTAATCAGTTGTTGTAGATTAATTGTTGCTAGTTTATTTGTTAATGTTTTGGATGAATCAATGTTTTCTTCTTCAAACCAGATGTTGAAATCTGCCAGTATGATCAGCTGATCATGTTTAATGGTGATGTTGGTAGTGGCATCCACAAATGTGTCCTAGAAAGTAGGGTTGTATGTTGGTGGCCTGTATACAAGTAGGAACAATAGACTGCTTTGGTGATCTAAGGCTAAGTGCAGTTTGGGATGTTTAATAGTGCTGCTGTTTTTATTTTTAGCTGGTCCTTTTATGCCATGGTGATACCTCCTCCTCTTTTTCCTTCTTGGTTGACTTGTTTAAGTTTGAAGTTGTTGGGTAGGGAATTGTGTGCTGTTACATTGAAGATGTGAGTTAGCCAAGTTTCAGTGAGGAATAGCATGTCTGTCCCTCCATCACTTAGTAGTTTGTTTATTTCTGTTGTGTTTTGACATTGGTCTGGCGTTGACTAGTTTGCAGTGTATCTTTTTTCTTTTATGCAGTTTGTTTGATCTTTGGCTGTGGAGTTGGGAGATTGGATTGATATTGAATCATTTCCCATGAACTTGTGCATTCAGTTTCTATTTTATTGTTGAGTAGTCCAGCAACATTGTGTCTTGGATTGGTATTTTTTTCAGGACCGTCTGTCTGCTCACATTGATGATTCATTGGGCCTCATCACAAGTTGGGCAGTATCCCGGAGGTAATACCGGCCAACTGTAATTGTGTTAGCGCCAACGGTCCTGTGCTATTAGCGCCAGATCACGGGTTGGGCGTTAATGCTAAATCCCCATTTCTCATTAGGTCCATTGGGGCATTTTTGGTGCAAATACCTTGTGCTAATACAGACGGCGGTAATTGCACCAAAAATGGGCATTTTTCCAGCCTGTTTCCCCCCAACTTGGAACACAGGGTAAACACGCCAGACTCGAGACTGGTCAGAGCAGTAAATGTGGCAGCATTTTTCCAGCATGTTTACCCCCAACTCGGAGCACAGGGTAAACACGTCGGACACAAGATTAGTCAGAGCGGTAAATGTGTCAGTAACACAGTTACCACCACATGTAAGGGATACTGCCCAACTCATGATGAGGCCCTAAATGGGATTTTTACCTCCAGAAAAAATTTGGAGGTAATACAGCTCATTTATTAATTCATTTATTTCTTTTTTACATTTTTAAAGCGCTCACACAGCCCGCAGGCATCGAGGCGCTGCTACAGGAATTGTTTGTTTTTTAGTTGCGTAATTGTTTTTGTCTTAGTTGCGTTTTATTACGTGCTCAAATACCCAGAGGTTTCTAAGCGTGGATCCGGGGATCAATCCTGTGTTGCTACGTGTTGTCTTGCTTTCAAGGCGAGCACATTGCCGCTGAGCTATCCCCCCGGACGATAGCACCCAATTCATGATCGGGTCTGCCCTTAAATGTGGCAGTAATAGCGTTACAGCTGCATTTAAGGGCTACAGTCCAACTCGTGAAGATGCCATTGTCTCATGCCATTTTTTGTGACAAATGGTGTGTTGTTTGGTTTTGCTTTCATGGGTTTCTCGTTATCCGCCTTACCTGCTTATGATTCTTGAGGTTGGATGGTTGTCCGAGTGGGTGGTAAGTTGATTGGTAGCATAATAAGTATAATGATGTTGGTCCAGCAAAGGGGCTCTTTTGCGGTGAACAGATAGGTGTGTTATCGCTTGGTATAAATTGGTTCCCGAGTGTAGTGTTTTGGGATTTTTGGGATTATTCCAATCGGTTTATTCTCATTTGGTTATTATGTGTGCGTCAGTCTTTCCTGGTGAAGTGCATTATGTGGTTGGAGTCTATCCGAGAGTGGCGGCTAACCCAGGGATAGAGGCTATCCTCAGGGGTGGGGGCTATCCACAGGGAGGGGTCTATCCACAGGGGTGTGGATTATTCCAGGGGTGTGGGCTATCCCTGGGATGGGGGCTATATCAGGGGTGGGAGCTAATCCAAGTGAACGGGCTATCCCAGGGGTGGGGGCTATCCCAGGGATTAGCCCAGGGGCAGGGGCCATCCCAGGAGCATGAGCTATCCCAGAGGCATAAGCTATCCAAGGGGCATGAGCTATCCCAGGGGTGTGACCTATCCTAGGGGGCATGAGCTATCACCATGCGTGAGCTATCCAAGGGTCTCAGCTGTCCCATGGCCTTAGGTGTTTCAGGGCAGAGTTATCTCAGAAGTAAGGCTGTTCCAGGGGTGGGGCTATTCCAGGGTGGAACTATTAACAGGGTGGTTTATTAGCCAGAGCTGGATGTCTCAGTAGTAAGATGTTATTGTGTTATGGTTCCAGGTATTGAGTTCACCTAGTGATGGTCAATTGTATTGGTGAGTGACTTAGAGTGGTTTTAGCCTCCCAATGGTTTTGACTTCCCTTCATGGGCTGCTGTAAAGTTTACAGCTTCACAGTGGAGAAGGCCTCTTTGCAGTGGTTGTATTTCAGTCTCAGAGTCTTATGGGGAAACCTACGATATTGCTTTGGGAAGGACCTAGTGAGTCCCAAGAGAAATATCTCTGGGTTTATCTGAATATCAGTCTTGCATATGTCCATACTTTTTATAGAGTGGCATGAACCCTGAGAGGTCAGATCAAGTGTTTTTAGGAGTGACTAAGCTTGGTGTATACATTTGAACTGGAGCAGCTTATGTTTTTAATTCATGGAAACGTTCCTGACTTGCCTACTTACGTATTTCCAGACTTCGTCAGCTATATCATGCCGTTTTCCCATTTCCACCTTGCTGTTCTCAACTTGCCACATCACCACTCCTGGACCATTGAATGCATTGTTGCAATTGTGTGTTATACTAACAATTATAGGGGTACCCCATTTGTGGTGCAGCTATGGTGGGGATTCAATAAATATACACACCAAGAATTTCCAAAAGCTGCAAACAGAGTAATCTCTGAAACTAGATGAGTTCTTAGTTTCGCTGATAACGATATCCCTTAGATGGATATCCAAACATAATTTGCCCTAATCTTAAACATATTAAGAGTCCAAATGTTGAACATAAAGTATCAAAGAATGAAAGAACAGTTTGCATCAAAAAAGAAAAAAAGTTTTTATTCATTGCAAAATATACATCTACATTTTGTAAAACAACATGAAGACTTTTTTTGCATGGGAATGAGAAAATCCAGTTTTAAATACATCAAAAGGTAAGTATATGAACATACAGATTATTCATTTTTGCAGGTCTGCCATCAAAAGGTAAGTACATGAACATACAAATTAGTCACTTTTGCAGGTCTGCCAAGGTAAGTACATGAACATACAAATTATTCATTTTTGCAGGTCTGCCAACGTGTGTTATGACTGATCCTTACTTGTAAGATTTTGGAGCATCTTGGAGAGGTGGGGCATGTACAGGAACGTGTGAAGTGCAGTATTTACTTCCCCATTAAACCTGTGATAGATCATTTGCTTCATCAGCGCTACTCATCCTAGTCCCCTATATTCTTCCGCAGAGATACATTTTTGCATGCTCTAAACAAGTCATCCATTTTAATGATACCCTGCGCAGCACGCTCAGAACATGACCCTGGGTTGAATGTGTAGTGGTGCACATCGCTTCCCCCAAAATTCATTCCCCAGTGAGCCTGTTTGGGGACACAATGGGTCTTTCCAGGGCCACTTGTTGACCATACACGCTACCCCATAACAGTGTTTAATGTGACTTGTCAGTGCTATCTGGTAATGCACCTCGAGGTCTGGGACGGCCAACCGAGCCTCTTCAAGCAGGAGTGTGAGGACGTCCCACTCTGCTCTTGCCTGTCTGCCTGCTAAAATGAATTTGAGAAGAATGTAGCGTAGTCTATTGAAGTATGCTCTGGGTGACTTAATCGAGACGCTCAAGAATACATAAAGAAATGTGGGGCAGACTACCATTTTGATGACTGATATACGTGCAGAAATGGATAGTGGAAGTTGACCCCAGCCTGATTTCCATTGCAATGCAGGCTTCAAAGTAGTTGTCTACAAACATGCTTGGGGTCTTGTGGACTTCTGGATGGCCAGATACCCCATCCCATCTGGGCACCACCAAATCCCCAAATCAGTCATTAACTGGACCGTATTGACCACGAGTGGGCGTAGTTCAGACATGAGCCAGTTTATCCTAAGGCCAGAGCATTCCCCAAATTGCACTACAGTTTGCACAATAGGTTCCAGGTTGGCGGCTGGGTCTGATACATAAACCAAAAGGTTGTCTGCATAAAGCGAGACCAATACTCTCTGGGTCTAGAAACTAAGACACCTATGTATGTGTACTGTATGAAGAATACAAGCCATGGGCTCAATGGCCAGGGCAAACAGGAGTGGCAACAGGGGACATCCTCTGTGGAGTTCAAACACGGGTATTGGATGCCATTTATTATCAATTTGACCATAGGTTTGGTGTACAGTAGCTTGATTAATGAAAGTATATACGAGCCTATAACCATTTGCTGCAGGACTCTGAAAAGTAAGGACCATTCCAAAGAATCAAATGCCTTCTCAGAATCCAGTAGCAATGTCACTGACTGTGTTTCTCAGTGTATTAGAGAGGTGATTGCAAAATGGTTGCAGGGCTTACATTGGGTAGACCTTCCTGGTCGGAATCTTGATTGTCCAGGGAGAACAAGTTTCCTCATCTGGGGAGACAGCCTGGTTACCAGTAGTTTGTCTAGAACCTTATCAACTATGTTTAACAGGGACAGAGGCCTGTACGATGCACACAGTCGAATGTCTTTTTCAGGCTTTGGAATCAGTATGATGGCCACCTCCCTAACTGTGGGAGATTAGCATCTGCTTGCTCATTGATTCTAGATACATTTCAGCTAAAAGGGAGCCACAGATGGACTAAACACGTTATTGTATTATATTGTGAAACCATCAGGGCCTGCAGCCTTACCATTGGGAAGGTCTCAAATTTCTCAGTCCACCTCTTCCACTGTAATGGGCGCATTCATCTTGGTTCGATGATCTTCAACTACCCATGCCAGTTCGATTTTGTGAAGCTATTGTGACAGCCTTTCATTCAATATTACCTCTGGTTCACCATAGAGAGTTGAAAAATATTGTTTAAATACAAACCCAATTGCCTTATATTCTCTATATACTGCTCCATCAATGACTTCCGATATAAGCACTGGGGTGTGTAGTGAACTTAGTATCCAGGCCAGCATTGTTCCAGGTCTGTCAGATTCACCCTATCTCCTAGCTGAGACTTTGCGCTCCATAAATCTGATTCCCTGTTGGCTGCATCTAGGAATTCGTCCAACTTCGTCTTAATCTTGGCAAGTCTATTCTTGGCTCGATCTCTGGTGTATGCAACCTCTACCTCATTGAGCTCACTTTCCTTTCTGTCAAGAGTGCCTCTCAGTAACTGAAGTACCCCATTCTCCTTTGATATACCCCCCTCAAATACACTTTGTAGGATTCTCAAAGTGTTGCAATTTCATCCACAGAGCCTCTGTCTATATCTATGAAGTGCAACATATCTAAATGGATATCTGCCTTAAACACCACATTGCAAATGGATTCTGGCTCAATTCTCCCAATTCTACTCAGCAGTGGACATTAGGGAGAAGTAGCTCCACAGTGACAGGGGAATGGTCAGACAGCGTGCGAGGTAAGGAATTGGTCTGCTTCACCCAGATGGTCAGTTTTTAGAAAGCATCCATTTATCAATGCAAGAATGTGATTCATTAACAGTGGAATAGTATGTATGTTCCCACTGTGATTTGCGATCCTCCCTCCTTATATCCAAGAGGGCATACTTTTCGCTTAATTCTACTAGTGCTTTGGCAGCACTTCCCAGAGGCCTTGTCCTGTCTGAGGATCTATCCAGCTGGTGGTCTGTGACAGAAGGATAGAAGTTGTTGAAAACTGCAGTGCATGTATTAATCATACATTGACACACAGTGCAAAAGGAGACAACCATGCTAGTAGCTGAACCTGGGGAAGAACACCCTGTCCCTACTGGGGGTGCCTCGCCCTAGATGGCATGTCGTGCAACGCCTATCTAACAGAGATAGTAAGGCAAGACTGTCCCTAATTTACTACAACCATGGCATGTACATTTCAAAATGATTAAACATATGCAAAGAACAAATTCAACCAGCTGTTGCGAGGACGGCAGAACTGTGAATTAGATTCTGACGTAACAGCTCAAAATGGTGACAGTAACAACTTGTCACCCAAGAGGTTGACTTGATTCGAAACAATATTTTGTATTTTATTCTGCCCTTAGGTGTTGGACTCAATGAATGCAATTGGATTGTTCCATAAAGGAAGCTAATTAAAAAGAAGGCTCATTGAAATTGAGCATGTAAAAAGCTCACACTATATGGGTCAGTATAAAGTTTAAATTCTTCATCTAGTATCTCTAAATTATTATTGGAGATATCATCAGGATCATGAGTTCCCTCATGACCCGAAAGGTCGACCGGTTTCGATGGCGGTAGAGAGATAAGCCATCTTCGTCAGGACCATAATTTAATGGGAAGGTATATCCACTTATCCAGCGTATCTGCACTGGAAATGCCAAGGCGGGTACATGGGTCCCCTGTGGTGAGACAAAAAAAGAGAGAAACGGGGGGGCTTAAACAGAACCCATGCCTGAATCACCCTAAAGTTATGCCAGCTAGGCATGTGACATCCTTCCTCAAAGAGAAAACGTGGTGTGATTCTTGAATATTTAAAGGCTTCTGTGGTGCCTAACCACCTCTGTAGGGGGTACGTGTATTCCATAGTCTCGTGAAGTGGGAGTAGGGGGAGTGACTGAAACAGAAGAGCGGCCATTGTTAGAGAATCTGCATAAATCCTTAGATGACTATGTAAGGTCGCTGGGATTGTGGTTTATATTGACACAAAGCTACTCGGGTAGTGAGCTATTGTCTTTCAAACTGCCAGAATGGCTTAAGAATGAGGTGAGGGAGTTGTCTGGCAGGCACTAACTACCTGCTGAACAGATCATGCATGTAAAGAAAAGGGTGCACTGTTTCTCACCTTCTGCGGCAAGCCAGAGGTGCAGCTGGATGGACAATCTCGGGTCACTCGGGACGCGCTTAGCGCTGTGTCATTCGTACTAGAGAGAAATCATGAAGCAGTGCATGTAAGTAAAGGGTAAGCAGCGAGGATCCTATGTAGCCCAGAGGGTCAACAGTCCTTATCATCAAGGCTTACTTATAGCGGAAAGCCACTGAGTGTGGAGATGCCGGGCAGTCACTGATCGAGAAAACAAGCTTGATCGCCCTTTAAAGGTGGTGTGAAAGAGAGGTAGTAACTTTCACACCATCCTGTTCAGGCGTGAACAGATGTGGATTTACAGATTGAAAACATGTCAACAGGGACTAAATGAGAGTATCCAATGGCAGGAGCTAGCCGTTATGACACGGTAATGTTCATCTGACTCCATGCCTGTGTTCTGCACTAACCAGTTTTTGTCTTTATTAGACAACCTATGATTCCTTCCAGCCTTGTATGCACTATACATCCAGCTTTCATTTAACACCAGAGACACTCAACGATATTTGTTGATTATATGTACTGTGCCACATTGACATAGCTTATTTTCTGTAAATAACTTTTGCACACTCCAAGATATGCTCTATGGATGCACATATGATATACCACACTCTTTAAGAGACACTGCACATTTCAACCCTGGCGAGTCTCCTTGACTATCTCTTGGTTTGGTTGTTTTCAGTTGAATTATACATTTTTTGGTTAAATTGCCTTTTCCTGTTGATTGGTAATATGGGAAGGTTGTCGCGTGATTTTGTCCGCAATTCACCCAGCACCATCTTCACAGCCTGATTGTCGCGGCTATCACCCACTCCTTTTCATTTCTCCTCCCACCCCCCACCCCTCCAGCCCTCCCACCCGCCCCACTTGTGGCGGCACCGCCTATACGAACACGTCAGGTGTTACGTAGCCGGAACTTCGGCCGTGCTTAGTTTTTCCTTTTACAGGTCCCAAGCCATAATTACACTGTAATCTTGGAACTCCTAGGAGCTTAATGGAGATACTGTTAAAGAAGCTGGGTCATCCTCCCTTGATGCATGCAAATTAACTAATACTATATACCCTGACATATCGCCCCTGAGCGTCTGTTATTGTCTTGTGCAGCTGAAAGCCTATGGAGTTTTGAATGATGGTTATGACTCCCTAGGAGTAGTGTAGGAGTAGGCCCAGCTAGTGTGCAATCTAAATCGGCAAAACTTGTTATACCCTTCTAGCGCAAGGTGAGTCTCATGCAGCATTATTACTTTACTCTGGTGTCTTTTTATGTATGCCGTTATCGTGTGCTGTTTTATGCGATTATTAAACCCACGGATGTTCCATGACAACAATGTAATATTGGCTCTGCCAGTCATCAATGGGAGACATGGTCACTGTTTGCACTACTTACTTGTCCTCTGCGGGGTCGTTTCACCAATAGACACTATGCATTGTACATGCGCATATTGTCTGTCTACTACTGCACCAATTTTCTCTGCTGGCAACACATTTTTGTTAACGGTCTCCCTAAAAACAACCCCACTCTCCACCCACCACCGTCACTGGAATATCCCCAATCTCCAGTGTAGCTCCCAACATATTTAACCAGCATCCTCATAACTGAAAATACCAAAATAAACATTAACTTGTGTGTCTCGGTATATTGGGTGCGCTCAACACTGTGGCCCGACTGGGGAGCCACTAAAGTAAGACATTATACACTATTAGAGCAGCATTATGCAGGAATATCCAGTGTAGGGTATTGCCACCACTAGGCTAGCCAATCTCGCTTCAGTGTGTGGTGTAGTTGGCAACAATCTCACAGTGAGTCAGTGATGTTTGAGGCTTCCTTCGGTGATGTGAAGAAATGCACCTATGGAGGACTTTCAGCTTTTCAGGAAAACTCATTTGATACTTCACATTTTAGTCCCTCAGTCGCCACTTAACGCCCAGGAATTTCCTTCTTGCTTCCTGCACTGGTACACTATAACCCAGATATAGCTAGATAAGCACATTAACAAACATGCACTCTCCTTTTTCTCGGGCTGCCTTCAGAATCAGGTCTCTATAGTTAAGGATCCTGCCAATGACAGTGGTGGAAGGCAGCCTGGAGCTGGGCACATGCCAGGAGTGTGGTGCGCAGTCACAACTAAGAAGTGGTTGGTGAATACAGGGTGTCCAAATATTTCAGGTAGTCTCATCTCAAGGAATACCTCAGGTAGGCCCTTTGCAGCAGCCTCCGAGGGACAAACTATGCATATGTTATTCCACCGGGATCTAGATTCCAGGTCATCATTCTTGTCTTCCACAATCTTTATGTCCTTTCTAGCACACCACTTTACCGTCAAGTGTGGTCAACGAGTCTTTGATGCACCCCATGCGCATTTCTGCATCTGTCATGCATCCGCATAACAATTCTATTTTACGCTGCAAATTGTCCAATCTACTGCATAGCGTATCTATTTTCTGATCCATGGACCACAGTTTACCTTTCACTTCCAGAATGATGGTGTGCAGCTCCTCAGGTTGCTACTCCCCTGCTGATTTCCTGAGGGATTGGTTGCAGACAGCATAGGAGCCTCCTTCCGCTTATTGGCTTCCCTGGTGAATACGTCAAGGCGGGTATGTTTTTTTGTTAGAGCCTATGTGGTCTAGAGTTAAGAGGATGCCCAGCCATTAAACAGCAGGTATGGCATTCAGAAGGTTTGTGACAAGAAAGTCAGGCCACTATCTGTGGTGTGCGGCCCCCCACCTCCACTGGTTGACTGCTGCTTCAGAAGGAGCGGAACACTCTGGGCCTCGCACGCATGTCTCACCTGGATCATGTTGGGAGAGCAGGCTCATTGTGATGCTGCATCGCTGCCGGGGTGGTGGTTTTCCCAGTTCCAGTGTAGCCCATATAGCCCCAGGCTGGGGGTATCACACTCCCCTGCTAAGCCACCTCTACTCACTGGTCGGTTCTGCAACCCAATGTTGGGACAGCGAGCAGGGCCACTCCATCCCAGCACTGATGCTACAGTGCTGTATTCATAGACCCATTCAGATCAAGCACAGGCAAAAGCCCTGAGGCGGTCACATCATGACCTGTCCTCCCCACCAGGTGTGGGTCATAGGAGGCAGTGGTCCCTCCGATGGCTGCACTGCTGCTACCCTACACTCTTGACAATGTGATAGGGGTGGATTGCAGTCGTTTCCATGGCTGCTGCTTGCCGGATAGCATGGGATGGCTCTTGTCCCAGGCAGGGCACTCTATTCAGGCAGCCATTACCAACGGTGCCCTCAAGCACCCCTGATCCAGTGACATTTGTTTCATGTCTGATGATGACATATCATCATCTAGTCCTGTGGCATTCTCCTCATCATGACCAGCAGGACCTTTCATTGACTTTCCAATTAGAAATGCCTTCCTATTGAAGCATAATGGGTACAGGAAATCTGAGTCCCTGACAGATCAGATGAGGGAGAGATTTTGTTTCTTGATGCAATGGTTCCACAAGATGATGAGCCTGAATAAATGCATTCAGTAGGCCCAGCAGTTTGTGACATCATTTATAAACTTGCTCAAAACTCCAACAATACTTTGGATGGACTAAAACAATGGGCCTCATTATAAGTTTGCTGGTCCGGGAACTGGTAAACTATGACTTGTGCTCGCAGTACCTTTCTGCCTGCCAGGTTGGACCTGTCGGGCAGAGCAGCACCCGCGAGCACAGCATGTCGGATGCACCGGCCCCGTTATAAACCCTATGGGGCCGAATGGGAATGGGGAGCATCTTTTTTTCGGCGCCCGCAAATGGGCAATTACTGTGTCCGGCAGGGCCGTAATGACCCGGTAATTGCCCATTCACAGGCGCCGGCAAAAAAATGGCACCGGCAGCAGCCGTGCCTGCATTACAGGCACGGCTACCGCCAATGTCATAATGACGCCCAAATGTCTAAAAACATACTTAGCACTCCTACAAAACATCAATTAGAAACAACAAATCTTCCACACTACAACAAAAGCAAAAGAGAAAATCATGGACACTTGTTTTCTTTTCTCTTTCGTTTCTCTCTTTCTATTAATTAATATATATTTTGACTCAGGGAGTGTCATGGTGAATCACATAGTTGAAGTATTGTTCAACCTTGTGCAACTGGCCTTGTGTGCCACGGGTAGAGGGTGTCTGAACAAATAGTTTGCTTGATTTGCTCCTTGCCAGGCTTGTAAATGATGTTGAACATTATTATAATTATAATTGTTCTCTTATAATGCACTTAATTCCAACAAGTGGTTTCTAAGCGGGGGTTCAGGATTCAAACCTGTGTTGCGCTGCGTTGTCTTGTTTCCAAGGGAAATGCATTGCCCCTGCGCTAGTATTCCTCCCCATGTGTTTTGGGAGGAGTAGGCCCCACGTCAGATGCAGCAACAGGTGGGTCTCCTTTAATTGATCCTTTGTCATCTACTAAATCCTTAGTCCTCGATCCCTTGATCCTCCACACGTGTTTCACCACATCAAGTGGCGGATCAGGAGGATAATACACTTCGATAAGTTTCTGAAATCCTAAATAGGGTTCATTAGTTGTATTCAGCTGATATTCAAGTGGATAAGATGCTGATAGGGAGCCAGTTACTGTCACTGACATTTCCAGCATTTGTTTCACCCCAAAATTCACAAATCTATTAAAGGAGAAATAAAGATTTATCAAATGTTCGGGTCCATTATTAACGGGCCTGTTGTTAGCACCCTCCCCATTCCCATTGAGCCGTATGGGGGCTCGAATGAGAATGGGGATGGGTTCCTTGAATGAGGAATTACCGGGCCCTCCAAGGTCAGAATGGCCTGGTAATTCCTCATTAAAGGAACCCGGACCCGGTACCCGGTAAGGGGGTAGCCATGCCGCTAATAGCGGCATGGTTACCTCCTAACTCGTAATGACGCCCAGTGAGTAAGCTGAGAAAAGACAAAGCAAAAACATTCAGTGTTGAGGGTGGGACAAACAGAAGGAATGAGCACTGCCATGATACAATAGTCAATAGTGAGCACATTAAGATGCAAGAGTTCAGCATGTATATCCCTTGATTAATGGTCCTTGAAGGGCACAACATGATTCAGGGCCACCATGAATACGAATGATTCAAAGTCCAGTTGAGAATGACAAGATTCAAGATGGGTAAACCAGTGATTAAAAAGTCAATACAAGCATTAGCACATAGCAGTGATGATAACTCCATAATGTGGCCATCGGACTCAGACTATGGACAGGCCGTGTTTGGTGAAGCGGAGGAGGCATTGCAACTGTGGGATGACATGGAGGGGGAAAGCATGGAGTGGAGGCAGTGTTGCTAAGGTGCCGGGACGGACAGAGCCAACGGGCAGGCGGGGGAAGGAGGAAGGTTAAGCAGTGAAGTGGGAGGAGGGAGAGGTAAGGGGACAAGCAGCTAAATACCAAATACGGACATGCAGACACATTCACACAATAGAGGGGAGCAGCCAAGTATTAAATATGGACATGCAGACAACATTCACACAGCAGAGGGGGGGGCAGCTAAATACCAAATACGGACATGCAGACACATTCACACAATAGAGGGGGGCAGCTAAGCACCAAATACGGACATGCAGACAATATTCACACAGCAGAGGGGGGCAGCTAAGTACCAGGTATGTGTCTGTCATGGTGGAAGGGAACAGGAAAGAAGGAAATCCGGCGAGGATACTCACCAAGGGTAACCAGCCTCAAGTGAGCAAGGGGGCTGAGCGATGTTCCCCGGACCTGGCCTGGTAATGGACAGGGAGTAGACAGGAAGTGGGCCTTTGGCAAGGGGCCGGCTAAAGCCTGCCGGTACCCGATAGGCTAGTTTGTACACTGAAATGGCCAATGGGTAAAGCTCTCAAGCAGGACACACATCCAAGGAAAGAGTTGGCGGCCATCTTGGAATTGCCTCCGGATGGCAATGGAAAGGCACACAAAGGATAGGGGAATATTCCTCAGGGCAACAGAGAGGGTCACGGGAAAGATGCAATGCTACCAGGACGGCGATCTTGCATGACATAAAAAGATGCTTTCAATTCAGATTTTATAAACAACCCTTTGATTTTTCCTTTTTTTTTCTCAAATTATTATGCACACAAAACCTGGATGTTACTGCATTTTGCAGGGATGGATTCCTACCTCAATGCAGGACTAGAAAGTCCCCACGGCACAGCCTCTTGGCGTGCACTCAAGCTGGGGAGGGAGGGATCAGGTGATCCAAGCTCCGGTGTAAGAAAAGACGCATCCGAGTGAGAGGACCGGCTAAAGCCTGCCGGTCCCTGATAGGCTAGTTTGTACACTGAAATAGCCAATGGGTAAAGCTCTCAAACAGGGCACACATCCAAGGAAAGAGTTGGTGGCCATCTTGGAATTGCCTCTGGACAGAAATGGAAAGGCACACAAAGGATAGGGTAAGATTCCTCAGGGCAACAGAGAGGGTCACGGGCAAGGTGCAATGCTGCCAGCAAACCAACCTTGCATGAAATACAAAGAGGCTTTTAATTCAGATTTTAAAAATAGCTTTTTGATTTGTCTGTTTTTTTTCTTTTTTCCGAAATATTGTGCACAGAAAACCTGCATGTTGCTGCAGATTGCAGGGATGGATTCCTACCTCAGTGCAGGAATATCAAGTCCCTTGGCACAGCCTCCTGGCGTGCACTCGAGCTGGGGAGGGAGGGAGAAGATAATCTAAGCTTCGGTGTAAGAGAAAACAAAGCCAAGTGAGGGGGCCTAGGAAGTGGGCCTTTGATGAGGAGCCCTCATGCTCCGTTAATGCCACATGTCAAATAGATGAATCGGATATTCTAGGTGATCTTTGAGAAATGGATAATACATGCAAGTTTCACATAAAAGAATATGCTGACCTATGCAGGAGAGCAAAATCTTCACAGTTTCACAAATGTGATCTAGTGTTGTTGAAACAACAGAGAGTGTAATAGGTGACTCCACCTTTCAATCCACAGCCTTTGATGGTCACTGATGTGTGAGGATCCCTGGTCACAGCAGGCTGTGAGGATTTATCCATCAAACAAATGTGCTCTTTCCTTAAGAAAGTGAATGGACTATGTGGCATTTCTAGTGAAGAGCACTTTGATTGTGTAACTTAGCTTGATGGAGTTAAAACATCATCAAGTGATATTTATTCAGAAATAGAACTTCATGGTCACACAGATGAGTCTGATGAGCCAGAAAACAGATCACAACGAGTAATTAGAATTGCCAGCACGGTGGATTGAGGAAATGCGTTACTGATATATATTTTTGTTCATGCCATGGGAGATTGCATGTCTCCTTTCTCTCTCTGTCTCTCTCTCTCTCTCGTTCTGCTCATGATGTGGAGGGGGGCAGGAATAGCAGGGTTAGAACACCTTACTTTCACTTATTTTCTGTTACTTAAAGAAGAAAAGTGTTTCCTTACCCCTTGCGTCTCATGAATGCAAGAACGACTTGTCTGATTGTAACAAAATTGTTCCCACTAAAAAGAAAGTAAGTAAAAGTTCCAAATAGTAACAGTAGACATTTTTGTTGGGGTCTGCCACACAGGCTTTGTGCATGAAAATCCAGTTCTGTCTACATTTGTCAAACATGCAATCAAAATAGTTAATATTGTCAAAACCTATCACTTTTTTTATGGATCACCAATTGCATATCGGCTTCAAAATGTTGTTCTGCAAGATAATGTGTTACCATTTCCACTTTCTATGTGGCCTCTTATTGGTGAATGGTGTTCTATGATCTGTGCATGCATAGGGTGAGTGGTCCTCCGTAAGTATGCATTATTACATGAACAACAGATGCTATTCTTTCTTTACAGTTTATTTTGGAAATTCCACAGACACATAAAAACACAGTTTAAAAACAGTTTAGAAGAAAGATAACGTACTATTCCTGGATGCAGTACAGTGCCCACCTAGTGTGGACATTGGTCAATATACTGATCCCTTATTCTCCATCCTTATGATAAAAAATGTGCAGATCTTTGGTGAACAGCATGCACTGCATGAACTGCAAGGTTTATGCCCTAAGGTGGTTGTTAGATGCCATACACAGATTTGATGGTAAAAAGGAGATTCTGATGAATAATGTTCACTGTAATGGTGGCCATTGTTTCATGATTATGTACTTGTGTCGAGTGTTTCCCCTGTCGATCACTGTGGAAGAGGAAGAGGAGGAGTTCTGCTTAAAACACCCTGCTACGCGGAGCGGAGCGTAGCGGAGTGTGTCAAGTGTTTCTTGTGCCTGTGAACCCTGTCGATCACTGTGGAAGAGGAAGAGGAGGAGTTCTGCTTAAAACACCCTGCTACGCGGAGCGGAGCATAGCGGAGTGTGTCGAGTGTTTCCTGTGCCTGTGAACCCTGTCGATCACTGTGGAAGAGGAAGAGGAGGAGTTCTGCTTAAAACACCCTGCTACGCGTAGCGTAGCGTAGCGGAGTGTGTCGAGTGTTTCCTGTGCCTGTGAACCCTGTCGATCACTGTGGAAGAGGAAGAGGAGGAGTTCTGCTTAAAACACCCTGCTACGCAGAGCAGGGTGCCGGTTTGTCGGCAGGACCTCTGCTAGGAGGATCTTTCAACACGAGAAGAGCCGGTAAGAGCTGACCCGCTGTCTCGCTGTCCGCTGTGTGCTGTCTACTTACGCTTACACCCACAAAGCACTGAGTGAGTCTCGAGAATGAGTATGAGGACTGGTGCGCTAGCTAATACCCGAGCTCAAGTGAAGCGAGGGAGGACCCTGGTAAATACACCCCCAAACACCCAATCCAACACCCAACCCCCCAAGCACGACAAAGTCACACTGAAACAACAAGTACACGTGGAAGTTGCCCAATCACCCAATCTCCGCTCAGCATGCCCAGCCTCCGAGCCAGCTCCCCATGGTCCGCGGAACGCAAGTACGGACTGTACGGACTGGGGGGAATTAAGACTAATAGCAAAAGAAGGCTATGTAGGAATTGCGGAGCACAATAGTGTGAGCGAGAGTGAGAGGGAGAGGGGGAGCATGTCCAACGATGAAGAGGATTCTGAGAAAGTGGGAGTGGGATCCAGGGTGCGGGGGGTTGAGATCGAGGAAAATGAGGTTGTGTGGGGAGAACATGTCGGGCCCCGTCTGAGCAAAATAAACAAAATCAAAAAGAAACAAAAAGACAAACACAAATGAGTGCAGCTACGTCGAGCTACGAAGCCGTGACTACGTGGCCAAGAGTGATCTCGGAGGTGTCTGAGGAGGCGGGGTTGAAAGCATGCGCAGTAATGACACACGGCGCCCCGATAACGAGCCCAAGCGCTGTTATAAAGTCATCCCTACAGCCTGATGATAGAAAGAGACCTATCATGAATTCCACGAGGCTGGTGGAGAGCGACACTCGAAATTCGGATTATCTGTGGGCTCTGACAGATCCTCGAAAAAACTCTAATAGCACACAAACGCAAAAAATGTCCACAATGAACATAGAAGTCTCATCAGACGATGAAGCAGACAACGTTGTGGTTCCAATAAGAGGTTCTTCAAGGTTCAGCCAGCAGTTGGAAACGACGAACTGTATAGAAAATCTTACAGAGGAGGTCGTACCACCCAGAGTGACGCCAATAGTGAAAGATGTAATTCCAAGGAAGGGAGAACTGCACAAGCGAGGCTCAAGCAGAAATGGTTGCTTCTAACACAGTTAAATCATTAAAACTTGCCCCCTCTTTAAAGCTACTGGCATGGTTAAGAGTTGAAGCAATGCATAAATCTGAACATATCACAGTGGAAACTTTGACTCTGAATGGAAAGGGTAACGTTAGCACTGACAACGTAGTGCGACTAGTGGATGCAGGTATCTCCACTGTAAACACGAATGAGAAGGTAAGCTCAGACGATGCTGAAGAAGTTCCATCGGAGGACTGGATCCGGGCCGAAATGTGGAAAGAAAGAATTACAGCCGAAAGAGCACTCAATCCAACACGCAGAAGAGACTCCTTGGGCATAGCCAATCAAGTCCTGAAAGACCTGGCTGAGATGAACTCCAAGTTATCACAACCAAGAAAAACCTCGCTAACAAACACCTGTGGAAGAACAATCCTACAGGTGGAATGGCAAATGATTAAGGAAAAAGGCATTCAAGAAGTGTTGAGTCTGGAATCGAACACTCCGTCCTTCGAGTCAAGAAATGAGGAAATTGTGGTCTCACAAAAGAGGAGCAGGAGAAAGATAAGCTCTGACACAGAACTCGAAGGCCCAAATAAGCGATTCAAAAGGAAGAACAGACGGGTGGAGTCACCAAAGCTTAAGAGTACTAGTGAGTACTCAGTGAGACCTGTTTCATCTGAGACAGATGACGATGAAAAGTCATCAACTACATCAAAAGAGAGGCCGCAGTTGAGAAAACCTACAGACTCGACGGAACCAAGGATCACTCAGGAATCGTCTGCACTCTTAGAGACGATAATTTCAAAACTTAGCCCCATTCTGATGTCAGCTACAACGATAGCGGCGGCCCCTCTAATGAAAGTCTACGAGAATCTAAATGAGAGTTTTCGAGATCAAACCCCTTTGATTGCATTACTGAACTCGAAAATTGTAAAACTCGAGCTTGACCTGTCAAATATGACGTCCCAAGTTGTTACGACAAGAAGAGGTAACGACATCTCCTTAACAGCACTAAGAGGGTCGTTAAAAACCACAGCAGAAGATAAGCGACTCCTGGCTGAAGTGACGAGGCAAGCCCTGACACTTTTACAAGTAGACCGTGATGGTAGAGCAGCGTTGGTAGGCCAGCTGCCAATTTCCCATTTGCTCATTGAACTAGCGAGTGACGAGAACCCCCCTGGAAAAACAGAGGGGCCAGTAAGAAACAATAAAATCTCAGAAACAATACCAAAGAATCAGAAAACCATGAAGGTCCAAAACTGCTGCATTGGAAAAGACCTAGAAATAGCCACTATGATCAGCGATAGTCCTGAGAAAGGGCTCAGAGAAAAGGACAGTTTCAAAGCGAACAGTGTTAATGTCAAGTCCAGAATAGCAAACTCCCGCAAATCCCCATCTAAACAAATGGCATCGGTTGAAGTGGAGCTAGCAAACACCTCGCAAATAGGAAATGAAAAAGGGAGTGGTGAGAGCGATCCACCAATCGACTTGACTCCAAGAGATAACACCATTGTGGTCAGTCCGATGATATCAGGAGACAAATCCACATCCACAGAGGCGAAGAAGAACGAAGCTGAGTGGTTTGATATATTTGAGAACCCTAAATCGAAAGGGAGTAATGAGAAAACAACTCGAGCAAGGACAGATGACCTGAAACAGAGTAAATGCAAAAAAAAATCTAAAAACCAGTAAGTCCAAAAGAACAAAAACCCAAGAAGTTCAGCAAATTTCTTCCGAAACCTCAAAGCGCTGAACTTTACAGTAAATAACTCCGAACACACCGCATTAAAAAGCAAAAAAAGTTGTGAGGATTCCAGTGTGGGAGCAGTAAAAACGATTTCAGAACTAGGACCGAAGCCCAAAGACCCTCACCCAGAGACAAGTAAAATGTCAAAGAGCTCAAGTGCGCTCTTAGTGATTGAAGACGATGAGGCAGGAGTGGAGGAACTGCTAAACATGTCAACCTATAGTTCACCTGAGGAAGAAGATCAAGAAGACGAAAGTGTGGCTGAGGCCCCTCAGGAAAGTGATGAGAATAAGTGCCAATGCGACCGGGAAGGAGCTTAACTCCTTCGAGCCAGCCATCAATGGAATCTGAGAAAGCAAGAGATGCTAATCCAGAAGGGAAAAGAGTGTTTTCTTGGCCTCAAACACCATTAAAAGAGACGCTAACAAAAAAGACTGAAGGCGCAAAAGCTGAAGAAGCACAAACCTTTTATACTTTAGAGGAGAAACATGCGAAGGTGACGCAACAATCTAAAAATGATGACTTCAGCCCGGCTGTGCCCCAGCAGAAATCCAGAGAAGTGTCACTGAAATGCAACATAAATGCAGGAGAGAAGAAAGAGAAATCTTGCACTGCGAAAAAAATCAGGAAACACATCAAAGGCGATCCCCTCCAATAATAACCCTGATACCGCTGCTAAACCACATCCTTACAGGGTGTTGGTGGATAAAATTGAAAACAGGAAAAGTGATGCGCCTCTAAACAGATACACCATTCTGCAGCTGTTTAAAAAAATTCCTGCGCTAAGATCAATAAAGAGTGCACGTATTGATCGTGTAGAAATCATACAAGACTCAAACCAGAAATTTGTGTTGTTACACATCATAGAGAAAAAGGATGTGGAACTGGTGATGAGCTGTGAGAGACAGCTACTAGACGCAGGGTACCAAGTTTACGAGGTGGACAACACGCTGAGGAGAACGGAAAGTGAAAAGTCTGATGACAAAAAAGTACAAACGGCAAAAGATATGAATCCCTCGTTGAATACCATTCCAAAATTTGGTGTGAAAAGCGATGCTGGGGTAAGTGGCAAAAGACTCCAGGAGGACGAAGAAGTGGGAATACTTAGTTTAAATGACGAGACAAGGCATAAGAAAATCAAAATAACAGTAATAAATGCCAGTGTTCAAAGGGAAAAAGGACCAAGGAATGAGGAATCATTGCCCCGGGATGTCGAGTGTCAAAACTGGGGATGGTTAGCAAAATCCCTAAATGGAACAATGAAGAGTTAATGCCAAGACCAAACGTCAAAGCTGACGGTAACCTCCTGGAACACGAGAGGTTTCTCACACTTATTGAGCTCAGCATCCGAATCATTAGCAAAAGCTGACCTAATCTGTCTGCAGGAAACATGGTTAACGAATATACCAATTGTTGAGGGTTATGAAGTGATATTTGACCCGGCCATCACCAAAAAAAAAGGTCGACCAATGTGTGGTCAATTAACCCTCATTAAAAGAAAAAGTGGTTTGAGAATCAAGTCAGCCCAGAACTTTTCGCCTTACCTCCAAAAGATTTGTATTGAACCACTGACTCAAACACCGCAGAACAACCAAACCATCCATCTCTTAAATGTGTATTGGAACACACACCCAAAACATTTCAAAAATTTGAAGATGACCTCCTGGATGTAATAGACAACATACTGTTAGACGATCAAAATGCACGGCTGATAATGTGTGGAGATTTTAACATGAAGCTAATTGAGCTTACTCAAAACACGATCCCGGGGAACCATAAAGAGAGATCAAAATGTGAAAGTTGGTTAGAAGAAATGACCCAGAGAAGGATGGTTATGCTGAACGGTGCAACAAAAGGTGACACACCAGCGAATCCAACATGGGGAAGAGGCTGCCAAAAATCAATACTAGATTACATTTTTGTGTCGACTAACATATTGCACGAAATAGATTCACTCAAAGTGACTAACACCAATAAAAGCGACCACAACATTGTGTCAGTAGAATGGAATTTGCCCAAAGTCGCGGAGCGCTCGCAATGGAGGCATGAAATCTTGGTGGTTCCGGGCAGGAACAGACTGGGTATGAAAAAGACCAACATTGTGGCAGTAACTGAACTGCTGCAACAGTGCCAAGAACTGAGTACAACCAAATCAACAGAATATCAGCAGTTCCTAGAGATTTACAAAATCAAAAAGAAAACCTCTCTGATTAATCCTGGGTACCAAAAACATAAATACGATCCGGAGGTGCCAAAAAGAAAAAGAGAATTAAGAAAGACCTTAAGAAGAATTGCCGCCCTAAAATTAGCCGACGAGAAAAGTCAGCTAAAGAAAGTGAAAAATCGTTATAACAACTGGTGCAAACAGCAGAGAGCATTGATGGAACAAAGAGATGCCAAAGCAATATTGAAGGCCCTAAACTATAAGAACTCCAGAGGATTCTGGGCCATAATAAATGACTCAATGAACCCCAAGTCCCACAAAAAGATGGCGAAAACAACCGTGGGATTTAGAAATTGAGAGAGAGGACATTAGAGCAACCATCCTAAAATGCAATGCCTCTCGTGCGGGTGGGCCTGATGGCCTGTCTAACGCAGACCTAAAAGAGAACATTGAAGAGTGGTCTGATTTCTGTAACACCTTGTTCCGTTCAATAATAAGAGAAGGCCGAATTCCGACAACATGGAAATCTGGGATCATCGTCCCTATCTTCAAGAAGGGATTGCGCTCAGACCCTGCAAACTATCGCCCAATAGCCCTACTTGATGTAGTAGGGAAAGTGTTCACGTCACAGCTACTAGCACAACTGACTGCTTGGATTCGGCAACAAGAGATCTATGATGAACGCCAGTCGGGGTTCGTCAACGGCGTAGGGTGTAGCATAAACCTGCTCATTCTGAACTTGTTAAAAATTGACGCCATTAGATCAGGCCAAAACATGTATCTGGCATTTATTGATATGGCGAACGCCTTTGATGGAGTAGACAGAGAACCTCTGTGGAACAAACTTAAGGAAAGAGGGTATAACACGAGCCTCATCCAAGCTATCAAAGAATTATATTCTGAGACCTATATCCAAGTACGGGTGGACCGTGAAGGAAATTTAACACATCCCATACCAACGGCGAGAGGAGTGAAACATGGGTGTCCACTAGGTGCTACCCTTTTCAATTTCTATATATCAGAAGTAGGAATGGCATTGGAATCTGTGGTGTCATTTCCGCCACTTATAAACGGAGTTCAGATAAACCATATCTTGTATGCGGACGACATGGTAATCTTAGACCGTACGCCCATTGGCCTCCAGAGAAAACTGACAGCCTTAAGAACTTTTATTGAAAAACTGGGGCTGGAAATCAATGTGGCGAAATCGGAAATCCTAATATTAGAAAGCCAAAGAGGAAAGAAGAACAACAATCTAAGATCAAGTTGGTCTATAGGATCCAAAAAACTAAACAAGGTGCCACATACAAGATATTTAGGAACAGTTATCAACTCCAGTATAAATGACGATCCAATGACAAAAAAACTCATAAGCACCTGTAAACAACTAATCTCGCAAGGTATCATCATGCAGAAAAAATATGGGAAATTCTCCTACGATCCTGTAAGAAAATTCTATCAAGGCAAAGTCACGCCAATCTTAATATATGGCGGCGAAAACATGTTTGGGTGTGACCACAAAGTTTGGTCAAGATGTGAAGGGCTCTTTTGGAAGAGAATTCTGCAGATTCCGCAAAGTACACCAACCGCTTGCGTCTTGTATGAAATGGGGATCTCCTCACTCAACGCAAGAATTACCTGGAATAAGCTGGCACTGTTCAGAAAGACACACGAAGATGCAAATCTGCCTCCGGTCAAAATTCTGATAGAAAAGAGCATACAAAGGCAATCAGCGCTGAGTGAATGGAAGCGACAGTGCAGGGAGATCCTGAGTCAACTGGGGTCAGACGAGAGAACATTATGGTGCAACCCAGAGTTGGTGAAAAGGAAACTATTGGATTTAGATTGGATAGAGATCTGTGAAAAAAGATCATCCCACAAATCCATGCAAAATACACCAGCAGAAGCTAAAAGACGCAACATGCTTCCGAAGTATCTGATGCTATCACCGGGCAAACAATTAAGAAGATTGTATTTAAAATTTCGTTTGAACATCTACGAAACAAAAGAAATCTTACAACATCGAAGGATGATTTCGACAAGAAACTCGAAATGCAGGATGTGTGCAAAAGAAGATGAAAACCTAAAACATCTCGTCCTGTATTGTGAGGAACTAAATGATCAACGTGAAAAATGTTTAGGGAAGGAGAGGAGCCAACTTCAGACTTACAACTCTGAGGAGTGGTGGAAACATCTTCACTCAGGCAAAAGCAAAACACTGATGATTGCAATGATGACATTTCTGGAGCAAATACAAATACGTATAGATGTGACGTCTGCACACTCCGAGAGTGAGGACTCTATGCAAACCTAAATGATGGTTGCCGATGATACAAAGGACATAGATGACAACCATCAAAATTACATAGAGCGGAAATGTCAGATGTCTTCAGAGTTAAAAAAAAAAAGGAACTGAAGAAATTTTAGTATATACAAGTTTAGAGGAAATGTGTTGAGTTTAATTTTTTTTTCTTTCTTTTGATGTTTCAAAAAGTTTGTAAAACCTCAATGAAATAAAATAAAATAAAAAAAAATAAAAAAATAAAATAAAATAATGATGCCATTGCTGAAGGTGGTGATATAAAGAAGCACGTTTGCGCTACATTATTTGTTTTTTTGGACTGTGGTATGCTTTCTTTGGGTATACTGCCATGTTAAATTACCTGTTGATCCATTTAGTGGGTTAGCCTCTGTTAAGTAGAGTTTTTTTTAAGTTAAAAGCACCAATCTGGTATTCTGAGACCATACTAAAATTCTACTAGATCCGAAGGAACTAGCCATTTGGTAATTTGTCTTTCAGTGATGTTCACTTTTGTACTGTTCCAATTTATTTCAATCTGTAATCCTGAAATATAGTTAGTAGTTTTGTGTGTCTTCCTGTGATTTAATCTCAATGTCAAAGAGCAATATTTTTATAGGGCTAAAGGAAATGGTAAAATTAAAAATGCCTTTGTTTTTTAAGTTAAGCCAATCCAAAAAGCATCTCAGGCAGTCATTGATTCATGGCCAGACTAGTAAGACATTGGGCCTCATTACGGGTCCGGCGGTAACTGTGCCGGTACTACCAGCGGGTTGCCGTCGGACCTGTAAATATTTACTGGTGCCTGACTTGCTGGTAACACCGGGGGATTACAACCCCGGCAGTCTGGAAAGTCAGGTGCTGGTAAATTGTAATTCCCCATTCCCATAGAATCCCATAGGACCCTATGGGAATGGGGAACACGGAAGCACCAGCACCGTTGTTAACAGTGCCGGTGCTTCCATGACAGTCTGCTTACCATTGCCGCTGTGCCTGGCAGGGTCAGAACTGCTGGCCACGGTGGCTCCGGCAGGCAGATCTGTAGTATGCCGGTCTGGAAGCAATGGTGCTGGTAAGCTTACCGGCACTGTTGTTTACGCACCGGCATGCTTTTAATGAGGCCCATTGTACTTATCGCTTCCATGTTGTGATTTTTGTCCTGAAAGATAGGGTATCATGCAAGAGATTTACTGCCTCATTACGAATTTAGTGGTGTAGTAAAAATTGGCTGAAAACTGTTACCTCTGCTTCCATTACTTTCTCTTTGATTGTACTGTGCTTTCTGAGTTCTGAGGTAAAGTGGATGACTTAGCTGTAGCAAAAGGCTGGAAGTAAATCCTCCGCATTAAATCCAATATTCATTAGAATTACCGCTGCAGATTTACCACTTGTAGTAATTCTGTAAAGATCCCCCCGGGGTCCAGTGGCCTCAGAAAATGAGGCCTATCACCATAGTCCAACCACTCACAATACCACCAAACCCGTAATTAGGCACTAGTGTCTTGTACTGTGAAATCCATAAAAGGGACAGAATAGGCACAAATGCTGCCCTCATTTGCATTTAAAAATGGTCCTCACACCAAAAGATGTGATTCTGAAAAGCTAGGATCACGCAGATTGTTATGAATTCCTTTGAGCCTTCACTCTTTGGGGATCGAGGGGTGCTTGCTTGAGGGCTTTTCTAATGCATGCTATGGCTAATGCTTGGGGATTATTGCAATTAATGGCTTCAATATGACAAGGGGAATGTACACCCCTTTGCTGAAGTTTTAAATAGCAATTTCAACCTAGATTATGGGGATTTATGAAGCACAGTTTTGTCATTAGGGCACTTTAAAAACGATCCAGTATAGTAAACAGAGATAAAATGTATCATTTTTTTTCAAAAACTAGTAAAGATTGTCAGGCATGAAAATGGGGGGAAACGGGTCACGGGTTTACCGTAATGGTTTGGTGCCTGGTGGTTCTTTGGCCAGTTTACAATGGAACATTGTTTCTTCTCTGTATGACCTAAGTAGGGATAGCTGATGCAGACCTACACACTTGTTATCTCCTCCAAGTTGTTTGGGACAAAATCTCCCCAAGTAACTTTGTCAAAAACTCCCCCAAGTTGTTTTGGAAACGTAGTAACAACATCCATTCCAATTTGTCAATTTCACGGAAAACTATATCAATGCGTTGACTTCGAATCAATACTTTGAAGAAAAATGTGGCATCCAGTACGAACCAAAACCCTCACTTAATGTGGATTCTTTGGGTCCCTGGCAGGGTGTTTTCTCTGATTCCGATATGTTGTGGGCAAACATCCCCGTTAAATAATTTTCCACAATTGCAGTACAAGGGATCTTTCTGCTGCTGTGGAATTCTTCCTTCATAGTACATTCTTTTAAGAAAGGGGACATCACAATGCCGGCAAACTATTGACCAATAACCCCACTTGAGGCATCATAGAAAATATTTGCTTCATTATTACGAGATGACTTAACTAATTGGGTAAGGTTGGTTGGTATGCAGACTCAACTGCAATCGGGTTTCTGTGAAAAAATAGCAACTTCCGTCAATGTGATTGTTATCCAACTCCTGCAAGGATTGGCCTGGGTTAAAAATACACCCCCGCTCTTTTTGACCTGTGTTGACCTCACGTCTGCTTTTAACTGTGTAGACAGGATGTCATTGTACAACAAACTATATGGGTGTGATATTCCTGATGGACTGCTTACTATGCTGATCCAGTTACACCAGGATACTACAATACAAGTAAAACTGTTTATTGAGGGTTATCTGGGGCAGAAGGTTCACACCTTTGTGGGTCTCAGTCAAGAGTGTGTCTTAGCCCCCTGTCTATTCAATCTTTATTTATCAGAATTGTTTGATGAATTGTCTAATTGCAAACATTTTATGCCAACAATTGACCATTACATTATTCCTGCCCTTCTTTTTTCTGATGTTATAATCCTATTTGATGTGACTCTAGTTTGTACCAATTCATACAGAAGAACAGCTTGAAGTTCAATTTATCTGGAACAGCAATTCTCATTACTAATAAGAGTATACCTAACACTAAATTCAAATGGTCTATAAATGGAATTCACCTGAGTGTTGGCTCTAAGTTAATTTACCTGGGTATTCATTCTCTCCTCTCCACTCGCTTGGGGCCACTTGGCCCTCAAGCTGAGCCACCACCAGCACCGCCAACCTCCTTTGCCGTCATTCGAACGATGAAGCGAGTGTCAGTTGCGGCTTTTGCATCCACCTTCACTCCCCCACCCTTGCCTCTGACTCTCCCTCTGACTCTGTCTTGCCAACCTGCACCTCTCCATCTCTCACACCCTCGATGACCTTGCCCCCTGTCATGAGGATGCGCCTAGAATCTGCCTCCAAGAGCAACAGCTGGTACGATTCCGATCTATCATCTCTGAAACATAAGTGCAGAATTGCTGAACGGAAGTGGCAGACTTTGGGTTAACCATCTGATAAGCTGGCCTGCCGTCTGCTCTGAAGGCAATATCGTTTCTCTATCCACGCCAAGAAGTGGGCCCACATTCAAGCCTGCATCTCTGGAGCCATTAACAACACCGCTGAACTTTTCAAAATCTGCAAAGAACTGGCCAATCCAACTGCAGTCTCCACCTCTCCCCTTCCCTTGTAAGGAACTTATGGTGGCAACAAGTAAGACAGACACAAGTGATCACAGTTCAAGGGTGTTTATGGGAAAATGCCTAATCTAAACCTAAATCTAAGATGGGAGCAAGTGTTGACCATCAAATGAAGAGTAATACTGTCCTAGTGGTGTTGTGTGAAATAAAAGGGCCTATACTAAGAAACCTATTGCCAAATCGTACAACTAATACAAATAAGGGGTGTGGGATAGTTCTCAAGAAAAGAAAAGTGTTCTCACATATTATGTCAGGATGCAGTAGTCTGGGTCTCCCTTCCCCATGTAAGGTGGGATTGTGGAGAACAGTACAGTCTCAGGCTTCTCCAGCACGAAATGACAGTTCCAATGGCAGCTCTCAGGACCATCAATGGCCAAGTCTCTTTTTCTTTGAAAGTCTCTTGCCTTCGAGGGCCTGACGTGTCCAAGATATCTAAAACAGAAGTTCCTTTAACCAAATGAAAGTTCATTAGGTTGATAATGGTTCACCTCTGGGTCCCCCTCTTCTGGGCGCTTCCTCTTTTCAATTTTTAGCCACAGTTCACCTAGGATGATGGCTTTACTTCTGGGACCCCCTCTTCCGAGCGCTGACCCCTCACATATCATATTCCACACAACTGTTAACCACAGTTCATGTAGGGTGATTTCTTCATTCCTGGGTCCCCCTCTTTTGAGCGCTGACCCATCACTTATTGTATTCCTCAATTTGCGTATCAATTCTTTTCTCAATGAGCTTTGGATGATAGCTTCACTCCTGGATCTCCCTTGGTCGGCCTCGGATCCCTCTTGACTGCCAATACTTGGGTGGTGACTTCATCCCTGGATCTCCCTCATTCAGGCTCGGACGTCTCTCAACTGCCAATACTTGGGTGATGGCTACACCCCGTGATCGGCCTAATTCTGGCTCGGACCTGTCTTGATCTTTCTTTTCTCTAGCCTCCCTCAGTCGGGTTCACTATGGCTTTTTCTTCTTCACAAATCTTAATGTCTTTATAAACAGCTCCAGTGGACATCCCTCGGCCGGGTTCACTTTTGTCAACACACTGTTTCTTGGGACTTTAGACTTTGCCCCTCTTCTCTGGCATCCCTCGGTTGTGTTCACTTTTGCCGTCTCTTTTACACAGTTTGTAGATCAAAGTCTTTCAATTGTACAGGGATTTTTCTTGACCCTCAGTATGACCAATTTCACTTGTTTCGGCGGTTCTTCAACGCCCTCCTGGTATCTGTAGTTTGGTTCAGATGGGGATCGACCAGAGTCTTTGTAGTTACTACCCACATGGTGCCGGTTTCCCTCTGCAGCTGGTCTTCCCTTAACACATTTTACAGTTCTTTCACAGTTAATTGAACTTGGTTCAAACTTGGCACTTTGTGATTCTCAACCAACACGGCCCGTTTCTTATCAGTACTCCCCTCAACTCACTGGCTGTGATGAACCGCTTGCTTTTCTCTTCTATGGAGTCTAGACTGTTAGCACGGGTACGGGAGCTTCCTTCTCTCCTGCTTATCGACATAGGCTTGCTCTGTGTAATGTTGACATCTGCTGCAAGATATTTGTGCTTTTGTTCGAGGTCTTAGGCTCTCTTCCATGAAGGTCCCACGTTCTGGGACAAAAAGGGCAAGGTCACTTCTCTCCTCGCCACCCTCTCGATTCCTTCCACCTTCCTCCTTCTCTTGAACTGCCACGCCTGATTAGCCATCTCGTCAGCTTATCTGTTATCTGTTTATCTGTTTGCTCGTACTGTGCTCTCTTGCTCCACCTTTTATCCCTGTGGGGAAAAGGAAGGGCTGTCAGGTGTGTGTGATTTAAATCAATTGCCTGACCCTTGTGTCAGAACATGTCAGGAAAACAGTTTTATTACAAGTCCATTGTGTAAAGGTTTTAATGTCAGAATGGGTGAGAGGGTTACAGATTTTCAGTATTCTATGGGGTATAGAGAGAAAAAGGTGTTGTATGGGCTTATAGCTCTCTTGCTAGGTATTTGGGTCCGTTTTGAAGGGTGACATTTGTGGGGTGTGTGGGACAAATTGGAATGCCCAGGATTATTGTCAAAAGACAAACAGGGAGGTTTGTTGGAACCGTAGTGTTTTGTCTGAGCAAGTTGGGATTGCAGGAACTGACAGTCAGAGGGACCAGAATTGGTAGGGTTTTGTCAAGCTGGATTTGGTATTCATGAAAGAATAACCAGAGGGTCAAACAGAAGAGTGATTGTGAGTATTCAAATTGGAACCAGGAAAAGCGGGATTCTGGAAGTTGTGGTTCTTAATAAGTTTACCAGAAGTGAATGGGTTGTTGGCTTTCCCTTTGAGTAAGGGAGATTCAATGAGTGGAAGCGATGATGAGCGGGAATAGCTTATAAAAGCTTCAGAGACTTAATTCCCCTCACCATTCTCTCTATGATGGTACCCCCTCCTACCTAGGGTATTCCCTTGAGCATAACCCCGGGTTCCCCTACCCTGGTGATCCTCCCCCACTGGTCCACCCCCAGGAACTGGATTCAACAGTGATGGCCGTTTCCTGGTCACTAGAATAAGGGATTCTCAAGGTATGTTGAGGAGAATACCCTCAGATTTCTCACACCCTCCCAGGCTCTCTGCACTGCATTGGCCTCCCATTTCTCATCTAAAACTCAGAACATCCTGTCCTCACACTCCTACACCCCCATCTCCACTCCCACTCCGCTCCCCTGCATCCCTTGGCTACCTTCCTTCCACCCCCACACTCTCCCCCCTCCTGCCTATAGCACCGAATGAGGTCTCTAAGGTTGTCCACTCAATGAAGGTCTCATCCAAACAGGTGCTCCTCTGCTCTTCTAGGACTATTAAGGACAATATCTTCTCCCTCGCCGATTTCTGTAACCACTCCTTCACCACTGGTTCTTTCCCTCTATCCCTCAAACACTCCCTTGTGCATCTTCTGCTGGCCCCTGCTGCCTGGCTAACTATTGCCCTATCTCCACTACCCTCTTCCTGGGTAAACTTTGGAAAAGCTCATCCTCCCTCAACTGACCCTGCACACTGACTTTGTTGGTTGCGTCCACGACCATCAATCTGGATTCTGAGCATCCAGAGATATGGAAACTGCTCTCCTGAACACCCGTGAAGACATGTTCTCAAATCTTGACTCTGATTCCATTGCTGTTCTCATTCTCCTCGATCTCTCCTCTGTCTTTGACACAGTCAACCATTTTATCCTCATGAAATGACTCCATGATGCCCTCTGCATCATGGACCAGGCAATGGAATGGCTGAGCACTTTCCTCACCAATCGCCCTTCCCAGCTGCAACTGGGCCCTTTTTCCTCCACCACCATTCTCTCAACCTGTGGCGCCCCCCCAGGGCTCCATTCTATCGCTGTGGCTCATCAATATCTATCTCGCCCCTCTTGCCTACTTGATATCCTTCTTCTTTCCTCACTTTCACTTCTGAGCAGAGCAGGTGAGCAGTAACCACATGATGAAGTCCCATCTTGGGCCTTTTGTTAATCAAATCTCTTCAGTTGTTTGCCCCAGCCCTGCTGTTAACCCATCTCCCTCTCCGATTCCTACTTCATCCATTTCCCTGTTCGTTTCACCTCCCGCCTGCCTCCCTAAACCGCCCAAACTCCCTGATTGGTCATTTCAGGGTGCTGCTGTGTCCAACGGCCCACGGTGCTCCCTGCTCGCATTTCCCATCTGAGCAGAGCAGTTGAGCAGCAACCGTGTGCTGAACTCCCTCTTAGGCCTTTTCTTTTTACCAAATCTCTTCTGTTGTTTGCCCCAGCCCTGGTGTTCACCTCTCTCCCTCTCCAATTCCTACTTCATCCATTACCCTGTTCGTTTAGCCTCCCACCTGCCTCCCAGCCCATCCACCCTCCCTGATTGGTCATTTCTCCGGTGTTAACTGACCCTCTCAGGGCATCCCCCTGCCCGGCAGCCCCCACAGCAAAGGGCCCCAAGGCAAAGGGTGTCTCCCACAGAGGAGGCTCCTGATAGTGTCTGCAGGTGTCAGCAGGGGAAGCCAGTGTCCAGCCATCAACCAGCAGCGACCAGTAAGGTTGGAGTGGCCCGGGTGAATAATAGAGCATGCACTCTACCCTGAAACCCTGCCAGATAGCTGTCATGATGCCTACCCCCGGGGAACCAGACCAGGTCCAGCAACCCCGGAAGCAGGCATCAAGTTATTTTGAGCAAGCCCAAAAACCCCTGCTAGGGGTTGTTTGGGTGCTGTCCTGGCACCTATGGCGCCAGGCTCATATGGAGAGTCAGTCCTGGCGCCATAGGCGCCAGGCTCATAGAGTAGAACTTACCTGATGCAGACCATGCTGCAAGCTTACCTGATGCAGACCATGCTGCAGAGCTCCAAGCCAAATGAGGCTTGGAAGGGACTATTTTACCTAGGGACTATATTTTACTCGGGTGGGGCTGGGGAGGAATACTTACCTGGGACTACTTTGGAGGCTATTTAAATCAAGCCCGAAGAGCAGCACATGCTTTGCGTTAATCTGCATCCAGTAGCGTAACGCTCACCGTGTCTGCAAGCCTGCATCCAGTCTTCTTCACGCCCGCCTCGAGTATGCAGCTCCTAGAAATAGGGAGGAAAAGAAGAAGAGGTTAGAATAAGAGCAAAACCTTCAATCGTTACCTGAATTCCGGATCCACCGCGCCTTCGAGCTGGAAGAAAGAAGCATTTTATGTGCGCCGCCTCGTCTGCTGCAGCGCCGCGCTGAACTCACCGGCCTTCGCAGCATCCTCACGATCAACCGCATCCTTCTGCACGTTCCCGCCGCACTCTGGCACCTAAGGGGAACACAAGAACAGCAAAGGTGAGCCAAGGGAATAAACAGAGGCAATAGTAACTACCCCCATAGACTTACCTGATTACCGCCGGGGGTACTATTCCTCTTAACAGGTCGGCGCAGTCTCCATTGCATCCTCGCCATACCCCGGCCCCTAAGGGGAACAAAAGGACAACAAGGTGAGACGAAGGCACAAACAAGGTCAACTCTTCTCACCACAATAGACTCAGCTAATTTTACCGCCGGAGGCATTATTCCCCAAACTTCATATTTTCTCTCCACACCTGAATAAGGGAGCAAGCCACAGGTTACATTCTGACCTTATTTTATTGAACTGTGTAGGATAAACCAAATCCTTACCTGAACTTCGTCAGCTACCACAAGGAACTATTCGCTGGGGTCCAGCCGCAAACTGCAAGGAATCGGACAAGAGTGAAAGTCAGACATGTGAACTCTTACGAACTACATACTTTTCGGAGTCAATTTTGTTCTGGAACTCACCAATTCCTTCCAGCCAGTGAAGCAACTGGTTATCAACGTGCCCCTGCGCTCAATGCAGGATGGAGAGCTCATCTTTTCAAACCATCAGGTGAGACTATAAGAGGAGACATCAAAGGTGATCTGTGGGGAGAACAGCGGGGGTGGGGGGATTTACGCTCAACCCCATGGGTGGTTAATTCCCTTTCTCAATTTACAGAACAATATTCCTACGGGCCAAGCAAACGAAATTAGGTGGGCCAGTCCAGTCCGTCATCTCGGCCCTACGCGTCACATTGGTGGAGACCGCAGCTGTCCAGTTCAGATCGACGACTCTGTGGGAGCCAGGTGAGCGTAAGAATAGCAACCTCAGCTACACTAGAATAATATTGTTTTGTTGCCTATAGCACGCTGGAATAGTGCTGTGTCAATTCTGAAACTAAATATTTAAATTGCATTGTGAAACCTAGGCTCAGACCTTGGTGTGTTTTTATTTAATTGCACCGTGACAGTATTTAAATTGCATTGTGAAACCTAGGCCTTTCTCACACATTACAGGACTCTAAAACCTAGGTGTTCTGTCGCCGTTGTTGACTACATTGTAAAAGTAGTGCTGTCTTTGGTTCTTGCCACTCCGCAAAGCACTCACCGAGCAAACTGTTCTACTGCTGTCTGAGCCCTTGTCATTTTGTTCAATTGTCTATTACTGTCTCGGCTCTCCCTGTCTCGTCTGCTTGCACCCCTTCCTGCATCCTTCCCTAATTACTCCCCGCCCCTGTCTCTCCTATCTTTTCTAAATGCCTCTCTTTTGACTAGTCTGCTCTCCTCACTAAATCTGGTACGAAGAAGTTTAAAAGGGATGTCCTGGTCTCCAACACAGGCCTTCCTATCGCTAACACCTATACCAGTGCTTTCTCTAGGCAAACCCTCACTGACATCCCCTTTTTTGTTCCCTCGCCAGACTTATGGACTCTTCATATGGTCTCTGTGCTTTTTCCTTTCTCTTCTACTCCCATTAATTTTGGCATCCGGTGGGAGGCCCTCTGGGCTTCCTTCGACTCCTCTAAGGTCATCATTAATGTTTATCTGAATGGTACCGTCTTAGACGAAGGCCCTCAGGCCAATCTTCTCCTCTTTGACAGACTTTTCCCGTTACTTATCAACTTCCTTCCTTCTCGTGCTGTTCCCTCTCTTCCCTCCACGGCTTGCTTGCCTCCCCCTGCTGTCTCCTCCTTGGCTACCTTGCCCTCTCCTCCTTCCTCTTCTGCCCCCCCCCTCAGGCTTCTTCTACACCTATGCATGGCATACCTCTGATTTGTACCACTCCCCTGAATTCTTTCAAGGGCAGCAACCTTCTCCATGTTGCCACTTTTAACTCTCGCTCAGCTGTCAAACACTCCTCTGACATTTGCCGCCTCCTTGAAGAACTTGACGTCGATGTCCTTGGTCTCACCGAGACATGGTTCACGGTCAGCTCTATCACAAGCTTTGACACTCTCCTCCCTGACCACTACAAGATCCTCTCCACGCCCAGGTCCAACTGTTCCAGAGGGGGTGTAGACCTGATCTTCCCCAAGTGGATTCCTATACAGACCTACTCTTCTTTCGAACGCCTTGTCTGCAGGCTCTCTCTCTCTCTCTCTCCTAGCCATTCCCTTACTGTGTCTACCATCTATCGCCCACCTGGTCAGATCTCCTCCTTCCTCTCTGAGTCAGACATCTCCTCTTCCCTCATGATCTCGACCACTCAAATCCTCCTTCTTGGAGACTTTAAAATCCACCTGGATGCTTCCTGTCCTTCCTCTGGACTCTTTCACAACCTCTGCAACTCTTTCTCACTCTCTAGCCTCCCTTCTGGCCTGACTCACTCTGCAGGGCACACTCTGGATGTTCTGATCTGCTCAGACCTGCCCCTCTCTATCCCTCTCACCACTCTTCTCTCCTGGAGTGATCCCTTTCTTCTTTCCTCCCAGCTCACTATCTTCACCCCTCAGGCCAAGCCAAATTCAGCACTGCCACATACCTCCTGGTTATCCCACCCATGAAGCGTGTGTCAATTGAGGCTTTTGCCGCCACTTTCCCCCCCCCCTTTGGCTGACTCACACCGTGACACAGCCCTCTCCATGCTCCACTCTGCTATCTCTGATACTCTTGATGTTCTTGCCCCTGTCATGAGGATCTGCTTAAAGCCCAAAGCAAAGTGCAACTCCTGGTACGGCTCAGACCTCGCCACCCTTAAACGCAAGTGCAGGGTGGCTGAGAGGAAATGGCATGCTTCCGGTACATCCTCTGACAAACTGGCCTGCTGGCTGCTCCAAAGGCAATACTGACTCTCTGCCCACATCAAGAAGAGAGCCCACATCAAAGTCTGGGTCTCTGCAGCATCTAACAACTCTTTAAAATCTGCAAGGAGCTGGCCAATCCTGCTGCAGTCTCTACCTCTCCTGTCCCCCCCGAAGCCCTCTGCACGGCCCTGGCTTCTCATTGCATCTCTAAAACCAAGGACATCCTGTCCTCTCTCTCTTCCTATCCCCTTGCCCCCTCCACTCCCTGCTCTTCCTCTGGCCCTTCCTCGGCTACCTCTCCTTCCTCCTTCTGTGCCTTCCTCCTGTTCTCCCCAGACAAGGTTTCTAGATAAGTACGATCTACAAAAGTCTCGTCAAAACAGGTTCACCTCTGTTCCTCCAAAACCATCAAGGACCACATTGACACCTTGGCCCCTGCGTTGGCTGACTTATGCAACCACTCCTTCGCCACTGCGGTATTTGCTTCCCCCTTGAAGCACTCCCTGGTGCACTCTCTTCTTAAGAAACCCTCTGCCGACCCGTCCTTCCCGGTTAGCTATCACCCAATTTCCATCACTCCTTTCCTGGACAAACTCCTAGAAAAGCTGGCCATCTCCCAGCTTAATCTTCACACTGAATTTGTTGGTTATTTCCATGACCATCAGTCTGGCTTCAGAGCTGCCAGATGCACAGAAACTGCTTTACTCAACATCCGTGAAGACCTGCTCACCAACCTCGATTCCAACACCCCCTGTGTCCTCATCTTACTGATCTTTCTTCTGCCTTTGACACAGTCAACCATACCATCTTGCTCAACCGTCTCAGTGATAACCTGGGAATGTGTTTTCTGTACACGCAGTTATGCCCAAGCACAATGACATTTTTGCGCCTAAATTATTGACCAATCGTCTTAGTGAACAATGAGACGAGCCTGCACGTGGCCAAAGCCACGTTGGGGAAGGCCCAATAACTTTGAAAGCTGTGTTGCGTCATGGCTACGAGGCATCGTGCCTGTTTTGCACAGCCAATTGGGCTGCACTCCCCCTCTCTTAGCTGCATCAACAGGCGCCCCATTCACACACTGCAGTATATTGAAGCAGCTACATCAATGCCGTACGATAAATCTGTGCATGCAAAATGACCCAATGAGATGTCGAGCTTCATCAACGCAGCTAGCTGTCTTCGTGCCTATGGCACCAGTCAATCATATAATGCACTATGGTTGCACACCTACACATGATATGATATGATATGATTGTTTATTTATATAGCGCCTATAATACACAATGTATTTCAAAGCGCTTCAAGGCAAGAGAGGGAACAAGGGAAAATACAACCACATTCTTACAGGCCATGAACAGTAAGGATGTGAAATTAACTATCGAACTCGGCCTGACGACATTTCAGATAGTGCAAGAGCTAAGACATAGATAAGGAAGGCGGGGGAGGGTGGGAAGGAAATGGAAACAGACAAGCGACTACCGTACTAGGCCTGATGACATTTCTGGTAGAGCCGGAGAAAAACAAAAGGTGAGGGAGAGGGGTGCAGAAAGGGAGGGGAGGAACAAAACAAGCGACTATCATACTAGGCCTGACAACATTTCAGATAGTGCTGGAGGGGTAGTAGGGAGGAAAAAACAGTAATCGGAGGGTGGCGCAAACAGACGAGGTTGCTATCATATTAGGTCCAAGGACATGACTCCTGGCTGCATCAACAAACGGACCAATTACATGTTTTGATGTATTGACATGGCTACGCCCATGCCTTGTCATGAAATCCGTCCATGCAAAGCACCAAATAGAATGTCAAGCTTCTTCAACGCGGCTATGCATTTTTGTGCCTGATGTACCAGCCAATCATATTACTGACTGCGGCTGAGCGGCTACACTGGAGTCCTATCCACATAAACGAACGGTCCAATCATATGTTGCAATGTATTGATACGGGTACGCCCATGCCGAATGATGAGATCCGTGTGTGCGAAAGTGACCAATCAGGGCATGCGACAGTGCATAGCCACGAATAATCAGCCCACCCAAACAAAAATAAGTTTATATTGATCACTGCTACTAGGGCTTATTAGTGAAAGGTTTACCAAGTAACTACAAGAACGTCTGGCACTTTAACCCTTTAATTGTTACTCCTTTTTACCCACTTTTAATCTAATCATCTTTTCCCTTGTCTTGTCATTTGTTCAGATTTTCTATTTTTTGTTTTACTTTTTTTAGTCCTTTTTTAACTTTTTAATTTTTTAGTGTTGTAATTTTTGTGAATTAACATTTTCCTCCTGAGTTGGACATCTCAACATGTCTAACCATGACAGCAGCAGTAGCGATGACAATGTCACCTGGGTCCCCAATCCATCACCTCCCAGGAAGAAAGCCACACAAATAAAATCCACTGCAGACAGTTGGAGATATTTCAAGGTCAAAGAACACTGCTCTAAAAACGAGGCTACGGATGTACAGTGCACATTGTGCATGAGGACTCTAAAACTTGGACCATCAAATGTGCTGTCGCAAAGCCTTGGAACATCTGCGATGATCAATCATCTGGTGAGACTGCATTGGCATGATGTAGACGACACATGTCAGAAATCGCACGAACACCACAAACTTAAAATGCATGGGGCTCATGCATTATGTGCATGAAAATCAGCATCTCCTCCAGCACCTGCATCCACCAGTGGGACACCAGTGGGACATCACCGACACTAAATGTTCCCCCCAAAACAGATCTTTTAAGGACCACCCTTTTAGTTACAAAAATAAATGAAATTGAACATATAACACAAAAATATATCACAATATCTATTTTTTGCAGTTTGAGTGACCAAAATCCCTCAAAACATTCACTTATAGCCGCAGTTATAATATTACCAGATGGACCTGTAGCCACGGATGTAAACACTCTAGTCGACACCTTAGCTGAGACTGCATATATCCGCATCTCAACTACCATCTTTATCTTTTCCAATCAGACTCAGAGGCAAAAATGGAGATGGACCACCAGATTTAATGGCCAAATTGAAAAATCATAGAGAAAGGTTAATAAAGAAGTTCCAGGATTCATGACAGACCACAACCAATTATGGATTTCAAACAACTACAAACAGTTATACATGGCCAATTTCTATAGACATGTTGGAGTACACCTAACCAATGAAGGAAATATGGTGTTCCTTCATAACATCAAACAATACTCCAAATGTGCTCAAATAGTGCACTCAGTGTACCCCTAAGCAGTTATTTTAATGACTACTTATCACATATAATACACAAATACAATAAATTAATACCCCCAAATCTTTTTTTAGCATATGCAGATATAGCTCATTGATTTTTTTTATAGTGGCGGTTACACACTGTTAGTTAGAGGTGCGCTCAAAACGGGTTTTATACATATTTATTATATTCATGTATTAGATAGCTCTTAAAATTGCCTCTTTCTGTCACAAAGAGTACTTTTTTGCGTTTTAGGCCCTAATACCGCACGGTAAGTTCCATTGAACCCGCAGCTACAACCTTCAGTCGTTGCTGCGATTACCCGCACCGCCAAATTCCGGCTTTACGTTGGACGATACAGTAGCCGCAGTTATGCATCTATGTTTTTTTTTAAAATGTGTAAAGTCTATCAGAATAAAGAGGTGGGGTATCATTAATCTCTAAGGTACAGAAGCTGTGAATAGTTTCACTGCATATAGAAAAGGGACGATCCAATAACATCCTTTTGTCTGTAAAAAAATGGAAACACAGTTAGGGAGACACACAATATGCAACTGAATTTAATTCTCAGGTTTATATGACCCTCATATATCATATGTAGTGCATCACATGCACTATATAAGATACAACACTTCTTCATACAGCACTGTTCTCTTTACACATAGTAATCATTGGGCCGCTCAGAAAAAAATCCAAGGCGGATTATGAAAAAAAAACATAATGGCGGTGCACCATTAAATTCCACTTCTGTCGCTGATGTCACTTCCAACCAACCTCATCCTATATTGTCTACACTCTACAAGACTGCCAAGAACATGACAAAAAAGAATTATTCGGTTACTGGGAAAAACATGTTTGATTGAAAAAACCAACTACATAAACACATGGTGTTTACATCTTCTGCTTTACCTCCACTCAAAAAACAACACAAATGTTCAGGAAATTGTTGCTGATAAATTACACTGTTTTCAGATCACGGAGCAACACAGTAAGAAGGACATTCAGGAAGCAAAGTGTACTTTTTGTACAATAAACCATCTCAAAATTTGAGAACCTCAACTGCCATCCAACACCTTGTTCAGGTCCATTCACATGGCAAGTAAGAACCCTATAGAAAGGCTTGTGTTCAAAACAGTTTCAGCACATACCCTCAAAAACCTGTATACAAAAAAGAAATAGATAAATAAAAATACTATTGAATGTAAGCTGCATATTAGTAAAAGTAAAAAAACATCAAACATAAATTGCCATTAAATCTGAGTATATGAGAACAAATACCAAAGTGTACCATCTGAAAATAGTAATAAATATAACTGATACACATTTTATTAAGCATCATTAATGTAAAAGGTAGAAAAATAAATGAAAAGAAAAAACCTAGCATTAATCTAAATAGGCCCAAAATAGTGCCAATATATACCATCTGTTAGCAGAGGAAATGTACCTGACACATAACACCCCAAATAAACTTTTAAATACCTAAATCTTTACTGGTACTTACTTCCACAACAGCCACACACTCAACATAATCTACTGTAGAGTTCAGCAATCAAAATAAGAATACTACAGAAAATGGTGGCATTTTTACTTTCCAAAATTAATACCACAAAAAGAGGACTATATTAAAATAAAACTACTAAAACGGATGACAAATTTTCAGTACAACCTATCACAGCCAGATACACAAATAAAACAATACAAATAGCCAATAACAATCAATCAAACTCATGGGAATCTATGGTATACCTGCCCAGCATCTCTCTTGGCCGCGGCTATTCAACGTGCCTATAAATCTCGGCTTGTTGCTGCGTAAATTTTTTTGCAACCTCTAAATCAAACTAAGCCGGCCATCAAAACTTCAAATGAAACATGGGAACACATAAGCACATAAAATGACAAACAGAAATGAAATTCTGTGTTGTGTCATCCACATAACATTTTGTTTATTGCACAGAAAATGCATGGTTCAATAGACGCAACTATAACCATAACCGCGTTTACAAGAACAGGCAATTAAATAATGTCTGGTTGGTAGCCACGGCTACCACACGTACACAAACTCACGGCGTTCCATTTGCCGTCGTATACCCGCGGCTGCACAACATGCCATGTGTACCCATGGGTAGGAGCGCCGCACATCAAGAGGATGTTGGGTGGCAACAGGTAAACACTCAAGTCGTTGCTGTTACTAGACACAATCCTCAATACACCAATCACTCCCCTTTTTGTATAGCCGTGGCTATAACTTAAAAAAAATAAGTATCTGAGTATGGAATATGAATGACGAAAGAGACATTAGTAATACAATGGAAGTTAAATGATCAATACAGTAAATGACTGTTCATGGAGTTATGTAAGGTAGATGATGATAAAGAAGCAGACTATACACGACAATAAACTAGGTGGGGATACATTTAATGGGTAAAATTACACAAGATATAATATCATGGGAGAGAATACACTGGCTAAAATACAGTGGATGGGGCATCTAAAGCTTGAGATGGGTGGCTCATTTTTATATCGCTTTTTTTAAACAATTTTTTAATTTATTTTCTCCACAGTCTCACATTTACGAAAGTCTGAAAACACACAGCCAAAATAGATAAGACTCCCAAATGCCTACTGTGTCACTGACCATGGTATTTGGTCATGGACAGTGATTTTTAACCTGTGACATCACTATACCTATAAAAATAACTTTAAAAAAGAAATAAGACACAAACACGCCATAATCTATAGCTGTGGACCCAGAACTCATTCCCGTAGCTATCCGTAGTCCTGTATAGCCTCGAATATAGCCACGATTATTGGAAAAACATCCAAAAGAAATTGCTTTCCTGTCCCCGAGGCCCACACCAAGAGCCTCCCTCATCTGCGCCAGCTCCCCCTGCTCCCCAGATGGCCTGCTCATCTCCCCTGCCATCTCTGTTTCCCCTGACAACACACTCTGTTTCTGCGATGGTTTGCTTTGAGATGTTGGCTATTCAAGGCTATAGTTGTGGCTACATAGACCTTTGTTTTGAAAACTCAGTTCCTGGACCTCCTATAACTCCCATATTTAAAGTGGTGTCCTCCGACAACATCCCCACCACTGGACTAAAGTCATTTGCAATTATTTTAACCTGCAAATAGCCTTTTAACTACTATTCATTTCCTGTTATCCTCAGCTGTAGCCGTGTGTATCTGTCGCATCGAGAGAAAAGCAAGATGGTGATCGTTTCATTTTTTAAAAAAAACTGGTTTTGGGTAAATCCCAGAGATATAGCTATCTATTTTTGAGAAAGGGGCACACCCTTCTCCGTCAAATATTGAAATAACTACTGCACAGAATAACCCCAAACCACAAAAAGGCCAAGTTGTTTCAGACCTGGTCCAAATCTGTCCAGCGGTTTGGGCTGTGCGCTTTAGCAAAAATGTACCTTGTTTGTCTATGGGAATATGAATGGGAAGTAGGCCGCAACTTTTGAAAACAGTTTTTGTTTGTCTTCTTAATAACTTTTTTTTCTTTTAACGTATCTTTATGAAAATTCCAGTTAAATCCGTTACTCAAATCAAAACGTTATTAACAATAGTATTTTAAGGGGTTCCTATGGGAGCCCAACTCTCCTTAACTACAGGGCGGTTATACCGTATGAGTTTTCCTAATGGCTAATAGCTTATAAGGCTAGTAGAGATATTACAACAAAAGGGAGTCCAGTATTGCCACAGAGCTTGTACCAAAGTATTAAAGTCCACCAAAGTCTTTTGTAGTAGAACCGGCAGGGGGACAGCATAGTCAGCATAGAGAGCACACTTCAACAGCGCACTTTCCCATGCATGCGCGCTGAATGCGCTCGTGGCCTGGATTTTATGGAGCTTCCAGGTCAGGGGGCAGAGCCTGTCAGATAGGTTTGTACCAAAGTATTAAAGTCCACCAAAATCTTTTGTTGTAGAACCGACGGGGTACAGCATAGTCAGCATAGATAGTACACTTCAACAGCGCACATCCTCATGCATGGTTTATGGTCAAAATCTCGAAAAAATAAATCTTGAAAAAATAAATCTCAAAAAAAAGATTATTGTTATTCGAGATTATTATTTCGAGATTTTGACTGACCACCCTCATGCATATCGAAGCCTTGTGCTTTTCAAACAGCTCCATATCTTGCAACTGTGACTGATCATTATATAGCTGCATGTTGTGCGAATTGTTATAATTTTATTTGTCTATATATCATTACACTCATACTTGAGACTGCTTGGGAAATGGGCATGGTTTTTTGCTTTCTGCTTTCACCCACTTCTATGGCTTTATGATTGTTCTATTAATATATTTTACTGTTGCAACTTGTACAAATTATGTTTCTAAGCTGAGCATTGATAAGGAAAATATCAATATTTTCCAAAAGGTTCCTTTTAGATTGTAAAAACTGGTAGATTACTCTGGACCCACTTTCCCCAAGGGAAGGAAAACTTTCTAAAACATGAGTACTGAGAAAAGGGCATTGTGGTTTAGGCCAGAAATGGAGAGACATGTGTAATCTGACCATGCCCCAGCATAAACATAACTGTTTAGCGGCCCAAGCGTACGACAAGGCTGCAGTGTTGTGCGACGCAGGTGTTTGGCAGCAAAGGGGTCGTAGCGCAGGGTGCCATTGCGCGGTGCAACCGTTGAAAGGTAAGAAAGGTGCGGCTAGGGCAGCAGTCACTACCGATCTCTACTAAACTTCTCGCCAGGCAGCATTGTTTGGGGCGGAACTGTGGGGGCACGTGGGGACCAAGTCCATTGTGGTGGCAGAAACAACATTTCTGAAGAATATCCTTGGGTTGCCCACTGGGACCCCGAACATCCCAGTGCTTTTGGAAACTGGATTGCAGGAGTTTGAGATGATCTGTAAGTTACGCCCAGTCCTTTACTGGGCTCGCCTCTGGTCTAATCCTCACCTTTGCAAATACAAAGAGGCAGTTACAGATGTTTTTTCCCAGCAGGGGGGCAGCTCCTTAAAGTGGGCTGCCCATGTGAAAGGATATCTAGGTGTGCTGGATCTGGAGGATTATCGGTCAAATTCCTCAATCATCATACCGGTTGCAAAGGAAGCAATCAAGAGAGCAGCAAGGGCAAATGCGCGGGAGGACATCTGGGGAAGATCCAGGGCTTCTGAGCAGCTGGCCTGATATCTTTTAATAAAGATGCGGGCGGGCTGCAAAGAATACCTGGACTATGTCTCGGCCAGGTGGGAAAGAGCATTATATTTAAAGTACTGTATAGGAATCTTGCAGACTGGTGTATTTCAGCATAGATGGAAGTCTGAGTCTGAAGAGACAGTACAACACCATTTGTTACTCGGGCCAGCCACCATGCCTCTGAGGAAGTGCTCCCTGAAGCCTCTGTTATTAAGCCATGGATGTAGGTCCCTAGCTGGTGCTATGGCAATTTGCCTGGCTGCCTTGGATACGGAGGCTGCACTTGCCACTACAAGTTATCTGAGCTGGGCAAGAAAAATGTATATGAGGAAGGCTAAGTTGCTGAATAGTGCTATGGGGTAAAGACATCTTTCTGTATGAGCTGCTATGTATGTATAATGTTGATCTGTTTTCATATGGTTTTAAGGTAAAGCACTGATTGTGTCATTTGAGTGGAGTACTTATGAGCTAAGCAATTGTGACGATGTAACTATTGTGTTTTTTTTAACTTTTCTGTGAACTGCTTTTATGACTATTCTGTCTAAATAAAGCAATAAAAGTAAAGCAAAGTAAACTTTTCGGCCTTTGCATGTACTTCGACCTAACCGTATGACATAACGTACTGTATCGCTGCACGATCCTAAGCACTCCTCTTGCAGCCATTAGCCATTCTTTGTATGCTCTGTCTTTTCTCTGGGTTCCTCATTGCAATTGCTATTGTAGTGTGTTCTTGTGTCCTTTTAGGCCCTATACTACTCTCTAGGACCCCACTCACCCCCTAAATTTGGTTACTTTGTACTGTGATCAGTGCCCTTTAGGATTGCCCCCCTCTTTAGGACCCCATTCCACTGGGGGTATCACCTGTACTGTTGAGTTTACCTGCCTGCCCCTTCTCTGTGTGCCCATCTGTGTGACCCCTTCCCTCATTCTGTGCATCCTGCGTTGCGCGGCACAAGCTGTGCATCCCTTCCTCTCTCTCGCTCCCTCCTCCTCCTACATCCTCCTTGCACCCCCTATTGTGTTCTCCATCTTTCTATCTTTTCTAACTGATAGTCTATCTCCTATTTAATCCCTCTCACTAAGTAAGGAAGGAAGAGGTTCAAGAGAGACATCATGGACTAGCTATCGCTGATACCTACATCAATGCTTCCTCTAGACAGACTCTTACTGACATCATCTTTGTCATTCCCTCTCCTGACCTATGGACCCCTCATATGGTCTCTGTTCTCTCTCCTTTTTCCTCCTCTCCCATTAATGGTGGCACTCATGGAAGGTCCTCTTGGCTTCCTTCCACTCCTCCAAGACCATCATTAATGTCTATCTGAATGGCACCATCTTGGTTCAGGGACCTCAGCCCAGTATCCTCCTTTTTGATAGGCATCTCCCTTGTCTTATCAACTTCCTTCCTTCTGCTGAATCCTCATCCTCCCTGGCTACCTTTTCATCTCCTTCTACCTCCTCTGCCCACTCCAGGTCCTCTCTACCACCTCTACAGGGCATACCTTAAGCCTGTACCCCTCCACATAAGTCTTTAAAATGCGGCAACCTGCACCACATTGCTACTCTCAACTCTTGCTCTGCTGTCAAACACGCCTCTGATATCTGCCACCTCCTTGAAGAACTTGACCTGGATGTCCTTGCTCTCACTGAGGCATGGTTCATGGCCAGCTCTGTCGCACGTTTTGCCACTCTCATCCCTGATGGCTACAGGATCCTCTCCAAACCCAAAACTGACTGTTGCAGAGGTAGAGTAGCTCCAATCTTTCCGAAGTGGGTCCCTGCCTCTGTCATTCCTATGCAGGCCTACTCCTCCTTTGAATTTCTGATCTGCAGGCTCTCTGTCTCTGTTGGCCTCTCTCTGACAGTGGCCACCATCTACAGGCCACCTGACCAGGCTGACCTCTTCCTCTCAGAGTGACCTGCCCTCTCCTCTTCTCTCCTTGCCTCCACCTCTCACCTACTCCTCCTTGGACACCTCAACATACATCTGGATGCTTCTAACCCCTCCTCTGGGCTCTTCTGCAACCTCTGTGAAACCCTCTCTCTTTCCATTCTACCCTCAGGTCCAGCACACTCTGATGGGCACACCTAGGATGTTCTTATATCCTCAGACATCTCTCACCTCTGCAGGTGCCTCCCCCTGGAATGGCCTCCGTGCCCCTCTCAAACTTGAGACGGACCACGTGAAGTTCTGGAAGCATCTCAAGACCTTCCTATTCACTTCTCTTTTCTCTCTCTTCCCTGCTGACCAACCTGTCTGCTGCCCTGACTGGTTGCCTGGCTACCCTCGAAGTCTGAGTGGTACCAGGCTCTTCAGGACCAGTAGCCCCTGTACTGCCTCAGGGCTGACTGTGCAAATAGGGGCTGTAACTGGAACCCTACTTCCACTTACCCAGAACCGCGCTGCGCTGGCTGCACTTACTCAGAGCACTGCTGCCCTGACTGCACTTCCCGTTCCCCTTGGCACTTCCCCCCATGCACTTTTCATTATCGCACTTTCACAATCTGAATGACACAAGGCCTAGTAAGATTGTATGTTTTGTCCTCCCTCAGTATTCTCCCCTTTGTCTTGTACTGCCTAGAAACACAGGTGTGGTGCCTCATCATATCATATCATATCATATCATAGCATATCATATCATATCATAACATATCTTTGGGGTCTGCTTCTCCTGAGCTACTCAAAGATGGCTATACATTTTCTAAGCTTTTGGCCATCACACACATCACCAGTCGTGGAAAATGGACCATCTCTTGGAAAATACATCTGTATAATTGAACTACTCAGATGTTTTTCTGGTGCAGCCTTCTACAATTACGCGTCTAAGTTCATATTTAACACACAATATTGTGTGTTTTCACAACTCTCTTTTGGATTGTGAAAGTTGGTAGATTACTGAAGCCCCACTACCATAAACAATGAGTTTCACTCAATCTTATTGATGCCAAGATGGCTGGTGCTTTCTCAGCCCCCTATGACATGCTTTGCTAGACATGGAAGACACACCCTGCTTTGGTGCTCATACCTGTTGCCCTTATATAGCTCTCGCTCTCTGGGTGTCACCTTTCATTATAGCCAATGCTACCCTTGGAGAATGCTTGAGTTCAGCAGCGGCTTCATAGATGGAATGCTTTCCAAGGTAATTAAATCTAAATCAATTCTTGCTTGCTCAGCTTCATCCATCACATGTAATCTTGCTACTAATTAGGAGGAGCCAAATGTTTCATATAAAATACCACTTGTAGAACAATGATTCTTCAGTTCTTCACTAAGAACATAATGTTATATTTCCATTGAATTTTTGAAACCTAACTAAAGGTGGCATTTGTTTCTAGCAAGACTATTTATTTATCACTCACATTCTCTATTCAGGAAGGGGCATACAGGATGAGAATAGTAGCTTTCAATTATTCCATGAAAAGATGGAATTAAGAAGCACACTTGATGGCATACTGTGATAGAATACCATCTTACCAGGGTGTAAAAGACTTCTTTTGATTTTAATTAATATAACATTATCTGTATAATTCTGTTTCTGAAAGGGAGGCCTGCGAAACAGATTCCCCTTTCATAAAAGCTCAGAGCGAAAGGCATAGTGCATCCATGTGCCTTAGCTGCATCAGTCTTCTTGTGATAAATTTGATTCTGCCTCACAGGAGTACAAGCGTTAGCCTGGACGAAATGGCTCGCTCAGCCCTCACACTTCTACAAACCAAAACACAACACAATCATACAGGTAAAACAGGGACAGTTAAGCGATATACCTCATTCACCTTTTGTGGTAGTGTGGGTCGAGGGCAGGCTATACTCCTAAGAGGGGTGTGAAGGTGAACCATTGGTGGCCCAAACAACATAGTATCACAGTGCAAAATAAAGGGAATGTCCAATCAAGGTTCTGTAAAAATATAAACATCTTAATAAAATAAACCGCTTGCAAGTAGAATAAAAAGAGATTACTGTCCAAAAACCCACCCCAGAGGAAAGACAGAGAAGATGCGACAGACTGGAGAAAGTAGCACTTCGAGCGTAGTTCCAGGGATGGTAGGTAAGGTACTACCAAAAAGGATATCTTGGTGAAGACAGAGACGATCGACATCTACCCAGTCTCTAGGGCCCAGGGGAACCGGGTGGACAGTTCAGTGTCACAATACCTCAATTCGGTTCTTGATGGACTGACGCATCAGACAGGGGGTTGAACATTGATACAAGCTGACCAAGCTCAGTCGGGCAGTAGGATCTTGGAGGACCTGGTGGCAAGCGGGCATTGAGCAGGGTCAAATGTAGGTGATCATTGCGGTCCAATGGTGGTGGTACAAGTGCTGCAGGTTGGGTGGTCACAGGAACGTTTTAATGTTGGACCGGCCAAGTTAGGCTTTAGCTGCTGCAGCAGTCAGAAAGTGACACTCCAATGGAATGAGGCGGCAGTCATGAAGTGGTGATCAAGGGGGTATTGATGGGTCTCGCCCTAGTTGGGCTGAGCCGTGTGGTAACCTCTTGTAGGATTGACGAGTGACCCTCCAGAGATTTGTTTTGGTTTCCGACGTTGGGCAGATGCTTCCGGCCTAGCAGTTGAATTAGTATGCTAGGATGCGAATCCGTGTCGGGCTGATGGAGATGCAGCACCAGCATCTTCCCTCCCATGCAGGATGTGGAAAAAACAGTGCAACCAGTTTGGTGCATGTGAACAGGGAGCTCTGGCCCTCCAGGTTACTCTGAGGCCTTCACAGGAGGCTCGTGGACAGGACACACCACTTCAGGGTCTGCTTTTCTGATTGGTCTAAATCTAGCCTACCTTAGGGGCCATTCCCTGCTCCTGGCGGGAGTGAACTTTGCCCTCTTGATCTTGCACCGAAAGTGTTTTGCTGCAGGGGAAGCGGAGGAGACAGGAAAGGGGAAGAGAGACAGCGAGAATGAAGATGGTGGTAGGCTTCTTCCAGTGTCCAGAGCACTCCTGCCTATCCTGCCCCTGTTACCTCTTAATGACAACAAAAAACCTTTAGAGATGCAGCACCCTGGTGTGAAGCCACTCCTCCTGAATGGATGTGGTTTTTTGATACCTGGGCCCAGGACCACTGCTTGTGGTGAAGCTGTTTCTGGGGGAGGGGTCTAATAGCCTTCACAAAGAGAATCAAAGATAGGCTGTGTCCTCTTGCTTTCTGTCCTGCCGGGTGGCAGTATTGGCTTGTCTAACCCTAAAACAAATTCCCTTCCACAACAGAGCTGACTCATAGCAGCTGACACATTTTCAATATCAATTTGATTGTGGCGGCCACAATCATAACTATCTCCATGCACTATGCCTAAACTCAGGCATAGCTTATATTTAGGGATTACCCTTCCACCAGCATGGGGTACTCATGAACATCATAGTTTGGATACAGGGCATATCTTAAATGTCGCTCCTGTGCAGTAATGACTTTGCTGTTACAGCAGCAGTTGAGTGTCCATCTTGTGACCATTGAACATGTTCTGCGCCACAAGCAGAGTGGGTGCTGAGGATCAGGCTACTGATGCAGAAGAGCACAAGTGCAATATGCTTTTGGAATGGAGTTGCAACAAAGGGGATATGGTGAGCCAATTGCCCCTTTGGAGAAGGAATCACCTGCATCATTTTAGGTACTAAAAATAAACCTGATTGCCAGATGGCAATTCCTCACACTCCTGACATCTGCTGTACCTGGCTATCAGAGTCATATGGCAGGTTCAAAGGTCACATGTGAATTCCTGACAGCTGATGGACACAATGTCCCTGCAGCCAGGGAAATCATTTTAACTCCTGCACCTCTGTTGTAAATGATTAGGGTTGCCTGTCTTAATCAGTTTAGTGGCAGGGTAATCGCTAAACGTAAGCCATGCTTTGTTATGGCATGGTCACTGATAAAGAGCACATAATTATGAAAACTGCCCAAATTGATATCATGCAATGGTCAACACTGTGAAGCCACGACCAACCATGTCAGAGCAGTGTGAATTCATGCATAGCCTTGCTCTCTCTGGTCAACCTAGTGAGGAAAATAGTCAGAGAGGAAGGATAACACTGCCCCTCCAGGCCCAGTACCTCTCTACAGGAGATCGTCTGGGAGTCTGTGCTTCACAGGCAGCACTGACATAACAAAGACAGCCTTACAGCAGGAGGCTCCACTACAGAGGGCCATTGAAGACATCATGCATGGGAAAGGGATGGAGGTAGAGTGGTCAGAGAGCAAAGGAAGCCTGAGAAGGGGTTTTATCATCTTGGTTTTCTATCATGACTCTCCTTCTTACTGATCCCTCGATTTCCCCCTGTATAAAGCACTCTGGGTTGTAAGGAAGGCATGGTATCAAACAGTGTAGAAAGACAAAAGTGATCACAGTTCAAGGGTGTTTATTGAACTTCAGATGGGTTAGTTGAGCACCTACCTAAACCTAAAGCTAAGGATGGGAGCAACCTACGACCATCAAATAATAACACAGTCCAGTCAAAAGGGTGTGGGACAATGGTGTATGCAAAAAGAAAAGTGTTCAAGAGCAGGTGGCTTCCGTTCCCCACATTTTCAGCACAGTTCAAGGAGGCACGTTGGAGCTTTGCACATACTCTGGCTTCTCGGGCACAAGAATACAGTTCAAAGCCCAGACATCAGGGCCTTCTCCCAAAGCCTCTTATCCAATAACATTCTCTTACTACAGAGGGTCTGCGCAATAAGCAAAGTCTCAAAGTTCCTTTCCTATCAGGATTTTCACATGCAAAAGTTCTCGTTTTTTCAATGTTCATCATGGGTCTCCCTCTTCAGGGTGAGACCCCTTTTTTAGCACAATGTTCATACTTGATCTCCCTCATTTGGGCCCAGACTATGTATCTCACTCATTTGGGCTTGGATGCCCTTGATATGGATCTCCCTTGTTCGGGTTCAGATCATCTTGATATGGATTTCCCCCATTCAGGCTTGGATCCCCTTGATATCTAAATCGAAGACTTTTGAATGTGTGATGGGTTTTGCTTAAACCGTCGCAGGACCACTTCGATTCACTTCACACAATTGTTCTCATCAATCTTCTACTTTCATTTCTCTTGGTAGGATACCTCACAAAGACCTTCGATTGAGCACATTTACGGTGCTGGACCACTATGTCAACAGTATTGTATCTTTCCTTCTCAAGTTCAAACATTCATCGGTAGTTTAGCTTTACCAGCATCTTTCATCACACACGTTTAACAATATACTTTCCAGTGCTCGTTATACAATGTGCCGCTTGCAACCTTGACTTCAAAACAGATCGGTCTCCCCAGCTCACCGGCTTAGTTGATCTTTCTGGCACTTCTTTGTTCTTGGAGCCAAGAACGATTCCACAGCAGCTGCTGCTGTACCTCCCCGTTTTGGTCAATTATGCAGGAGGGCCTTCGGTAACTCTGATACACGATGCAGAACTCTTCAGTCTGATTTCCTGGCCTTACGCTTTCTGCTTTAAAGGTTTCTTGAAAGTAACAGCGTCATGCTGAAAAGGTCATGGGTAATTCTCTTCTTACGAACCCTTCTTGGTTGGTTGTCTTTCTCCCCTCATTCAGTTGCTGATTGTAAACTGCTGTACCTTCATGTGCTTTGCCTCTCTCAGAGTGTGCTTTCGTGCTCTGTCTTTTATCTGTGTGGGGAAGTTTAATTGAAGTCAGGAGTGAGTGATTGTCAGTAATTGCCTGACATCGCTTGACCACAGTAACGGGACATGTCAGATACACTGCTCGGGTGTGAGTCTGTTTTCTCCCAGAGCGGGCTGTTCATGTGAAAGTGCTGGAAAAGGGAAAGGGTGGTGGGGTATCCTTCTGGTAGGATGGGGTAAAGGTGTTGGAGGGGGAGGGATACTGCATCTCACCATTCGTTGTTGCACTCCCACTCTCTGAAGACCCCTCTCCCAGGTGATCCTCCTGCTTTGGTCCACCCCTAGGGTCTGGATACAAAGGCGATGGCCATGCCCTGGCCACCTGAGAGAGAGATCTGCAGGGACTAGCGTGTGAGACATCTTCTGGTTTCTCACACACCCTTCCCCAATGCGAAGTAGCAGCATCTGTTTCACAGGGAAACCGAGAAAGGAAATCGACATCCCCTTGGTCTTTGCCTTTTCGGTGTTCCACAGTGAAACAGTAGGGTTGCAGGTCTAAGAACCATTGCATGACTCAAGGGTTAGAGTCCTTTCATTGACTTATCCATACTAAAGGTGAGTGGTATGTGACAAGGGTGAACTTACTCCCCAAAATATAGTATCTTAGATGGGTGATTGCCCATTTGATGACAAGGTCCTCTAACTCCAATACAGAGTAGTTCTTTTCATGAGGGAAGAGGTTTCAACTAGTGAATAGGATAGGGTGTTCTAATCCATCACACATTTGCAATATGACTGCTCCTAACCCTGTGAGAGAGGCTTCAGTTTGTAACAGAAACTTTTTTGAAAAGTCTACCACCTTTAGGATTGGGTTCCGGCGCAAGGTTTTCTTTTGAGTTGGTGTAGCATTTACATACTCATCAGTCCAATTAAGCTTCTAGGGTTCACTGTTCTTTAATTTGTCAGTTAACCTAGCTGTTTTACCTGAGAAATTAGGGATGAACCTACGGTAATAACCAATCAATCCTAGGAATGCCCTGAGGTTCCTCGTAGTCTTAGGCGAAGGGGTATCTAGGACAGCTTTCATGTTTTCCTGTTGGGGCTAGAGACTGCCTTTGCTTACAAAGAAGCTGAGGTATTTCACGGCTGATTGAGCCAGATTACATTTGGATGGAGTGGCAGTTAAGCCAGTTTCTCTGAGGGTTCTCATGATGGTATAAAGATGGAAACGTTGGTCTTCCCAGGTCTTACTGTAAATGACTACGTCATCAATATAAGCCCCACAGAAATTGGAGTGGGGCTGTAATATCCTGTCCATAAGCAATTTGAAATAGGCTGGGTCCCTGTGCTGTCCAAAAGGGAGGACCTTAATCTGGAATAGTGCCAGGGGCATTAAGAAAGCTGTCTTTTCCTTATCATATCCATGTATGGCGACCTGCCAATATCCCTCGCTCCAGTCTACGGTTGATAGAAAGACAGCACTTCCGAGTTTATCTATTAACTTGTCGATGCCAGCATGGGATGGGCATCGAAGGCGGAGATGGCGTTAACCTGCCTGAAGTTTATGCAAAACCGCCAGAAATTATCTGATTTTGTTACCAATACAATAGGAGAGGACCATGGGCTGGAAGAAGGCTCGATAATGTTTACCTTTAGCGTTTTATTGACTTCCTCTACCACCATTTGTTTTTGAGCTTCTGGAGTCAGTAGGGTTTTAAATGGACCACTTTTCCCTTTGGAGTTATGATATAATGATAAGTACCATGTACTCTTCTTTTTTTTCTTTCACAGAATACATTGGGGAATGCCATGACCAGGTCATTTAAGTCTTCTTGCTTATGTCTAGATAATTCTTGGGGAATAAACTCTGAGTTGTCTATCTCCTCTGGTATTAAACAAGACAATATTGAGGTGGATGCAGCAGAGGATTTTATTTCCACTCCTTTAAGGGCTTTACATCATAAAGGTGGGTATTTTGCTTCTTATCAAGTTAGGCTATTTTATAAGTACAGATCCCGGTTTGCTATAGTACCTCATATGGCCCATGCCACTTTGAGACATGGTTATTTTCAGAGGTAGGCAAAAGGACTAATACCTATTGTCCTACTGAAAAAGTTCTTAAATTTACTTTCTTGTCATAGGTGGAAATTTGTTGGGCGTGAGCTTTTTCCATGTGAGTGTAGACTGGATTTTGAACAAGGTTCATGTGCTCTCATAATCGGGTAGCTGTTTTTGAAAGGGGAATAGGTGCCTCTTCCCAGGTCTCCCGGAGCACGTCTAAGACATCACTTGGTTCTCTACCATTTAGTAGTTCAAAAGGATAGAAACCGGTGGATGCCTTAGGGGTCTTTCTTACTGCAAATAGGGCCCAGGGGATGATGCTATCCCATTCCTTTTCATCCTGATCTACCAATTTTCTCAAAATCATTTTAAGGGTTTTATTAAATCTCTCAGCCAATCTGTACGTTTGAGGGTGGGAAACTGAAGTTCTTAAGGTGGAAACATGTAGTAATTCCTTGACTTCATTCATCAATTTGCTCATAAAATTGGATCTGTGATCTGTTATATTTTCCTTGGGGAAACCAACTCTAGGAAACAATAGTAAAGATGTTTTAAGATCTGTTGAGTTGTATTGTTCCACATAGGGAACACCTCTGGGTATCGGGTAGCATAATCAACAATTACGAGGACATATTTACTTACCCAGTCTAGAGGTTTCTAATGGCCCAATGATATCCATCCCAATTTGGGAGAAAAGGACTTCGATGATTGGTAAGAGATGTAGAGGGACTGGTAACAGAATACGTGCACTAGTTTTCTGGCATATTTCACGTGTCTGGATGGAGTTCTTTATGTTGGCATGGATACCAGGCCAGTAGAACTTCCCACTGATGTGAGCTTGGGTCTTAAACTGTCCTAAATGTCCCCTGTCAAATGAGAATGTGCAATCTCTAACACAATCTTACAATGGGTTTTGGGGATAACTAATTGAACTTTACTTAGGCCTTCTCTGGAGGTTTCCTTTCTATATACTAATCCCTGTTTCAGGAAAAAAAAGAGGCTTGCTCTTTCTTGTCTTTCTCCCTAAGGAATCACCTGTAAAAAAGCCTCTGCGTGTGCTGAATCATTTTGCTGGCAAAGGCTAAATCAGGAAGGATGGTAGGTTCTTCTTCCCTCTTTGCTTCAATGGTGGGTAGTTCATCAGCCTCTCCAAAGCCTAAGCTACATCTCTCATTTTCTTCTGGTTGACTTTCTTCCTTAAAATGAGGAAATAGAGTATTCTCAAGAATTCCCTGTGCAAGTGTCTGGATCCAAAGGGGATGACCTTGTCCTGGCCACCTGAGAGAGAGAGATCCATGGGGACAAGCGGGTGAGGCACCTTCTGGTTTCTCTGGTTTCTCACAGGGTATGATGTCAGAAGGCAGAGGTCATGTGTTACACCAATCCCTTCTGACATTTTGCCTTTATATAGAGACTTATTTGATTCTACTTTGGATATCAGGAAGAAGAGGAATACACAATTTGAACTGTTTTGGTAGTGCAGACCGTTTCAGAGCCCCCTACTATAGAGGAGAAGACAGAAGATATCCATTAGCGAGGAGAGCTCAGCCCCTAGCCATCCCTTTCAGAATAATGCAGGAAATAGCTGTGGTCCAAGGTCTGCTACTTTGCCAGCTGCACTGGAACCAGGCTCCTCACTGGAGGTGAAGGAACCATGGCAGATGCCAACCAATCTCCATGATCTAGGAATGCAGACCAAGAAGTACTCATGTGGTCCAAGAGGCCAGATTGGGACTCACAGCACCCAGGAAACCCAAGATCATCTTGGATCCGGTTTAGCTGATTCAAACCATCTTTGACTCACTTGGACTGTGTTTGACACTGTTCAAACCATGACAGGACCTGTGGTGCTGCATTTGGTACTCTCTTCAACTTCAAACCATTTGTTGACTTTCAGCCATCCAGACACCGGCTCAACTAATTGCTGTAAAACGTCTAGAGCAACCCAAACTGCAGCCTACACCTTCGAGCAGGCAACCAACCCGACCATCGACTCAACATGTTGGAAGAGATTGAACATATCCTTTTTACAAACATTGTGTGGTTATTACATGCCTTTCACCTCTGTTTCCTTACCCAGAGTACTACATCTGTCTATGCTTGCATATTCTGTGTACTTTCCTCAGAGATTGGTTTTGTGTAGTGTGTTTCTATTTAGTTATTGGTGTAAATGTTGTGTTTAATTAAGGTTATATATGTTTATGGAACCTTGATTGGACATTCCATTTAATTTGAACTGTTGTACTTTGCTGCTTGGATTGCTACTGAATCACATTCACACCCTTCTTGAGAGTAGAGCCTTCCCTCGACCCACGTCATCACAAAAGGTGAAGGAGGTATACATCTTAACCGTGGCTGTTTTACCTTTATGATTGGGATCACTGGTTCTGTGACAGCTTGAGGGCTGAGTAGGAAGATTAGCCACTACTCACCCTTGTACTCCTGCAGGGCAGCAATCATTTCATCACAGAGTCTCCTGCCATTGCCTCAACCATCTTTTTTGACTGCTTGTTCTGGCAGTCAAATCAAAGTAGCAACAAAAACATCCACTTTCTGGCAAGCCCAGACGTGTGGCATGCTGCCACTGTCCTCTCTTGCACCAGACACCTCCCTACCCCTATGCCTGGAAACTGGCAAGTGCAATGTTTTGAGTTGAGCATACTGAAACCTATTTAGACGTATGTATGCAATTAGGTATATAGGTGAGTTGTACAGCACAAAAATAGCCTAAGAACATCACAGCATTTTACCAAAACACTGAGAGGTAGGCAAGGAGGAGGGTGGCGACAAAGAAAGGCATGAAGGTCACAGCTGCAGAACTGGTCCTCAGTGGTTGATGCAGTGTTTCCTGAAGAGTAGACCTTTGAGGTGTTTCCTGAATTGCGAGAGGGTCAGTCCAACCTGAAGGAAATTGACATGTTGCTCAGAATGTGGCTGATAAAGCCAGCTAGTTTTTTACTTACTCTACCTCTGAGGTTTTAATCTGAAAATTATGTTATTTCTGGTGTACTGTTGCCCCCCTAAAGTGGTGAGCTTTTTGGCCAGGTAGAATGGTGTTTTATCCATAACAGCTCTGTAGAGGAGGCATGCCACATTTAAGGTGATACTTGCATGAAGGGCTGGGCAGTGACGATCCTTGAGAGCTTGAGTGATGTTGTGGAATGTCTTCAGACCTGAGACAAGTCTGATTTAGGCATGCTGGATTGTTATCAGAAAGGCCGGATTGACATGTGCTATTCTTTCAAAAAGGCTGCTGCTGCCATCCAGATTGTAGAGCAGGGTGGCTTTCACAACAGTTTCGAAGTCCTAGATGTGACTGTAGGGATTGAGTCGGTGGAGAAATGATAATTGTCACCAGGATGTCTGTTTTTTGTAATGTGGGCTGTGTGTAATGGGTCACAGTTGATGATGAATCCCTGCAAATGAGCAATGGGGCGAGTTGCAGGGAGAAGCCATTGAGTTTCATTTCATTTAGCCACTTCCGAGCCATTGCTCCCACTTTGCAGGGGTTGATTTTGCTTTTGTAAGGCTCTGGGTCAATTTGGCCAGTATTCAGTGCATTTGATAAGATGCCTTCGTAAATTTGGTAATTATGAAATGGTGACAGGGAGGAGTGATGTCCAGAGATGTTACTTAGGAAAGAGTCAGGAGTTGGGTTGTTGTCACATGATGTCACAATGAGGGATTTGAGGATACCTGTGAGTTCTTCTTGAGTCATGGGTCTGAATCTGGATCAGACTGGTGCTGTGTAATGACGGGGCATTCATGGAGGGCCGAGAGGTGTCAACATTTTCAATGTGGATTTTGTCCATTGATTCTGGGTCTTCAGAAGCTGGAGGGTGATTGATAAAGTGTTTGACACCTTTGAAGATGGGATTCGATCATATTGGCCTCTTCTATGTTTGCTGTCTCAAGGTTTGCTTTGAATGTAGCACTGAGAGTTTTATGGGTTGACCAGAATGTTTTCAATATTGAATATTGTTCCTGCCTTGGCCTGCTTCTCCAGATCTATTCTTGCATGCAGATTGCGTACTTGTTGATGGGCAGTATTATAACTAGGTGATGAAGGCTTTGTTTTGTTGATATGGCGTTTCAAAGGGACATGGGTGTTGGCAGAGTTGGAGGGTGTGAAGTTGAGTTCGCGAAGCGGAGTCTTGACATTGGCTGGCATCCAAGGGAACGAGGTCTACTTCAATGGATTTGTAGGGGTGACAAAGAGTCTTGTTGACTGTCTTCTGGACCTCAAAGAGGATGTGCATAGTATAGGTATAGGCACGTGGTAAGACCAGTCTGTTTGAAAAGTGGCAGTCAGGTAATGTCCGTCGCGAGTTCCATGTTAAAGATTCTGACATAGTTGAATTTGGAAACTTTGATAAGATGTTTGATATTTACCATTGATCATAAAAGGCTTATTTTGTTATCTTTGTTCCTTACATTTTTAGTAAATTGAATTCACCAAGGTAGATGCTGAGGAGGTGGTTGATGGCTGCATTTGTAATGAGGTTGTCAAACTCCTTGAGGAAGATTTTGTTGCTCATCAGTGGTGCGAAGATCAGGTGGAAGGTGGCTAATAGTGCTGGGAAGAGAGAAGAGGCACAGCGTGGGTTTCGTGGGGTTGAGTGTTGGAGAGGCTGAGAGAGTGCTTGCCGTGAGGTCTTATGGATAAATATGAGGCCTGCTCCCGTTTTCAAAGTGTGGTTAATGTGCTGGATACTGTAGCCTTTTTTATGAATGTTGATATGTAGAGTACTGCATAGTGTGCATTTAGGAGCACTAGGTTTGTTTGTCTCTCTGGCTTTGTTGTGTGTATGTTTTGAGTAAGATGTTTTGGTTTTGAGAAGGATTTGAGAATGATTTTGAGTAAGGATTTGAGAAGGTTTTTGAGTAAGGATTTGAGAAGGATTTTGAGTAAGATGTTGATGAGATTTGATGAGATTCTGAAGGTTAAATATGCAGCGGTTGTAGACCCGTGTCAGCTGTTTGCATGCCTGAGAAAATGTGAGGGTGGGGAGAGATATGTGGGGGTGTGAGCAACATTCATACCTGGGGTATGCTGAACTGTGGGTCCAGATTTAGTCCTGGTCACCCACTAACAGAGCCAAACAGGATATGCCCTTTTCTTCTTCCAACCATTCGTACAGTGCTACAACTATCCACATTCCAGTCCATGGCAACTTTGTGCAGCCAATGCACTCAGTCTGTTGTGCACATACAAATAGTGGATGTTTTTTTTTTTTATTAAGACTTTTACACTTTTTAGTGTAGAATCATAACTTGCTTTCATGATACAAGTTGAACTGGAAATTTACGATTGTAGTAAAGCTGCTGTCAGAAACTGCCTCTTCTCCTGTGCAAAAAGGTGGAGAATATCTCATGTCACTTCTCGAATAACTGCTAAAATTACACTTCATAGATATCCATGGCAGGGTAAAGGGCCTTTCAAAGACTTGAATTGCCTTGGTCCATGTCCAGAGGCTAGTCCAGCGGGAAATCAGCCTTTTGTGTTTGTCTTCCCAGGTTCCAAGATAACCTACAATGACCCCTTCCCTTGCCAGGATGTAAGCAGGAGATGTTGAACATTGAGAAGGCACACCTAACACGTTTATGACTGACTCGCTGTAGTGCTCCTTCCTATAGCACATCCTCTGAATCTTACATGTCAAACTGCTATTCATGTCTTTACATCAAGTGAGGTGGTGACGTAAGGTGACAAGCAGCTTCCACGTTGCTCCCAGTTGAGCACTTCACTCTGCAGTTTTCACTTCTTAATCCGCACTTTACGTGGCAACACTTTGAACATGTGCACCAGCTCCTATCTGCTGTATGCACATGCCTCATGCCATCTGCTTTCGGCCGTCCAGGTCGGTCAGCACATATGTCCTTTTGTAAATGATGAGAACCTGAGATATGCTGTTCAAATAACTCTGTGCTTACATTCGGACCTCCTCGGTACTATTTCAGGAGAGCAAGGTGTAGTCAAGTCTCTTGCATAAGTTTCTTCTTCTTAACCATCATTCTCATTTGACTCATGTGCCCCTGGTTCTTCTGGTGTGTGCTGCACTCCCTCCAGGTCGGTTCTAGGCTCCTTCCTTCATCTTCTGATCCATTTCTGCAGTTTTCAGCACTCTTCTTTTTAGATACTGTAGTTCTAAAAATGTCAGCAATGTAGATTGCAGGTGAGGAGGTGCATCCAGCTTTAGGTGTTGTTTAGTTATTTACCCACCTATTGCCTGGTCCTATGGGCATTTCTGACCACTATCTGCCCCTCCCCACTGAAAATACATTCTCCTGGGATCTCTTTGAGATATCTTTATCATCAGAAACATTACACTTTGACCGGCCAGCATTATTTCTAAACTGTCTGCACAGCGTTAATGGCTTAGTTGCAACTGTAAAATGTACTACTGGTGTACAAATAATGTCTTAAACAAGTGTGGCTTCAAAACCTTGATATATTTCTGTTCCTTGCACTTAGGTTCTGTTAAAAACAAGCATTGATAAAGCCAATAGTTGTACCTTTCTCACACTACTCACTAATGACATGGGGCAGTATGAGACCTGTAATGTAATGTGATTAGATTTGACTATAGCATACTGCATATTCCCCGCCTTAAAATGTGCTGACCCAGACACGTCTTCCACGTGCAAGACCATATTTTGATTTGCGATTTCTTATGAGCAGCTCTAAACCAGCAGTGCCCATTACACACCATCATTACATTTCATGGAGTGAATGTATTCTTTACATGTAACCAGTTAAGTGGCCATCTTTTTGTTTCTCAATAAATAATCTGTATCCAATTAAATATGAAAATGTTTTATTCACGTATTAACATTGTTACATGAATATCTTTGTAAATTCCTGGTCCAAACCTTTTGCGGACAACGGGTAAGAAAAGACACAATATTGGTTTTCGAAAGATATTTTTTTGTTTGTAACCAGAGTCTGTTAATGTGCTTACTGGGGAATTTGCACAGTGGCAGCTTTTAAAGGGTAAATGCTTCGACATCCTTGATTATTTCATAGTTTAATATACATGTGTTTGTGTGCACACCTTTCTTTGTGAGGCCACATATCATACATATCCCTGCATTTCTCATAACCCTTTTTGAAATATTTACAGTGACTCCTTTAAGTTTAATTTTGCCCTGTTTTAGAGACTGGAGTGGGGGCCTGCAGGGGAAGAGTTGCTAGGGCTAATCCCAATATACCACCCAAACGATTGGTTTGTAGATGGAGACAAATCAAAATGACCTCTAGAAGTATGCATTCACTAACAATATTGCATCCTGAGCTAAAATGTTTAACTCTCCTGACATGGCAAGGAGGTGGGAATCACAAAGATCTCAAGTTTCCCATGACTGTGTGTGAGAATCCAATCCAGTCCTGTCATTGCTTGGATTTCTGGGGCTTGTAGTTTTCATTAATTTCAAATGGGAAAGAAAAAAACTACAAGTCACAGGTTTCAGTGGGAAAAGAACAGTACTGAATGGCCTTCCCATGCAAGATCACCTGAAACTTGAGTGTGCTGCCATCACTAGTTCAAAAAGTAGGACAATAATGAGATACCGGACCTAGGGTACGATTCTCCAAACGTTTTGACAATTAGGTGCCACTTTAAACACTGCGTATAAGCCACAACTATTTGCATGAGAAGTGAAGCTAGAAGAGATATGAAATGTGAGAGGACACACTTGTTGTTGGTATTGTTTGGATTTGTATCCACTCATTAACCGTGCATGGCCAAGATAGTCCCTATGACTATTCTCACCCACTACTGGCCCCTCCCCTTCTAAAACACCTTTGCCCCATTATCTTTGAGGCACCTCTGTGCTTTTAAGGAGACACTTGTGTTATTTCTAAGCAGTCTTCTGTAAAGTAATAGCATATCTGCACATTTAAACTAGCTCCTGGTGTAATAAAAATGTCTCAACTAAGTGTGCCTGATACTCAATATTTGGCTCCTTGCTTCTTTTGTTCCTTGCACTGAATTTCTGTTAATAACAAGCATTTCCATTGCCAATAGTGTTGGCTCTAGCAAAGCATTGGATAGGCATCTACCAGGCACTGTCATAATATACTGAGGAGCTAACACCATTTGCCAGCTGCTGGCGATAGGACCATTATGGCAATCCCTGGAAAATGCATTTCCATGCATACATAAAAGCCAAAACTGTAGGCTTTGCCAAAGCTTGTTATGTTATGATGTTTAACTATGTTCACTTACCTGATTTTCATTCAAATGCAATTTCGAAAATACTATGTGTATACAAAAAACACGAGCAGCCATCTTTGCTCTGAAAACGGGTGAACTTGGAAATTCCCTTTGATAGGGAATACTGGACAATGGGTTTTTGAACTTGGGACCACTATCCCCTGGCAACAGGAGACATTGAAGTGGCCAACTGGCTGGATATAAAGGGATATACAATCAAAAACATCTTTTTTTACAAGGGGGATTACTGGGTGTAGCTGAGGAATTCTGGGCACACAGCCCCAGGGACGTCATTTTACCAAAATGCCTGGGGTAGCGAAGTGACATCACACGACCCTTGACCCCTGATGACATCACAAGAAGTGATGTCATTTGACCCCACCCGGAAGTGATATCGCGGGAAGCGATGGAACGCGACCTTTCACCCATTAACAAAACAGGAAGTAGCATCACATAGCATTGTACACTACGAAAAATATGGTTACAATATCACTATAATGTGATGTACATTTCATACAAGTATGGATCACCATATGTATCTTAAGATCAGTGTGTATATAGGTCCATATTACCAAATTACTGTGAATGCAAGCAGACTTCCATGACCAAATGGTAATGATGTGTTATTATATAGCACTTACGCTTAAGCGCTTTATATAGAAAAAATATGAGGCGTTTAAGAACAGACTAAATCAGTGATTCACCCCCTGAAGTGTGCCTGAAATAAACCTTTAATGAGTCTAGCAATTATTGTATAGAATTCCAGAAAGACACATTATTTGGTATGAGATGAGCAGCCACTCAAGAATTGCGCCACACTTGTCTGATACAAACCTCAAAAGAAAGCCTTTTATTACTTGTTTTCACGTGTTTCGGCTACTCAAGAGCCTTTCTCAAAACAAAATAGGGCATTGACAGGGTACACATCATATTCCGTCCTTTTCCATAAGTCCCGGGTAAATCCCTTAAGCTTGTTATCATTCAGTCTCCTCGCGTCGGCCTCGCACAGACTGTGCGAGGCCGACGCGAGGAGACTGAATGATAAGGTTTGTACCAGACAAGTATGGCGCAATTCTTGAGTGGCTGCTCATCTCATTCTTGTGACCAACCAAGGAGGTAGGGGATTGGTTCCTCCAACAAGTGCCACACAGGATGCGACACGGCTGAAAAGCCAACAAAGGTTAATCTAGGTCGCCAACAGAAGAGGTTGTACCGACAAATATCCCGAAATAACAATCTGTACATTATTTGGTATTCCTATTCTTTTTTATTTAGGGTTAGAGCTGAACGTGTTAGACTTGTGGCACTATTGTTCTTCTTTTTTTTAAGGGGCCTGAACAAGAAAGCCAGCCACTCCAGAAGTAAAGAGCCACATGGTGCTGGCCGCAGCCCAGGAGCTTGCTTTTACTTTTTTTAGAGGTCGCCAGGGAGACCTCAGAGGTCGCAATGGAGACCTCAGAGGTCGCAGTTGCGACCTCTGGTGACCCCTAAATGACGTCCCTGCACAGCCCTGGGCAGCCTATGCCTAACTTGTCTGAGTGCAGAGCCAGGCTCCACATTTCGGTAGAGGGGCCAATAATGGCACCAACAAGGAAATAAGGAAACAAAATGTGGTGCTCCTAGTAGGTGGAAAGGGAATGCTGCCCCCCTCGCCCCACAAAGAGCACTAGATCGTGGCTTTGTACACAACCCAGGTGAGGAGAGTAGAGAAGCTGGCTGCCGTTTCGTCCTACAGCACACGATTGAGGCAGTGGTTTTTTTGGCATATGCAATATGCAGGTGAGCTCATATATGATGAGCAGAGGCAGTGGTATGTGTCTCTGGAGATCGCCCGCTCAAACAGGACACGTCCGGATTCCTCCCTTTTATTCTGTACGCATTACATGAGTAACATCATAATAGACTTAAAGGGACCGCTCTTAAAGATAACATCTCATCTATATTATAACTAACAATAAACAACCCAAATTATAACATATAATATGACAAATTGCTTAGATATGAAGGGTCCATATGAGATTAGTGTGTACTTATTGATATCCTAAAGTAAGTGCTTTGGTCTTCATCGAGTCAATCTCATTATAAGTTTGGCGGTAGCTTTGCCGCCAGAGTCAAATTTTTACTGGCACCCGGCAATGGGGATGTACCAGGGCATTCCGGCCCCGCCGGACCCAGTAATTCCCCTTTGCTGGTTGCCGGTAAAAATGACTTCCCATTCCCATTTGAGTCCCATAGGACTCAATGGGAATTGGGAGGCCGGTAGCACCAGCACCGTTAATAACAGTGCCGGCGCTACAGTGTAGGTCTGCTTGCGGGTGCTGTTCCACACGGCAGGTTCGACCTGCCGGGCTGACCCCCCGAACAGACCTCATAGTTTGCCGGTGCGATAACAGTTCTGGCAAGTTTATCGGTACTGTTGTTACCGGACCGGCAACCTTGTAATGAGGCCCAATCTCTTAGGATATCTTGATTCTGACAAGCATTCTCTGATATTGTGTGATGATGTTTCTAATATGAGTTAATTGTTACACTGCTATTCTTCTCTCATCTCATCTCCTTGGTTGGGGATTTAGTTTGCAGAGGGGTTTTCCGTTGCCACTGGATCCTGGCTGACTTGGCTATCTATACATGGAACAAAACAAAAGAAGGAGAAGGCTCAAGCTTTAGTAGTTGGTTTAGCCAACACATAATAGTGTGCAGGGGACTGGAGGGTTCAAAGCTGGAGCCTTCTCCTTCTTTTGTTTTGTTATTTGTGGAGGTCTTGTGCCAGGATCTCAGTTCCTCCCTCGCACCTTAAATTATATTGACAATTGTTTGTGACTAATTTCATAAAAAGTCTACTAAATTAGGAGTGCACCAATGTTGGTACCTTATTTATCTATACATGGAAGCCTGTGTCTGTGGGTTGTACAGTTGTCAGGTATTTTTACTTTTTGAAGAAACTCATATTGCGAGTGATGACTGTCTCCCATCTGACACAGAAATCAGCGATCCCTTTGCATCGACGATCTGGGGTTCTCATTGCCAGAACGTTTCCTGGTCTGAACCAACACTGTATCATCTACTTGCAGGTCCCTCCAATGCAACTCTCTGTGTGAGCTTTCCTCGTGGGTATCAGACAGTCTCTTTTCTAACACAGACTGATTTTCAATTATTTGCCTCTCTCTTCTGGGATGGCTTGGGATTTTTCCATGCAGGGACATTCGCTGGAGGGTTTGCACAGCAGAAACACCTGTTGATGAATGAGGTGTGTAGCAGGGCTCTGTGTATGAGACGCTCTTGGCTTCATGCAAGTCTGAATATTTCCATGAGGTTGCGTATATAAATCTTTCTGCGTTGCCATAAGCACGTGGCGAGATTGGTCTTATCCATGGATCGGTTAATGCCCATGATCCAGAAGTATTCATGAACCTCACCAACGTGAAACAGTGAATTGTTGTCTGTTCTTTACTAGGAGAGATATTACATTATCTGCTGATGTGGTTGTGCTAAATTCAACTTCCGGCTATCGTGCCCATCGGTCGATTACTACAAGCAAATGGCAATTTATGTTGGTGGAGCCAAAATCCAAATGTAAGTATTTCCATGGCTAGTTGCTTCTCATATGAAATTGGATTGGTGGTTGAGTTTGTAGTGGCAAAGAGGGTTGACACCATATGAATTGTTTTATGTGTTCATCTACTTTCTCTTTCAAGCAGGAATACTTTCTGTCGTAGGCACACCTTAGTTTAATCAATGCCTGAGTGGCCTTGGTGTGCAAGGTCAAGCACGTTTTACGTCAACTGTTTGGGGTTGGCTATGCGCGTCCCTCTTAGGAGGCGACCCTCTCAAGAGACAGGTAGTTCCTTGTTGATTCAGCACATTTTTTCCAGTGTTGTTTCGGCGTTTTGAAATCTGTGTGGCAGCGATTTCGGAAGGTTGTTCCATACGTCTGTTCTGATGGCTGCTTTGATGAGTTGGATACATTCATCCTTTGGGGATTAATTATCTCTTTCTTTTAGGGTCATGAATTTTGAAATTGCAGCTTCGGTGATCATATTAATGTGATATTGGACTTCTTGTTGTCCTCTACCTTTACCTCAGTAATTGCTTGGTGGGTGTCTTGAGAGGAAGTCGACTGAATTGTTAGTTCCGTGTCCGTGCAAAAATGTGGTGTTGTATTCCTGAAGTTGATGAAGCCACTTTTCAATGCGTGCTGGGGGATATATTGCTGATCTAAACATGATGGGTATCATAGGCTTGTGGTCTGTGATAATGGCTATTGGTATTCCGTACATGTAGATGTGATAGTGTTTACATCTTCATAAGACTGCAGGAGCTTCCCTCTCTATTTAGGAGTATTGCACTTACGTTGGTAATAGAGCATTACTGGCATATTCAATGGGCCTGGTTTCTCCTCTAGAATTAGTTTAAGTAAATGCCAATGGGATTAGCATTTCTGTGTATTTTACAATGTTAATAAAAGCCAATGAAGTATCCAATGTGAGGGCAGATATGCTGCTCTGGATTACTGTCTCCTCTTGTGAAGTAGTGTAGCGGTTCAGATTGGGTAGTCCAGTTTTCATAAAACATCAACAGTATGTTACAAACACTAGGAAACGCCTCACCTCCGAGGGATTCTTGGACGCTGGCCCATCATAAATATCTTGCACATTTTGGGCGTCAGCTGATATCTCTTCAGTTTTTGGTTTCAGGAATTCACATTTATCTGTGTTGTGTGTCAGGCCTTGGTAGTGTAACACGAAGCTGCATAGACAAGAAGATCAGCACTGATATTTAATACTCCAGATAGGACAGCAAGTCATCCTCTTGTCACATGCTAAAAACCTTAGGAGCTGGCGAAATTCCAGAATTAAGTCTTTTATACCGGTATAGCCATTTTTGAGGATTAAAGGCTGTGATCTATCAGGATTCTGGGTGTAGTATTAGTTGGTGGTATGCAGTTCGTAAGTCTAGCTTGGAGAAAAGCAATGCACTTTGTACAACATCATTTACACCATCAAAGGTGAAGTAGGAAGACGTTTGCGTTTTATGGCCTTGTTTGAAGGGGGATATCTAAACAGATCCTTACTGCTCTGGGTTGTTTTGGTTTCGCTGCAATGATGATTGGGGATATACACAGTGTGGTACCTTCTACTTTCTCATTGACACCATCTGCTAACAGAACTGCTATTTTTTTTTCTACTCTGTCTCTTCAATGAATCAGTACCCTCCTGTGTTTCAGGACAATGGGTTGTATCATTTCTCTAATATGAATCCTTTTGGGTTTCCTTTTAGGCAGTCCATTCCAACAAATATTTGTGTCTCCAAGAATCCAGGCTAAAGAAATGCCAGGTTCTCTCAGCTTTGGATCATGACATCTTCAATAATATGCACTCTTGTGCATGTAAAAGTGAATTGGTGAAGGCAGGTGTGAAAGGCGTTGCGAGGTTCATCCTTTTGCTCCGCATCTCTAAGAATGAATCTCTCATAGTCTGGGTTCACAATAGGGCTGAAGTAATTCCCAAGGGTTGATTTAATGGCTATTGACCAAATTTGCAATGAGGCAATTTGTGGAAAAGGCAAAGGCTTTTTTTGGGGGGGGGCGGGGGTGAATCACTGTAGAGTAAAAACAAACAGGCATTTCTTATATTTGTCTTCCTTGTACTTAAAACAAAAGGTAAATGTTATTTTAGAACTTAAATCTGCCCTCTATCTCTCCAGTCCCATCCCACACCCTCTGCAACAAATATATATATATATATGTGAAAGGACCCTTTGCCATTGAAAACCTGGCCACCGTGCTGCTGGATGCACATCTGTCTTGCTCTAAGCCTGTCTGATCTTTTTGAGCTGACCTCTCTTCACTACAGTACACCAGCCATGCCATGAACCTAATTACCCACCTGTTGTGTTGTGACCTGCCTGGCACCATGCCCAGTCACTCTTCCTATCCTCTGTCTAAAGTCTGATAGAGTATCTGCTTCTTTCTGAAATGCTTCACACTCACATGCTCCTACAGACTGCCTGAACTTTGAACCTATGTTCCCTGGACTGTTTTGCTGCACATTTTAATTGTACTCTGGTTTCTCCTTTTTCTGATATTTGCATGCTGACAATGTCATTTTACTTTCTTTTTCCAGTCTGGTCCTGTCCAAGCCTGTGACTCTTTGCGAAAATGCAGCTTCATTACAGGCCTCGTATAACCTTGTGATGAAATTACTACTGCTCTGTAGGAGTACGGGAATGAGAAGTGGCTAAACCGCCTACCCAGCCTCACACTAATACAAACCAACAGTGATCCCTATCATAAAGGTGAACTTAGCACTGACAAGAGCTAATGCTATTTTGCCTTTTCTGGTAATGCAGGACGAGGGCAGGCTATATTCTTAAGAGGGTCATGAAAGCGAGAACAGTAACAACCCAGACAGCGATCGTACAAAAACTTCAAACAATAAGAATGTCTAATCAAGGATCTATACAAATATATATACTTTAATTAAACAAACAAATATACAGTTAACTGAACTAAAAACACTATGAAAAACCTACCCCTGTGAAAAGAACACAGAACATTCAGAAAATATATGCGAAAGCCCTCTGAGTACTGGAGCTGGGGTGAATATGTAAGACATTGCGGAAATGCCCTGTGAAAAGGATATCTCTTGATAGACAATGGGGCAAAAGCATGGCTTATCAGTCACTATGGGCCCAAAAGCAGACTATGTGGTCTGGGCCTCTTAAAAGTACCTTATTCTGGTGCTTGGGTCTTTTTCTAAGTCTAAGTTCTGTCCTTGAAGGTAGAAACTGGTTTGAATGTAGTGAGAAGTGTTAATCAGCGGCCAGTTAGGTTTGAAGTGGAGCTATGTGCTGTTCAATGACGTATTAGAGCGGTGCAGTTCGATGAGTCCACCAGAGTGTGTTCGACAGATGAGCTGGTTTGTGATAATGGACACCGCTGGGTCGAGTTGGGCTGTAACACAGTGCTTCAAGCTGTTTGTGTTGAAGACCCGGTTATACCAATGCAAAGTTCCTGGTGGTTTGATGCATTGCTTGAGGGTGCTCTGGTTTGAAGGCTTCCAGAGGGTGTGAGCTGTTGTTCCAGCTGAAGCGGTGATGAGTGCTGCTGATGAGATGCAGTGACAAGCCATTCGAAGGATGGAAGCAGTGATTTGAAGGTTGACAATGATGCCAAGGCAGGATTGTGGGTCCTTTGTGTTTCAAAGGCTTTGAGCATGGTCAAATCAGTTTGAGGATGGTTTTAAGAAGCATAAACAGGAGTCCAAGCTGCTTTAAGTTCTCAGAGTGCTGTGAGTTCCACTGTTTGGGCTCTGGGTCAAGGTAAATCCTATTTACTATTCCCCCCAGATCAGGGAGCTTGGCTAGTACCTGCTCGGCTTCCTTCGTTGCCAGTGAGGAGCCTGGTTCCAATGCAGCTATCATGGTGGCAGGACTTGTTCTAAACATCTGTCACCTCCAACGTTCCCTGAGTAAGGTTATAGAGCAAAACTCTCTTCTGCCATGGATACACCATTTTCACCCCTAGAGCAGACATTGGAAGGGAATGTTGTGTTATGTTACAATCACTTGTAAAGTGTGAAGTACACCCAAAGGGATCTTGGCACTGGATAAACCTGGGCAAGACAGCAGCGATGGAGAAGAGGGCTCAAGTCAGCTAAAACAAGTAGGTTTTAAGAGATTGTCTGGAATTCTCTCCCTCGCGTGCTTTGCGCTACTGATAACCACCTTTTGTTCAGAGTTGAGCTGCATCTATACCAAACGCGTGCCCACCAATGCGAGAGTATTTGAAACGCGGAGTAGAACAAGGCAACCGCGTGGGAATACAGGGGTGGAATTTAGCTTGTAAATATTCTGCGCCGATTCCATATAAGGAACAGTGGACCAAACAAAGGGATTTAAACTGAATGCGGTTCACCACAGAAAGCCATTGCGGACAGTGGAGCACAGGGTAACATGAATACCAATTGGCGTAAAAGTGGCAGCTCTTTGCTGCAGAATTCTGTAGGACCTGGACTCACCAGATGAGCTACGCTGGTTGGGCCAGAAAAGGGGAGGGAGTTACAATAGATCAGTGAGGACAGAACCAGTGAAGCAACCACTGGCGCACGCAACTGAAATGCTAAAAAGGGAAGTACTTTATGGACGATTTTAAGCTGAAGATTGCACTCTTAACAGGGTTTCAGAGATGTCTTCTTCTTGTTGTTCAGGAAAAAATCAAAGAAGGAGTGAGAGACCCCTTTCTTATCAAGGTAAAAGTCCCTGGTGTGAGTCTGGCCTTACTTATGCATATTCCTCTTTGAGGTGTGGTTCCCAGAAGACCCCATGATGCGAGCTGCTTGCTTGAGGGGAGGTGGTATTATTCATCACATATAATCAAAAGAGAGCAGCATCCTGCTTTATTGTCTCACTCGCTGAAGTGGAGAAAGGCAGGCTAGCCATGAACATGCATAGCCTTCACGTAGATGACCTGAGCTCACAGGGTAGACACGTATGGTATCAAAACGGGTGTGGAATTAATAATTGTGGCTCTTGTCAGTCACTATACCAAATCCGGTATGGCCTGTTCTTAGAGTTTACCCTGCCATCAGGCTGATGAGGACACAATTATGATATTTTGGATCAGAGGTGCAGAATTTAAATGCAGCCCCTGTCTCCATGAACATTGTGTCCCAGCAGCTGATAAGAAGCAACATGTGAACTTTGAACCTGCCCATTTTCACTGATGGGCAGGCACTGCAGATGTCAGTAGACTAATGCAACAGGGTGCGTGCCCGATGTATTTGCAATGGAACTTTATAAAAGAGAGTTCTAATCAGCAGACCACACTTTCAAAGATGGATTACTTGCATCATTCTATGTATTACAAATAAATAAACATGCAGGCTATCTGACCGTCATCAGATGGCAATCCTTCACTTACCTTATATAAAACATATACCTGATTTAATTTCTTAAAAATTGCCCTGCTCTAAATGTTGAAAGGCTCTAAATATCCCCACTCTTCACCTCTTAAAAATCATTCATCCATCATTGCCCCATAACATCTCATCACTCACAGGTAAACATGACTATTCCATTTAAGGGATGCTTGTCCAGTCCAATGTTCATCTTTGTTTTCTGGCACTTGTAGTCCTTGATTTAAAGTGGGAAATCTGGAATTACAAGTTCTAGAATGCAAAGAAAACATGCATTGGATAAACCAACAATTTTGTTTAGGCAGGGGGTAGGCTATTCCAGGCAATGACATTATGGTACTACATGGGCATGAGATGGCAACAGCTGACAAATGGTGTGAGCACCTGGGCATTTGATGTGAGTGTCTGGCAAATAAACTAATCTGTACAAAGCCAAAACTGTTGGATTTTGTGGGGTATTTTAAGCCCCAGGTAATGAACTGCCTATAGCTAGGTTGAGCACACAAACACATTGTTGGCTGACAGAGACCAGGCCAGCATTGAACATTCAACTGCCAAATATCCCAATTTGGTGTACAGAAAAATAAAAATATTAAGTGTGGCCTGTGTTCGAATTCCAACTACCTGGGCCCAATACCTGAAAATGCAACTTTGCTACAACCAAGCTGACATGGAGAAATGTATGCATTTTGCAGCGTGGAGGGAAATGACTGGATTACAGATGAAAATCCCCTGCAAGAGTAAATTCAAAGAAACATATCAAGGAAACTGGTGGCTACAGAAAAATAATGAACTCTTTAAAACAAGCTGCGAGAATTAAGATGCAGGAGTAAAATGCGTCTCTTGTGATACAAGACATTGAAACAGGCACCATGTAACGGAAATAAAAATGCATTTTAAAGCGTTCATTTCTGTTCATCAAAGCACTTTCTGTTCATTTAACCCCAGAAGCATTTCCCTACATCAGATTCAAAGACCAAGAGCTATGTACTTCCCCACACATGTACCAGACATTTGGTCAACTCTTTTGAATCCTCAGCAGAGCCAGGAAGGGGGGTGGAGCTTGAGCCTGGGAAGAGGATTTATTGGGGTGAATGACAACACAGAATAAACAATGATGTTTCTAATGGAAGGTGAACTCTAAAACAAAATAGTCCAAATTGAATTTAATTTTGCACTGAAGGTCAGGGACTGATGACAATTGACATGTTTCGGGAGAATGTCACATGCATCAGGGGGTGGTATGATACCCTATGCTCAAGGAAGATAAGAACACAGATGGCCATCAACCCGTGAAGCAAACATGTTAAGTGCCTTATTACAGACTAGGTCAACACCGATTGAATGCCCAGGCCTACATCAGGGGACTGGGAAGAACAAATGTTTTATTCAATGAAGTGAAAAATATGCTGTAATGATGCCATATAATTATATGGAAAATCATATTTTAGCCATTAACATGGGAACAATTACACTTACAAACATGGTTCAAATATTCCCAAAGTGCTTTTGAAAAACCTCATCTGATAACACAACTCCCCTCAAATTTTGACCTTGGGAACAAGAGTTAAATGTGATTGCAGCTCACCAGAATAAATGACAGCTTAAAGAGCCAAGCACCTTGCAGCTAATGGAATCACACACGTGTCTGTAACATCTCGTGATTCAAATTTTGATCCTGTTTGAATTAATCGCACACATATGCCATTCTCACCTGCAACCACATGCCGACATGAGACACGGTGCATTGCGACCTGCATGATCACTCTGATTCAGAAATGTGTAGTTTGTGATAGTCAGTAAATTGAAAAAAAATGTCACGTTGAAGATTTTTAAGTTCATAACTGAATTTGTTCAGAAATGCCATTTCAGAGATGGGGCCTAAAATCCCTAGAACCATTTAGAGGAAAGGGGTAGGACTTATCTGTGGGGGAGGAAAATAGATGTCCATTCCAAATCATGAGCCAATAAGCTGGCCCCTCATAATTAAGAGATCCTGAGGGTGTTATTCTGGGTTCAAACGTAGACACCCAATGGGAAAGGGAGATATTTCCAAAATTAGGATGTCTGTCTAGAATGATGAGTTGACTAAAACAGGAGAGCTGTCTGAAATGATCTGAGCTAAGCTCACTGTACCTCTATAAACTGATTCAAAGGGAGACAAAGGTGGTCAATGAGACAAGGAGAATGACTAAAATCTGGAGGGAACCTGGACAGAGGGATTGATGCTGGAGGCTCTCCATTACTGACTCTGGAGCGGCCGTATTAACAAGTTCCTATGCTTCACATGAGATGGCCCTGGAACCTTGATGACTTTTTCTGAGCATAGACCCAGAGTGATTTAAAGTCAGTACATAAGCCAGACCATTGGTGGGGTTATATGAATTAATATCTTCCCTTTATTGTTTGGGTGGGCACACAGAAATAGATCCCTAGCATTTTCTAATTCATATTTTAATTAATTCCCATATAATAAATGGATACTGGAGTGATTTTGGGGAACTTCAAAATTCTCAACATCCGTCCATTTACCAGCCCATTTCTGGACTAGAAAACCACAAGTTTGGTGGTGGGGTGGCTGGATTTACCTGCAGCTCTGAGCTGCTGGTAATTTTGTCCACCCACCACCGGAAATGCTGGTATTACCGGTAATACTGGCATAAAACTGGCATAATACTGGCATTTCCTCCATGGAGTCCTATTGGACTCCATGAACTGGGGAATACCTACCCTTACGAGCACTTGTAATCTGCCGGTAATTCCGACAATCCAAGTGCCAGTAATGCCAATACTGTTTTTTACATGGTGACAGGGGAATATAAAGTCAAATCGAAAATGTACATGCTGTGTTAGAAATTCTGTGATTTTGCTATAAAAAGAATCAAACTGGGGTTTTCATTTGGATTGTATCAAGTTTTATCAAGAAGGAAAGATTGTGTGACATGAAGTGAGATGGCATGCATTTTGATAACTATAGTGTGATTCTGATTTTGTTTAATTATTAATAAATATATATTCTTTCTGCACATTGACCTGGTTCTTGGCTTCTATAATCCGGAGGGGTGAGGGTTGCATGCTGGTGTTATAAGAGTCAAAAACAGGGCTGGACAAGAATCAACATTTTCTCAATTGATGTGGCACTCTTGATTGTGGGGGGTCAGGGATACGAAACCTTTTACAACAATGTAAACTACTTGCAAAACCTTCTGTTTACAATGATATGCTTGTTTGTAAACTATACCCAAACAATGGATTCAAAGCTTCTTAACAATTAAAATAAGATTTGCAACAGTTCACAACCACTTTTGTTTTAATTGTTCACAACATATTTGGAAGCCTTTCAAACCATAGTTTTGGGATAGTTCACAAAAAGCAACACATTGTAAACACAAGGTTTTGCATGTATGTTACATTTTTTAGAACTGTTTGGAAACATAGTATACACTAACTTAGCTGTTGAGTAAAGTTAAGTAAACATTACATTTTCAAAATGTTTAAAAGAGCTTTGTAAACTGTTACAAATTTGAGGATATGCAATTGTTTACAAAGAGAAGAACATTGTTAAACTATCATAATCATGCAGTGTTGATTAGCAAGTTTTGGCTCTGGCCATGTGTGCCCTGATCTCCAGATAACTGACGGTTAGCAATTCTGATAGGGCAACTAGACAGAATATCCAGCTTGCAGCGATTTTGCGATTTCCACCACCAACAATCCACCCAAGTACCTGTAAATGGCTGCAGACATCAGAAAGTCATTAAACATCCCTCACTAGTACAAATATTTTAATGGGTCTCAGGTCTCCTTGCACTGTCTGCCTATTTGTAGGTGGTTGGAAGTTGGACAAGCAAAGTAGATTCACAGAGCGCGTATGCCGATAGGTTGAGTCTTTCAATTCCTATCTTTAATTGACTATGCCAGCGTGACTGGAGTGAGTTGAGCAGTCTTCAATCTGCAGTCGAACCCAGGGCCTAAAACTTGTTTTTAGTCATCAGCCAATCAATCATTTTGTTGCTGATCCATGAGGAAGAAAACCTTCAACACCTTCTGATTCTGTGGCCTGAATCTGTCTCATTGCTGCGATCCCCATACCCTCATAAAAAACCTCACATAATGTGAGCGCTCCCTCCCTAGACCTTCATTGGTCCGTCAAAGGCCTCAGTTCCATATGTTAACCCCTGATCACTGTAACTTTCTTTTGACAATTGGAACCCCTGTGTACTTACCTTTCTCCTTTCAGCCATCCTATCACTCATATGCCTATTGTATGAGTCCACTGTCTACCACTTGTCATGCACACATATATACTACTTTCTCACGCCGGCCTCGCACACACACACTCTAGCGCCCTTGCATCCATACTCAGCTTTGAATGCATATTCTCCCTCTTATTGTAACCCTCATCCTCCTTTTCTGGCCACACAATCCTCTCACCCCCATTCCCCATACCTCTCCTTCCGTGCACACCTTACCATATGTGCTGCACGCATATATGCCATCCCCCATGCCTTAAATTCCGCCTATCAGGTGCTGCTTTCCTGCATGAGCATCCACTCCCACGTCTGCACACCACAAGTTGGAAATTTCTTTTTCTTGCTGTCTTACTCGCCTTCTGCTATAAATGGTCACCCCTATTTATCTATCACATTTCATGTTACCCTTCCCTTTCCGTTTATCACCACTTCTTGTTATGCCTCTCCCCTTTGCCAAATTCTGAGCCCCCTACCACATTGGCATCATTTTGCTTCATGTGCCTTTTTCGACCCTATGTGCCTCCTTTCGCTGCACACTTGCATCATGAAACACACTTGCATACACCTGCTCACACGTTACTCTTTCTTGCACACACACTTGTGTTAGAGGTGGCGTGTGACCCCGGGCCCCTGGCAGGCACACACACGCTCACACGCATGCATGCAGAGACAAATACGGGATGCGTGTTGCTGGTACGGGGTCCTGGCGCAACTGCCGTCGGAACCTCCTTAATTAACAACGCGCATGCGCGGCCTACAACAAGGCTTGCGCATGCGCACAGTGCGTATGTACTACGCAACATCCCTCCTTTTTCCCCAAACAATGAACAAGTCCAACGGTAACAAATAAAACACACAACCTGGGAACACAGGAACAGTTCTCGACCTCCTAAGAGACCGGGTCCATGATGAAGTCCTGGAACCTCTGCGGGTGCTGTCGACCCTCACGGCTCGGGTACCTTCTGGACTCCTCTTGAGGTGGCCTTGGTGTCCCTGGGACCTCTGGAGGGTCTTCGTCCCTCAGTGGCGGTCCCGGTCCAGGTCCCGGAGAGGCTGCCTCTGGTGGCACGGGAGGTGGTGAGGCCTCATTCCGCTTGAGGAACGAGACATTCCGCGTGATGGTTCCTCTTGCATTGGCCGCCGTGACTATGGGCTCCTTGACGTGGGTCACCCCTAGCGGCTGGGTCTCGTACGGGAGTGACAGCTTCCCCTCCGGCCTTCTGTTCCAGACCAGAAGAGTGTCCCCTACCACGATTGTCTTCTTGGGCAGGCTCCTGCGGGCACTTTCCCGCTCGTTCTTCACCGCACGCTCTATGCGTACCCTCTGGGGCACCGCTTGAATAGGGCCTAGGCCGGCGCGACCCCGGTGGACTGATGTGGGGTCGTGCGGTACTCTCGCATGAATTCAAAGAGGTTTTGACGTAATTCCCTTCCCCCATCCAACGAGATTCGGAAGACCTTGTTGCGTGTTCGCATGAATCGCTCGGCCTCACCATTCGCCCTGGGCCATAGCAGGGTGACCTGCCGGTGTGTGATACCTCTTTCCTCGCAGTACCTGGCGAATTGTTGCCCCTGGAATGGCAGGCCGTTGTCCGTACAAAGTTCAGTGGGGAACCCGTGGGTGGCAAATATCTTCTCCAGTGCCAGGATGGTGTGGTCGTTGGCCGTTGACTCTACCAGCTCCACCTCGGGATACCATGACCATTGGTCGACCACTGCGAGAAAGTACAGTCCTTTGCCTGTGGAGCCTAAGTCGGCGTGCACCGTCCCCCACGGCTGTTCACTTCTTTTCATAGCTCTGATTGGTGGTCCCCTTTCCACCAGACTGGCTGCTTGGCACGGTACACATGATCACACAAATTCGTCCACCCTTTGCTCCAGGTCCGGGAACCACGCCTTCAGTCTTAGGCGTACCTTCGTCTTTGTGGTTCCCTGGTGCCCCTTGTGGACCAGCTGTAGCACTTTCATCACCAAGGCTCGCGGGATGATGATTTGGTGCCCTCTCAACAGAAGACCGCCCTCCGCAACCGAGAGCTTGTTGCGTGCCTGCCACAGTGCTTGGAGATCTCTTTGGGCCCCGGTCTCCCTCCTGACATTGTTGGTGAGCACCTCTCTCCATTCCCCGCTGTCCATGGCCTCCTTAATGATCAAAAACATCTCATCTTCATTTGAAGCATCCGCAATCTCCTGGCGCGCCAGGGCCACTGGCAGTCCTGCCTCCATGACGTTGTGCACCTCGGCCGAGCCTCGGTGGCGCCTGGCCCCTGGATGTCTGGACAGATAGGCCGCAGGGTTATGGGTGCCCGGGTGATACTGCAGCTTGACCCCATATTCTATCAGTGACAGCATCCACCTCTCGATGCGCGGCAGTGGCTTAGAGGATGAGTCCGCCATGATGGGAATCAGTGGCTTGTGGTCAGTTATCACTACAACCGGTTTACCCAGAATGTGGATCCTGAAGTGCTTGCAGCCTCACAGGATAGCCAGGGCCTCCCGCTCGATATGCGAGTACCTTTTTTCTGTTTCTGTGAGCGCCTTGCTGGCATATGCGATTGGACGCATGAGCCCCTGAGAGTCTGCTTGCATGAGCACCGCCCCCAGCCCCACCGGCTTGGCATCCACAACTATCTCGGACTCCCTATCTGGGCTAAAGTACGCCATGGTTTCCTGGCCCGATAGAGCATTCTTGATCTCGGCAAACGCCTTTTGTTCCTTAGCCGTCCATTCCCATGCAACATCGTTCCTCGTCAGGGCCCGCAACGGCTCTGACAGCGACGCCAGGTCATGGATGAAACGTCCACAATAGTTGGCCATGCCGAGGAAGCTTCTTATCTCTGCCAGTGACTCAGGCCGAGCCGCCTCACAAATGTCTGTCACCTTCTCTGGGTCGGGCGATATGCCCCCGGCATGAAACACAAAGCCGAAAAGCTCTATCCGGTCCTTGAGGAACTCAATTTTTTTTCATTGTAGGGTGAGCCCCAAATTTTTAAGTCTCTCCAAGTTCCAGTCTTTTCAGGTGTTCAGACTCTGACTGTGCGAAGACCAGGATGTCGTCCGACATGTTTATGACGCCTTTTAGTCCCACCAGGGCTCCCCGGATGATGTTCTGGAAGACTTCCACCGCTGAAGAGACACCAAAACGGAGTCTTTTAAACTGATATAGCCCTTCATGGGTCGTAAAGGTGTTAATGTTCCACGACTCTGGGTGGAGTTCCAGCTGGTGGTACCCAGACCTCAGATCAAGCTTGGAGAAGACTTTTGCAACTCGCCCACTATATCGTCCAGCGTGGGCGTCAAGTGACGCTCCCTCTTAATGGCGGCATTTGGCAGTCTCATGTCCACGCAGATGCGGACAGCCCCTGGTTGCTTGGTCTTTGGTGCCACCACCTTCCATCCTCTCGATAATGTCCAAATCGATGAGTGATTGAAGCTCTTTCTCCACCTGCGCCCTCAGGTGGAATAGGATTCTTCGATGCTTGAGGGCCGTCGGCCTTACGGACCCGTCAATGTGGAGTCTGATGGGATTGCCCTTCAGCTTTCCTACCCCTTGAAAGATGCTTTCGAACCGTTGCAGCAGGTAATCAATGTCTGTGTGGTACACTGCCAGAGTGAAGTTCACGATGTCGAGAGCTTCGGAAGCAGCACAACTCAGTAGGGAGTGCGGGCTCACACTCGTCACAAAGAACCTCACCTAGATCTTGTTCAGTCAGTGTGACACCGGGACTATGAAGACTCCCTCAATCGGCAGCGGCGTGTCCCCTCCAAAGGAGTATATCCGGGCTTTGGATTCCTCCAACTTGGGAGGACCCGGGATAGCTTCATAGTTTTCAGTGGCCAGCACACAGACCGATGCCCCTGTATCTATCAAGACTGGGGTGGACACATCGCCAATGTTCACCGTGCATGTCGGCTGGCTGCTCTGCTTTGACCCGGTAGCTATGCTCGAGATGAAAAATATTTCCTCCTCCTCTTCTTCCTCCTCGGCGATGTCCAGATCTTGCAGGCCCTGCTCAATTGACGACACACCCCTCATGCGCCAGGCATTGCCCCAACTGACCTCGGTGGCCCCCTCGGCGCAGCCACTGGGGTTGAGGCTCTGCACACTCTCGCGTAGTGTCCTGGTGTGCCACACCATCCGCAGACTCTCGTCTTTGCAAGGCACTCCCCGGCGTGTGGCAGGTCATATCCACAGTACAGACAGGACTGCGGATTTCCAGGCGCAGAGGGACTGTCCTCTCTTCTGGGGGCCCAGCGCGCCCTACCTGGGGCGGAGCGCCCGATGGCGAAGGCGTCCTCACACTTCCCTGGGTGCATTGCTGCATCCATTTTTGCACCTCTGGACTATGCCAGTTCTTACGCTCTCCCAGTGTCAAGGATTTGCGGCAGCGTCAGGCCTGGCTCCTAAGCACCTGCTTCCTCAGCTTTCTGGAGCTGCACCCCTGAATCAGCTTTTTCTGCACCATCTCCTCCTCATTCACCCACTTGCAGGTGCTTGCGAAGTGTCTCAGCCGTGCACAGAACTGGTCCAATTACTCCTTCCCTTGCTGCTTCTCCGCGCACATCACAAATCTGTCAAAATCGACATTCGCCATGGGGAGGAAGAGGTCTTGGAGGGGCTGTTTCACCGCAATAGGTGACCACCGGATTCAGCGAGTCATAAATCCTGTGGACCTCCGTGCCAGCCGAATATACCATCGTGGCCACTTTCGCATCATCATCAGTCTCTCCCGAGGCCCTGAAGAACATTTGTAGCTTCTTCACCCACAGTAGCCACTTTGGCCCCAGCTTGGATGGTGGGCCTGTGGTGTCGAATTCAGGCATGGGTGCCAAGGTACTGTGCAACCTGCATGGAACTGGCACTGGGGCTCCCTCTTCTCCCTCCTCCTCACCCATGGTGGTGACTGGGTTGAGGGTGTAGTCGTTGGGTCAACCCTGGATTGCCTGCACTGACCTTCAGGAGTCCAGGATGTTGCCCAGGCCTCAAGGCTTCGGATGGAGGCTTGGTGGGCTTGCAGCAGGTGTGGGAGGTGCCTTCAGCCTTTATCTCCTTTTCATTGTGATGAGCCACGGCCCTTTATCACAAAAGGGCCTTGGAGTGTCCAAAAATTGTCTAAGATAAGAATGTTCCAGATCACAGCCAGCACACCAGCACCCGTGTGGGCCGCAACTGATGTGATCCGCGTGTATCCCAAGATGGCCGCCGGCCATGTGCATAGGTTTGCGACTGCGTGGGGAAAGAAATCACTCTCTGCCACTCAGCAGCAGCCGGAGCAACATCGCGTTCCACACCGTTGCAGTTCCTCGTCGCCAGTGTTAGAGGTAGCGTGTGACCCCCGTTGCCCCCGCAGGCACACACATGCATGTAGAGATACACATGGGACGCGTGTTGCTGGTACGGGGTCCCGGCCGCACCTGCCGTCTGGACCTCCTTTATTAACAATGCGCATGCACGGCCCGGAACGAGTCTCACGCATGCGCACAGTGTATATGTACTACGCAAAAACTTCCACTTTGGCATTCACACGACAGAAGTTTTCAACCTTTGGCTCATCAGATGATTTGGATTACAACTCACATCACCCCTGGCCAGCATACTCAATGGCAATGAATCATGGGAATCCTAGTCCAAAACATCTAGAGAGCCACAGTTTTCAGACCCATACACAAGACTCTCCCGCTGTACACAACAGCTCACATCTGCTTATCTAGCATGCATCCTTATTATCTCTCATATTTTTACACGTGCTCTCTATCTCTTAAACCACCACACTCATCCTCTCTCACACATCAGACCTTAAATGCAAACTTGCAGAAATCTTTTAGCAGTCAGTCCTGGCAAGCTATCCAATGGGATGTGCTTTCAGTGGTGATGCTGTGTAAAATAATCTGCAGCCTGTCAGCAGGGCAGACCATAGAAATTACCTGAACCATAGTGAGAGACAGTATGAATAAATTAGAGTGACTTACAAAAAACATGATTGCAACTTAGTCAGAGCTCAGGGTTTTAGCAGTGACAAATGTGAGCTTCATTGATGAAACCTAGTCTAATCTGTCAGTAAATCGGTTTTGTGACGGTCACATGTCTGCTGTATCTACCATAGCCAGTAGTGGAAAATACGTCAGAGACAAGAGGCCCGACAGTAGAAGGCACTGCTCCTGTAAATAAACATCCATGGACTTTCCCCTCAAACACAAAATTAGGTTCACTGCGGCCCATTTTATCTGTCCAAGTTATGAGACTTCTTAAAAAAACAAGTGAAGTGGTTGATTTTATCAATAAAATGGGCTGGAAAATGCTGCAAAAACTGAAACTGTGGGCCCCCATTTTTGTCTTTCTGGTGCCAACATTGTTTACATTTAATGTTGCAATAACCTTGGGGGGAAAGACTAGAAGTACTCCATACACCAAACAAAATCTTTCCACTGTAAACAGCCAGGCCAATTGGCTTGTATTTCGTATAATAGGAATGCTATTTATCAGCACACATTTGCAGTTTTGCAATTCAGTGACATTATTAAGTATACTGTATGCCCAGATATTCACAAGCTGTATTTATGTACAACATATTGCTGGATGTTTTTCCAAGTCTTTGTCATTAATGAAATCCAATCGTTTTTATGGAACTGGCATTGTACTGTCTCAAGGTGAAGGATACAGAAAACTGCAAATCAAGCAGACAGAAAAAAATAGCATTGAGCTGTTTATTGCATATTTTCCCTGGACAGAAAAAGATGGAACACAGCCACATGGTAGAACATTACCATGCTGACATCTCCCAATCATAAAGCATTTGAGGAAAGCAAACATGCTCTCCTGGCCAATCCGGGTGGGCTTTACAGTGACGTGATCTTTGTATCATTGTACTCAGCGAGGATTTGTCAGGCCAGTAAAGCATTCTCATTTATTTTCTCTCTGCTTCCAAAATACTAGCGATATTGCCACAACTGAGGCCTGCTGTTTGTGTCAGCGTTGCCGCCCTTATTGGTGGTTTGAACAGAATCATCCTCCTCCTCACCTGAATCCGATTCCTCCTGCTGTAATTTCTGTAGTCTTCCTTCCCATATACTCCTTTTTTTAATTTGTAGGTGTGGCTTGTTGCGGAATGAAGCCACCGTGGGAGTTGAGGACAACAACCCAGGGGCTCCTTTCCGGAACAGCCGGAACAGGGGAAAAAGCCCTTAGGCACAAAAAACCCCTTAGTAGAATGTGGATCGATTTTGGATGAGCAACTGGGAAGACTGGATTACTGGATGCCGCCGTGTACGAAGTCGTCCAAGGCGGAGCAAAGAGCGAGGGACGAACAGAAAAAGGAACAAAACTGGAAGGGGGCAAAGCAAGAAGGTAAGTAAAAGCGAACATGGAGAGGGAAGACGGAAAGGCCAGGGCAAGGTAGAGAGAAAAGAAAACTGGGAAAACAGGAACAGAAGGCAGAGGAAAAGAAAGCGAACAAGGGAAACAGACAGAAAGAAAAAGGCCGCCGAAGCGCGAGGGAGAAGGGATACAAAGCAGAGTACCGTGTGAACAGAAAATGAGAAAACTAGCGAAGCCTCCCACAGAGGAAAAGACGGAACGCCAAGCCAAGGGTTGCAACGCACTGTCCGCCGGAAGGGGAGGGTAGATAAATGTGCCGGCGGACAGCGTCGCAACAACTAGACCGCTCGACGTGCTTTTGGGAATCAAACCGTACTGTCAGTCTAGACATAAGGATACCTCTACTTTGAGACCGCAAACGCATTTTAGTGGCTGTGGGCCCACCGTCTCATGCACGATACGACAGAATATAGGTTTTTGAGTTTGCCAATGAACGACCATTTTGATGTAACAAGAATCGTCATTTTGTTTTCTAACCATTGCTCATTGCTTTCTGTTCCTATTGCTTCGCAGTATATTTTCCGCTTACACTGCTCGAATGTGGAACATTGTTGTCTGTATGTGAAAAGGACAAGGCCGCAGGGCCATGAGGATAACAAGAGTTCGCTGAAACAAAAACGTATGCAGCGCCAGGAAGAATGCCCGGCTCCCTTCTTAATGTAGCCTTGAAGCAGAGCTGCAGGGCATTTAATCATTTCACAGCTGCCAGCCAGTCTCGTTATATGGTAGAATATGTTAGAATAATACAGCTAAAGGCTTGAATTATGCTTTTCTAACGGCCCCCCTTTGCTGAGCCCGCTAGAGCATGTCGGCTCCCAGGACGCGAATAGCACCTGATAGATAGCAAGGTCTGGAATGCAACTCCCCCCCCGTATGTAGTTCGATTCCTAGAACAGAAGCGCTGTGTTCTATTCAATAACCGAAAGATGCCTTTGCACTCACAAATTGCAAATTGTTACTAGAATAGATGTTTGAAGGTGTCATAGTGGTCGGAGATGTCCATCATCACACCAAGTTCAAAGAAACCTAATAAAGTGGGGGTGTTAAACATGTCATAGCTGATTGTTTCATATGCATTTTGTATATATGTAACTGATGTACATAATTCACTCTCTCCCGTCCCTCGAGGCCTAGAGATACACGTCGCGGGGCGTGAGACTGAGTTGGCCAACTGAGACTTTTGCTTTGCAAGAAAACCCTAGCTTTGGGAATACAACCTCGTGTCTGGCGTCTCTATCGTGTGTGGTGACCCACCTTGTTTCCATAGACGTCAGGGTGCCCTAGGGGCCCCTTTCAGTACTGCCATGGTAGTTCGAAGACCAGCGGTTCCAGAGACGTCTATCGACTGGGAACATGACAGTATGGCCCCCTCTATGGCGGAACCCTCCCGGTTTGCCCAGGTGAGCTCTATGGAACATTCGTACAAGCCGGGGTGCGTGTACAAAGGAACTGGGTTCCTAAGAATCTTCAGAAGAGGGGTACCCCTTCCAGCTCACCAGGTATTCCAGTCTACCTCTTCTGTATCTGGAATCACGGATTGAGGATACCTCATATTCCACAGGTGAAGGGTCAGGTGTTTTGTGATTGATGACGGGTCGTCGGGGTCTCATTGAAGGATCTACCGGACGCAAAAGGGAGTACTGAAATACAGGGTGGATGCGGGACAGGTATTTGGGTAGTTTTAAACGATAGGCTACAGGGTTAATCTGAGTTGTTATCTCGAATGGGCCAATGAATCTAGGAGACATTTTGGGAGGGTGAACCCATCGTGGGAGATACCTGGTAGAAAGACAGACCTTAGTGCCCACCCCCCAATTAGGGCACGGTTGTCTGTGTCTATCAGCCTGCAATTTGTGCTTATGTTGGGTATCTTGAAGGATCTTCTGAGCCGTCCGGTGTGCATCCCTGTTGTTGGCCAGAGTAGACTCAATAGTTGGAACGTTGCTTGGGGGTAACTTTGTGGGTATTATGCCACGAGGGTGCAGACCATAAGTACAGAAAAAAGGGCTAGTGTTAGTAGAAGAATGAACCGTATTATTATAGGCGAATTCTGCTGTGGGGAGAAGGGCTAACCAGTTGTCCTGAAGATGGTTGGTGTAGCAGCGTAAGTATTGTTCAAGTGATGCGTTGAGTCTTTCTGTCTGACCGTTTGTTTGGGGGTGAAAACCTGAGGACAGTGCCCTCTCAATCCCTAAACGACTACATAGTGCCTTCCAAAACCTAGAAGTGTATTGGCACCCGCGGTCAGTGATGATCTTGTCAGGTAAGCCGTGTAACCGGAATATGTCCCTGATAAAGATTTCCGCCATGGTCGACGCTGATGGTCGGCCTATTAGTGGAGAGAAGTGTGCCATCTTGGTAAAGGAATCCACGGTAACCATTATGCAGGTATGACCATTGAAAGCCGGAAGGTCTACAATAAAGTCTGATGATATAAGAGTCCAGAGACTGGTTGGTATCTCGGGTTGTTTCAAGAGACCTAAAGGTCTTTGTGAGCAATTCTTGCTCATCGAACACACAGGACAGGTACGACAATACTTCTTTACATAAGTGGACATACTGGGCCAATAGAAATGTCCGGAAATTAGTTCAATAGTGGCTTTTACACCACGGTGTCCTGCTGTAGGATGATCATGACACCATTCCAAGACCTTTTGTTGGAGTGGAAAAGAAGGGACGTACAATCTTTGGTCGACAAAGATAAGTCTGTCCTTAACCGAGGTCTGAAGGTTCCAACCCAAACTTGGGGGAGACATAGTGGTGGCTTCCTTGACATCATCAAAAAAGGCAGTAACGGAATCAAAGATGCGTTCTTTTTGAAACATGATTTTGTTGGGTGACATTACCGAGGCATCATGAAGATGTCTTCGGGAAAGGGCATCCGCCAAGACATTTTGGCTGCCAGGAATATACGTTATAACAAAGTCATAATGAATGAAGATGTGGGCCCACCTGGCTTGGCGGGAGTTGATACAATCCAGATTACGTAAAACCTGCGGGTTCTTATGGTCAGTGTGAATGGTAAATGGTGTAGCACCGCCCTGCAGTAAGTGTCTCCATTCTTCACAGGCGGTCTTGATGGACAATAGTTCCCTATCAATCACGGAGTAATTCCGTTGACTGCTGTTGAGTGTCCTGGACATGTATGCTATAGGATGTTCCTTACCATCTGCCTCTTGAAGGAGGACAGCACCAATGGCTCCTATAGAAGCATCGGTTTCGATAATGAAGGGTTTCTTCTGGTTAGGTTGTTTGAGTATGGGTGCCGAACAAAACAGGATCTTAAGATGTTGCAATGGTGCTTCAGCTGGTTCAGTCCAGTTAAATGGTCTTGCCTCCTTTTTACGGAGGGCCGTTATGGGAAGCACATCATTGGAAACATTTGGAATACATTTTTCGATAAAAGTTGCCCAGTTCTAAGAACATCTGGACTTCTTTAAGATTTGTAGGGGACGGCCATGCAGTTATTGCCTGGACTTTTTCTGAATCCATCGTGACACCTTGTTCGGAAAGAACAAACCCCAAGTATGGAACGGTGTTGACCGCAAACAGGCATTTCTCAGGCTTTACCATGAGTTTATTGTCCTTGAGTCGTTGAAACACAGTCTGCAGATGCTGGGTATGTTCTTGTGGGTTGTGGGAGAAGATCAGGATGTCATCTAGATAGACAATAGTGTAGACGTAAAGGCTGTCCAAAAAAATATGATCCATAAATCGCTGAAAAATCGCCAGAGCATTTACCAAGCCAAAAGGCATTACCTTGTATTCGAAGAGACCATAGGGCGTGTGGAAAGCCGTCTTCCACTCGTCTCCACTATGGATCCGTAGGAGATGGTAGGCGCTACGAAGATCCAGTTTGGTGAAGATGGAACACCCTTGGACCGCCTCTAAGATATCTGATATTAATGGCATGGGGTAACAGTCCCTTATCGAGACCTTATTGAGCCCCCTTTAGTCTATACAAGGTCTTAACTCTTTCGAATCTCTTTTGGCAACAAAGAATAAAGGTGCCCCTGCTGGAGATTTGGAGGGTTGTTTCAGTCCGTTTTCCAAATGGGAATCCAGGTACTTTCGCAGGGCTTCTTTTTCGGTCAAGGATAAAGAAAACATTCGCCCGAAGGGCACTAGAGCATCCGGAAGTAGATCAATAGTACAGTCTTCGGGACAGTGTGGTGGCAGATCCAGGACTTCCTGGAGCATAAAGACTTCTTGAAATAGCTTGAGTTCAGGAGGGATGCAACAGACTTCGCCAACTGTGTTAGATTCAGTAGGAACTATCTTCACTGTTCTTGGTGTGAGTACAGAGAGGCAGTTCAGGCGACAATATCTGGAATGGAAAGCTAAGGTGTTCTTGGCCCAATCAATGGTAGGATTATGTTGTTTTAGCCAAGAGATTCCGAGTATGATGGGAAAATGAGCAGCCCGAATAATGTCAAAGGTAAGGGCTTCAGTGTGATTTAGCAAACAAACCTGAAGAGGCTCAGTAGAATGAGTGATCGGCCCTGAACTGAGAGGGGATCCATCAACCCCTTCCACCTTTTGTTCTTCGTCTCTACGGAGACGTCGTAATGCCATCTTTTCTGCCCATACAGTATCTATAAAATTGCCGGCCGCGCCACAGTCAATGAGTGCCAGTGTGTCTAGGGTTTTGTTCTGAGATTGTGAACTGAATGGATACGACCATAAGTCGACATTCATCTTCGTTCTGCGGGGGAATCACAGATAAGGAAACATAGGGACCTTGAAAAGACCCTCGGATACCGGTCCCTAGATGGTCCGAGAGCGATCGTTTCCCGACCGCATGGGCGGGATGTCGGGACAATTTCTCAGAAGGTGACTGTCGGAACCACAGTACATACATAAACCAGAATCTCGTCGATGTTTCCGTTCCTCTGGGGTTAGAGGGGCCCTGGCATTACCAATTTGCATTGGTTCCTCTCTCTGTATTCTCGTGGCCGGTGAAAAGGGTGAGGAGGAGGGGAGAGCGAGCAGCGGAAGTCTGGCCTTCTTTCTTTCTGCTCTACGTTCGCCTAAGCGATGCTCAATTTGTAGGACAGCAGTCAGTAGGTCAGAGAATGTGGTGGGCCTTAGGATTCTAGCCAGCTCATCCTTTATTTCTTCCTTAAGTCCTCTCCGGAAGATCACGTACTGGGCCTGGTCTGGCCAGCCAGCCTCAGTAGCAAGATGTTTAAAGGTAGAGATATAGGATAGTAGATCTGTAGTTCCTTGCCGTACATCCAGTAACTCTTCACAAACCGTGAAGGAAATCTCGGCGCGTTCAAAGGTGTCTTTCAGTCTTTGTAAAAAGTCATCAAAGCTCTGTAGAACCGGGTCATTGCTGTTCACGAGGGGGTTGCCCAAGCCAGCGCATTTCCCGTCATGTTGGAGATCATGAATCCTATGCGCGTGTTCACAGATGGATAAGTATTTGGTCGGAACTTGAAATATAGCTGACAGGCCTCGATAAATTCCTTCGGCTTTTTAGGTGTGCCATCATACTTTCCTGAAGAGAGTGCCATGGGAGGTAAATCCATGGAGTGGACCTCTCGTGTGGTCACCATTTGCTTGAGGATGGCATTCTCAGCCTTCAAATTCTGTACCTCTATATTGAGGTTCTGGACTGCAGCTACCAATTCCTGAATCTGTTCAGGAGTTGCCATAGTAGGATTTTGGCGTTGTAAACTGTCAGCGTTGCCGCCCTTATTGATGGTTTGAACAGAATCACCCTCTTCCTCACCTGAATCCGATTCCTCCTGCTGTAATTTCTGTAGTCTTCCTTCCCATATACTCCTTTTTTTTATTTGTAGATGTGGCTTGTCACGGAATGAAGCCACCGTGGGAGTTGAGGACAACAACCCAGGGGCCCCTTTCCGGAACAGCCGGAACAGGGGAAAAAGCCCTTAGGCACAAAAAAGCCCTTAGTAGAATGTGGATTGATTTCGGATGAGCAACTGGGAAGACTGGATTACTGGACCCCACCGTGTAGGAAGTCGTCCAAGGCGGAGAAAGGAGCGAGGGACGAACAGAAAAAGGAACAAAACTGGAAGGGGGCAAAGCAAGAAAGTAAGCAAAAGCAAACGTGGAGAGGGAAGACGGAAAGGCCAGGGCAAGGCAGAGAGAAAAGAAAACTGGGAAAACAGGAACGGAAGTCAGAGGAAAATAAAGCAAACAAGGGAAACAGAAAGAAAGAAAAAGGCAGCCGAAGCGGGAGGGAGAAGGGATACAAAGCAGAGTACCATGTGTACAGAAACGGAGAAAACTAGCGAAGCCTCCTACAGAGGAAAAGACGGAACGCCAAGCCAAGGGTTGCAATGCACTGTCTGCCGGAAGGGGAGGGAAGATAAACCTGCAAGTGGACAGCGTTGCAACAACTAGACCGCTCGACGTGCTTTTGGGAATCAAACCGTACTGCCATGGTAGTTCGAACGCCAGTGGTTCCAGAGACGTCTACCGACTCGGAACATGACAGTTTGAGGATGTAGATAACGAGGAAGCATTCATCAGTGCGACTGTAAGAACAACCATAGGTGCCTGTCAAGTTACACTTCATGTTCCTCCTTGCATCTGCTTTATTTGTGCGTAAAGAAAAGGATTTCCTTCACTCATGCTGTTCAGGAAATTGACAGGTAAGCGGACACATGAAGGTCTCTACACTCATCAGACAGTACCTGTTTATTTAAGTGCTTTGATTTTTAATATGACTATAGAAGTTCCATTCCACGCTGGAGATGACAGCCCAGGCATGTTTTACTTTGCCTTCTGCAATATGTAGTGTCTGGATCTCCCCCATTTTATATCCAGGACTAGGAATCGCAGAATGCATAGACACAAAAGACAAGACTAGCATGTTCCATATGGAATTCGGCATTTATATACCATGTATACATATTAGGCCTGCCCTGCATCAATGGTGTACCTATAATCATCCCTTTAGCATTTTGAGAAAGCAATCCCCCTGAACCATGTGTTTACCTTCATAGACTTCAGCAGTTTCTCTGCATTGCCAGTCCTGCAAAGGCAGAGACTAGCCTCTTCCAATGTTACTTGGTAACACTTCAACGTAAATCTTTATTATTATTTCATGTTTTCTAAACCTTTCTGATTTATATGTTCCTATTGCAATTCAAATTAACATAAATCTCTCACAGATTACAATGGTGTATAGAATGAACGCCTGTGCTGAGAAATACCTGTGCTGAGAAATACTGGTCATAGACATAGGACCATCCTTTTTGAATTGTTGAAATTACTCCCATTAAGGTGTGTAATGCTAACAGTGCCAAGAGCAGTTTCCATTTGTAACCTGGCTTACATGTGTGTGGATTACTACTTTATCCAGCATGTTGTCCAATTGGTAATGTATTAAAATCAGCAAAAGCTCCTAAAATGGGCACCCATTTTAATTACACTTGAATGTAAGCATTCCTCAACGTGCAATTTCCATTGTTTTACAGATGGGACCTGTGTGTCCATGTGTTCTTGGGTTTACATGAAAAAACGACATGCAACCCTTTGAAGCAAACATAAATGCCATGTGCAATGTCCATGCACTGCAGATGGCACTGACATGAATCCAAATTGATTAATCTGGTTTTTACATAGCAAAAACAGCTGGAATTCCATGCAGATTCAAGCATCTCTGCCCGCATTAAAATCAATACGGGCGGGGATGCATGTGCATTTTCGTCCTGGAGCAGATGGATAAGGCAGGTGGGGGTCTTATGCATCGTTCCAAGGTCTTCCAGAAGAGGCACAAAAATTGCATGATTTGTAATTTACTTGCTATCAACTTTTTCCGCTGGTTCGTTTTCACGGCTCCTTTTCTCAAAGGGAGAAAAACGAGGTAAGTGTGCACCAGCTGATGCAATTTAAAGTTCACAGTAGATATTTTGGCATTGCGGAAAGAGAACTGCTTAAGGGCCTTATGAAAATTACATAAAACATGTGTGACCTTAATTAGAAAGTTGTATTGCCTTTTACACCCCACAGCTGCAATGTGGTACAATCTGCTTTCCCAACCCCACCTAGCCTCCCCAGATTTAAGAGTCTGAAGACATTCTGATGACTGCATTTACAAGTTAGGCTAGATGGAATAGAGATGGAGCATAGCACATGGTATAGTTGCCATCTCCACAGGTTTTACCCAAATGGTTTAGTTTTCTAGTGATCTTATTGAGTCAAAGAACCAGTGGCATGTCCAGAGAGTGGCCTGGGGTAGCACGTACTACCCTGGCAATCAGATTGTTCACCCCAGGGCCACCCCATTATCCTAAATTATGATCATTATGTATTTGCACTCGTACATCATGCCACCCCTACATAGGTCAGTGCCCCACTTGGGCCACCCCAGTCAAAAGAGTCTGGATACACCACTGCAAAGAACACGAGATCTGTAGGGAACTTGGTGGTATCATTTCAGGGCAGACTGGGGCCACATACGGTGGATTTATGTACAGCAAACATACATTAATGCGTGTGAATGGGTGTCCATGTGGGTGTCCATGTCTAGGCACTACATGTATTTTTTTTTATTTTATTGTTTATAGCGGAAACCTGGCCCATAGGCAGTGGAGGGCTTTAAAGAGTTCAGGAGAAGCCAGAGGCTACCGTCGAGCTAGTATATTTAATAGTAACAAGGTACTGTGGGGGATTGTTTCAGTCCTGGGGGAGGAAAAAATGAAAGAGCCATGTCTTCACAATTTTTACAGAACTGCGTGATGGAAGGGGCATTGCAAGCCTCCAGGGGGAGTGAGCTCCAGAGGGATGGGACATAGCAGGAGAAGGACCGCTTTCTGGTCCTTTCCTTATGGGTAAGCATAGACTCTAACCTTTTGATAGTCGAGCTACAGGTGTTGCGAGAACCTCCTGAGATACAGAGTTTAGCTGCCAGGTCACTTGGGGTTCCATTGAGGGTTGCTTTTTATGTGATGCACAAGGTTTTAAAGAGAATCCTTGCAAGGAGGGGGAGCCAGTGCAGATCGTGCAGGATGGGGTGATGTGATCGAATCTGTGAGCATCCACAATAAGACGGGTAACGCCATGGTGGGCAGCTTTGAGGGGGGCCAGGTACATGGCTGGGAGCCCGGCGAGGTGGGAATTAAACCCATCAATGTGTGAGATGACCAATGCCTGGACTACTGTACGGAAGTTAGCAGGGGGATGAAGGGTTTGATTTTCCTATGTGTGGAGATTTGGAGCCAGATGGTTTGGGCTTTCTTGGCCACACGTTTTTGTAGGGAGAGGCCACTATCCACAATGAAGCCTATAGATTTGGCTGAGTCGGTCAGGAAGGGTGAATCCGACTATGTTCATGCTGTCGAGGCAGTTTTGGACAATCTGTTGTTTGGAGCTGGGGGGGTTTAAGGGTTGAACTCAGTTTTGGGAGTTGAGTTTTAGGTATGTAGATGACATCCAGGTCTCGATGGTGTCCAAGCAGCAGTGGAGACGAGAGATGTCTTGAGGGCCAGTAACCTTAAGGTACAGCTGCCTGTCATCAGCGTACTCTACTGGTGGATGCAATGGAGATGCTGGGGTCATTTAAGAGGTTTCATAGGGGCTCCATATAATAAGGTTGAAGATATTAGGGGAGCGACAGGAGCCCTGCGGCACGCCGCGAGATACCAGTAGGCGTTTGGAACTGAACTGCCCCATTTGGACATCTTGGAATCTATTGCTTTATTTTTGTTTAATTTAAAACATAGCAGAAGTTAGCAGACGAGCGATCTGACAAGGATTTTAAGATGTTTACCACTTTAGATGCGACAAAAAACACATCTTGGAGATTAAACACACCATGCACTCTGCAAAGAAGTTCTAGGCAGACCACAGGAACAGGTCTCTGGAAAATGAAGTGATATGGCAGGTTAGTTTGGGGAGAGTGAAATACATGCATTGTTATAAAATGTCAAAGAATTTTAATGTACCAGAGCCTTTGTACATACATGGTTAACTGGTATCTGAAAACACTATTTGCTATGAGAACAAATGAATGTGTGAGAATGTATAAGAATTGATCAATGTCGGATGTTTCTTGGCCAGTATTTATTTCTGCGCATAACACTGTTTCCCTTTATTATCGTAACATTTTTAGGTTCACCTTAGGAACCTATGATTTGACTTGTTTATGCAAGGTGGCTTACAGTCACAAACAATTGGATCCCTGCTATCAGATAAGTATCCTTATATGTATTGGCATTCATTTTACTTATTATTGCATGAATTGCATAACTGCAAACTGGTAAAATGGATAATTCCTATGAAGCTTTAAGGCTCCAAAATCAGCATTAATAGAATAAAAGGCTCTCAAAATAAATTGCTGGTTCTTCGAGCAATAGCCCAAAAAACTGTACATTGTTTTTCAAAAGATTATCATTTCTATACTTTAGAATTGCACACTATTTCATTGCTGAACGTAAATTCTGAGTTTTCTGACCCTGTTTTAATGTTCTAATATTAGTTAATTATGCACACATACTAGCAATATAGACATGCTATGAAATATGTTGAATATGTGTTTTTCTTTCACAGCGATTGGAGATGCTTTATTACCAGTAGATCACCTCTCCAAAGTAAAGCACTTTTTAGGTCCTACTTTTACATGCACTAGGTTCTCACATTCGAATGATCATTGTACCTAGATTTTCTGCTCACTTCATTCATTACTTGTGTGCACTGCTACATCCGAACATGGCACCCTCTTGTTATTTGTATCCCAAATATTCCATAATTTATGTTTACCTGTGTTCATGTATTTGGACCCATAACCTAGTTGTGGGCTAATAGTGAATTCATGATTGACTCTGATTTCAGTAATGCCACATTGCTGTTTAGCGTGGAATATGGTTTTCGTTTTTTCGAGAAAACAAATTTAATGAGCAAGAAATTATTCTAATTTTTACACCTGGATACAGTACAGAGGTATAATTGGCTTGATTGTCCCAAACAATGCACTACCTTCTCTCTTTTCATCATTTAATACTACTTCATAGTTGGCTGAAATTCACTTTATGATTAATTGATTACGACCATGCAAATAAACACTTTGTGAAGGCTTGACATTCTGTTAGCTTGCCTGTCAAGTAAATATACCATTGAGCCCAGCTAGCAATCAGTTTTACAAAAATCTATAACTGCATTCTTGTTTGTGCTATAAAGCCGTGCCCACCATTCCTTATTTAACACATTACAGATTCAGAATCAACTGTAGAGATCACATATCTCCATTCAGTCTTAGAAGGACCTTTGTAGTTTCTATTCTAATTAAATCGCAATTCTCATATCAATTTAGCTGTGTGTTAGGCAGAATCATATGCAGTACCCTTTGGGAACACTACACATGATTAAGACTACAGGTGCAAGTACAAATTCACCTTTGGTACAAGTCCATACTACACAGTATTTGGTAGCGGTGGCTGAGCAGCCAGACCTATCTCAAGAGTGAAGTGAGCAGTACAAGAGATTACACAAAGGACAACAATTACTATGGTTAAAATAAACACTGATTCAAGGTTTCTGAGTAAAAGAATATACATTTATTTACACCGTCGTTTATAAAACAGTTCAACATCATAAAGCAGCAGAAAATCATAGTCTTAATATACTACAACAACACCCAATCAATTCTGGACAAGTTAAGCTCAAAATGAAGTGTGAGCAAAATGGCACTCCAGCAATTTAAAATGGAGGAAAGACAAGGTTATCCAAAATCAATAGCACCAACAAGTTATAGGCAGGGCAATCTAGAAAAGGCAACTACAACTAGGATTCAAGTCAATAGGTCTGGGCCAAGGTTAATGGTTCAGAGTCTTTGCAGAGCATCACACAGTTCAAAGTAGTTCGCAGTTAAGTTTTGCCAAGAGTTCAAGACTAAGTTGGTCGGAGGAAAAGTTACTTAAAAGAGAAGAGAAGGACAAGCCTTAGGAGAGGATTTCCTGCGCTTTCATCACGGTCGGATGGAACGAACGACCGAATTTACACAGTACCTTTAAAGAAGAAGAATGCCGTAGCTGAGGCAGTTGTTCCTGGCAGTTCCTGCAGGCTTGCGGTTCCTGAAGCTTCTGTCGTGGTGACAAGAAGAAGGACGGCTGGAGGGTCCTGCAGTGCCCAGAGAAGAAGCCAGCAGCGGAGCAAAACCACAAATAAAAGGTGCGCTCCTTAAAAACCAAACTGGTTCTCTTCCCACTGGCTATCCGATCTACTGCAGCGATGCACAGTAAATTCAACCAGGATGAGGACCGGTGTCTGGTGTTTGGCGAGCTGGTTGTTCCCACCAAGCTCAAGGGACGAAGATTCCTTGCAGATCTCCTCTGTCGTCGAAGTTTCAGATGATTCGGACCTGCAGCAGGGCTTCACCCGGTCTCCAGTAGTTGCAGCAGTCATCTTACTTCAGCTTCTCTTTGGTTCTCTCGTTCCAGTGGTGACTGTGCCTTTCAGCCCCAGAGACTGGCTTTTTATGCACCAAATCCCCCATTCACACAGCCTGGCTGTCAATCACACAGCAGGGTGGCTGTCCTGGCAGGGCAGCCACCTAGCCAATCAAACAAGAGTGGGACTTGGGTCTCCAAGGAGACCTTGTGCAGGGGGCCTCAATCCCCTCCCTCACATTCTCTCCAACCAGACACTCAGTTGCATAAGGAGGGCGTCTGTGCAGAAGTCCGCCAAAGGACGGCGAACACAGGAACCAAACCTGGTTTGGCGCGCAGAGTAAAACACTAGAAATACCTTTACAAAAAGACAGGGCAAAAGAACTCGACCGGAACCAAGTTAAAATAAAAGTGGATTACTGGGTTTGAGTTTGAGGCTACCACCATAGCCTCAAATGGTACCAAAGGCTATTTTCATAGTCTGCGGTAGAATATAAATGGTAGATACCACTGCCACCAGCCAAATCTTAGAGAAAGGGGAACATACTAATGTTCCATGAGAATCAGACAAAAGGGGATAACTATTAACCATTAACCCCTCCAGTACTCTATTGGAAGATAGAGTCTGGGTCTGTAAATTAAAAAAGACTAGTAAAGTCAATGGTAACTTTACATGTTCTGGGAGACAGCAGTCAGTCCCAGAAAATGGAGTTTCAAGTGGGAAGTCTGAAGAGACAACCTTGTGTCACTGCACTAAAGGTGCTGGGTGACACACAGTAAAAAGATGATGCCTATGGGGTGGGTGAGACTCCATATTCCATGAGCATAGAAATGTACAACACACACTAAAACACATGTAAGAGTGGGAAAAAAGGCTCACACTCTTACCAGGTAAAAAAAAATAAACCCTAGAAATCCAGAAAAGCTGCTGAGGGACTCAAAAGGTAAGGGAAATTAGCCATTCTGGAGAATTCTCCCTAACACTGAGCCAGCAGAAAGAAATGAGTTCAGCAAAATGGGAAACAGCCAGCTGAAACTGACACCAGTGAGGCGTGTGCCCAGTTGCATTGTAGACCTCTTTGCAAATTGAGGAGGTGCTATAATTACTACATGCACACACAAACTCTACCATTAGAACTATCATTATCTATAATGTAAGTGATTTAATACTCATTTTTCCACCAGAGCCATCCTCTTGTTATTCAGGGTTCCCAGGGATCCCCAATTTGTTTCACCAGTCAAAGAGTGGCAACCGACTTTGTGCCCAAAGTGAAGAGATGATGATCAGACAGTGCCCACAGCAGATGGGCGACACTAAGCTTTTGGCTCACACTTTTAGAAGTACATGCTATCTGCTGCACAATTATTTTAAACTTGTTTTTACAAAATGTGTGTGACCTAATTCGCTGCCCAGTGTCTTGAACAAATACATGGTTAGTTTGGGTTTCCAATGAATACCAAATCAAGCAAAGCACAAAGCAATGACAAATAAATAGAAAACGTTATCATATTACTACTTACCAAAATGCATGGAGTAAGAGTTACAATTCAATAGGATGATGCTTCTGTTGGTAAGGGGGCAAACCCATCTCACACGCCTAGGCGCTTTAAGGTGAGGTGAGCCCCTCTGTAAGAACTATAATCGACCAGGGGGGTGTCCTTGAAGTCCCCACACAATCAGAATATTGTATTTGATTTAGACAGTTAGACATAGTGCACCTAAACAAGTAAATACCATGTTTGTAGATATTACTAGTTATAGCTAAGGCATAGGGCCTGCACTGCCATGAAGTAGTTAGTGTGTTAGACAGAGACTGCGATCATGAAGGGGAAATCTGGTTAGGTCCAAGCACTGATGAGTGAGGCCCACGCCGCAGACTTCTATAGAAACCCTTCTTTGTTCTAAGATTGTTGGCAATATGTCTGCTATGAAAAGAATGTGCTCTGGAAGGCCACAAGACAGTACCGGGTGCCGTGGTGTACGTGTTATCACAAACAGGCTGCAGCAGGCCTCCGAACCCAACCCAGCTAACTACGAGTTATAGCTCCTACAACTGCCCTAGTCCCAAGACCCCTGAATTCAAGACACCAGTTGATCACAGACCACTGACCATAAACCAATCAACCATAAAAGATCTGAGAACATGGTCGTCTCACCTATATTTCATAATGACATGATTTGTAATGCGAGGTACAGGGAGGGATACACTATATTCAAAAGTGAGGGTTGAAGGCTTGGGTGCTGATGATGCAATCAGGAGTAAGTGAAGTATGCGTCGGTTGGACCTTGAGTGTCCCCCGTGCCAGTCTTTGAGCATGCCAGGTGCACTGTATAATGATAGAGTAACACTTTTCACAAATGTAGCTAATTGCTTCTTTGGCCATGGTTCAGTGGAGACGAGCCCAGCAGACCCCATGTGATGGAAGACGGACAAACTGGACTGGTACCAATGACCTGGCATCCCCTATGGAGCAGGCCGACCATGTAAAGGGTTGCGCCAACCAGCCATGCAGGTTTCCACAGTATACAATAACATGACCTATGACACTGTGTCTCCTTCTAAGCTTCTGCTTGAACACTTTTTGGCAGAATGTTCCATGACGGCAGAGTTCTTTGCTGATTTTTTTTTTCTTGTGTGAGCGTTTAGGGTCTTGCCTGTAATTGGTGACTCAGACGTGATCCCATTGCCCCCGTGCCTGCGGAGGCTTCCAGGCTGCTTCTCTGTAGGGGCTGTGCCCACTTAGAGTGACCAGTCCTGAAAAATATGTATTCTCGAGTGGTTTTACAGGAGCCGTCTTTGCCGAATTCCTGTCTGCTCTTTGGAGCTGGGCGCGGCTCTGAGGGGAGTGCAGGCTGATGTTACTGGGAACCCCATTACAGAAGATTTTGGGTGAACACGCACACATGAGTATACCCTTGCAAATGATAACAAGTAGGGGACGGGTATATGGGAAAGTGTGAGCATGTGGCAACTGCTATTTTTGGTGTGGCATGGATGTGGTTTGTTTTATTTTTTTGTATAATTAGTTTTTAAGGAGAATATTAAGGAAAGGACAATGGAATAGTAGGGAGCCTTCCCGAGTGAGGGGAGAAGATGGTAGCACGTATATTGAGTAGCGGAGGAAAAGGGAAACAAGTAGGAGCCCCGCATAATTGGTGTGCTCAGAAATAGTAGTTGTTTTTATTTTAGCTTGTTATTTTAACTTGTTTTGTTCATGTTTTTATTGTGTAGGGTGGAGCCCCAAGGAGGGTCTAAGTACTAGTGTAGTTTGAGTTTGTGGAGTGTGAGAGTGGGCGTGTGGGGAGAAGGAGGTGGTGGGGGAGAGGTGTTTTTGATGTTTTGATGGGAGGGAGGGGATGAAGGGATTGCTTTTTTTGACAGGCACTGGCAGCGTGCGCAGTGAGCTAGCAAAGGCATAAAGGCAGTGAGGTGCAAGGTGCATTATAATGGGAGAAGAAACACCCATAGTGTATATGTATAAAGCACTGCCACTGTATTGTGACAGAATCGAGAAGTACCACAACCAATGGGTGGATGAAACAAGAGAGGGGAGATGCCTCGCTCATGGGCAGAGCAGGGCTCCCATAATAAGGGTATTCTGGAACACATGTCCATATTTCTGACAGCCAAATATAAGGGGAAACAGTTGCAAAGATGAGATAAATATTAGACCTTTGGACATTTTTTGAAGATACAGAAGATATTGAGGGAGGAGGAATGCAAAATGATAGCATGGGTTACTGTCTGAGAAAGGAGGGCAAAGCATCAGTGGAATGCAGCAAAATATATCTATTGACAGCCTGCCCTGCAGTAGGTTATTCTAACCTGACTTATGTGTCCACCACGGCGACAGCCCCAGCACCCCAATATGCATCCCCTTCGGATGTCCCAGAACATGCTGATAACAATAAAAGAGACCTAGAAGTAGCATTAGCATCGGCACAAACAGAATTAACCAGATTGCAGGCAGCACAGAGTGAAATGAAGACATATGAACTGGCCGAGCAAGTATTAGATGGGTGGAAGGCTGGAGACATTTTGTTCAGAATACATAGCACAGCCATAAAGAATGTGCACATAGAGAAGGAAGGAGAAGGGGGCGAGCGGACAGCTTAGGCTACAAGAATGTAGGATCTCACAGAGGAGAGGAAGACGGGTGGAGCACAATTGATGAGATCGAGGATGATGAGGAACAGGAGGCATAGCAAGTGCCAGAACAAACTCCCTGGGTGGAGAGTGTGAGTGTGTGTGATGGTAGGTTAAGGAGCAGGTTTGGCCAGATGGTAATAACAATGAAAAAAGGAAGTGGAAAAGGGATTCATGTTGTAGGGCAAAGATGCAGTATGTTCCATGGGTGCAGATGGATAAACATAATTTGATAAAAGCGCTCACATCCCTCACTGCAGGTGCGAGCAAGTGGATTTACGCATTTGAGAAACAGACAGCCAGCGTGCCCCTGGTGGTCGGTAACATAAAAAGCTTATTGGTACCGACGAATGGAGGCCAGGCTGGAGATTTGTGCGTAAAGGCAGGACACACGGGAGTGAATTTGAGAAATGATGCACACGATGTAGCATCGTTTATCAAGATTCAGGCACAGACATGGGACATGCTGCACCAAGCATTTCCTGACACACCTGACCTACAATCGATAATAATGCAATGTACTATGGGTGATGACAAAGACCCCTCTGAGTTTATTCTTAAGGTTCAGGAGATGTGGGGAGCAGAGACAGGTGACTCGTGGGATCGATCAATAGCCTTTTTCTACTTTATTATTAAAAAGGGCCTTCCAAAAGAGGTGCAAAAGGCACTAGACAAGATCACGGGCATTGAGGCGAATGAGTGGGCCAATATACAGAGCATAATAATACACCACTGTAAGACGATAAAAGAGCGCAAGTAGGAAACAGCCCAGAGGCGACAAGCAGATGAAGCAAAACTAGTACAAAACAAATTAGCTATAATTGCTGTAGAGGCGCCATTGTCCACGCCAGTGCAGTCAGAGGTGGCAGGAAATGCTCAAAAGTTTGAAAATGCTAGAATAGCTGCAGTTTGGTCAGAAGGAAGACAAAGACAGTGGGGAAGGGGTCTACAATACCCCGGCCCACAGTGGCAACAAGGAGGACAGCACCGAGGAAGAGGTAATTTTCATGGAACATGGGGAGGGGGTTTTGGATTAATGGGGCTGGAAACTATTCATATGGGAACTGCAGAGCACGACAGTTCACTAAGAAAATGAAGCAATTCAACAATGGATGCTGGACATGGACACTACTTAACCTAACTAAATGTAAAACCGAGCAGGTGATATACTGTATTGAATGCCCTTGCGGATTAAGGTATGTGGGCCAAACTGCCAGACCAGCTCACACAAGGATCTGTGAACATAGGTCTAAAATACGATGAAAAAACCTCTCTGCACCTTTGGTTAACCACTACATCGAGCACCAACATAGAGTGGATGACATCACATGTGGATTCTCAATGTGGTAGAAGAATCCTCTGATGTTTTGTGGATCCTCCTACTTAAGCAAGCTCGCTGGCTATACAGACTGGACACTCACCAATGAAATTTATATGAGAAATTTCTGCCTCCAATATAATCCTTCCTTCTCAGTTGGATTTAGTCACCATATACATTTTTTTGATCCCAGTCACCAGCCATCTGACCAGCCACTGTGTTCATAACTAGCCAGTTGTGGGTCCCATAATACTAATTTCACACTTTCAAGTTCAACTGGCTGCACCAATAATATAATTCTTCCTTTTCAGTTGGAACTAGCAACCATATATTCTATATTGCAGTCACCAATTATCTTACCAGGTAGGGTAAATAAACACATGTGTTTAACTCATTCATGCTTACTGACTTTACAACCAGGCAGCTGAGGGCCACACAATACTTTAATGTTTACATGGCTGCAGTACTAGCGACATTCGTAGCGATGAGAAACTAGAACTAATGACTTACTCAACAACTGTATTTCTAGTTATTTTGGGATCTACAGGTACATGGATGTCTCCTGCCACGTACAATTCAATTACTTTTGCAACAGGCATTTCACACTTAGCAATATCGCGGCAAGCAGGATTGTGTGGGTCATATTTCGGGTTAACCCGCTAGCACACCCTGGTGCCTGGCGTAATCTTGTTTGCGTCCATTGTGCTTGCCGTTAATAATTCTGCACTAGCATCAATGACGATGGTAAATCTACAACCCAGTTTTCCTTCAATGTTCCATAGTTACACAAAGCGAAACCGGGACAATATGGGAATATGTACACGAACCATGGCACGTTTTTCAATTTTTTGCTATGGCGCCCGTAACGTTTCACGGCAATGTAAGACTCTCTTCAGCGTTAAGCATTCTATTTCCATGACAACGCCAGCCACATTCTTGGGTCTTGGGTCTCCACCGGAAGAACAGAATGCACATTGTTTCCTGGTGCAATCAACTTGAATATAGTAAAGTGTACTTCAACTGATCTTTTTTATCATGAAACCAGCATTAGCTAGACAAGCAGATTTTTACAAACCTCTTTTCTCTTGTCTGTTTTCGCTGTAGCACCCTGGCCCCCACAAACGATCAAATCCTTGCGAGGACAACAGCAAGCCCGCTCCCAACAGAAACCCTAACAAGACACCCTTGATGTATGCGTTCGCCATCCTCCTAGGCTCATGTTTCAGAGTTTTCACACAGACTGTAACGCTCACCTGATTCCCACGGAGGCGCCGACCCGTTCTGGACTGCTACAACTTCTTCCACGGTAAAGCGTAGTGCTTGGAAGATGGACTGGACTGGACCCCCAAACCTCGTCTGTCTGGCCCGTAGAATAATCCTTCTGTAGATGGGAAAAGGGAGATAACTGTCTGCTATATTGTGTGTGAGATTCCCCCCTTTTTCCCCTTCTCACCCTCCTCGAACCCTAGCTGTGCCTTCCACAGACTCTCACCTTAATTTCTGTATGGACGAGCTCTCCATCCTGCTTCTGACGCAGGGGCGCGTAGATTTCCAGTTACTTCACTGGATCTCGGATTTGGCGAGGGTTCGATGTCTGCTTGCCTTTACCAAAATGCTGCCGTAAGTATATAATTCAAAAGATCAAGTCTTATTTGTCCCTTGGCCTTTGTTTAATTTTCAGGGACTAGGTGAGGAATCCGTGTGGAGGAATGGATTCACCGAGGTAAGCTCAGGTGAGTGCTTTTAATGAAGGTGTGCCGTAGTGGTTTGCTCCGACACCTTAATGAGTGTGTCTTATTTCCCCATAGGGGCCGGGGTACGGAAAAGCCAGAAAAGCCGCTCCGACCCGAAAAGGGAACTGAGGTCCCAACAAAATTCAGGTAAGACTTAAGGTGAGTAATCTGTCCTTTTGCAATTAGTTCGTTGCTCACCTTGTTTTGTCCTTTTTCTCCGTAGGTCTTGAATGCGACCGATGTCGCCTATGGGCGCTGAAAAGGTTGCCGACGCCACGTGAAGGTAAGTGGAAGCGGCGCGGCAGAGTGAGAAGCGGAGCGCTTCTAACTATTGTCTTTCTTTTCCGTAGGTGCTGGGATGCAGCCAATGTCGCCTATGACCGCTGAAGAGCTAGACAGCGCCACGTGAAGGTAAGTGGAAGCGGCGCTGCAGCGAGCGATGAGATGCTTTTCTAACCCTTGACTTTCTTTTGCAGGATCGACGGAGTGAAGAATCCGGATGCTGGATGAAGGTAGGTAATGTCCTAATGCTTGCCTTTCTCTCCTTGCAGGTGTTCCAGGTGCTGGCGGGCGTGGCAGGAGCCAGGATGCAGGAGCCGACTCGGTGAGCGTCCTGCTGCAGATGCAGAATAACGCGAAGCATGTGTGGCCATCCGGGCGTGGTTTAAATAGCCTTGGAAGAGCTTCAGGTGAGTGTTCTTCCACTGGCCCCACCCGAGTAAGAAAAGAGTTCCTGAAAGAAAATAGTTCCTCCCCAGCCTTAGTTGGCTTGGAGCTTCAGACAGCATGGTCTGCCTCAGGTGAGTATGCAGCATGGTCTGCCTCAGGTGAGTTCACCCAAGCATTACCATATGTTCTGCCATGATGAGCCTGGCGCCTATGGCGCCAGGACAGATGCCTTTTATGAGCCTGGTGCCAAAGGCGCCAGGACAAGGTCGAAAGAGCCCCTTTAGGGGTTTGCTGGGTCCTGTTTGGTGAGTATGAAGTCCGGGGATGCTGGGCCTGACCTGGCTCCTCGGGAGCAGGCATCATGACACAGACATATGATTTTTTTGTTATTCTTTCTGGTGTTATGCCACATATGCCCACTACATTACTATATGTCATTTCCATGCAGGACTTTGTCCAGTGTGTACACTTTATTTGAAGCGTTGGTTTTGTCAAACATTCAGGGAATAATCAGTCATGTACTGGGGACAGTGATTACAGCAACAAGGTATTTATTTACCTTTTACTTTATCGGAATAGCTACTGCAATAGCCTTTGCTATTTAATTCATGGTCACCAATGGACCCCCTTTTTCCGTCTAAGCCCCCTCTCCCCCTTTTTCCTGCCCCCACAGTAATCACTGATTGGGTTTTCAGGCTGTCTTATCCAGCACAGAGTACCCTCTGTCGGGATGAATCTACTCTTGAGAACTCCCCTCGCTTTTTAGGGTAAGTTCTTACCCGGGGTGTGATGAGATTCTGGGGAGATTTTTTTAAACTAATTTAGAGTATCTCATACTCAAGCACTTTTTTCACTTTCTGAACCAGATTTTGTCTGCTTCCCTCTAGGGTCTGTTTCATTGCTCTGATGAAGGCGTTATTGAATGCCAACCAGTTGGCCCACCGAAACGTGACAATGTGCCCACACTACATGAAGGGGCAAGTCTGTGAAATCAAGATTAGCACTTACACGTAGGCAGACTAGTACATGGATATCCACATACCATGTTGAATTGAGGTATTATTGATACGTTTTAATGTAACCAGTCACACCTTCATGAATTAGCAAACATGACAAACTAATCCCAGATTTGTTATTTGTATTTTCCTTTTTCTGTTTTACTTTGCACATTGAATAATTGTCTCCTTTGCATTCTGTGTTCTGAAAATGTTTTCATGTTTGTATGTTTCACACCATTAATCTTTCAAACCTGTATGAATAATAAAGGAACACATCATTTTTTAAATAACGTATTACTCCAGCTCATAATTTCATGTAACAGTTCTTTGAGTTTTGAGATAACATACATGACATTATGCACATTTCTTTCCGAAAATATCTTGATATTGGACAATGAATGGTAATGTTTGCAGCGTGGAATTTTTTTCTTGTAACTGTATTTTGACCACGACTGGCCACAGGGGCAACCCTTAGTTGTTATACTAAATTCACAAAAATAACACTCTCTTCAATTTGAAGTGCATATACAAAAAGAGGTGCAAACAATTGAATCCTATAGTGCAAAATCAAAGATTCATAGTTTGAAATCAAAACAACACAAAATTAATATAAACAATGTTGTGTCATTTGATGTGATAATGAACCAATCAATCAAATCAAAATGGCATCAATCAGTCTACTAGAAGAGACAATGTGGGAATGCTTGTCTTCTGAGACAAGCTCATGAAGGGATGTCTCCTGATCATCCCTGATCTAGTTTCAACCATATTCCCATAATAAGGATGGTTTTCCTCAGGACTTGATCCTTTTCTTTCCTTCAACAATGCTTCATTTTCATTTTCAGGTGACTCTCTATTGTCCCGAAAATATTGTGCCTAGAATCTGAACCTCGAAGATACAGTGATATGTATCTAATTTGTTTATGCCCTAAGATTACACTTTTGAATCCCAGGGCTTCAAAACCCTTAGGTAATTCCAATATGGAAAAGTCTTCAAAAATAACCTGCACAAGGCTACCAGGGGCCTAAATCTGTTCCAAGTGAAGGTAAGGTGCTTTCATAAATCACCCAAGTATCTTATAAAAAAGAATACAGGTAACCATAAAGGATACAATTGGTAGGGCTCTTCCGGATCCTTGATGTATCACACGGTTTGATAGTAGTGAAGTCAAAAATTGACCTTCCAAATGATACAACTCTCTGACTAATAAAACAGGCAGAGAGAGGGATCACTGGAAAGGGCGTGGGAACATCATTGGAAGTCAGCCTAGGATACAATAAAGTATAATGAGAAAGTGTCCCAACTTAAACTCTCACTAACAGCAGAGCAATAGCACCTAGTACAACACTAACCTGTAGACTTAGAACTGGAGGCTCCGCCAAAGTCTCTTAAGAAATCCAGGAATTGAAACAATGACAAAAGGAGGGAAGATTAGTAAGGGAAACTTATCCTGAACGGCACGAGGCTCACGCTAGATACCGGGTTGGTGCACCACAGGATAGCGTCCAAAGTACTGTGCACAATTACCTTCAAATAAACAGTTGTCGTCAAAATTTCCTTTCCCACGTTGAACAGAAATACTGAATTGAAGTCCACCTATTATCTCATCACAGGTGCCAGGGATTAAATCCAAAGCGAAGCACAACTTGTGTGTGGAATTGCATGTTTAAAGGGTTCAGAAAAACACATGCAGTTTTACACGCGACCAATTTCCACGCAGCCAAGAAAGCTGCACATTAAGAGTTCAAGAACATGTGTTTATACATGCGACTACGTACACGCAGCCAGGACAGCCGCACTTGAATAGTTCAGGAAACTGCGTGGGGTTTTACACGCAACAAACTTACACGCAGCCAGAAAAGCAGCACGTGAAGATTTCAGACATCCGTGTGTGTTTTTACACATGACAAAGTACACGCAGCCAGGACAGCCTCACTTGAAGAGTTCAAGAAACTGCGTGGGGATTTACACGTGACAAAAGTACACGCAGCCAGGACAGCCTTACTTGAAGAGTTCAGGAAACCGCGTGTGGTTTTACACGTGACACACTTACACGCAGCCAGGAAAGCAGCATGTGAAGATATCAGGTACACGCGTGTGTTTATACACGCGACTGAAGTACACACAGACAGGACTGACAGAACTTATGTGTGAAGGAAAATGGACGGCTGCTGAAGGTAGCATGTAGAAAGATACACGTGAACAGGAAAATCTGCCGTAACTTCTTGAATGCAGCTCCAGGGATTCGCCTGTGGAAGTAACACGCAGTGGTAAGCCAAAGATGTAACTGAAGAGATGTGAGGACGCAGATCAAGGTTTCAGCTACCAAAAGCCATGTTGGTTCAATCAGAAGCAGCGAGTGACGTCTCCACGCTGCTTATGAACGTAATGCAGTAATACACGTGACTACCTTGAATCACGTGAATTCAACAACGTGAATAATGCAAATTTCGTTTTCCAGGCAAGATGTCAAACAACCTCCATTTAGAATAGAAAGGCTTAGCAGTTCTATGAGCATAACACATTCTGTGTGCAGGCGGTGTTCCAGGTCCAGAGGTAATATGTCTACCATGCATGACAGGTGCATAGGGAACATGTCTTTTACCTGTAACAAGACCAATCTAGCTGCCCGTGCAGGAGACGGGCATGCAAATAAATAATGAAAAATTGGTTGCTCTCTACTGCGTAAAACGTGTGGTGTGGAGAGCACAGAATAACTATCTCTGTGTATGTGGGGAGCTGAACCGACAATGGGCCTATGGTGCTAGCAACTGTGTATAGCGTGTGCAGCGAAGAGCAGAAAATGGCCTTGAGGACCCCCGCAACTGTGGCTGTTGTGATGTCTTTCATACATGTAGTTTCCACCCACTTTGAAAGATAGGCAACCAACACAATCCCTTGCCTGGGCTCAGATGACATCACTGCCAGGGGACCGATAAAGACCAGTCTGAGCTTGTGTCACATTCCTTCCGGTATCTCCGTTAGTCAGGATGGAGCTTGTCTGACCTTCAACATCTTGCCACTATTTCATGACACCATTCCAACATGACCTGGTGCATGCCGGGCTACCAATAGGACTCTCTCTAGCATCTCTTCATCAAGTTGCTTCCAGGTGTTAGGCAGAAACCTGTGCAGTTCCCTTAGGGAACACTGCAATAGATTTAAGACTACAGGTGTTGGCAGTAAACCCACTTGGTAGCAGTCTGTACCACCCAGATTTACCTGGTAGCTGTGGCTGAGCAGTCAGACTTCTCTCAAGAAGAGTTAGACAGTATGCAAAGTATACACAATAGGCACTCAGATACAATAATGCAAGCAAACACTGACCAGAGCTTTGGTATCAAAGTATATAATTATTTATTTAAAAACACACGGTTTGAAACACTCCAGCACTCTTGTTGTAAAATATTCTAAACACAGTTACTATGGTAATATGTACACCCCTTTTTCCTTATCAGATGAGTCACAGTAAAACACCACTTATTTTCATGCAGAGGTGAGCGCTTAACTATTTATTGCCCCAGCCAGTATGTCCACAATATGATGGTTTGTACTGGTTCTGTTCGGAATTTAAGACTAGTAAAGTCAATGGTGACTTTACATGCCCTGGGAGACTGTAGTCAGTCCCAGGGTATGGAGTATATACTGGGGGGTCACTATGACACCCCTGTGTCACTGCACTGAGGGTGCTGTGTAACACATATCACAAAAACACATGAAGCCCTATGGAGTAAAAGACCCCATAGCCCATTAAACACATCTAGATTCAAAGAAACACACTCAAATCGTGTCCAAGAGTGAGGGTAAAAGAGTCTCACTCTTGGCAGGAGAAAAAAATAAACCCCAAAAATCCAGCCAGCAAAGAAGCAGGGGGAGTCACAGACAATTTCTATACTGTTATCTACATTTTCTGTCATGGTAGGTTCCTCTGAACCATCATCCAGACTTTGGTTAGCTAACAACCTTTCTATTAATTCCATTTTCTTGCCTTTAGTCAGGAGGTTCTTATGCTTACATAGTACTCTTAAACAATCAGCAGTCTTTGTAGCAAGGGAATCTTGACTATAAGTTTCCATAGTTGACATGTTAGAAAGATTACATTTTCAGTGCTAAGCTTTGTGGTTAGTTGTACTAAGGTATCCTAAAGCACTCTAAAGTGTATACGCAATACAAATCCCACCGCTGTACACCAGTGTTAGGCAGAAACCTGTGCAGTTCCTTTAGGGAACACTGCAAAAGATTTAAGACTACAGATGATGGCAGTATACCCACTTGGTAGCAGTCTGTACCACCCAGATTTACCTGGTAGCTGTGGCTGAGCAGTCAGACTTCTCTCAAGAAGATTTAGACAGTATACAAAGTATACACAATAGGCACTCAGATACAATAATACAAGCAAACACTGACCAGAGCTTTGGTATCAAAGTATATCATTATTTATTTAAAAACACACGGTTTGAAACACTCCAGCACTCTTGTTGTAAAATATTCTAAACACAGTTACTATGGTAATATGTACACCCCTTTTTCCTTATCAGATGAGACACAGTAAAACACCACTTATTTTCATACAGAGGTGAGCGCTTAACTAGATGGCACTCCAATAAGTTTGTGAGAAAGGGAGGGAAAAAGACAGAATATGGAAAGGTACACCACTCTAAGGTTCAGGAACACTGCTAGCAAGGCAGAACAGCAAAAGTCACTGGTGAGCCAAAGTCCAAAGGCTGGGCCCACTCTTAGAGAGAGCAGAGCACAAATGCGCCCAAGATCACACAGTTACACTAGGCTTAGAAAGTCTTGCAGAGGGTTCTAAAAGAGTTTAGAGAGGCTTAGGAAAGTTTAGCCAGGGTGTCCCAGGCTAACCCAGGTTCGACAGCCGGGGGCTAAATCTACCCCGTACAGTCGGTAGCAAGGGAAGCCAGGCAGCACACAGTACCTCAAGTGGGAAGGATCCTCCAGCAGCTGCAGTTTTTCCTGGCAGTGGGTGCAAGTTGCGTCGTCGTGCAGGGGAAGAGAAGATCTCGACTTGGAGGAAAGATAAAGGTCGTTGCACTACCAGGGAAGAAACCAGCCGCAGAGTTTTCCGGTTAAAGGTGGTACCTTTGTTTCGCGGTCGTGGTAAAACGTGGTATCCCGGTTGCCGGGGTGCTTGGCACAGGCAAGGTGGCCACGAGGTACATCGGGAAGGCGAAAAGACGGTGAAACTGGTTATCCCCACCAGTCAAAGGAAGAAGACTCTCCGGAGGGAGATCTCCTCTGTCGTTGGGAAAAGTGGTGAGGCGGTCCAGCAGGGCTCCACCGGTGGTGGTGTCATGGCAGGTCGGCTCAGCTTCTCCCTCGTCGGATTCTTAGGTCCTGTGGCGACTTCTGAAGTTCCAGTCCCCAAAGCCCTGCTTTTATGCAGAAAACCCCCATTCACTCAGCCTAGCTGTCACTCAAACATGCTAAGTGGTGAGCCGGCCGGCTCACCACTTGGGCCAATCAGGACGGAGTGCGACTTGAGTTGCCTAGGCAACTCAGTCCAGGGTGCCTAAATTCCCCTCCACCCCTCCTAAGTACCCCAGACAGAGTGGCACCACTTTGGAGGCTTCTGTGAAGAGTCTCACTCTTGGCAGGAGAAAAAAATAAACCCCAAAAATCCAGCAAAGCTGCTGGTGGACTCAGTAGGTTAGGAAATTCAGCCTAAACAGAGAATTCTCCCTAACACCAGGTGCCCTACATGGGTCCTGCACATGATAATCTGCTTCATCCCAACTGAAGGGATAACTTGACCGCATCCATTATCAACCCGTCGCTCTCAAAAATATCATTGGCCAATTTCCAGTAAGGCATCAGACCTTCAGGATCCCATCTTTCATCGGGCCAGCCTTTCCAGACCCATTCCGTGAGTTTTGCCATTGTGGCATCACCTCTTTCACGTGCCCTTCTCTCATTTCAAGGAACTCCTTGCTTCTGAGATCCCCCAAGAGCACCACTACGCACTCATCCTTGAGGATGTTTGTCACTGCATCTCTTGCTTTGGGTAGTCGGGACATGCAGTCTGCCTGGGCATTCTTCCACCCTACAATGTGTATTATCTTGTATATGTACTCTTGCAGCTTATCAGCAATGTGGGCTAGGTGATAAGTGAAGGATTTCATCCCATCCAGACTCAGCATCTGGATTTAGGGTTTGTTGTCCATCACCAATAAAAATGTCATGCCCCAAACGTACATCCTAAAGTACTCCACTGCCCAGGAACAGACTACCATCTCCTTCTCCACTGTGGATACATTATTTTCCACCAGAGACAATGCTTTTGACAGAACTGCCACATTGTGTTCTGCATCCCCCTTCTTCTGGGTTAATGTCGCCCCCAGACCATACGCACTGGCATTAGATGGTATGATGGTCTTCCACAATGAATTAAAGGGTTGAAGGCATGAGGCATGTGTAATGCACTCTTTGACATCCTCAAACATCTTTGATTGCACGTGATGCCGTCTGTGCTCGGTGCCTTTCTTCAGTAACTCCCTCATCGATGCGGTCATCTCAGAAAAGTTGGGAACAAACTTTGCATAATATTCCGCCAGGCCTTAAAACAATCTCAGTTCCTCTTTGTTGGTCAGCGCCGGGGCCTTCACTATGGCATGCACCAAGTTTCTTTTCTGGCTGAACCCTTCTCTGGTAATCTTGTAGCCCAGGTACTCCACTTCTGTCATCTTGATCATACACTTGTCAAAGCGCAACCTCACCCCATCTTCTTGCAGCTAGCTTAGAACTTTTCGAAGTACGATGTCGTAAGTTTCCACGTCTTCCGCATAAATCAAAATGTCGTCCTGAAAGTAGGACACATTGCCAATGTTGCGTAGTAGGGAGTCCATCATGCGCTGAAACGTCAATGCAGGTGATGACAGGCCAAACGGCATGAGGGTAATCTGGTAGGTACCAAACAGAGTTATGAATGCCGTCAATAGCCTTAACTCTTTATGAAGGCTAATCTGGTGATAGGCGTCTCTTATGTCAAGTTTAGGAAACACTTTGTCTTCCTTCATCATAAGGGTCAGCTCATTCATATTGTGGAGTGGGTAGCTGGCCGAGACCCCTTCTAAATTCAGACTGTGCAAGTCAATGCAGCCCGATGTCTTCTGAGTGCTGCTTTTTTATCAGGACCACTGGGTTCAGCGTGTCGGACGATACCACGGTCTCAATCGGGCTGTCCTTTAACTTTTTCTCCAATTGTGCTTGCAAAGCTCCCCTCGCCGTTGCTGGCACTGGCTCACTTTGTATTGTTTTGGAATGGTATCTTCCTTCGGCACTATCTTGTGCACACAATTCTTAATCTTCCCCAGCCTGTCAGAGAATAACCATGAAATTTTTCTCTGGACACCGACGCTCCTCCTGTGTTTACTGATAGCACTTGGTCCACCTTGCTTGGGTCTATCCTGATTGGTTTTGGTGCTTTGGTGGCATAAGCCACCTAATCACTAAACCATTGGTACTGTAAATGTAAATAAAAAGGAGAAAGGGGAGTTCAGGAGCAGTGTATGGCGTTGGCATGGCAACTTGCCAATGCTTGGCTATGAAATGGCCAAGCACCAGCCGGGCTTGGCCCTCTCGCTCACATCTGCAGACCTGCTGCTGTTGACAGAGAGCTGTCTGTGCTACCGAAGAAGGAGCAAAATGACTGCACTTAACTAGATGCACATTAGATTTTCTTTTGTATACACCAATGCTTTTTGTCAGATGAACTCCTGTCAGACTATATTTAAAATCCGAGCGGCGTGAACGGTTGGCAGATGGAGACTGAGGCAGCCTGGCAGGCCTCTGATTCATGAGGCAGGCAAGCCTCCTTTGTTGTTAGAATGCAGCATGTCCTCCATGTTGGCTAAATCCAAAAAGGGTGCACAGCAGTGATGTATTTACTGGAGAGGATCAGGTTTCCTATAAAATGGATGAGTCTGGCACTGAAGACCCGTAGACCTGCAGTCGAAGCTTCAGTCCACTTTTTAGAATGTGAATATATATTTTTTTGTCTTTGCGTAGCTCTGTTTTGCTACCATTTTCTAACCCTAAGTGCCTTTGTCTCTCTAGGTTTCAATGCCTTTGGACCCTCTCTGGGTCTTTCTCTGTGCCCGTCTCAGCAAGTACCCATGACTGTCTCTCTGTCTCTTCCTTTCGCCATGTTTCATCCTCCTCCCACCCCCACCTCTGCCCACTACCACTTTGCCTGCTTTGTGCAGTACCAGCTCAGGTTCTGCCTCCTGTCATCTCACATCACACATGGGGGCAGGTGCACAACTTTAAATCATGTTTGACCCACATATTGTGACCCGGCAGCAGCAGTCTGAGTTCAGGTAAATCTACTATGAGGCAGGTTCGGCGCTTGAAAGCAGTGCGTACAGCTCCCCCTCAGCTCCATGAAATATGCGAGATATGTAGCTAGCCCTAGCTTGGTATCCCACATAGCCATGCAGTTTGTGCATTTCAATCTTGTGTTTATAACGTGAAAAGTGAATCTCCAAGTCCCGGAATGAAAAGGGCAGCAAACCAAATGGAAACTTCTATGTTCTTGGGGAAGTGTTTTTGGGAAGAGGCCATAGGTGGTTGGGGTTCATAAAGTGCAATATGGGAAGCCCAGCTAGGACCAATCAGATGCCATTACATATTATTTTAATATTGTAATTGAATTACACATACAGCTAAAAGCGAGAGAGGGAAATGGGACTCTGAACTGAGACTATCTGGTTGGCATAGCAACCAGAAAAGCCATGCCTGCATCCCACTCTCTCTACGCCCAACCACCCATCCTAGTCCCACCCATCCTACCTCCTGTCTCCCTAGCCCCACCCTACCTCCTCTCTCTAGCCCCACCCTACCTCTACCCTCTCTAGCCCCACCCATCCTACCCCACTCTCCCTACCCCCAACCCCCGTACCCCACCAACCCTGCCCCCACACTCCATACCCCATTCACCCTTCCTTACTCTCGCTACTCTCTCCACCCACACTCTAGCCCCATTCTCTCTACCAACACCCAACCATCCTACCCTCACTCTCTCTACCATCACCCACCCTACCCCCACTCTCTCTCCCCCACCCACCCAGCCAGCCTACCCACACTCTCTTTACCCCTATCCACCCACCCTACCCCACTCTCTCATCCCACCCACTCATGCTACCCCTACTCTCTCTTGCCCTACCCATTCCACCACCACTCTCTCTCACCCCACCAACCCACCCTACCACCACTCTCTCTCCTCCCACCCACCGACCCTACCACCACCACTCTCTTTTGTCTCACTAACTCTACCACCACATTCTCTCACCCTGCCCACCCACCCTACCACCACTCTCTCTCACCCCACCCACCCTAACACCACTCTCTCTCTCGCCCCACCCTACCACATCCACTCTCTCTATCCCCACCCCCTACCCTCATCCTCTCTCTCTCTCTACCCTCAGCCACCCTACCCCCAATCACCCACCCTACCCCCACTCTCTCTACCCCACCCACTGTTAGGGAGAATTCTCCAGAATGGCTAATTTCCCTTACCTACGGAGTCCCTCAGCAGCTTTGCTGGATTTCTAGGATTTTTTTTTCACCTGCTAAGAGTGTGAGCCTTTTTTCCCCACTCGTACATATGTTTTTAATGTGTGTTGTACATTTTTGCTCATCAACTATGGAGTCTCACACACTCCATAGGCATCATCTTTTTACTGTGTGTCACACAGCACCTTGCATCTTGACTTTCCACTTTAAACTCCATTTTCTGGGACTGACTACTGTCTCCCAGAACATGTAAAGTTGCCATTGACTTTACTAGTCTTTTTAAATTTGCAGACCCAGTACAAACTATCTTCCAATAGAGTACTTGAAGGGTTAATAGTTATCCCTGTTTGTCTGTTTCTCATGGAACATTATTTCATTCCCTTTTCTCTAAGATTTGGCTGGTGGCAGTGGTATCTACCATTCTTATTCTACCGCAAGCTATGAAAATAGCCTCAGTAACATTAGAGGCTATGGTGGTAGCCTCAAAAACTGTAACCTGCTGGACCCATTTATTTTTATTTGGTTCCGGTTGGGTTTATTTGCCATTTCTTTTTGTAAAGGTCTTTCTTGTGTTTTACTCTGCGCGCCAAACCGGGTTTGGTTCCTTTGTTCGCGGTCCTTTGGCGGGCTTCTGCACAGAAGCCCTACTTAGGTGCCTGAGTGTCTGGGTGTACAGGATGTGAGGAAGGGGTTTTAGGGCCCCTGCACAGGGTCTCCTTGGAGACCCAAGTCGCACTCTAGTTTGATTGGCTAGGTGGCTGTCCTGCCAGGACAGCCACCCTGCTGTGTGATTGACAGCCAGTCTGTGTGAATGGGGGAAAACTGCTTAAAAGCAGGTCTCTGGGACTTGGAAGGAAGAGTCACCACTGAAACAAGAGAACCAACGAGGAGCTGAAGGAAGACGACTGCTGCATCTACTGGACATCCCGTTGAAGCCATGCTGAAGGTCCGAATCGCCTGAAACTCCAACGACAGAGAAGATCTGCAATGAATCTTCTTCCCTTGAGCTTGTTGGAACCAACCATCTCGCCAAACGCCAGACACCGGCCCTCTGCCTGGTCGATTTTGCTGTGCATCACTGCAGGCGGAGAATAACATGTTTGGGTTTTAAGGAGCACACCTTTTATTCAACATTTTGCTCCACTGCTGGCTTCTTCCCTGGGCAGCGCAGGACCCTCCAGTCTTCCTCCTTCTTGTCAGTACGACAGTCGCTTCAGGAACCGTGAGTCTGCATGAACTGCCAGGCACCACCGCCTCAGCTACAGCATTCTTCTTCTTTTAAGGTACTGTGCAATTCCAGTCGTTCGTTCCGTCCGACCCTGGTGAAAGTGTTTTAAATCTTTCGCCTCTCCGAAGGCTTGTCCTTCTCTACTCCTTCGAATAACTTTTACTCCGACCACCTTCGTTATGAACTCTTGGCAAAGACTTAACCACAAACTACTCTGAACTGTGTGATCCTCTGCAAAGACTCTGAACCATTAACATTGGCCTAGGCCTACTGATTTGAATCCTAGTTATTCTAAGCCTTTTCTACATTGCCCTGCCTATCACTTGATGGTGTTGTTGATTTTTGAATAAACTTGTCTTTTCTCCCCTTTTAAATTGCTGGAGTTCCATTTTGCTCACACTTAATTTTGAGCTTAACTTGTCCAGAATTGATTGGGTGTTGTGTAGTGTATTAAGATTGTGAATTTTCTGCTGCTTTATATTAGTGAACTGTTTTATAACTGATGGTGTAAATAAATGTATATTCTTTTACTCAGAAATCTTGAACCAGTGTTTGTTTGAACGATAGTAATGGCTGTCCTTTGAGTAACTTCTGATACTGTTCACTTTACTCTTCAGATAAGTCTGGCTGCTCAGCCATCGCTACCACTTTACTGTGTAGTACAGGCTTGTACCAAAGGTGAATTTGTACTTGTACTTGTAGTCTTAATTGTGTGTGGTGTTCACAAAGGGTACTGCATATGATTCTGCCTAACACCCAGCCTATGCCCACTCTCTCCATCCCCACCCACTCTACCCCACTCTCTCTACCCTTACTCAACCTACCCCACTCACTACCCCCAACCACCAGACCCCAACTCTCTTCCCACCCTACCCCCTCTCTTTCAACTGCCACTCACCCTACCTCCACTTTTTCTACTCCGACCTACCCTACTCCCACTCTTTCTACCCCCACCAACCCCACCACCAGTCTTTCTACCCCCAACCACCCAACCCAACCCACCCTACCCCTTCACCCACCCAACCCCCACTCTCTCCACTCTCTATACCCCCAGCAACCCACTCTCTCTACCCTTACTGAGCCTGCCCACTCTCTCTACCCATTCCCAACCTACCCCCACTTACTACCATCATGCACCCACCCTACCCTCAATCTCTTCCCCCACTCTACCTCCACCCTTTCTACCACCACCCACCCTACCTCCACCCTTTCTACCACCACCCACCCTACCTCCACTCTCTCTACCCCCACCCACCCTACCCCCACTCTTTCTACAAACACCCACCCACCCACACCAGTCTTTCTACTGCCACCCACCCTCCTACGCCAAGTCCTTCTATCCCCACCCCCCAACCCTGACTCTCTACACTCACCTAACCTACCCCCTCGCACACCCTACCCCCACTCTCTCTACCTCTACCCACCTTATCCAACTCTCAATACACTCTACTGTCACCCATCCACCTTCCCCAACTCTCTGTACCCCCACCCAACCAACTCTCTCTACCCCTCCACCCAGCCTAACAACTCTCTCTACCCCCACCTCCCCTGCCCTCACCCTCTCCTCTGCCACCAATCTATTCCACCCCTTCTCGCTACTCCAATCCACCCACCCTAGCAGCTTTATATCTGTCCACATTTACCCTACCCCCTCTCTCTACGGCCACCCATCTTACCTCCTCTTTCTCTGCTCAACTCTACCACCTCTCTCTTTACCCCCACCAGCAAGCCTACACCTTTTATTCCCCCACCCTACCTCTTTTTTTCCCCTAGCCACCCATCTTATCCCCTCTCCCTATCCCCTCCTTCCTCTCACACTATTGCTTTATTTCTTAGCCTCTCCCGCTCACCCTTTCTCGCTCATACTTCTGATTGCTCATCTTGTAGGCATCCTCTATCAATGGCTTCCTCCCTTGCTCTATTTCCCTTCTCATACTATTGCACACCTGCACCCCTTATCGCATCCCCCTTTGAAACTTTGCACTCTCCTCCTTGCACCCTGGTGCCTATAAATGCAAAATGCAAATAACAGCAGTAAACACCAACACTATTGGCATTGCCAATGCTTGTTTTTAACTTGGCCTGGTCATCCCACACTAGCAGAGCCGGACCCTCTTCGAAAAGGTAGACTGTGATCTTCGTCACTCGGCCTATGAACTCCACTGTGCCGAGGATGTACCCCAGCAGGCTCACTGTGGCTTCTGCAAAGACTTTCAATTTGTGCTTTGTAGTCCGCACTTCCACCTTGCCCTTGCCAACCATGTTTTTAAACTTGTTAATGGGCAGTATCGTAAGGTCCTAGTTCGAGTCAGCCATCACTCTCGTATCATTTCAGTCGACCTTGATAACACAGTGTGGTTTCTCCCTTCAAAATAAGTTTCAAATAAAGATTGCCATTGAGACCCTGGTATGGTATGACTACCTGGAGATTGCAGGAAGGCTGGGGGAGGCGTCGTTCCTTGCATCATCTTTGCGGAGGGTTCGTGTACATGTCCACGCCGCTAATTATGTTGTGGCCTGAAAGAATACGTTTGGCGCTGTGAGGTTGATGTCTTAATAAGCTGCCACTAACACAGCTAAACAGCACCGTTTCCTCACTGCACCACAGCATTTAAAAAGATCGTATATAAATATGTTGAGTAAGTGTCCAGGAGCACTGCGTCTATCTCTTTCTGGGCTGGATGCTGGCCAGTTCTTTGCCAGGAGGAGCGCCGTGGTCATGGTGCGCGTGGAAAACAGCTGCCAGCGGCCAAGTGTGCAAATCAGTCCCGTCTTGTGAGAGCCAGCGGCCGAGGACTTGGGAGACTTGAAGGCCACTCCCTCTCTCCCCAATCTCACTTCTCCCCCCAGTACCAATATCTGCGTCAAAGCCTCACAGATCCCTAATACTAAACACGTGTCAGGGCACTCTTCCTCCCTCGACTTACCCTGAGTGCCCACCCCTCCTGGCTTGTAGGGAACTCTGGAGATTTCCCATTAGGCCTCTGCACCCTGGCCCTCTTTTTTGTGATATTTCCATATTTTCCTATAGGAAAAAGGTTGGACTTCCTGAAAATGTGTAATATGGGGCCACTTTGAAAATTATTTCCAGGGCCTCTTTTGTTTCCTGCTCCACCCCTGCATGATCCCACTTTTGTTACCAGATGAAGACACTGAGCCTGGGTGTCTGACATCACTGCGATAGTAAAATACACATTACTGTGAGGTTCCGTGCTCTACTGTTGGTACATGTCTGTGCAACAGTTTGTCGTGACATTTGCACCGGTGACATTAAGCTAAGACTGTACCACAGATAATGGGAGCTTGGTAAAGCGGTGTGCACTCCTGGACGGTCGAGTAGTCCCTTCAGCCTTGTGCTTGTTGAAACAAGTTCTCTTTAATTGCGCAGTTGTGGAATCGTGTCATAGATGGCGAAGGGTGAACTAATATCTGCAATTACCCAGTAATTCCTAAAGCGCAGATCGCATTCACAAGCAGAAGTACTTCCATTGTCTAACTACAAGTAGCGTCATACACAGCACATGATCTTACTAAATGCGCGTTTCACCTTCCATGCCCTTCTTGTCTCTCACATGATGAACACTTCCGTCCCGCTGTCTCTGGCGTCCATTTCTTCTTCTCTGTTGTTGCCGAGGATGACGTCTCTCAGCACTTTGAGCTAAATGGTTCATTGTCGTTGCCTAGAGGGAGACATCTATCAATGTTTCCTCGCCCTGGCAGATTACTTGCTGTCTGTACAGTTGTCATCTGGTACCGATGGCTGCACCACCCGCTCCCCCTTCCTTGGATAGGGAAGAGCAGGCGTGCTCTGCCTTAGGAGGGGTTTTGTTGAACTGTGTATTTTATTATGATATTTGGCTGCATTTAACTGAACAGCAACCCTTGACAAGAAGGACCCTGAAGTGTTACAAAGAGAAGCCTGTGAAATACGTTAGATGAGTGATCTATCAATATTCAATGTATCTTCTTTGTCACAGGAAGATATGGGTAATGGCATTTGATTTTCGCTACTGGCACTTTTTTCTCTCTCTAAGCAATGAAAATAAGAGCAGTTGCGCTCTGTGAGCCAGGAACATGTTATGCAGTCCTGCACATCAACGCAATGACGGTAGAACGTTTGAACTAACCATTGAGCAGGCCATGGTCTGGCAGACGGAGTGCAATTCCCTTACCTGCTGTGGCGCCCAAAAAAGAGCAGAACCTTCTGGAAGTTGGTACAAGCAGACAGGTCTACAGATATGGGGAGGTTTTGCAAGGGGTTGTTGGCAGTTGGTCACTCGGGTGAAGTCAGATGGGTGTCAGACCAGTGCTTAATTTGTAAACAAATAAGTGCCAGTGCCCAAAGAATCCTGGATCACTAATGCCAGCCCGGCGCTGCGGGCCACCGGCCTGGCTCAGTGCTAGATCGGCTCACAACTTCCCATCACACTGCTACTGTTCCATGTCACATGCTTAGCGCTGCAGCATCTGCTGGAACAGACTAGTAGTGGAATGGATGCGGAAGGAGCACACATCTATCTTTGTTTATTTCACAACTTATTTTATTACATGTTTTAAATCACTGAAAGTACTGTGGGATTAACTAGATTTCTCAGGTTGGCATTATCTTGCATTCTGGGAGTTATAGTTTAACATTAAAACCACAATGATATTCTTTTGGCTTTAGATGTTGCTATAAGGATTTACATGCTGTCATGTGACTTTAATTAGAAATGTGTGTTTTTTGTAAGTAAACTCTACAAGACATTATTACTGTAGACCTTGAAGTCCAACTATTTGAGCCAAAGTCTGTGATCCTGGTCAGACCCCTTGCCCCCTCGACATCCCCTGCTATGACCTAGGATATGGCCACTGGCCACTACATGTCTTTTCTATGGAGGTTTCCTATTCATATTGAAGTGGAGGTTATGTTCGGGATAGCCCTCTTATCTTCTGCCTCAGCACCTGTAGTGCCGCCTTGCACATAACAAGCAGGACAGGCACCATCCACACTTCACCTCCTGACAATAAAGGTCCCGCTGTTACGCAGAAGTTAAAGGTGGAAGTTATACAGAAACTACAGCATCTGGGCATTTGATTGGCAGCTCCATAAGCAACCCAATGAAATCTATGCCTCCTAATTACCAACAATTATTTTAGCTGCCTCAAGTGTTCCAGTGTTTTCCCCTGCTGACTAGAAGCTTGTGTAACATCTTCTTTCTGCTTTGCACTCCGTTTCCATATGGGCCCATCGATTGACATGTTAGCATTGTCACAGAGAGCCAGGTGAGCGTCAACCCATGGGTAAAAATCATTGGCAACGCCAACAGTTTGGGCGTTTGTGTACACATGGGAAAGACACTTGACAGGCAATGCCGTAGTGGTATTATGTGGCTATAGATGGTAGCAGGTGAAAAATGGTGCAAATACCTGGGCATCTAATAGTAGTGTCTGGCAAATGCCTAATACCTATACAAAAGCCAAAACTGTTAGCTTTGCCATTACTTGTTTTTAACAGGACTTCACTGAAGGACATGCATAGTGCTTATAAATCAAGTGGCTGAAGGCAAACCCGGTTAACACATTTTTATTACACCAGTAGCACGCCTACAGCGCCACTTAAGTCATTAACTCTAAGAAGAATTGGCAGGTGCTTCAAGTGCAAAGTTTGATGGTAAGGCTCCATTAAAGCAAGATCAAACAGTTCCAATGAGGTGTTGTTTTTGGCGAGCAGGGGAAGGAACTAGGTGGGAATGGCTTTAGGGCTTAGAATGGATACGAGCACTGGGCAGTCAATGGGTGGGCAAATAACCAAACAACACCTACAAGCTGTGGGTGTCTCCTCATATGCCATTTTTCTCTATCTGCACTCTAATACAATGGTTTCACTTATAGGTGTACCACCTAATAGCCCAACCTAAAAATGGAGAATGAACAATTTCAGTGCTGTGAAAAGAAGATAGCACAATATGAGAGAGACACCAATAAACCGACCAGGCAATCAAAGTCCAGCATCTGTTTAGAGTAGACTTGGAGGTCAGAGTGAAGGGGTCCATGTGTATTTAAGATGCTAGTTAGGGAGCAGATAACAGCAACACGTGAGGGTTCTCCGTCTGGTCAAGATGGAGAGCGAGACCTCACTCACTAGCAGCCTCAGAGGTGGAGTAACTCAGGACAGAAGAGCAAGTGACAGTGACACACTGCTAGTATACACTGCTAGTATAATAGCCGAAGGCCGCAGATGTGCAGGAAGTAGAGCATACAGCTCGGCCCTGGCCGAAACAGACAGCAGGTTGGCTGGGGGCGATGGGTTCAGAAGTTGGCAAGAATCTTCCCATGCAAAGACTTTCACGAATGCAGACTCCTTTTCACCAATCAAGCAACTGCAAAGTGCAGCGTGTTCGGTCACTTGCAAGTGCACTGGGCCTGTGGGGTCAAGAGGGAAGTGGCGGTTGTTTGCGTGCTTCATAATAAGCCTGTGTGTCGGAGCATTACTGGTGGGAGTGGTGCTGAGCCTTGGGGGGGTTAAGGGCCATTTCATCCTCATGCTTTTACATCACTATCAAGGGCCGATCTTGACTCAGAAAAGGACCTTTCTGCTGTTAGAGGGAATTCTTAGACACAGCAGGATGGCATATCAGAGATATACTAGCAAGAAAAAAGACCAAAAATATAACATGCACTGTTTAATATCAACTGGACTGGAGCGAGCATGTCCAGCCAGGAGAACACATATATGCAAGGGCTCCACAAAGGCAACGCAGCTGTCAAAGTTAGAGCAGGTTTCTGCAAACCAGAGAGGCTGGCTGGGCACCCGCTCCATGTGCCCCAGCCAGACACGCCCTAGGTGCTGCAACGCTAGAGAGAAGAGCACAGCCCCTTAAACCTCACATGTTGCAAGTGGGCAATAACTGCCATGCTCGTACAATAACCAGTGTCCTGGGATTGCCCATGTACCATCTTTGCCCCTTGTCAATCCTTTTGGCACTCGAGATCCAGAGCAAGCAACACCACACAGGTGCCAAATGGTCTCCTGCTCCCGCAGGCATATCAACATTGCACCCTGCCCTGCCAAAGCTTCACCATCAACTTCCAACCACACCACATCTCCCCCCCCACAGAATCATTTCTCTGAGCTTAAGTTCTTGATGCTTTTGTTCAGTCTGAGCATTGATATGTTTGAATTCCAATTCAAGCCTCGTCTTTTCTAGAGCAAGGAATTCATGACTGAGTGTAGGACCTGATGGGGTCCTAGTGGGCAGAGGTTGAGGTTGTTGAGCAGGTAGAGGACCAGTAAGGCCTACATTGTGAGACACATCTGCCTCATCTAACTCATCCATAATAACTGACACATTATCATCCTCATAATTTTCCATATTTTCTGGAGGGTTAGGTATTTCAGACCCACTCTCCAGACTTTGTTTCTCTATCAACCTTTCAATTAATTCAGACTTTTTGCCTTTAACAGAGAAATTCTTTTCTCTACACAGATTTTTCAGATAATCAACAGTGTAACTAAGGAGGGTCTCTTGAATGTAGCTTTCCATATCAGACATGATTAGAATTTTGCTTTATAGTGATGTTTAGCCTTGTGGTTAGTTGATCCAAGGTAATAGCAGCACTCTAAGTGTAATCACTATACTTGATTCTCACCGTTGTACACCAGTGTTAGGCAGAATCATATGCAGTACCCTTTGGGAACTCGACACACAATTAAGCCTACAAGTGACAGTACAAATTCACCTTTGGTACAAGCCTGTACTACACAGTAAAGTGGTAGCGATGGCTGAGCAGCCAGACTTATCTCAAGAGTAAAGTAAGCAGTATCAGAAGTTACATAAAAGACAGCAATCACTATGGTTCAAACAAACACTGATTCAAGGTTTCTGAGTAAAAGAATACACATTTATTTACACTATCATTTGTAAAACAGTTCACTAATGTAAAGCAGCAGAAAATCACAATCTTAATACACTACACACCACCCAATGAATTCTGGACAAGTTAAGCGCAAAATGAAGTAATGAGCAAAATGGCACTCCAGCAATTTAAAAAGGGAGGGAAAGACAAGGTTTTTCAAAACCAAGCAGCACCAACAAGTTAGTAGGCAGGGCAATCTAGAAAAGGCTTACTACAATGAGGATTCAAGTCAGTAGGTCTGGGCCAGTGTTAATGGTTCAGAGTCTTTGCAGAGGATCACACAGTTCAGAGTAGTTCGCGGTTAAGCCTTTGCCAAGAGTTCGACACGAAGTTGGTTGGAAGAAAAGTTACTTAAAAGAGTAGAGAAGGACAGGCCCTCGGATTGGCGAAAGATTTTAATACTTTCACTGCGGTCAGATGGAAGAAACGACCGGATTTGAACAGTACCATAGTAGAAGACGGATGCTGTAGCTGAGGCAGAAGTTCCTGGCAGATCCTGCAGGCTCACGGTTCCTGAAGCGACTGTCAGACTGACACGAAGGAGGAAGACTGGAGGGTCCTTCACAGCCCAGGGAAGAAACCAGCAGCAGAGCAAAGCGTCAAATAAAAGGTGCGCTCCTTCAAACCCAAATGGGGTCTGGTCCTCCTGGCTATCCGGTTCACTGCAGCGATGCAAAGAAAATTCGACCAGGGGAGGGAGGCCTTCCTTGGTGTTTGGCGGACTGGTTGGTCCCACCAGCTCAAGGGAAGAAGATTCCTTGCAGATCTTCTCTGTCGTCGAAGTGTAGGAGATTCTGATCCGCAGCAGGGCTTCACTGGAAGGTTCAGTAGTTGCAGTAGTCCTCTTCCTTCAGCTTCTCTTCGGTTCTCTCGATCCAGTGGCGACTCTGCCTTCCAAGTCCCAGAGACCTGCTTTTTATACAGTTTTCCCCCATTCACACAGCCTGGTTGTCAATCACACAGCAGGGTGGCTGTCCTGGCAGGACAGTTACCTAGCCAATCAAACAAGAGTGTGACTTGGGTCTCCAAGGAGACCCTGTGCAGGGTTCCTAAAACCCCTCCCGCACAGTTTGTACTGGGTCTGTGAATTTAAAAAGACTAAGAAAATCAATGGCAACTTGACATGTACTGGGAGACAGTAGTCAGTTCCAGAAAATGGAGTTTAAATTGGGAAGTCTGAAAAAGACAACCCTGTGTCACTGCACTAAAGGTGCTGTGTGACACAACAGTAAAAAGATGATGCCTATGGAGTAGGTGTGGCTCCACAGGCTATGAACACAAAAATATAAAACACACAGCAAAACACATGTACGAGTGGGAAAAAAAGGCTCACACTCTTACCAGGTGAAAAAATAAATCCTAGAAATCCAGCAAAGCTGCTGAGAGACTCAGTAGGTAAGGGAAATTAGCCATTCTGGAGAATTCTCCTTAACACTCGCCCCCCCAGACTAAGGGACAGGAGGATCTAATCCCCACCCGGATGGATCTCCTGTTGCAAGTCGGTTAAATTAGCCATTCTGGAGAATTTTCCCTAACAGTCGGGAGCCCAACATCCTGTTCTGATAAAGGCTCAGCACGGCACTCCTCCGCTAAACCTGGGTGTATCTTAAAGCAGTCCAACACTCCCATAAAATTCTGGCCTAACTTAGTTAATGTCTGCCACACTCTAATGGTAATATGGTGTGGGCATGATTCATTAGGCTGGCCCCATTTGATACATGGTTAATTGAAATTTGAAATGCAATTCATGTGCCTGAAGTGGGTAATAAAGATACAGAGGCTCATTGCAAGTCACCCGGTATCCCGCCTGTAGTTTCAGTGGAATACAAGGGGACTACTGTACCGTCTCCGCCGCCCAATATCCCAGTATTACCGGGATGTTACGGGTGCTGGAAACACCGGTAAATCCCCATTCCCATAGGACTGCATGGGATAAGGATGCCGCGATCACAGGCACCGCAATGATTGCAGTAATTGTCTGCCAGGAGGGGTCTGAACTAACAGCAGGTCAGGCCTGCTGGTAGATCACAGCCCCTACTGGCACACTTGAAGTTTGCCGGTCCAGAAAGATGCAGGTACACGCTGTTACCAGCACCTTATTTCCAGACCGGAAAACTCATAATGAGCCCCAAAGTCTTGATCATTTACTAAAGTGTGGGAGCCCCTCTACAGAGAACACATTCGGTTCAAATAACCTGTTCTATTGCATAGCTTTTCTGTGCGGCTCTGCCCCTGTGGGTGGGACCAGACTGATATGCACTGGATATTTCTCCTCTGTGAAGTATACAGTGAGCTACAACATAGTTGTCGACCCTCCTGAGTGGGATACTTCCAGTACAACAGGTTATTTGAGCCGTGTCCATTCTCAGTAGGAACGCTCCCACACTTATGTAAATTTTGTAAAGCTTGGGTTCTTACTCTAAGTTACTAAGCGTAATCCAGATGTGGATCCCTTATTAATTCGCCTTAAGAGAGGAGCAGCTTCAGATCACTGATGAGGCACAACTGGGCTGAAACACGTGTCTGCGGTCTGCTGATGTTTCTCTTGTTCGGAGGAGAATTTCCTAGCATTTCGGTGCTGGACTGCACTTGTGGGTGGGACCAGACTATTAAGCAACTAGATATTTCTCCTTTGTGCAGGGTGCAGTGAGCTAAAAATGTAGGGGTCGATTCATGGAATTAATGTGCGCCGGAAATTCCCACGTAGCGGTGCCAAAACGTGTGATTCGCAGTAAAATTGCGAAAATCGCAGTGCAAGTGCGAAAATCGCAGGGAAACCAGCGCACATCGATTCATGGAAGTCCGTGCCGGAGAAAAACATTGGATGTGCGCTGAAAAAGTGCGCCACGCACGCCGGCGCACAGGTCATCCAACAGCGTGCACCACGGCCACTGCGAAATCGCACATAGCGCGGCGCACATCACAAAAGTAGGCGGAACACGGGGCGTAACACTCGGAATGGGGAACAACGCATGAAAATATGGGCATCACGGGGGAAGTACAGGAGGCAAGTGCGCGGAACGCCCACACGCTCGCCTACAACCCGTATTCATGGAATCGAATAGGGCAAACCAGCGCACGGTGAAAGACGCGCACAGGGCCAAACAAGTACGCCACAAGAAAGCAGGCGGTAGCGTCCCTGCGCCTGAAATAAATGTGCGCCAAAATGTGCGCTAACAAAAAGCACCCATATACAGCCATGATGAATGGTCCATACAGTGGCCCTCTAGGACAAATGAGGTGCAAAGGGGTACCGACGAACACGGACACCCGCTGTGTGAAAAATAGCGTGTGCGTGTGTTTCTGGGTGCGCGGGAAGTTCTACACGCGATTGGCCTGGGTACGTGTACTTCGGGGTGCGCGGGATGTTCCACACGCGATTAGCCTGGGTACGTGTACTTCGGGGTGCGCGGGAAGTACCACACGCGATTGGCCTGGGTACGTGTATTCCGAGGTGCGCAGGAAGATTCACACACGATTTCAGCAGGGTACGTGTATTCCGAGGTGCGCGGGAAGATTCACACACGATTTCAGCAGGGTACGTGTATTTCGGTGGTGCCGGGGAATGCTACACGTGATTTGGCCGTGTGGGTCCTCCCAGGTGTTCCCTCTACACCCTCCACGGCCCCTGCAGGCAGCCCACACCACAGGGGACTACCCTGCACCCCTGCTCATGTCCCACAGGCAACCCATCCACCATGGCCATGCCCCCCAGCCAACCCACATGTCACCTTGCACTACTGATCACCAACACATGTCTCCCAGCACCCCCTCCCCCCAGCACTGTGGGGCACCCTCCACCAGGCCCCCACTCATGTCTCCCACCACCCCCACCCCCAGCAGTGCAGGGCACCCTCCACAAGGCCCCCACACATGTCTCCCAGCACCCCCATCCTCCAGCAGTGCAGGGCACCCTCCACCAGGCCCCCAATCATGTCTCCTACCACCCCCACCCCCCAGCAGTGCAGGGCACCCTCCACCAGGACCCACACATGTCTCCCACCACCCCCACCCCCCAGCAGTGCAGGGCACCCTCCACGAGGCCCTCACTCATGTCCAACTCATGTCCCCCTGCACCCCCACCCACCAGCATCCAGGGGCACCCTCCACCAGGCCCCCACTCATGTCTCCCACAACCCCCACCCCCCAGCAGTGCAGGGACAGCCTCCACCAGGCCCCCACTCATGTCTCCCACCACCCCCACCCCCCAGCAGTGCAGGGCACCCTCCACCAGGCCCCCACTCATGTCCAACTCATGCCCCCCTGCACCCCCACCCACCAGCATCCAGGGGCACCCTCCACCAGGCCCCCACTCATGTCTCCCACCACCCCCACCCCCCAGCAGTGCAGGGGCAGCCTCCACCAGGGCCCCACTCATGTCTCCCACCACCCCCACCCCCCAGCATCCAGGGGCACCCTCCACCAGGCCCCCACTCATGTCCCCCTGCACCCCCACCCCCAGCAGAGCAAGGCACCCTCCACCAGGCCCCCACACATGTCTCCCAGCAACCCCACCCCCCAGCAGTGCAGGGCACCCTCCACCAGGCCCCCACTCATGTCTCCCACAACCCCCACCCCCCAGCAGTGCAGGGCACCCTCCACCAGGCCCCCACTCATGTCCAACTCATGTCCCCCTGCACCCCCACCCACCAGCATCCAGGGGCACCCTCCACCAGGCCCCCATTCATGTCCAACTCATGTACCCCTGCACCCCCACCCACCAGCATCCAGGGGCACCCTCCACCAGGCCCCCACTCATGTCTCGCACCACCCCCACCCCCCAGCATCCAGGGGCACCCTCCACCAGGCCCCCACTCATGTCTCCCACCACCCCCACCCACCAGCATCCAGGGGCACCCTCCACCAGGCCCCCACTCATGACTCCCACCACCCCCACGCCCCAGCATCCAGGGGCACCCTCCACAAGGCCCCCACACATGTCTCCCAGCAACCCCACCCCCCAGCAGTGCAGGGCACCCTCCACCAGGCCCCCACTCATGTCTCCCACAACCCCCACCCCCCAGCAGTGCAGGGCACCCTCCACCAGGCCCCCACTCATGTCCAACTCATGTCCCCCTGCACCCCCACCCACCAGCATCCAGGGGCACCCTCCACCAGACCGCCACTCATGTCCAACTCATGTACCCCTGCACTCCCACCCACCAGCATCCAGGGGCACCCTCCACCAGGCTCCCACTCATGTCTCGCACCACCCCCACCCCCCAGCATCCAGGGGCACCCTCCACCAGGCCCCCACTCATGTCTCACACCACCCCCACCCACCAGCATCCAGGGGCACCCTCCACCAGGCCCCCACTCATGACTCCCACCACCCCCACGCCCCAGCATCCAGGGGCACCCTCCACCAGGCCCCCACTCATGTCCAACTCATGTCCCCCTGCACCCCCACCCACCAGCATCCAGGGGCACCCTCCACCAGGCCCCCACTCATGGCTCCCACCACCCCCCCCCCGCAGTGCAGGGGCAGCCTCCACCAGGCCCCCACTCATGTCTCCCACCACCCCCACCCCCCAGCAGTGCAGGGGCAGCCTCCACCAGGCCCCCACTCATGTCTCCCACCACCCCCACCCCGAGTAGTGCAGGGCACCCTCCACCAGGCCCCCACTCATGTCTCCCACCACCCCCACCCCCCAGCATCCAGGGGCACCCTCCACAAGCCCCCCACTTATGTCTCCCACCACCCCCACCCCCCAGCATCCAGGGGCACCCTCCACCAGGCCCCCACTCATGTCCCCCTCCACCCCCACCCCCCAGCATCCAGGGGCACCCTCCACCAGGCCCCCACACATGTCTCCCAGCACCCCCACCCCCCAGCATCCAGGGGCACCCTCCACCAGGCCCCCACTCATGTCTCCCACCACCCCCACCCACCAGCATCCAGTGGCACCCTCCACCAGGCCCCCACTCATGTCCAACTCATGTCCCCCTGCACCCCCACCCCCCAGCATCCAGGGGCACCCTCCACCGGGCCCCCACCCATGTCCAACTCATGTCCTCCTGCACCCCCACCCCCAGCATCCAGGGGCACCCTCCACCAGGCCCCCACTCATGTCTCCCACCACCCCCACCTCCCAGCAGTGCAGGGGCAGCCTCCACCAGGCCCCCACTCATGTCTCCCACCCCCCACCCCCCAGCAGTGCAGGGGCAGCCTCCACTAGGCCCCCACTCATGTCTCCCACCATCCCCACCCCCCAGCAGTGCAGGGGCAGCCTCCACCAGGCCCCCACTCATGTCTCCCACCACCCCCACCCCCCAGCAGTGCAGGGCACCCTCCACAAGGCCCCCACTCATGTCTCCCACCACCCCCACCCCCCAGCATCCAGGGGCACCCTCCACCAGGCCCCCACTCATGTCCCCCTCCACCCCCACCCCCCAGCATCCAGGGGCACCCTCCACCAGGCCCCCACTCATGTCTCACACCACCCCCACCCACCAGCATCCAGGGGCACCCTCCACCAGGCCCCCACTCATGACTCCCACCACCCCCACGCCCCAGCATCCAGGGGCACCCTCCACCAGGCCCCCACTCATGTCCAACTCATGTCCCCCTGCACCCCCACCCACCAGCATCCAGGGGCACCCTCCACCAGGCCCCCACTCATGGCTCCCACCACCCCCCCCCAGCAGTGCAGGGGCAGCCTCCACCAGGCCCCCACTCATGTCTCCCACCACCCCCACCCCCCAGCAGTGCAGGGGCAGCCTCCACCAGGCCCCCACTCATGTCTCCCACCACCCCCACCCCGAGTAGTGCAGGGCACCCTCCACCAGGCCCCCACTCATGTCTCCCACCACCCCCACCCCCCAGCATCCAGGGGCACCCTCCACAAGCCCCCCACTTATGTCTCCCACCACCCCCACCCCCCAGCATCCAGGGGCACCCTCCACCAGGCCCCCACTCATGTCCCCCTCCACCCCCACCCCCCAGCATCCAGGGGCACCCTCCACCAGGCCCCCACACATGTCTCCCAGCACCCCCACCCCCCAGCATCCAGGGGCACCCTCCACCAGGCCCCCACTCATGTCTCCCACCACCCCCACCCACCAGCATCCAGTGGCACCCTCCACCAGGCCCCCACTCATGTCCAACTCATGTCCCCCTGCACCCCCACCCCCCAGCATCCAGGGGCACCCTCCACCGGGCCCCCACCCATGTCCAACTCATGTCCTCCTGCACCCCCACCCCCAGCATCCAGGGGCACCCTCCACCAGGCCCCCACTCATGTCTCCCACCACCCCCACCTCCCAGCAGTGCAGGGGCAGCCTCCACCAGGCCCCCACTCATGTCTCCCACCCCCCACCCCCCAGCAGTGCAGGGGCAGCCTCCACCAGGCCCCCACTCATGTCTCCCACCACCCCCACCCCCCAGCAGTGCAGGGGCAGCCTCCACCAGGCCCCCACTCATGTCTACCACCACCCCCACCCCCCAGCAGTGCAGGGCACCCTCCACAAGGCCCCCACTCATGTCTCCCACCACCCCCACCCCCCAGCATCCAGGGGCACCCTCCACCAGGCCCCCACTCATGTCCCCCTCCACCCCCACCCCCCAGCATCCAGGGGCACCCTCCACCAGGCCCCCACACATGTCTCCCAGCACCCCCACCCCCCAGCATCCAGGGGCACCCTCCACCAGGCCCCCACTCATGTCTCCCACCACCCCCACCCACCAGCATCCAGGGGCACCCTCCACCAGGCTCCCACTCATGTCCAACTCATGTCCCCCTGCACCCCCACCCCCAGCATCCAGGGGCACCCTCCACCGGGCCCCCACCCATGTCCAACTCATGTCCTCCTGCACCCCCACCCCCCAGCATCCAGGGGCACCCTCCACCAGGCCCCCACTCATGTCTCCCACCACCCCCACCTCCCAGCAGTGCAGGGGCAGCCTCCACCAGGGCCCCACTCATGTCTCCCACCCCCCACCCCCCAGCAGTGCATGGGCAGCCTCCACCAGGCCCCCACTCATGTCTCCCACCACCCCCACCCCCCAGCAGTGCAGGGCACCCTCCACCAGGCCCCCACTCATGTCTCCCACCACCCCCACCCCCCAGCATTCAGGGGCACCCTCCACCAGGCCCCCACTCGTGTCCCCCTGCACCCCCACCCCCCAGCAGTGCAGGGCACCCTCCACCAGGCCCCCACACATGTCTCCTAGCACCCACAACCCCCAGCAGTGCAGGACACCCTCCACCAGGCCCCCACTCATGTCCAACTCATGTCCCCCTGCACACCCACCCCCCAGCATCCAGGGGCACCCTCCACCAGGCCCCCACTCATGTCTTCCACCACCCCCACCCCCCAGCATCCAGGGGCACCCTCCACCAGGCCCCCACTCATGTCTCCCACCACCCCCACCCCCCAGCATCCAGGGGCACCCTCCACCAGGCCCCCACTCATGTCTCCCACCACCCCCACCTCCCAGCATCCAGGGGCACCCTCCACCAGGCCCCCACTCATGTCTCCCACCACCCCCACCTCTCAGCAGTGCAGGGGCACCCTCCACCAGGCCCCCACTCATGTCTACCACCACCCCCACCCCCCAGCAGTGCAGGGGCACCCTCCACCAGGCCCCCACTCATGTCCCCCTGCACCCCCACCCCCAGCAGTGCAGGGCACCCTCCACCAGGCCCCCACTCATGTCTCCCACCACCCCCACCCCCCAGCAGTGCAGGGCACCCTCCACAAGGCCCCCACTCATGTCTCCCACCACCCCCACCCCCCAGCATCCAGGGGCACCCTCCACCAGGCCCCCACTCATGTCCCCCTCCACCCCCACCCCCCAGCATCCAGGGGCACCCTCCACCAGGCCCCCACACATGTCTCCCAGCACCCCCACCCCCAGCATCCAGGGGCACCCTCCACCAGGCCCCCACTCATGTCTCCCACCACCCCCACCCACCAGCATCCAGGGGCACCCTCCACCAGGCTCCCACTCATGTCCAACTCATGTCCCCCTGCACCCCCACCCCCAGCATCCAGGGGCACCCTCCACCGGGCCCCCACCCATGTCCAACTCATGTCCTCCTGCACCCCCACCCCCCAGCATCCAGGGGCACCCTCCACCAGGCCCCCACTCATGTCTCCCACCACCCCCACCTCCCAGCAGTGCAGGGGCAGCCTCCACCAGGGCCCCACTCATGTCTCCCACCCCCCACCCCCAGCAGTGCAGGGCACCCTCCACCAGGCCCCCACTCATGTCTCCCACCACCCCCACCCCCCAGCAGTGCAGGGCACCCTCCACAAGGCCCCCACTCATGTCTCCCACCACCCCCACCCCCCAGCATCCAGGGGCACCCTCCACCAGGCCCCCACTCATGTCCCCCTCCACCCCCACCCCCCAGCATCCAGGGGCACCCTCCACCAGGCCCCCACACATGTCTCCCAGCACCCCCACCCCCCAGCATCCAGGGGCACCCTCCACCAGGCCCCCACTCATGTCTCCCACCACCCCCACCCACCAGCATCCAGGGGCACCCTCCACCAGGCTCCCACTCATGTCCAACTCATGTCCCCCTGCACCCCCACCCCCAGCATCCAGGGGCACCCTCCACCGGGCCCCCACCCATGTCCAACTCATGTCCTCCTGCACCCCCACCCCCCAGCATCCAGGGGCACCCTCCACCAGGCCCCCACTCATGTCTCCACCACCCCCACCTCCCAGCATCCAGGGGAACCCTCCACCAGGCCCCCACTCATGTCTCCCACCACCCCCACCTCTCAGCAGTGCAGGGGCACCCTCCACCAGGCCCCCACTCATGTCTACCACCACCCCCACCCCCCAGCAGTGCAGGGGCACCCTCCACCAGGCCCCCACACATGTCTCCCAGCTCCCCCACCCCCCAGCAGTGCAGGGAACCCTTCACCAGGCCCCCACTCATGTCTCTCACCACCCCCACCCCCCTGCAGTGCAGGGTACCCTCCACCAGGCCCCCACTCATGTCCAACTCATGTCCCCCTGCACCCCCACCCACCAGCATCCAGGGGCACCCTCCACTAGGCCCCCTCTCATGTCCAACTCATGTACCCCTGCACCCCCACCCACCAGCATCCAGGGGCACCCTCCACCAGGCCCCCACTCATGTCTCCCACCACCCCCACCCCCCAGCAGTGCAGGGGCAGCCTCCACCAGGCCCCCACTCATGTCTCCCACCACCCCCACCCCCCAGCATCCAGGGGCACCCTCCACCAGGCCCCCACACATGTCTCCCAGCACCCCCACCCCCCAGCAGTGCAGGGCACCCTCCACCAGGCCCCCACTCATGTCCAACTCATGTCCCCCTGCACCCCCACCCACCAGAATCCAGGGGCACCCTCCACCAGGCCCCCACTCATGTCTCCCACCACCCCCACCCCCCAGCAGTGCAGGGGCAGCCTCCACCAGGCCCCACTCATGTCTCCCACCACCCCCACCCCCCAGCATCCAGGGGCACCCTCCACCAGGCCCCCACTCATGTCTCCCACCACCCCCCCCCAGCATCCAGGGGCACCATCCACCAGGCCCCCACTCATGTCTCCCACCACCCCCACCCCCCAGCATCCAGGGGCACCCTCCACCAGGCCCCCACTCATGTCTCCCATCACCCCCACCCCCCAGCAGTGCAGGGGCAGCCTCCACCAGGCCCCCACTCATGTCTCCCACCACCCCCACCCCCCAGCAGTGCAGGGGCACCCTCCACCAGGCCCCCACTCATGTCCCCCTGCACCCCCACTCCCAGCAGTGCTGGGCACCCTCCACCAGGCCCCCACGCATGTCTCCCAGCACCCCCACCCCCCAGCAGTGCAGGGGCAGTCTCCACCAGGCCCCCACTCATGTCTCCCACCACCCCCACCCCGCAGCATCCAGGGGCACCCTCCACCAGGCCCCCACACATGTCTCCCAGCACCCCCACCCCCCAGCAGTGCAGGGCACCCTCCACCAGGCCCCCACTCATGTCCAACTCATGTCCCCCTGCACCCCCACCCACCAGCATCCAGGGGCACCCTCCACCAGGCCCCCACCAATGTCTCCCACCACCCCCACCCCCCAGCAGTGCAGGGGCAGCCTCCACCAGGCCCCCACTCATGTCTCCCACCACCCCCACCCCCCAGCAGTGCAGGGCACCCTCCACCAGGCCCCCACTCATGTCTCCCACCACCCCCACCCCACAGCATCCAGGGGCACCCTCCACCAGGCCCCGACTCATGTCTTCCACCACCCCCACCCCCCAGCATCCAGGGGCACCCTCCACCAGGCTCCCACTCATGTCCCCCTGCACCCCCACCCCCCAGCATCCAGGGGCACCCTCCACCAGGCCCCTTCTCATGTCTCCCACCACCCCCACCCCCCAGCAGTGCAGGGGCAGCCTCGACCAGGCCCCCACTCATGTCTCCCACCACCCCCACCCCCCAGCAGTGCAGGGCACCCTCCACCAGGCCCCCACCCATGTCTCCCACCACTCCCACCCCCCCAGCATCCAGGGGCACCCTCCACCAGGCCCCCACACATGTCTCCCACCACCCCCACCCACCAGCATCCAGGGGTACCCTCCACCAGGCCCCCACACATGTCTCCCAGCACCCACAACCCCCAGCAGTGCAGGGCACCCTCCACCAGGCACCCACTCATGTCCAACTCATGTCCCCCTGCACACCCACCCCCCAGCATCCAGGGGCACCCTCCACCAGGCCCCCACTCATGTCTTCCACCACCCCCACCCCCCAGCATCCAGGGGCACCCTCCACCAGGCCCCCACTCATGTCTCCCACCACCCCCACCCCCCAGCATCCAGGGGCACCCTCCACCAGGCCCCCACTCATGTCTCCCACCACCCCCACCTCCCAGCATCCAGGGGCACCCTCCACCAGGCCCCCACTCATGTCTCCCACCGCCCCCACCTCTCAGCAGTGCAGGGGCACCCTCCACCAGGCCCCCACTCATGTCTCCCACCACCCCCACCCCCCAGCAGTGCAGGGGCACCCTCCACCAGGCCCCCACTCATGTTCCCCTGCACCCCCACCCCCAGCAGTGCAGGGCACCCTCCACCAGGCCCCCACACATGTCTCCCCCCACCCCCACCCCCCTGCAGTGCAGGGTACCCTCCAGCAGGCCCCCACTCATGTCCAACTCATGTCCCCCTGCGCCCCCACCCACCAGCATCCAGGGGCACCCTCCACTAGGCCCCCACTCATGTCCAACTCATGTACCCCTGCACCCCCACCCACCAGCATCCAGGGGCACCCTACACCAGGCCCCCACTCATGTCTCCCACCACCCCCACCCCCCAGCAGTGCAGGGGCAGCCTCCACCAGGCCCCCACTCATGTCTCCCACCACCCCCACCCCCCAGCATCCAGGGGCACCCTCCACCAGGCCCCCACACATGTCTCCCAGCACCCCCACCCCCCAGCAGTGCAGGGCACCCTCCACCAGGCCCCCACTCATGTCCAACTCATGTCCCCCTGCACCTCCACCCACCAGAATCCAGGGGCACCCTCCACCAGGCCCCCACTCATGTCTCCCACCATCCCCACCCCCCAGCAGTGCAGGGGCAGCCTCCACCAGGCCCCCACTCATGTCTCCCACCACCCCCACCCCCCAGCAGTGCAGGGCACCCTCCACCAGGCCCCCACTCATGTCTCCCACCACCCCCACCCCCCAGCATCCAGGGGCATCCTCCACCAGGCCCCCACTCATGTCTTCCACCACCCCCACCCCCCAGCATCCAGGGGCACCCTCCACCAGGCCCCCACTCAGGTCTCCCACCACCCCCACCCCCCAGCATCCAGGGGCACCCTCCACCAGGCCCCCACTCATGTCTCCCACCACCCCCACCCACCAGCATCCAGGGGCACCCTCCACCAGGCCCCCACTCATGTCTCCCACCACCCCCACCCCCCAGCAGTGCAGGGGCCGCCTCCACCAGGCCCCCACTCATGTCTCCCACCACCCCCACCCCCCAGCAGTGCAGGGGCACCCTCCACCAGGCCCCCACTCATGTCCCCCTGCACCCCCACCCCCAGCAGTGCAGGGCACCCTCCACCAGGCCCCCACGCATGTCTCCCAGCACCCCCACCCCCCAGCAGTGCAGGGGCAGCCTCCACCAGGCCCCCACTCATGTCTCCCACCACCCCCACCCCCACCCCGCAGCATCCAGGGGCACCCTCCACCAGGCCCCCACACATGTCTCCCAGCACCCCCACCCCCCAGCAGTGCAGGGCACCCTCCACCAGGCCCCCACTCATGTCCAACTCATGTCCCCCTGCACCCCCACCCACAAGCATCCAGGGGCACCCTCCACCAGGCCCCCACTAATGTCTCCCACCACCCCCACCCCCCAGCAGTGCAGGGGCAGCCTCCACCAGGCCCCCACTCATGTCTCCCACCACCCCCACACCCAGCAGTGCAGGGCACCCTCCACCAGGCCCCCACTCATGTCTCCCACCACCCCACCCCACAGCATCCAGGGGCACCCTCCACCAGGCCCCGACTCATGTCTTCCACCACCCCCACCCCCCAGCATCCAGGGGCACCCTCAACCAGGCTCCCACTCATGTCCCCCTGCACCCCCACCCCCCCAGCATCCAGGGGCACCCTCCACCAGGCCCCTACTCATGTCTCCCACCACCCCCACCCCCCAGCAGTGCAGGGGCAGCCTCCACCAGGCCCCCACTCATGTCTCCCACCACCCCCACCCCCCAGCAGTGCAGGGCACCCTCCACCAGGCCCCCACTCATGTCTCCCACCACCCCCACCCCCCAGCATCCAGGGGCACCCTCCACCAGGCCCCCACACATGTCTCCCACCACCCCCACCCACCAGCATCCAGGAGTACCCTCCACCAGGCCCCCACTCATGTCTCCCATCACCCCCAGCGCCCAGCAGTGCAGGGGCACCCTCCACCACGCCCCCACTCATGTCCAACTCATGTCTCCCATCACCCCCACCCCCCAGCAGTGCAGGGGCAGCCTCCACCAGGCCCCTACTCATGTCTCCCAGCACCCCCACCCCCCAGCAGTGCAGGGGCAGCCTCCACCAGGCCCCCACACATGTCTCCCACCACCCCCACCCACCAGCATCCAGGGGTACCCTCCACCAGGCCCCCACTCATGTCTCCTACCACCCCCACCCCCCAGCATCCAGGGGCACCCTCCACCAGGCCCCCACTCATGTCTTCCACCACCCCCACCATCCAGGGGCACCCTCCACCAGGCTCCCACTCATGTCCCCCTGCACCCCCACCCCCCAGCATCCAGGGGCACCCTCCACCAGGCTCCCGCTCATGTCCCCCTGCACCCCCACCCCCCAGCATCCAGGGGCACCCTCCACCAGGCCCCTACTCATGTCTCCCACCACCCCCACCCCCCAGCAGTGCAGGGGAAGCCTCCACCAGGCCCCCACTCATGTCTCCCACCACCCCCACCCCCGAGCAGTGCAGGGCACCCTCCACCAGGCCCCCACTCATGTCTCCCACCACCGCCACCCCCCAGCATCCAGGGGCACCCTCCACCAGGCCCCCACTCATGTCCCCCTGCACCCCCACTCCCCAGCATCCAGGGGCACCCTCCACCAGGCTCCCACACATGCCTCCCAGCACCCCCACCCCCCAGCAGTGCAGGGCACCCTCCACCAGGCCCCAACTCATGTCCAACTCATGTCCCCCTGCACCCCCACCCACCAGCATCCAGGGGCACCCTCCACCAGGCCCCCACTCATGTCTCCCACCACCCCCACCCCCCAGCAGTGCAGGGCACCCTCCACCAGGCCCCCACTCATGTCCAACTCATGTCCCCCTGCACCCCCACCCACCAGCATCCAGGGGCACCCTCCACCAGGCCCCCACTCATGTCCAACTCATGTACCCCTGCACCCCCACCCACCAGCATCCAGGGGCACCCTCCACCAGGCCCCCACTCATGTCTCCCACCACCCCCACCCCCCAGCAGTACAGAGGCAGCCTCCACCAGGCCCCCACTCATGTCTCCCACCACCCCCACCCCCCAGCATCCAGGGGCACCCTCCACCAGGCCCCCACACATGTCTCCCAGCGCCCCCACCCCCCCAGCAGTGCAGGGCACCCTCCATCAGGCCCCCACTCATGTCCAACTCATGTCCCCCTGCACCCCCACCCACCAGCATCCAGGGGCACCCTCCACCAGGCCCCCACTCATGTCTCCCACCACCCCCACCCCCCAGCAGTGCAGGGGCAGCCTTCACCAGGCCCCCACTCATGTCTCCCACCACCCCCACCCCCCAGCATCCAGGGGCACCCTCCACCAGGCCCCCACTCATGTCTCCCACCACCCACACCCCTCAGCATCCAGGGGCACCCTCCACCAGGCCCCCACTCATGTCCAACTCATGTCCCCCTGCACCCCCACCCCCCAGCATCCAGGGGCACCCTCCACCAGGCCCCCACTCCTGTCTCCCACCACCCCCACCTCCCAGCAGTGCAGGGGCAGCCTCCACCAGGCCCCCACTCATGTCTCCCACCACCCCCACCCCCCATCAGTGCAGGGGCAGCCTCCACCAGGCCCCCACTCATGTCTCCCACCATCCCCACCCCCCAGCAGTGCAGGGCACCCTCCACCAGGCCCCCACTCATGTCTCCCACCACCCCCACCCCCCAGCATCCAGGGGCACCCTCCACCCGGCCCCCACTCATGTCCCCCTGCACCTCCACCACCCAGCAGTGCATGGCACCCTCCACCAGGCCCCCACACATGTCTCCCAGCACGCCCACCCCCCAGCCGTGCAGGGCACCCTCCACCAGGCCCCCGCTCATGTCCAACTCATGTCTCCCTGCACCCCCACCCACCAGCATCCAGGGGCACCCTCCACCAGGCCACCACTCATGTCCAACATTTGTACCCCTGCACCCCCACCCACCAGCATCCAGGGGCACCCTCCACCTGGCCCCCACTCATGTCTCCCACCACCCCCACCCCCCAGCAGTGCAGGGGCAGCCTCCACCAGGCCCCCACTCATGTCTCCCAGCACCCCCACCCCCCAGCAGTGCAGGGCACCCTCCACCAGGCCCCCACTCATGTCCAACTCATGTCCTCCTGCACCCCCACCCACCAGCATCCAGGGGCACCCTCCACCAGGCCCCCACTCATGTCTCCCACCACCCCCAACCCCTAGCAGTGCAGGGGCAGCCTCCACCAGGCCCCCACTCATGTCTCCCACCACCCCCACCCCCCAGCAGTGCAGGGCACCCTCCACCAGGCCCCCACTCATGTCTCCCACCACCCCCACCCCCCAGCATCCAGGGGCACCCTCCACCAGGCCCCACTCATGTCTCCCACCACCCCCACCCCCCCAGCATCCAGGGGCACCCTCCACCAGGCTCCCACTCATGTCCCCCTGCACCCCCACCCCCCAGCATCCAGGGGCACCCTCCACCAGGCCCCCACTCATGTCCAACTCATGTCCCCCTGCACCCCCACCCACCAGCATCCAGGGACACCCTCCACCAGGCCCCCACTCATGTCTCCCACCACCCCCACCCCCCAGCAGTGCAGGGGCAGCCTCCACCAGGCCCCCACTCATGTCTCCCACCACCCCCACCCCCCAGCAGTGCAGGGCACCCTCCACCAGGCCCCCACTCATGTCTCCCACCACCCCCACCCACCAGCATCCAGGGGCACCCTCCACCAGGCCCCCACTCATGTCCACCTCATGTCCCCCTGGACCTCCACCCACCAGCATCCAGGGGCACCCTCCACCAGGCCCCCACTCATGGCTCCCACCACCCCCACCTCCCAGCAGTGCAGGGGCAGCCTCCACCAGGCCCCCACTCATGTCTCCCACCACCCCTACCCCCCAGAAGTGCAGGGGCAGCCTCCACCAGGCCCCCACTCATGTCTCTCACCACCCCCACCCCCGAGCAGTGCAGGGCACCCTCCACCAGGCCCCCACTCATTTCCCCCTGCACCCCCACCCCCAGCATCCAGAGGCAGCCTCCACCAGGCCCCCACTCATGTCTCCCACCACCCCCACCCCCCAGCATCCAGGGGCACCCTCCACCAGGCCCCCACACATGTCTCCCAGCGCCCCCACCCCCCCAGCAGTGCAGGGCACCCTCCATCAGGCCCCCACTCATGTCCAACTCATGTCCCCCTGCACCCCCACCCACCAGCATCCAGGGGCACCCTCCACCAGGCCCCCACTCATGTCTCCCACCACCCCCACCCCCCAGCAGTGCAGGGGCAGCCTTCACCAGGCCCCCACTCATGTCTCCCACCACCCCCACCCCCCAGCATCCAGGGGCACCCTCCACCAGGCCCCCACTCATGTCTCCCACCACCCACACCCCTCAGCATCCAGGGGCACCCTCCACCAGGCCCCCACTCATGTCCAACTCATGTCCCCCTGCACCCCCACCCCCCAGCATCCAGGGGCACCCTCCACCAGGCCCCCACTCATGTCCAACTCATGTCCCCTTGCACCCCCACCCCCCAGCATCCAGGGGCACCCTCCACCAGGCCCCCACTCCTGTCTCCCACCACCCCCACCTCCCAGCAGTGCAGGGGCAGCCTCCACCAGGCCCCCACTCATGTCTCCCACCACCCCCACCCCCCATCAGTGCAGGGGCAGCCTCCACCAGGCCCCCACTCATGTCTCCCACCATCCCCACCCCCCAGCAGTGCAGGGCACCCTCCACCAGGCCCCCACTCATGTCTCCCACCACCCCCACCCCCCAGCATCCAGGGGCACCCTCCACCCGGCCCCCACTCATGTCCCCCTGCACCTCCACCACCCAGCAGTGCATGGCACCCTCCACCAGGCCCCCACACATGTCTCCCAGCACGCCCACCCCCCAGCCGTGCAGGGCACCCTCCACCAGGCCCCCGCTCATGTCCAACTCATGTCTCCCTGCACCCCCACCCACCAGCATCCAGGGGCACCCTCCACCAGGCCACCACTCATGTCCAACATTTGTACCCCTGCACCCCCACCCACCAGCATCCAGGGGCACCCTCCACCTGGCCCCCACTCATGTCTCCCACCACCCCCACCCCCCAGCAGTGCAGGGGCAGCCTCCACCAGGCCCCCACTCATGTCTCCCAGCACCCCCACCCCCCAGCAGTGCAGGGCACCCTCCACCAGGCCCCCACTCATGTCCAACTCATGTCCTCCTGCACCCCCACCCACCAGCATCCAGGGGCACCCTCCACCAGGCCCCCACTCATGTCTCCCACCACCCCCAACCCCTAGCAGTGCAGGGGCAGCCTCCACCAGGCCCCCACTCATGTCTCCCACCACCCCCACCCCCCAGCAGTGCAGGGCACCCTCCACCAGGCCCCCACTCATGTCTCCCACCACCCCCACCCCCCAGCATCCAGGGGCACCCTCCACCAGGCCCCACTCATGTCTCCCACCACCCCCACCCCCCCAGCATCCAGGGGCACCCTCCACCAGGCTCCCACTCATGTCCCCCTGCACCCCCACCCCCCAGCATCCAGGGGCACCCTCCACCAGGCCCCCACTCATGTCCAACTCATGTCCCCCTGCACCCCCACCCACCAGCATCCAGGGACACCCTCCACCAGGCCCCCACTCATGTCTCCCACCACCCCCACCCCCCAGCAGTGCAGGGGCAGCCTCCACCAGGCCCCCACTCATGTCTCCCACCACCCCCACCCCCCAGCAGTGCAGGGCACCCTCCACCAGGCCCCCACTCATGTCTCCCACCACCCCCACCCACCAGCATCCAGGGGCACCCTCCACCAGGCCCCCACTCATGTCCACCTCATGTCCCCCTGGACCTCCACCCACCAGCATCCAGGGGCACCCTCCACCAGGCCCCCACTCATGGCTCCCACCACCCCCACCTCCCAGCAGTGCAGGGGCAGCCTCCACCAGGCCCCCACTCATGTCTCCCACCACCCCTACCCCCCAGAAGTGCAGGGGCAGCCTCCACCAGGCCCCCACTCATGTCTCTCACCACCCCCACCCCCGAGCAGTGCAGGGCACCCTCCACCAGGCCCCCACTCATGTCCCCCTGCACCCCCACCCCCAGCATCCAGGGGCACCCTCCACAAGGCCCCCACACATGTCTCCCAGCAGTCCCACCCCCCAGCATCCAGGGGCACCCTCCACCAGGCCCCCACTCATGTCTCCCATCACCCCCACCCCCCAGCATCCAGGGGCACCCTCCACCAGGCCCCCACTCATGTCCAACTCATGTCCCCCTGCACCCCCACCCCAGCATCCAGGGGCACCCTCCACCAGGCCCCCACTCATGTCTCCCACCACCCCCACCCCCCAGAAGTGCAGGGGCAGCCTCCACCAGGCCCCCACTCATGTCTCCCACCATCCCCACCCCCGAGCAGTGCAGGGCACCCTCCACCAGAACCCCACTCATGTCTCCCACCACCCCCACCCCCCAGCATCCAGGGGCACCCTCCACAAGGCCCCCACTCATGTCTCCCACCACCTCCACCCCCCAGCATCCAGGGGCACACTCCACCAGGCCCCCAATCATGTCCCCCTGCACCCCCACCCCCAGCATCCAGGGGCACCCTCCACAAGGCCCCCACACATGTCTCCCAGCAGTCCCACCCCCCAGCATCCAGGGGCACCCTCCACCAGGCCCCCACTCATGTCTCCCACCACCCCCACCCCCCAGCATCCAGGGGCACCCTCCACCAGGCCCCCACACATGTCCAACTCATGTCCCCCTGCACCCCCACCCCCCAGCATCAAGGGGCACCCTCCACCAGGCCCCCACTCATGTCTTCCACCACCCCCACCTCCCAGCAGTGCAGGGGCAGCCTCCACCAGGCCCCCACTCATGTCTCCCACCACCCCCACTCCCCAGCAGTGCAGGGGCAGCCTCCACCAGGCCCCCACTCATGTCTCCCACCACCCCCACCCCCCAGCAGTGCAGGGCACCCCCCACCAGGCCCTCACACATGTCTCCCAGCACCCCCACCCCCCAGCAGTGCAGGGCACCCTCCACCAGGCCCCCACTCATGTCCAACTCATGTCCCCCTGCACCCCCACCCACCAGCATCCAGGGGCACCCTCCACCAGGCCCCCACTCATGTTTCCCACCACCCCAACCCCCCAGCAGTGCAGGGCACCCTCCACCAGGCCCCCACTCATGTCTCCCACCACCCCCACCCCCCAGCATCCAGGGGCACCCTCCACCAGGCCCCCACTCATGTCTCCCACCACCCCCACCCCCCAGCATCCAGGGGCACCCTCCACCAGGCCCCCACTCATGTCCCCCTGCACCCTCAACCCCCCAGCATCCAGGGGCACCCTCCACCAGGCCCCTACTCATGTCCAACTCATGTCCCCTGCACCCCCACCCCCCAGCATCCAGGGGCACCCTCCACCCGGCCCCCACTCATGTCCAACTCATGTCCCCCTGCACCCCCACCCACCAGCATCCAGGGGCAGCCTCCACCAGGCCCCCACTCATGTCTCCCACCACCCCCACCCCCAGCAGTGCAGGGGCAGCCTCCACCAGGCCCCCACTCATGTCTCCCACCACCCCCACCCCCCAGCAGTGCAGGGCACCCTCCACCAGGCCCCCACTCATGTCTCCCACCACCCCCACCCCCCAGCATCCAGGGGCAGCCTCCACCAGGCCCCCACTCATGTCGTACACCACCCCCACCCCCCAGCAGTGCAGGGGCAGTCTCCACCAGGCCCCCACTCATGTCTTCCACCCCCCCCCACCCCCCAGCCGTGCAATTTGCCTGGGTACGTGTATTCCTAGGGTGCGCGGGTAGTCTCCCATGCGATACCATCAGGGTACGTGTATTATGGGTCCGCGTGAACTTCCACACGCGATACCAGCAGGCTATGTGTATTACGGGGTTCACGGGAAGTTCCACAAGCGATTGCCCTGGGTACGTGTATTTCGGGGTGCGTGTGAAGTTTCACACGCGATTTTGCAGGGTACGTGTATTTCGGTGTGCGCGTGAACTTCCACACGCGACTGGGCCTCTGAGAGTGGGGTACGTGTATTCCAGGGGTGGGCGGGAATATTTACTCGCGACTGGGCCTGGGAGAGTGTGTTATGTGTATTCCTGGGGTGGGCGGGAAGATTCACACGGTCGCCTACAACGCGCCGAAAAATAAATGGTCCAATCCTGAAACACGTACGCCAGCATGAAGCAGGCGTACGTCAACCCGCGCAGCATAAAAGTGTGCGCAAGCAACAAACAAGCTCAGACGCCAGGATGAATATACCGTTCCTAGCAGCAGTGGCCGTGGGTTACCAAAGAAGGAGGAGGAGGATAGTGAGGGCCCGAATTTTCACTCCCAGAACCAGCCTTTTTGGGATGCCTGATGACCAGGTGTATGGGAGGTACAGGTTTCCACCACACATAATACTGGACATGGTCAGTGAGTGGGAGGATGACCTCACATCACCCACCCTCTGCTCCCAAGCACTCAGCCCCCTGGAGAAGGTCCTTAATGTACTGCACTTCTTGGCCACAGGATCATTTCAGCGGACAAGTGCCATAGTGGGTGGGGTGTCACAGGCCACGCAGTCACGCTGCCTACACCAGGTCTTGAACATCATCACTGCACGCCCATCAGTCCGCAGGCACATATACCTGCCCAGGACACCTGCAGAAAGGCAGGCTGCCGCCCTGGATTTCTACGGTGTGGCACAATTCCCCAAAGTGCTAGGTGCCATTGACTGCACCCATGTGGCACTACGTCCCCCCAGGGCATCTGAGCACATCTATAGGAACCGCAAGCACTGGCATTCCATCAACGTGCAGGTAGTATGTAATGCCAAGGGAATCATCACCTCAGTATATGCCAACTATCCAGGGTCCACCCACGACAGCTTCATTTACCGAATGTCTACCCTAAGCCGGGACCTAGAAGCTGGGCGGCATGGCGATACATGGCTGCTTGGTGAGTATGAATGCCACTGCACATGCATGCATGTCAGATGCAGAGTTATGTCACTACCCCACTAATGATACCCATCACCTCCTCACCAGGGGACAGTGCCTACCCTCTGAGCACCCACATGATGACGCCAATTCGGAACCCCATCACGCCTCCCGAGGTAAGATACAACACAGCCCATATTGCAACCCGGGGCATAGTGGAGCGCACATTCGGAGTGCTCAAGTCACGCTTTCGCTCCCTTGACCGTTCTGGCGGGCACATTACCAAATACTGTTATATGCACCCCCAGTAGTGTGCAGGATCATAGTGGCAGCATGTGTCCTGCACAATGTTGCAACACGCCGGGGCCTGGCTGTGGACATGGTGGTGCCCCCACATCCCGAACCACATGCACGCCCGCTGCGCATGGGAGGGGAAAGGGCACGGGGTGAGACAGCCCGTACGCAGCTGGTGGCTAATTACTTCACATAGAAATCACACCTCTGTGGAGTGCACACAGCCCTGGCACATACCATCTGATAAGCAATGATGACTCGACCTGACAATTATGACGAACAAAGGGACAGTCAACTGTCAGAACCATAGCAGCCTGAGATTGTTCATGTGGAAGTGTCCGAATGTGTGCATCCCTACCTACACAAACACCACCAATGTAGTGTCATCAAAAGACACACTTCCATGCTGCAGAAATGAATACCCACTTGCAAAATACTACATGAGAACAGTGCCATGTCACCCAACCCCTCCCTGGCACGGCCACACAACACACCATGGCATGTCATGCAATGTGAGAGCAAACAAATTAATCCTCTCAACATGCCCCAAGTGTCACCAACTACAGTGTGCCTAATGGAAACATGGCCACACATGAAATGCTCACAGTAATGCAGGACCTACAACACACATTACCAAATACTTACCAAGAATACCAATCACCTACACAACATCCAACCTACCTTAAACATGACATTACAGACTTAAAAAATTGGTAGCCTCACTACCTGATAATGCCAGCACTTCGAACACTTCCAAGTATACAGTGTTAGCGCCACGCAAGAGTGTAGGTGCACTGCACACAACATGGACTCCAGTTCCAAGGTGGACCGCCTTGTGAAGACATGAGAAATGGACCTGCAAATTAGGAGGATGAGATGGATGCAGAGGCACATATCAATGCACCATGCAGTGTACAATACAACAACAATATGCACTATGAATGTATACACAGTATTGACTACAGACTGCCCACACATCAAATGGGAGTCCAACGTCACCATGTACATCAATGTAACTTGGGCACACCCTTTGCAAGCCCATGGAAACGGGAAGCAGGAGGGGTGTGTGTCACACAAACCCAAGCATCTGAACCAAATTCATGACAAGCCTGCATGTGCCCAGCCACAATACAGCGTATGCCCACGGGAGCCACACAAGGCAACACACTGTCCAAAAAACAAAAATTAAAAAAAAAATAAAAAATAAAAATAAAAATCAAAAATGGCCATTAATGGGCCCAGGGGTGTGGGGGAGGCCACCCAGGAGGTCCGAGGACAGGGTGCACACCAAAACCCACCTGTGTGGATCTTGCGAGAAAAAAAACACCTCCATGGGCTCATGGCCTGCACGGCTACCCTATTGTGAGAGAATCACTGCTGTCGCTCTCCTCACCCTCTGCAGCTGCATCAGAAGGTGGTGGCACTATGGGAGGCAGCCCACGCAAAGCCCTAGTCTGTTCCTCCATGGCAGCAAGCATGCGGGTGTGGAAGGTCTCGTTCTGGAGGATAATTGTGCGTAGGTCCCCATGCAACAACTCACGGGATGCCCGGACCTCCGCCCTAGTTGCCTGCATCTCAGCTGAGAGTGTACGTGTGAGACGCTCCTGCTGCTGTTCTGTCCTTCTGTTTGTTGAAGCCTCAAGCTCAACAAGAGTCGTCCTGAGGTGAAGGAGTTCCACCCTCAGGGCTTCCCTGTGGCCCTGGGACTCTATGGAAATGGCTTCCCGCAGAGTCGCCAGTGCCGCCCGCCTGTCCCTGTCGGACGCCAACATGTCCTCCCTGTGTGACTGGCAGATGGAGTCTGTTGCCTGCTGTAGTCGCTCCATCAGCCTTTCGGGGGGGACAATGGAAGTGGCCACCCTATCCATGGCCTGAGCCATCATCTCTGATGATGCTGCCTGTTGGGTTGCCATACCGTATATGGATTGCTCCCATGCGGCATTGCCAGGTGGCAGACGGCCACCACGTCGGCGGGCACCACACCTGTCTGAGGCAAGGCGAACTGCGCCTTGCTGTGCCGACACTGCCTGAGGCTGCAGGACTGCATTCCCCCTCTGATCTGCTGTCCCAGGAACAGGATCAGATGTTGCGGAGTGTGACCATGCATCCGTAACCACCAAAGGCGTAGCTGCCAACACTGACATCCCCATTGAGGGTTCTAACCCTGGTGCAGGTGGGTCGGACAGAACAGAATCCCTCCCAGGAACACTTACCTGCGACGGCACATAGGTCTCATCATCCGAATCGACACCTGAATACAGCTCGGGGGAGGTGCAGCCAGAGACACCCCTTGAGAGCATGACCTGCAGCAGCTGTGGGTTCTCACCCACCACCACACCACGTCCCTCACTGGTGGTCGGTCGGGCCTGAGACCCCTCCTGGGTCTGCACCATCTCCACAACCCCAGCAGTATCAAGTGCGTCATCCCCTGCAAAGACATAAAAGAAAACAAATGGAAACAGGCATTAGCACTATGGCACACAATTAGGGCTGAGAAGCTACAGAAACAGTTTTTGATTGACACATGTCCCACATGACTAAAACCCTCCCATGCATGCACCGTCACTGCGTGTGAAGGGGAGGCAGATGGCACACATTGATGACACCAAGATGGAAGATGAACACATTTGCTGCATGCTGCCTAGCAGTGGCACCACACATTGGCCTGTGATTGGCAGGTAAAAATACACATGTCATCACACAGATGGCATGTACCCTAGCCATAAAGCGAAGAGGGAGAGGAGGGCACCAATTGTTCATTCAGTCCAGTTTGCTCATGAAATTGATTTTTTCATTGAAATGGTTCAAATGTTTAACCTGGAGCTGCCAGTCCAAAATGGTCCTATAGCACAGGGACATGTCTAAACAAATCATGTCCAGGGAACAAAGCTAGTCCACTGTACCATAGCCATGTCAGACATGTGACAATAGGACTGAGAAATGCCTAGTAAAAGTAGTGGTATGCAAACAATCTGCCTGAACGAATAGAGGAAAATAAGCAACAATGTTGTGGCAAGATGACACTTCAAGGGCAACTGGCGTGGTGTTGGGCTGGATGTCTAATGTTGGCAGATGGGATACTGCTATACCCAAATGCTGGTGCGCAGAATGTATTGGATGAGGCACATGGGTGACCCAAACCACTCAGGCACACACACCCTCACCTGGCACCCAAACAGAAGCCCTCACACACACACCATGCACATGGATGACACACACATGCATGTGCACTCACCGGACATTGCCTCGTAATCTGCCAGTTCTCCCACGCCTTGGATCTGTTCCTCCGTGACGAAGGTCCCAGCAACCTGCTCATGTGGAGTGAGTTCTATGTCCTCTGCTGGAGACCCACCTCCAGTCACTAGAGTAGCGGCATGACTTGAGGCCAGCTTATTCTTTGCCCTGCGCTTCAGGTCATTCCAGCGCTAGCAGCATTTAGTAGCTGTGCGCCTCACGATTCCAAGGGCACTTATGATGTCCGCGATGGTCTGCCAGTGTGCCTGACGTTGTGCAGGTGTGGTCTTGGATCCTGCAACAATCACCATTTTGCTGTCATGTGCGGACACATACTCTACAAGTGCATTCAGTTCGGCCTCATTGAAGCTGGGCTTCCTTGACGGGCCGGACTGTGTAGCCGTGTCTGTGGCATCAGCCTCTACTGGACAAGCACTCTTCCTCTTCCGCTTGGAAGGTGGTGGGGATCCTGAGTGTCCTACGCCACTCTGGACACTAGGGGCAGGAGCCCCGGTGGACTCTGTACTAGGAGTGTGGGATTGCACACTCAGCATGGGAGTTGGTGCAGGCATTAGCTCAAGTGTGATGGTGTCACGGGGAATGTCAGCATGATGGACTTGGAACGACACTGTCCTGGCTGGGTGTGTGAGAGGTGGGGTGGATGGAGGCGCAGCTGCCCCTGCAGCCTCCCTAGCCTGCCTACGCGGGGCAGCAGATTACCTAGCTGCCCCTGATCCACGTGTCCTGATGACACCAACGTGCACCGGCGCACGTGGCCTAGACCTGCTGACCTGGAAGTCAGCCATGGAGTCATCCTGTGCCAGGTCTGGCTCCACAGTGGGCTGTTCCAACAAGGGCTGAGCATGGATGGTGTCAGCCACGTTACCCTCAACCAGGGGGTGGGGGGGCATGGGTGTCCCTGACTGCTCCTCCACACATGGGGTGCTAGGGGCACCCTGCAAGTCACGGCCACGTCCCCTACCGGATCCACCACGGCCACCACTTGGGGCTCAGCCACCTTTGCCACCCTTACGGCTTGTTCGCCTCCCAGCCATGGCACTGATGTTATTGTGCGTATGGGAGTCGATGTGAACTATTGTCCTGGGCAATTGGGGGTCAAAGGGGTTGGGTACCAGATGGTAATCGTACCCTAGTGCTCTAGCAAGGCTGTATGTCACCCCTGGGGAAAGATGACGGGTCACGCAATGCACAGGCACCCCAAAAAAGGGATGTAAGGTGCACGCAACCCCTCCTAGACCACGTGTGTGGAAAAATAAACCTGCACTACGCTGTGGCACCCAGAAACACAAGAATGAAGGTATGCGTGTCACACGCAGCCTAGAATGCCCTCTGAAGGGGTATGCGACATACGGGGCAAGCACAGATGTTAAATACGTGCGCGACTCACCGTCTGCCAGGAACAAAAGCGTGAAAAATATGTGCGTGTGCGCGTTGGCAACACCCCCGCCAAAAGAAGAATTGTACGCTGTCTGAGGAGACAGGACAACAGTAGAAGGGAACGCTGTTTGAGGAAACAGGCCCAGGAAAAAGAGGAAAAGAGAAAAAGCTGTCAGAGGTAACAGGGAGTACGAACTTGAAACGCCGTGAAGTAAATCGCGTGTGAACCGACAGGAAGTACAGATTTCACCCACTCGCTCTCCACGAAAAGCACGTACAAGGAAATGGAGTTCTACACGTACCTTTTATACACACGTGACAGACGCGCATACGCGATGAGGCCATTTCCACCAATCACACGCTTTGACACTCAGACGTGTATCTTCTTTTTACACGCGCCATTCTCTACGGCCATGCGCGTGACGTAATAGCTGCGCATGGGCGCCTTTGGGCCAATGAAATCGCGTATGCGTGCAGACGCGCTTACGCACTAAGGGCCTTTCCTCGAATTACACGCAGACGTGCAGGATTTTCACGTGCCAAATCACTCCGTATCAAGCTGGCCACGCGTAAGCACACGGAAGACCACGCTCCTGCCCAGAAACACAAGAATGAAGGTATGCGTGTCACACGCAGCCTAGAATGCCCTCTGAAGGGGTATGCGACATACGGGGCAAGCACAGATGTTAAATACGTGCACGAATCACCGTCTGCCAGGAACAAAAGCGTGAAAAATATGCGCGTGTGCGCGTTGGCAACACCCCCGCCAAAAGAAGAATTGTACGCTGTCTGAGGAGACAGGACAACAGTAGAAGGGAACGCTGTTTGAGGAAACAGGCCCAGGAAAAAGAGGAAAAGAGAAAAAGCTGTCAGAGGTAACAGGGAGTACGAACTTGAAACGCCGTGAAGTAAATCGCGTGTGAACCGACAGGAAGTACAGATTTCACCCACTCGCTCTCCACGAAAAGCACGTACAAGGAAATGGCGTTCTACACGTACCTTTTATACACACGTGACAGACGCGCATACGCGATGAGGCCCTTTCCACCAATCACACGCTTTGACACTCAGATGTGTATCTTCTTTTTACACGCGCCATTCTCTACGGCCATGAGCGTGACGTAATAGCTGCGCATGGGCGCCTTTGGGCCAATGAAATCGCATATGCGTGCAGACGCGCTTACGCGCTAAGGGCCTTTCCTCGAATTACACGCAGACGTGCAGGATTTTCACATGCCAAATCACTCCGTATCAAGCTGGCCACGCGTAAGCACACGGAAGACCACGCTCCTGCCCAGAAAGCCGATTTACTGCCCCCCAGAGCCCCGAGCACGCTCCCACCTGCCATCTGCTGCTGCCTGACTGCCTGCTGCCCACGTGCCCTGCCATTTGCTGCCTGCACATCAGCCAGGGGTGCTGTTGCTGTGACCACCCCTGCTGGAACCGAAAACTCCCGACTGGGATTCCATCGCTCCACAACCCAGCCCCAGGACCCAGTTGCCCACCGACTCCTGCCTCTGGGGTTGTCATGTCGGGCACTGCAACATCTGGCACGACTGACAACCCCCGGCCAGAGAGGCAGAGGGGCACCAGCTTCAGTGCCAGGGAAGTTGGTGTCCTGGTGGAGCAAGTCCTGGGGCAGTATGATGCCCTCTTCGGAAGTGTGTGCACCGACAAGGAAGGACGGACTCGGATCTGGACGGACATCGTGACTGCCATCAACGCGGAGGGGGTGGCAGTCCGCGACTTCCAACATGTCAAGAAGCGCTGGGAGGACTTCAGGCCCAGGACTCTGAACAAGGCCCGGCGCCTCTTGAAGGCAGCGGATGCTAAGGGGCGCCGGGGCCACTTGTCGGAAGATCAGATGAGGGTCCTGGAACGCATATCCCCAGCGCTCCACATCCAGGTCCTTGAGAGGCAGACCCGTCTGGAGTCGAGCGGTAAGTGTACATGCATCATGATTGTAAGATGTGCGTGTGTGATGTGCCAGTAGTGTGCAGGTTGCACATCTGTTTGTATGTGGCGGAGTATGGGTGGGGGTGTACAGGGCCGTGAGGCTAACACATGCAAGGGCTGTCATGTGTGAGACATGGATGGTGCTTGTGTGTGTAGGCTTGCATGCCAAATGCAGTTGTGTGGGCACACATGTTTGGATGAATGTGTATGTAAGTAGGCATGTTCGTGATGTCACGCATGTATGTTGTTTTCAGCTGCATGTATCAGCACTGTGTACATGTGCATGTGTGTGTATTTGACAAGGGTGCAACAGTGATGCAACATGGATGCATGTGACAGCGGGATGTGGAAGCCTGATTGGCAGATGTGACATGGATGCCCATCTGAACACTGCGACAGTTGGCTGAGGTGTACACATGCATGCAAGTGTGGTGGTGTGCGTGCATGTGTAGTGCACTCCCTGTGTTGCATGTGATGTCTGGCTCACCTTTGCCTGCTCATGCTGTTGTATGTGTATGGATGGTGCTGGCAGTTGCGATGTGGCTGTGGTATGGCTCATGTGTGCAAGTTGAAATGACATGTGTGTTGCCAATTGTGATGCCATGTCTGAGGTTTGCCAATGCCACTCATGTGCAACTGTCATGTGTGTATGTGTCCATTGTACAGTGCCCTGATGCCTGTGTTTTATTTCTCCCTGTCTGCAGCGTCAACTGATGAAGAGGGCGGAGAAGGTGCTGTGGAGCACAGCGGCGGGGATTGCACCGCCAGCCGGAGACGCAAGGCCCGGCTCCCCTCCCAGGTTGTGACCTCGTCGGGGAGTGAGGAGTCCGGTGCCGCGTCCCAGGCCGCAGCTGCCGGCGGGAGGTCCAAGAGGCGGAGGTCGGAGTTGGACTCCTCGGCAGCAGAAGGGGCAGCTGGGACCCCATAGGGCCCAACGGGGGAAGATGGCAGGGAGTCATCCAGGTTGGTGGGGGGGTTTGGTGGAGGAGGAGGCCGTGCAAGCAACAGAGACGGGGTCTGGAGGTGGGGATTCCACTGGTGCTAGTGGTGCAGTGCAGGACCAGGGACAGGAGGCAGCACAGGTCGCCGCGGAGGTGCCTGTGTGCAATCCTGTCCCTGATCCTGTCACTGCATCATCTTGCACCAGCAGGGATGCCTACGTCCAGACCCGTTTTCAGGCAGGGGATGCGCTCACGACAACTGGCCTTCCTCTGCCTGCGGACGTGGCTATCCGGGTACGGGTTGAGCCTGTCCTGACTGGTGTGGTATTGCGTCAACGGGCCATGCGAGGTGACCTGCAGTCTTTTCATGAGGAGACTGCACGTCTTCTCGAATGGCTCGTTGACCGCGTCGGCCTACTGGGACAGGTCACCCAGGCCGGATTCCTCCGTTTGCTGCAGCTTGCTCAGACCCCCTCCTCAACTGAACACCCTATGCGCCAGTCGTCCTCCGTGCCATCTTCCCACCCATTAGTCACCTGGGTGCCCTGTGGAGCTGCCTCTGACGGTGCGGCCAGGCTGGTGGAGAAGGCATCCCTGCCACAGTCGGGAGTCGGATGTCCAGCAAGGGTGGCCACATCAACGACTGCACCCCCGCCAGCGGAGGATGTGCAGGCAGCAGGAGCCAGGGCACGGGCAGAGGCACAGCAGCAGCAGCAACGTGGTGGGAGCCATGATGGCTCGGGGCCTTCGACATCGGAGGGGCAGGATTCGGCCGGAGGGCAGGAGGACCCAGGACGGGTAGTGTCTTCCGTGTGACAGCGGTTGGGCCACGCCATAGATGCGGAGCGGCAGCGGGCGGAAGAGGCACGGCTCACGATGGTCAGGGCGGAGAACTCCATGCAGAGGGCCCTGAGGCGGGCCGAGTGCCTCGAGGCAATCCGCAGGGAGTTTGGGGTGAACATGTCGACGGCCCTGCGGATCCTCGGGGCCATGGAGGAGGACCGCCTCCAGGACATTGAGCAGGAGTTCGATGATGCCCTGGCCCGGAACATCCCGAAGTGAGCCGTCGGACTAGCCCGCTGCCCTTGTAAATAGTTCTGTAGTTAGTGTTAGGTTTCCTTTGGTTTTGCATTTTTTTTTTGACCTTTTGGACAATGGGCCACATTTTTGTATATAGTTTTTTTTTCGGTAGTGTTATTAGATAGGTTTCATTTCTTCTGTTGGGATCATGGACCCTGGATTGTTTATCTGTATATAGTTGACTTTTGGATTTTCATTTTTTTTTATGATTTACCCATGGAGCAATGGTTTTCGATTTTAATTTTCCATTGGATTTACTTTTGTGGACTGTGACTTTGGACACCTTTCCTTTGGATTATGATTTGTGGTTTTGCATTATTTCACGGACCTGCTGGTTTATTTTTTTTTTAATTTCCATTATTGTTTGTTTATTTTTGATTCAATTTATGTTGCTTTTAATACATATTTTTTCTTCAAACTTCAATGTGTAGTATCATCTCATTGGTTTCATGCATATCATGATATGGGTTTTGACATTCACTGACACCCATTGGGTGTATGTGAGGGACATGTGTTCATTTCCAAACTTGCAATTGGGTTTCTATCATGTTATTGCCATTTCTAAGTGGGTGGATGCAATACTCGGGTGGGTGTTTGGCATTTGGAGGCTGACCATAAGGGCCAGGGATCTAGATTGTGATGACATGTTGGCTGGGGGACATGAGTGGGGGCCTGGTGGAGGGTGCCCCTGGATGCTGGGGTTGGGGGTGCAGGGGGACATGAGTGGGGGCCTGGTGGAGGGTGCCCCTGGATGCTGGGGGTGGGGGTGATGGGAGACATGAGTGGGGGCCTGGTGGAGGGTGCCCCTGCACAGCTGGGGGGTGGGGGTGATGAGAGACATGAGTGGGGGCCTGGTGGAGGGTGCCCCTGCACTGCTGGGGTGTGGGGGTGGTGGGAGACATGAGTGGGGGCCTGGTGGAGGGTGCCCCTGCACTGCTGGGGGGTGGGGGTGATGGGAGACATGAGTGGGGGCCTGGTGGAGGGTGCCCCTGCACTGCTGGGGGTTGGGGGTGATGGGAGATATGAGTTGGACATGAGTGGGGGCCTGGTGGAGGCTGCCCTGCACTGCTGGGGGGTGGGGGTGGTGGGAGACATGAGTGGGGGCCTGGTGGAGGGTGCCCCTGGATGCTGGGTGGTGGGGGTGCAGGGGGACATGAGTGGGGGCCTGGTGGAGGGTGCCCCTGCACTGCTGGGGGGTGGGGGTGGTGGGAGACATGAGTGGGGGCCTGGTGGAGGGTGCCCCTGGATGCTGGGCGGTGGGGTGCAGGGGGACATGAGTGGGGGCCTGGTGGAGGGTGCCCCTGGATGCTGGGGGGTGGGGGTGCAGGGGGACATGAGTGGGGGCCTGGCGGAGGGTGCCCCTGCACTGCTGGGGGGTTGGGGTGATGGGAGACATGAGTGGGGGCCTGGTGGAGGGTGCCCTGCACTGCTGGGGGGTGGGGGTGATGGGAGACATGAGTTGGACATGAGTGGGGGCCTGGTGGAGGGTGCCCCTGCACTGCTGGGCGGTGGGGGTGATGGGAGACATGAGTGGGGGCCTGGTGGAGGGTGCCCCTGCACTGCTGGGGGGTGGGGGTGATGGGAGACATGAGTGGGGGCCTGGTGGAGGGTGCCCCTGCACTGCTGGGGGGTGGGGGTGGTGGGAGACATGAGTGGGGGCCTGGTGGAGGGTGCCCCTGCACTGCTGGGGGGTGGGGGTGATGGGAGACATGAGTGGGGGCCTGGTGGAGGGTGCCCCTGCACTGCTGGGGGGTGGGGTGATGGGAGACATGAGTTGGACATGAGTGGGGGCCTGGTGGAGGCTGCCCTGCACTACTGGGGGGTGGGGGTGGTGGGAGACATGAGTGGGGGCCCGGTCGAGGGTTCCCCTGGATGCTGGGGGGTGGGGGTGCAGGGGGACCTGAGTGGGGGCCTGGTGGAGGGTGCCCCTGCACTGCTGGGGGGTGGGGGTGGTGGGAGACATGAGTGGGGGCCTGGTGGAGGGTGCCCCTGGATGCTGGGGGGTGGGGGTGCAGGGGGACATGAGTGGGGCCTGGTGGAGGGTGCCCCTGGATGCTGGGGGGTTGGGGTGCAGGGGGACATGAGTGGGGGCCTGGTGGAGGGTGCCCCTGCACTGCTGGGGGGTGGGGGTGATGGGAGACATGAGTGGGGGCCTGGTGGAGGGTGCCCCTGCACTGCTGGGGGGTGGGGGTGATGGGAGACATGAGTGGGGGCCTGGTGGAGGGTGCCCCTGGATGCTGGGGGGTGGGGGTGGTGGGAGACATGAGTGGGGGCCTGGTGGAGGGTGCCCCTGGATGCTGGGGGGTGGGGGTGGGGGTGCAGGGGGACATGAGTGGGGGCCTGGTGGAGGGTGCCCCTGGATGCTGGGGGGTGGGGGTGCAGGGGGACATGAGTGGGGGCCTGGTGGAGGGTGCCCCTGGATGCTGGGGGGTGGGGGTGCAGGGGGACATGAGTGGGGGCCTGGTGGAGGGTGCCTCTGCACTGCTGGGGGGTGGGGGTGGTGGGAGACATGAGTGGGGGCCTGGTGGAGGCTGCCCCTGCACTGCTGGGGGGTGGGGGTGATGTGAGACATGTGTGGGGGCCTGGTGGAGGGTGCCCCTGGGGGCTGGGGGTGCAGGGGGACATGCGTTGGTGGGCAGTAGTGCAAGGTGACATGTGGGTTGGCTGGGGGGCATGGGCATGGTGGATGGGCTGCCTGCGGGACATGTGCAGGGTAGGCCCCTGTGTTGTGGGCCGCCTGCAGGGGCCGTGGAGGGTGTAGAGGGAACACCTGGGAGGACCCACACATGCAATTCACGTGTGGTGCTCCCCGCGCACCCCTGGAAAACACGTACCCTGATGGAATCGCGTGTGATACTTCCTGCGCACCCCTGAAATACACGTACCCTGCTGCTTTTGCGTGAGATACTTCCCGCGCACCCCTGGAATACACGTACCCTGCTGCTTTTGCGTGTGATACTTCCTGCCCACCCCTGGAATACACGTACCCTGATGGAATTGCATGTGATACTTCCTGCGCACCCCTGAAATGCACATACCCTGCTGTTTTTGCGTGTGATACTTCCCGCGCACCCCTGGAATACACGTGCCCTGATGGAATCGCGTGTGAAACTTCCCGCGAACCACTGAAATACACGTTCCCCGCTTGGCGTTTGCTGTTTGGCAGCCCTGTGAACTGGTCCAGGGTTAGCGCAGCCCTTTGCGATGATTTGGGAATTTTGAAGGGTTTTCCTTGCGCGAGGGCGTTCTTGGGGGCGTAACTGGCGCTGCTGCAGGGTCGCTGCGCCACGGCTGGTTTCGGAGGCTAAAATCCATGAATACGCTGTGCGATGAAAAGGATTTTTTCGCACGCGGCTGGCGCAGTGTATCGCACGGGGACACTGTGCACCAGCCGCGTGCGTCACTTTTGTGCGAATTTCTATGAATTACCCTGTCAGTGTAGACCCTCTTCAGTGGATCCCATAGAGCATGTTATTTGAGGCACGTTCGTTCTCAGGAAGGGGCACCCACACTTTTGTAAAAACGGTCTTGAAAATATCTACAATTAGATTTATTGATTTCCAATGCAGCTTCATCATGGTTTTCATTCAGTTACAATCACATTATAATTTCGAAAATTCAGATTCGGAGTCTCCACTGTCTATGTGGTGACCCAACAGGGGCTTAATTCGGCGCTGTGATTACACAGCAAAGGCGGCCTGCTCTGCTGTGCCACAGTGCAATGCGCCAGTGTTGTATTGTTTTCTTTGCAGCGATACTGTGGGGATGATGTGCTTGTGTGTCCCCACCTGAAACCCTGGGCGCCAGATCGTTGTGCCTTGCAGATCTGACCACAAGGCCCATAGGTCCCCATGTGGGAAACGTGGGTGCGCCAAAAAGTCACTGTGGAGACCCCATCGGATTTAGGGTATGTACCGTGCACCCTTTTATTGAATGCCATGTGCATTGTGCATTGGTTTCTGACACATAGGCATGTTTCCCTCTTTGCATACACATGTCCACACGAAAAGAAAAAATAGGAAAATATGCACACATGTGCATTCACAAGGGCAGAACAAAAATCGGCAGGCACCCTATTAGGCACCCTATTAGAGTCAACTTGCATAGCAGCATCCCAATCGGTCACTATGCTCAAGAAATAGGTGAAGACATTACTGTTTGATCTTGCTGAATAGAATTTTAATTTTGGTATCTCTGTTTCCTTTGCTGTTTATTCCCATCTCTTCGAGCGCTTTGAGGCCTACCGGCGTGCAGCGCCTTATAAAAAATAAATAAATAAGCACGCGTATTCTTTAAGTGCTTAGTCTACGCATGTTTCATGCCAGCAGACCCATCTTCAGGACTGTCTAAATGTGTTGGTTCTCATCCCCACCATGGCGGCACTTGAAGAATGGATAGTTTCTCCCAGGAGTTAGATCAGCCTGACTTTTAAGCATTCACTTCCGTCACCAAAATACTGTTTCACAAGCACAGAGGTTTTCTTTTCTCTCCTGATTTAGTTTTATATTCAAAAGGGGCGCCTGAATGTACACTGTGTAGATGGGAATACTCACATGCTCTTCTGCTGACCAGTCAGCATTAGTGCAAAGCAGGGCATGCAGGAGGGTTTGGCGAAGTGTGGGAGGACATGGCCACCCATATCTGAGTTTATCAGGTAAGCACTAATGCAAAGCTCTCAGAAATGCAAGTGTAGGTCCTGCCTTTCACTGAAAACTGCTTGCAACAGGGGCACATTGCAGCAGTCTTGGACTAGCCTATAGTGCACTGCCCAAACCCAACACGCAAACTACTAGTGTGGGCCCCTTTTTTTTGGTCAAAATGGGTCACTTTTTTTTAGCCATTGTGGGCCAGTTTGATTAGTCATGTCACCATGCAGCTAGTAGTTTTGACCGTTGTCACTGAATACTTATTCTTTAAATTGCACAATTTGCATCAAATGTTGTCAAATAACTCCCCATTGGGTGATATTCAAACAGTCTGTCACAAAAGGAATGAATTACCATTTTCACCAATGGGCCACTTTCTCATTGGTGCCCGCGCCAATGTTATGCCCCAGTCCGACCCTACAGTGACTTTAAATAGCTGTTGCACTAGGCACTGCAGTCTCAGCTATATTTGCCTTCAACTGCTATATAAAGTTATTTGTTTCTTCTTTAGCTCATGGGTGAAACACGTGCCTCTGATTTGGGGTGACCTTTCATATTTCTAAGGTCAATACATTCAGTCCAATGAAATTGGATAATATCAGCAGTGATTAGAAGCAACATCATTAAGCAGTATATATAAAAAACTCACATCATTAAAAGAAGGCCCCATGCCAACAGCTATACACGGCTAAATGTTGACTGAGCATGCCAAGACTTGGCTGTTCTTGGGGGCAACGCCAAGCATCATTGCTTTGCCTGCCTGGTCCGGACAAACTGCATACATTGCCATTCAGAATAATGTGACCTGTGCATTTTGTTTAGAAACATAAATCATACTTTGTGCCTCATCACGAGTTTGGTGGTAACCCTTAAATGTGGCGGTAACGCTATTACCGCTGCATTTAAGGGTCCGCCAAATCACGGCCTTTGCAGATTTTTCCCCAGTGCTGAGCTGGGGGTAACTCAGCCGCAATTATGCTGATTTTCAGCGCTATTACCGATGGCGAGAAAGCCGCTGGCGGTAATAGCGTGAAAATTCCCCATTAGATCCAATGGGGAATGGGGATTTCCCGAATGGGCAAAATGGGGAATGGGAACTTACTGTTCGGCCAAACCTGTGATCCGGCGCTAATAGCGACAGTGGGTTTGGCGGTAGGGCTAATAGCCCCGGAGGTAATACTGCCGGGGTTAGCGCCCAACTCATGATGAGTCCCTTTGTGTCTGATTACATGTGCAAAATGCATTGAGTTTGTTGGATCTCACACTCCATGATTGTTTCTGAATGTGCTAGAGATTTTTTTAAAAAAAGCCACGTTATATATCACAGTTAAATGTATTAATGAGTTCCAAATTGTGCTAACCATCTAGCCTCATAGCGTGGCCACTTTAAAACTTTCAGTTCATTTTCTCTCTTCATTAGGCATCTGAATAAGTCTTGCTTGCACTAATGCTATGTTCATTAGTGCCTGCTTAAGGCGGAAGACACAGGAAGGGTGAGTGGACGGGTGCAGGGTTTGAGAAGTTCTTACCTCTCAGGTGCCATTTTGAATCCTATGTGCCAGCACCTGAATGTTGTTTCTTTGTCGTTCATGTCAGCGCATGAAGATAATGTGAGGTGATGCCCTCACGCTGGTTCCCTGCGGGGCTGTTGTCAGTCATCCTCAATAAACAATGCTGTGAATGGCACTAATTGGCACCTGCAATGAAACGACCTGTCTCAGTCCAGCTCCCTCTGGACAGGTGTTCCCATGAGAAACTCACCCCTTTAGAAGGTGGTCCCCTTGCCAAGCATAAACAGACTGAGGAGAATGACAACGTCCCTTTTGAAGGTATCTGAGCCAGGAAGCTGCCAAGGTCTCTTCCGGATCTGAACATTAATCATTAATGCATGATTGAATGTTTGCTTTCCTCATAGTCTGATAGACATTCACTAAGCATTGAAGCAATCATTTGTAAGCATAGAAGTAAGGATTTTTCTCAAAAACCTTCAAAGGAAAATAAAGGGTTAACCTCTACATTTGTGAAGCCAGACATATTGAGTTTGCTGATACTTATTGTAGATTGCCTGTGAAGAAAATGTCCAGTGCTTCCCCTTCCGGTCTGCCATATTGTTGCAATCATTTTATTTGTGTTTACATTTCTCTAACACCTAAGTGCATGTGCCAAAATTCAGCGAGGTCTAATTTGCATACCCATGAATCCCTATTGCATGGCTTAGACTCTGGTGCTTTCTTCCTGTAAATCTGTGATATTTTAACATTGGGTGAATTACATAGGGTGGGGAGAGGCGAGTGGACGGACAGTGTGCTGGGACCAACCATGGGCACACTCACTTTCACATGTTTCAAAAGTAGCGATATTTATATCAGTTATATAGTAATGTGGGAGTGTCTGTTCTCAACACCTTGCAACTACAAGGACTGGAATTCCCTGCACTGATGGGGGATGAAATAATCATCAACACCTGGGACTTTCTTCCTGAAGAGAACAGGAGGCTCGAAAGTGCTTGAAGGAGAACACCACTTGAGTTGCCAGGCATACAGAGAACTGGAGTGCACCCTTCATCTTGTGTGGTCCATTTACATCAATTCACGCTACTTTAGAAGGGCCTGTTCAGTACCAAATTCAGACAATACATATCCTAACCTGCTTAAACAAAAGTGAAGCATGTTAAAAGGGTCTTGGTGGAGGGCTGGACCGTCCAAGGAGTTGCTCAAAGGTAATTTTTCCCCGAAATTTCTATTTTATTTTTTTAAATAAACAAATAGGCATTTTGTGGTATCCTTATTTCATATTTAGAAATATAATGAAAACAATACCTCATGCAGAATGCAGAACAGTATATGAGGCCCATGGGCAACAGGAAAAAAAAACCTATTGCCATGTCCCCTCAAGCATAGAATTTACCACAGGCAAGTAGCAATATGCAAGTACAAAATCTACCTTTGTCAATTTGTAGAAAGGTAGCAGATCTGGCTGGGGGGAGGGGTGCAGCGCATGAGAGAGAAGAGGAGGGAATCCCCACAGAGGAAGAAAGTCTCGTACACAGTGTCACGTATCATGTTTAATTATAGAACATATGGCTTCAGAATACATTTTTGCCCAAGATTGCAAGAAGGCTCTGCATTAACGCAGTCACTTTCCAGTGCTGATTGTGTCAATGCATCATCAGAATTCTCGTTGTACTCTTTGACCAGGAGCACATGACATCACTGTAATGAATCCCTCCAATCACAGAAATGAGTGCTGTGCTGATTGATTTTTTCCCTATGACTGGCACATAAGAGCTCAGAATACACTATCACAAGGCTGTTCTGCTTTGAATCCGTTCACCTCTGTGCTGATATCTGTTCCTTCTCTCAATATTAAAAATAACTTACAATATACTATTTCATTGTGATCAAAAGTGTGTAATGTAACCGATCCTGTAAAAGATCCATCCACCTTTCAGTGTCAATTGCGTGTCTTTCCTTCCCACTCAACACGAGGGCTCTCAATATAATCTTTGCAAAATATTGCTAGGATACACTGCACTCTAGTTTTCTATCTCTCAGTATAGGTTTGTACATTCTCCCCTCATGAGTTTGTGGTGGTTGCCCAGGATCACAAGACCACACTGCAATGACACCTTAAATCTCCAAGAGATGATTGCTTCTTTTTCATCTCCATGAATACAAGATCTTTGAAAACAAGATCATTCCCACCTTCTCTCCTCTGCTAATTTCACAGTTGCTGTGATTGGTGCCCTGGGCCATTATGCATCCTCAGAGCCCCTGACTTCCCACACTCAATCACCCAGCTTCTACTCAGCACCCGCTTTAGAGGCTCACACACCCAACATGGCTCCAGGCTGTGTAGCACTTACCACACCATGTACTTCATCTGTTGCTCACTCACGAGAACGGACACTCCAGCACCTTCCCCCTCTGACCTCTTCCTTGCTGCACTTGCATGTTCTGAATACTCACAAGGCATAGTAGGTTTGTACTTTTTTCCTTTCCCCTCCTCTGCTGTGTATTCAATATGTATCACTCCCTTGTTCCCTCCCTTTTCCCTGTGGGTGCTTTAAAACTATATGCATTTGCTGTATAAGCACCTAACAAGCAAACAATGAATAAATAAAATACATCTCTCAATGTATGTTTTGCCCACAATCGCAAAGACAATTTCCTACAGTCAAGAACAACCCACCCCCTCCAATACCACCTCATTGTAATGCTTCGTCTTACTTTACTTTTAAAATGCAAATCCAAATAGCACGTTTTGTTGTAAAAATAATTTGTGAACTCTAGGGAGTACTGTTTATATATCTAATTTGACAATTACTACAATTGATTGTGTTATCTTTGGGAAGTTATCTGAATCAAGGCTGTGCTACATAGAAGTTTAACGTAACTAATTTAATGTTCCTTATTACCCTTGTGCTATGCAGCTTCATGACTATGATATTAAAAGTAAATTATAATTTGCTTGAATGACCTGTATGCAGGGAAGTGGGTAGAGTCTCTTAAAGTAATTTTCATGCATTGAGCCTCATTATATTATTTTTTAGGCTGATGTAACACCAGCATTAATTACCTCTACCACAGACAGTAAGTAATCTGAGTGTCTCTACTTGATTAAATGAATGAGGTCTACATTGCCGTTGAAGATGCAGTTTTACTGCCAGTGCTATTGCAGTAAATGTGCATCCATTATTTAAAAAATGCTCATAGTCATTCCCAACCTCATTTTGAGGCTGCAGGAGGCTTATGTGCAGTTGTAGACCATCCGGCTGCTATGAAATGTTTCATAAAGTAGAGAAGGGCCATTACTGACCTTTGTTTTCCTTCCATTGTAAAAAGGGTGATAAGGTGAGCATCAGGGATGCCCTCTTTGCACGTCCTTCGGGGTGCCCCAATGTTGCCTCTAATCGTGTTTCTCTGTGTGCGGCAAAGGGATGTTTGAGTGCACCCTCCACAGCTGTGTGTGCAAGCAAGACTATGGCGAGACACCATGCAAGAGATTGCAAAGCTTGAGCTATCATTTTGGGGGGATGTTTAGGGAGAGAGAGATCTTCATCCAAGATTGACTTCAAAGCTGCCAGAACAAGACAGCTAAGCACTTATTCTACTTCTTCTAATGGGTACGAAGCTGTAGAATTAGAGAACTCGTTTTGGCCGAAAGGCCTGGCCATGACGATTGTTAATGGATACACAACAACACTGCGCTTTGCTTAAATGTGTGGGTAGTAAACTGGTCTTGTGATGTCGGATAGGTTCGTCTTGCTGCAGAAGTTGACATGTGGAGCAGGAGCATTCTAAAATAATTAAGTGTCAAATGAACACATTAGTTTAACGCATTGTGTATGAAAATCCCGAAGACTAAAAGGGAGCATGGTCAAAATCTTGAATTGAAAAAAGTGAAAACTCTAGAGATAGAATGTCTACATATGTTAAAGAATAAATATAGTAACATTAAAATGGACAAATGAAAGTTCAAAAAAGAAAATAAAATAATTATTTTTTGAAACAGCAACAACTGCCCTACTTACCGCTGCTCATTCTAAACTCGTTTTTTAATCAAGCTTTTTAATAAATGGCTTGGGATTCAACACCCATACCATTTTCCCTCCCCTTATTCCTGGCCAAAAATGTCAAGGATGGCACTCTGTCAAGAGTGGCACATGGCCCCCAGGTAGGGTCCGGGTGGCTGTGCTGATGTAAGGTGACAGATAAGTACACACATAGCAGGAAACTCAAAAATAAAGAAAAGTAGGCAACTGTAGTTGTGAACAGAAAGGGGCAGGAAATACAAAGATACAAACAAACTGGATTCCCTCTTGGGGTGTATGCAGAAATGGAAAAGAGTGTTCCACAGACCTTTGGAAACTCCACCCGTCTGCACAGATTACTATTACAGGGGCCCACTCTGTCTGCTCATGGCTGGGAACAACAGCTGTGGGTGTCTGTAACACTGAAAATACGACAAGGGAAGGGTCAGAGGTTGCCTGCTGGAAACCAACAGTCAAGGTCTGTACAAAGGATCAACTTAAGACACAAGAGAGACAAGAACAGAAATAAACAGGGAAAAGGAAGTCTAAGAGAAATCTAGCAGAAGGGAATGAAGGAAAAAACAGTACAATAGAAATGGGTAAACTAAAGGGGAGGACAGAGGACTCAAGGAAGAGAAGGACAGGGATCAAGGACAAGGGGTTGCAAACAAGGAAGATAGCAAGGGAGCAGCAGCCAGGAAATAGGGGGGCTGCAAACAAGGAAGCAGGACTGCAGTAACGGATGGCACAAGGTGCAGAAAAACTGTGGTGGATTGCAGAGGATTGTAGTAGGCTGCAAGGCAGAGAGTCCAGAGGAGCAAGACTGAGAGCTGTAGTAGGCGGCAGACAGAGAGCCCAGAGGAGTAGGGCAGCATGGAGCGAACCCAAAGGAACAGGGCGTCGAGGCAGGGAGACCAGAGGGTCAGGGCTGAAAGCAAACGAGAGTAGCAGGCTGCAAGGCAGGGAGCGCAGAGGACCCAGGCTGTAGGCAGCAAAGGATTGCAGGCTGCAAGGCTGGGAGCCCAGAGGAGCAGGGCAGCGAGGCAGGGAGCCGGAAGGCTAGGGCTGAAGGCAGCGGAGTGTAACAGCTGCAAGACAGGGAGCCCAGAGGACCAGGGCTGTAGGCAGCGGAGGAAGCAGGGCAGCGAGGCAGGGAGCCCAGAGGAGCAGGGCAGCGAGGCAGGGAGCCCAGAGGAGCAGGGCAGTGAGGCAGGGAGCCAAGAGGAGCAGGGCAGCGAGGCAGGGAGCCCAGAGGAGCAGGGCAGCGAGGCAGGGAGCCCAGAGGACCAGAGCAGCGAGGCAGGGAGCCCGGAAGGCTAGGGCTGAAGGCAGCGGAGTGTAACAGGCTGCAAAACAGGGAGCCCAGAGGACCAGGGATGTAGGCAGCAGAGGATGCAGGCTGCAAGGCAGGGAGCCCAGAGGAGCAGGGCTGTGAGGCAGGGAGCCCAGAAGGCTAGGTAGTAGGCAGCAGAGTGCAGCAGGCTGCAAGGCAGGCAGCCCTGAAAGATCACTGGATCAAAGCAGGAAAATGCAGCAACAGGAACAGCATACAAATTCGAGTCAAGGCAAAAAAAAAAGGGACTGGGCGACACTTGATGCAAGAGACTGAGCACCTGCAGGCAGCTGCTTAAATACAGCCCTGCCCTGTACTGAGGCAGGCTAATTGGCAGCACCTGGAGCAGCACACCTGAAGATAATCTGCCTCCTTCCTCTCTGGTTCTGAGATGGTGGAAGCAGCACTGATCGCTAGAGCTTCTGGGGATTGTGGTTCCAATACTGATGAATGGGAATGGGCAGGAATTGATAGCTGTAGCAAGCTGCATTATGGTACATATAGTTAGCTGAATAAAATAGGAAAGTACCAATGTCGTACAAATGGAAATTAAGGACCAAAATATGAATAGGGGTTGTTTAAAGAGTATTATGAAGATAAACGAGTACTATATCGTCCATGATGGTTGCCAATATGTGTGCCAGTGGCACAGGCGTGACAAAGAATGCTGCTCCTGGCTGCAGTACTCTTTCCCTTAAGGCACCCTATTGCTGTTCATTTTAAAAATCAACTTTCTTACTGTATTTTTTCAATATTAATTTTACATTTCTTAGACTTTCCGTTCAACATTTTGAGCTTTCATGTTTTTCTAGGATGCTACCCCTTTCTCTGTCTGTATGTCAATGACTGAGAAAGCCATTTAAAAAAAAAAGTTACTTATAAGGCGGTCATAACATAGAGCACACTGCAATTCTAATCAACGCATTACATGTACAAGTTACATTCTTGTATAGAGGGCTTCGGATTCATTTACAAAACAAGACAGTCCTTAAGAGTCATTTGGGGGCACAAGCTCAAATCTGTCAAGAAACAATCTGAATGGTGACCAAATGTCTTTAGGTCGGCTTGTGGGGATAAAGCCCTCTTCACATTCATTTACATATTTCATGTCCTTAATCCAGCAGGTCAGAGTAGGTGCAGTTTTACAGTTCCAGCATTTGAGCATGCTTCATTTTGCCACAGCGCAGGCCACATTGAACAACAACTTGTGCATTTTTTATGGGGCCCTTCCCGATGTCTCCAAGTAGGTATTTAATAGTTTCAATGGGTTACGCTATTGTGGGACAGACATGGGGGGTTGCTTACTAGAGCATGACCAGCGACATGCTGGAGTGTCATCTGACACTCCCTTGCAGTGATTGACACCACTGCAGGAGGGTGCTGCACTAGCTCTTTCTGTTGCACGTAAAGTGCTCTCTATTAACACATATGTGTGCTACATCCTACAGTGCTTCTGCATCTAGGACATGCCCATGAAACACATACTTGTGTTACCTTAAGGAACTCTCTTCTAGCAGAAGTTGCATGTTACATCGCACTCTCCCTTAGAGAGGCACACCCTACAGCAAACTAAAGGGGCCCCAAAACCCATGACCATATTTCTGGTGATGTCATGATAAGGATGCCTTCTGATCTGACTTCACACTATTGAGGAAAGACTGAACCTCTGCGGCTACCTCTCCCTGCCCCGGCTGCAGTACCACCTCCTTCCGCCAACTCAAAGGTACCCCATATTCTGCAGGTACTCCTCGAGTGGCACTGCACCTGTCACAACCTCCTCCAGATAGGTGGCAACATCCTCCTTGTAATGCTGTGCCTACCCCGCCTCATCGACTGTCTTTGGCTACTCTTGAACCATCTCCCCGTTCTCGACGACTCTCTCCCTAATGTGCCTAGTGTGCATAAGTTGTCAATGTGACAAAGACAAACTGATTCTCTCAAGACTTATGTGATGAAAAAGGGTTCTAGAAACACACAAACGGAAAGGGTAGGTGAATCAACATAGCACAGGAAGACCTTTCGGGTTCAAGCACAGGAAAAAAAAGATATTAGGAAAGGTATTTTTGTTGGAGTTACACAAAGAAAAATGGCTGTACAAAAGCACATTTTGTATACCTTTCTTAAGTGTAGTTTTCTGCATAAGTAGCAATGTGAACAGTGTCAGGTAGGTCACAAAATTGTTTTTTTTGTTACTACAAACAAACTTGTGAAACACATGTTAACAGAGAAGATTTGCAGTGGGCAGAACAATTGTATTCTTTTTCCTGTTTACACCGTATTGGACCTGTTACCCAGACCACTGTTTAGTTACCTACGTGCCCACAACCTTAATACCCCTTTGGCTTCTCGTGAAAACAGGTTGTTTTAATCTCTTCTTCAAACATCTTTTTCTAAGAAAGAACCCCAGATCTCTTGAAACTTGTCCTCTTTGTGATTTAGTATGCAGCACATCCATTCTAAAGACCAATGTATTTAAGGGGAGTAAGAGTAAAAAGGGAAGGTTAATGAGGGAGTCTAAAGAACACAACAAACAACCTGATAAAAGGCGATAATACATGGATAAAAAAAACATCAAAAACACCAACAAGAACTTACAAAGTCCTCCAAACACCTCCCAAATCTGCTAGACTTAACAAAGGTACTCAGAAACTCTTTCCAAAGTGCACATTTATGAGCCTGTCCTGTCCACTACTAACTGGACAGACAAACAAACCCACCAAGAAAGTAAACTGTGCCTTTTAAGGGCCTTCAAACATCTTTTAAAATGGCTCAGGGCCTCTGGTTGTCTGGTCAAAATCTCCGGCTTTGCAACTGGATGCATGCCTCCTATTCCATTTTGGGATTTGATGCGGTCTTTGACCTTTTGGAATTCCCCCTTTAATCCCACAGGGAGGTCCTAGTCTACTTGGAGAATCCTGATGATTCCAAAAGGGCACATTTTGGGAAGTTTGGGAACCCCAAAGAGCCATTGATGACTTTGCAGACAATACAGTGATTTCAGCATATTGATCCCTGATTTTTGACAGGATTTCTATCAGTGTATTCGATTGACAATTTTGAGAGCCTTCGTTTTACAAATTGAGTAATCTTCAGAAAGTAAATATGGTTTCCCCATTTAAATAACTGCCTTTTCATTTTTGACGAGTTGCTTAAGAAGCAATGGTGCTGATATAATCAGCAGAGGTGTATACATTGTAAGCAAACAACCAAGAGTTTTATACAGTACTACTGTTCTTTTCCCAAGTGGGGTCTTTGTCATTACCCTGGAGCCAAAAACGGATAGAGCTATGGGAGAAGGCAAGAAGACAACTTTTGATGTCCTGGTAGCCAAACGCGCTTTGTTTGGAACGCTGTTGCAAAACTTTTGTTTTCAGAACTCGGGAGCATCAGCAACATGATACAAAATATAGCGTAATTTAGTTCGGTGTACAATTTTGTTGGCACCTGCCGTATTTGCAAAAGTGTGTCAAATTTCTTTTTTCTTCTGATCATCTATGGTGCAATCGTGTAGATTTACTTTTATCCAAAATGTTCTTTGCCAGTTAGTCTTGCATGTGCTTCGGAGGGGCATAAATATTTGTACCAAAAATGCAGAAGTGACAGAGTATAGTGAGGAAACCAGAAATACCCAATGGTGGTTTGGGGGTTTTCTCCAGTGACATTTTTTAAAATAATAGGTTAAAAATGTGTATTTTGTACCATACATTCTATGAAAAATTGGTTCAAAAGCCACGCATTTTACTTTTGGTTTTGTAGGGTAACACATTAACAGGCCTATTCATGGAATTAATGTGCGCCGAAAATTCCGGCGCAGAGGTGCCAAAACGTGCGATTCGCAGTAAAAGTACGAAAATCGCAGTGCAACTGCGAAAATCTCAGGGAAACCAGCGCACATAGATTCATGGAAGTCCGTGCGCGAGAAAAATATTGGATGTGAACTGAAAAAGTGCGTGGCGCACACCGGCGCACAGGCCATCCAACGGCGTGCACCACGGCCGCTGCGAAATCGCACATAGCGCGGCACACATTACAAAAGTAGGTGGAACAAGGGGCGTAACACTCGGAGTGGGGAACAACGCGTGAAAATATGGGTGTCATGGGGGAAGTACAGGAGGCAAGTGCGCGGAACGGCCACACGCTCGGCTACAACTCGTATTCATGGAATCGAATAGGGCAAACCAGCGCACGGTCAAAGACGCGCACAGGGCCAAACAAGTACGCCACAAGAAAGCAGGCAGTAGCGTCCCTGCGCCTGAAATAAATGTGCGCCAAAATGTGCGCTAACAAAAAGCACCCATATACAGCTATGATGAATGATCCATACTGTGGCCCTCTAGGACAAATGAGGTGCAAAGGGGTACCGACAAACACGGACACCCGCTGTGTGAAAAATAGCGTGTGCTTGTATTACGGGGTTCGTGGGAAGTTCCACACGCGATTGGCCTGGGCACGTGTATTCCGGGGTGCGCCAGAAGTTCCACACGCAAATTTGCAGGGTACGTGTATTTCGGTGTGCGCGTGAAGTTCCACACGCAATTTCAGCAGGGTACGTGTACTCCGGGTGTGCGGGAAATTCCACACGCGAATCCAGCAGGGTACGTGTATTTCGGGGGTGCCGGAGAGTCCCACATGTGAATTGGCCGTGTGGGTCCTCCCAGCTGTTCCCTCTACAACCTCTACAGCCTCCACGGCCCCTGCAGGCGGCTCACACCACAGGGGACTACCCTGCACCCCTGCACATGTCCCGCAGGCAGCCCATCCGCTATGGCCATGCCCCCCAGCAAACCCACATGTCACCTTGCACTACTGCCCACCAACGCATGTCTCCCAGCACCCCCACCCCCCAGCAGTGCAGGGCACCCTCCACCAGGCCCCCACTCTTGTCCAACTCATGTCCCCCTGCACCCGCACCCCCCAGCACTGTAGGGCATCCTCCACCAGGCCCCCACTCCTGTCTCCCTGCACCCCCACCCCCAGCACTGTGGGACACCCTCCACCAGGCCCCACTTCATGTCCCCCACCCCCCAGCAGTGCGATTTGCCTGGGTACGTGTATTCCAGGGGTGCGCAGGTAGTCTTACATGCGATTTCATCAGGGTACGTGTATTATGGGTCCGCGTGAACTTCCACACGCGATATCAGCAGGGTACGTGTATTACGGGGTTCACGGGAAGTTCCACACGCGATTGCCCTGGGTACGTGTATGTCGGGGTTGCTTGGGAAGTTCCACACGCGATTGCCCTGGGTACGTGTATTTCAGGGTGCACGGGAAGTTCCACACGCGATTGCCTTGGGTACGTGTATTACGGGGTGCGCGGGAAGTTTCACACGCAAATTTGCAGGGTACGTGTATTTTGGTGTGCGTGTGAAGTTCCACATGCAATTTCAGCAGGGTACGTGTACCCCGGGTGTGCAGGAAATTCCACACGTGAATCCAGCAGTCTACGTGTATTTCGGGAGTCCCACGCGTGAATTGGCCGTGTGGGTCCTCCCAGCTGTTCCCTCTACACCCTCCATGGCCCCTGCAGGCGGCACACACCACAGGGGACTACCCTGCACCCCTGCACATGTCCTGCAGGCAGCCCATCCACCAGGGCCATGCCCCCCAGCCAACCCACATGTCACCTTGCACTACTGCCCACCAACACATGTCTCCCAGCACCCCCACCCCCCAGCAGTGCAGGGCACCCTCCACCAGGCCCCCACTCTTGTCCCCCTGCACCTCCACCCACCAGCAGTCAGGGGCACCCTCCACCAGGCCCCCACTCATGTCCAACTCATGTCGCCCTGCACCCCCATGCCCCAGCACTGTAGGGCACCCTCCACCAGGCCCCCACTCCTGTCTCCCTGCGCCCCAACCCCCAGCACTGTGGGGCACCCTCCACCAGGCCCCCACTCATGTCCCCCGCCCACCCACCCCCCAGCAGTGCGATTTGCCTGGGTACGTGTATTCCAGGGGTGCGCAGGTAGTCTTACACGCGATTTCATCAGGGTACGTGTATTATGGGTCCGCATGAACTTCCACACGCGATTGCCCTGGGTACGTGTATTTCAGGGTGCAGGGGAAGTTCCACACGGGATTGCCCTGGGTACGTGTATTACGGGGTGCGCGGGAAGTTTCACACGCGAATTTGCAGGGTACGTGTATTTCGGTGTGTGTGTGAAGTTCCACATGCAATTTCAGCAGTTTACGTGTACCCCGGGTGCGCAGGAAATTCCACACGCGAATCCAGCAGTCTACGTGTATTTCGGGAGTCCCACAAGTGAATTGGCCATGTGGGTCCTCCCAGCTGTTCCCTCTACACCCTCCATGGCCCCTGCAGGCGGCACACACCACAGGGGACTACCCTGCACCCCTGCACATGTCCCGCAGGCAGCCCATCCACCATGGCCATGCCCCCCAGCCAACCCACATGTCACCTTGCACCACTGCCCACCAACGCAAGTCTCCCAGCACCCCCACCCCCCAGCATCCAGGGGCACCCTCCACCAGGCCCCCACTCATGTCCCCATGCACCCCCACCCCCCTGCATCCAGGGGCACCCTCCACCAGGCCCCCACTCCTGTCTCCCAGCACCCACACCCCCCAGAACTGTAGGGCACCCTCCACCAGGCCCCCACTCCTGTCCCCCTGCACCCCCACCCCCCTGCATCCAGGGGCACCCTCCACCATGCCCCCACTCCTGTCTCCCTGCACCCCCACCCTCCAGCAGTGCAGGGCACCCTCCACCAGGCCCCCACTCCTGTCCCCCTGCACCCCCATCCCCCAGCACTGTAGGGCACCCTCCACCAGGCCCCCACTCCTGTCTCCCTGCACCCCCACCACCCAGCAGTGCAGGGCACCCTCCACCAGGCAACCACTCCTGTCCAACTCATGTCCCCCTGCACCCCCACCCACCAGCAGTCAGGGGCACCCTCCACCAGGCCCCCACTCATGTCCAACTCATGTCCCCTTGCGCCCCCACCCCCCTGCATCCATGGGCACCCTCCACCAGGCCCCACTCATGTCCCCCTGCACCCCCACCCCCTGCATCCAGGGGCACCCTCCACCAGGCCCCACTCATGTCCAACTCATGTGCCCCTGCACCTCCACCCCCCTGAATCCAGGGGCCCCCTCCACCAGGCCCCCACTCATGTCCCCCTGCACCCCCGCCCCCCTGCATCCAGAGGCACCCTCCACCAGGCCGCCACTCATGTCCCCCTGCACCCCCACCCACCAGCAGTCAGGGGCACCCTCCACCAGGCCCCCACTCATGTCCAACTCATGTCCCCCTGCACCCCCACCCCCCTGTATCCAGGGGCACCCTCTACCAGGCCCCACTTATGTCCAACTCATGTTCCCCTGCACCCCCACCCCCCTGCATCCAGGGGCACCCTCCACCAGGCCCCCACTCATGTCCCCCTGCACCCCCACCCCCCTGCATCCAGGGGCACCCTCCACCAGGCCCCCACTCATGTCCAACTCATGTCCCCCTGCACCCCCACCCACCAGCAGTCAGGGGCACCCTCCACCAGGCCCCCACGCATGTCCAACTCATGTCCCCCTGCACCCCCACCCCCCTGCATCCATGGGCACCCTCCACCAGGCCCCACTCATGTCCCCCTGCACCCCCACCCACCAGCAGTCAGGGGCACCCTCCACCAGGCCCCCACTCATGTCCAACTCATGTCCCCCTGCACCCCCACCCCCCTGTATCCATGGGCACCCTCCACCAGGCCCCCACTCATGTCCCCCTGCACCCCCACCCCCCTGCATCCAGGGGCACCCTCCACCAGGCCCCCACTCATGTCCCTCTGCACCCCCACCCACCAGCAGTCAGGGGCACCTTCCACCAGGCCCCCACTCATGTCCAACTCATGTCCCCCTGCACTCCCACCCCCCAAACTGTAGGGCACCCTCCACCAGGCCCCCACTCATGCCCAACTCATGTCTCCCACCCCCTCCACCCCCCAGCAGTGGGATTTGCCAGGGTACGTGTATTCCAGGGGTGCACGGGTAGTCTTACACGCAATTTCATCAGGGTACGTGTATTATGGGTCCGCGTGAACTTCCACACGCGATATCAGCAGGGTACGTGTATTGCGGGGTTCGCGGGAAGTTCCCCACGCGATTGCCCTGGGTACGTGTATTTCGGGGTGCGCGGGAAGTTCCACACGCAAATTTGCAGGGTACGTATATTTCAGGGGTGGGCGGGAATATTTACTCGCGACTGGGCGTGAGAGAGCGTGTTACGTGTATTCCTGGGGTGGGCGGGAAGATTTACACGGTCGCCTACAACGTGGAAAAAAAAAAGGTCCTATCCGGGAACAAGTACGCCAGCATGAAGCAGGCGCACGTCCTGCGCAGCAAAAAAGAGTGCGCAAACAACAAACAAGCTCAGACGCCAGGATGAATATACCGTTCCGAGCAGCAGTGGCCCTGGGATACCGCAGGAGGAGGAGAAGGATAGTCAGGGCCAGAATCTCTCACACCCAGAACCAGCCTATTTGGTATTCCTGATGATCAGGTGTATGGGAGGTACAAGTTTCCACCGCACATAATACTCGACCTTGTCAGTGAGTGGGAGGATGACCTCACATCACCCATCCTGTGCTCCCAAGCACTCAGCCCCCTGGAGAAGGTCCTCAATGTACTGCACTTCTTGGCTACCGGATCATTTCAGCAGACAAGTGCCATATTGGGGGGGTTTCACAGGCCACGCAGTCACAGTGCCGACACCAGGTGTTGGCCATCATCACTGCACGCCCATCAGTCTGCAGGCACATATACCTGCCCAGAACACCTGCAGAAAGGCAGGCTGTCAGCCAGGATTTCTACAGGGTGGCACAATTCCCCAAAGTGCTAGGTGCCATTGATTGCACCCATGTGGCTCTACGTCCCCCCAGGGCATCTGAGCACATGTATAGAAACCGCAAGCACTGGCATTCCATCAACGTCCAGGTAGTATGTGATTCCAAGGGAATCATCACCTCAGTATATGCCAACTATCCAGGGTCCACCCATGACAGCTTCATTTACAGGATGTCAACCCTAAACTGGGACATGGAAGCTGGGCGGCATGGCGATGCATGGCTGCTTGGTGAGTCAAAATGCCACAGCACACGCATGCATGACAGATACAGAGTAATGTCAATACCCCACTAATGATCCCCATCACCACCTCCCCAGGGGACAGTGCCTACCCTCTGAGCACCCACATGATGACGCCAATTCGGAACCCCATCACGCCTCCAGAGGTAAGATACAACACAGCCCATATTGCAACACGGGGCATAGTGGAGCGCACATTCGGAGTGCTCAAGTCACGCTTTCGCTCCCTTGACCATTCTGGCGGGCAGCTGTTATACGCTCCCCCAGTAGTGTGCAGGATCATAGTGGCAGCATGGGTTCCTGCACAATGTTGAAACACACAGGGGCCTGGCTGTGGACATGGTGGTTCCCCCACATCCCCAAGCACATGCACGCCCGCTGCGCATGGGAGGGGAAAGGGCACGGGGTGAGGCAGCCTGTACGCAGCTGGTGACTAATTACTTCACATAGAAATCACACCCCTGTGGAGTGCACACAGCCCTGGCACATACCATCTGACAATCAATGATGACCCAATCTGACAATTATGATGAATTAAGGGACAGTCAACTGTCAGAACCATAGCAGCCTGAGATTGTTCATCTGGAAGTGTCACAATGTGTGCATCCCTACCTACACAAACACCACCAATGCAGTGTCATCAAAAGACACACTTCCATGCAGCCACAATACAGCGTATGCTCATGGGAGCCACACAAGGCAACACACCGTCCAAAAAATCAAAAATCAAAAATCAAAAAACAAAAATCAAAAATCAAAAATCAAAAATCAAAAATCAAAAATGGCCATGAATGGGCCCGGAGGGGTGGGGGAGGCCATCCAGGAGCTCAGAGGACAGGGTGCACACCAAAACCCACCTATGTGGATCTTGCGAGAAAAAAAAAACACCTCCATGGGCTCATGGCCTGCACGGCTACGCTAATGTGAGAGATTCTGAATCGCTGTGCTCGCTCTCATCACCCTGTGCTGCTGCCGCCACAGGAGGTGGTGGTGCTATGGGAGGCAGCCCACGCAAAGCCCTAGTCTGGTCCTCCATGGCTGCAAGCATGCAGGTGTGGAAGGTCTGGTTCTGGAGGATAATTGTGCGGAGGTCCCCATGCAACAACTCATGGGATGCCCGGACCTCCTCCCTAGTTGCCTGCATCTCAGCTGAGAGCGTACGTGTGAGCCACTCCAGGTGCTGTTCTGTCCTCGTGTTAGCTGAAGCCTCAAGCTCAACCAGAGTTACCCTGAGTTGACGGAGTTCCACCCTCAGGGCTTCCCTGTGGCCCTGGGACTCTATGGAAATGGCTTCCCGCAGAGTCTCCAGTGCCGCCCGCCTGTCCCTGTTGGACGCCAACATGTCCTCCCTGTGTGACTGGCTAATGGAGTCTGTTGCCTGCTGTAGTTGTTCAATCAGCCTTTCTTGGGGGACAATGGGAGTGGCCACCCTATCCATGGCCTGATCCATCATCTCAGTTGATGCTGCCTGTTGGCTTGCCATACCGTATATGGATTGCTCCCATGCGGTATTGCCAGGTGGCATACGGCCACCGCGTTGGCGGGCACCACACCTGTCTGGGGCAAGGCGAACTGCGCCTTGCTGTGCCGGCACTGCCTGAGGCTGCAGGACTGCATTCCCCCTCTGATCTGCTGGCCCAGGAACAGGATCAGATGTAGCGGAGTGTGACCCAGCATCCGTAACCACCAAAGGTGGACCTACCAACACTGACATCCCCATTGAGGGTTCTACCCCTGATGCAGGTGGGTTGGACAGTACAGAATCCCTCCCAGAAACACGTACCTGCGACGGCACGTAGGTCTCATCATCCAAATCGACACCTGAATAGAGCTCGGGGGAGGTGCACCCAGAGACACCCCTAGAGATGATGGTCTGCAGCAAGTGTGGGTTCTCACCCACCACCACACCACGTACCTCACTGGTGCCCGGTCGGGCCTGAGACCCCTCCTGGGTCTGCACCATCTCCACAACCCCAGCAGTATCAAGTGCGTCATCCCCTGCCAAGACATGAAAGAAAAGAAATGGGAACAGGCATTAGCACCATGGCACACAATTAGCGCTGAGAAGCAACAGAAGCAGTACTTCAGTGACACATGTCCCACATGACTATAACCCTCCCATGCATGCACTGTCACTGCGTGTGAAGGGGAGGCAAATGGCACACATTGATGAAACCAAGATGGAAGACCAACACATTTGATGCATGCTGGCTAGCAGTGCCATCACACATTGGCCTATGATTGGCATGTTCAATACACATACATGACACATGCCATCACACAGATGGCATGTACCCTAGCCATGTCACACATGTGACAATAGGACTGAGAAATGCCTAGTGAAAGTGGTGGAAATCAGCCTGAATGAACACAGAATAATATGCAACTATGTTGTGGCAAGATGACACTTCAAGGGCAACTGGCGTGAGGTTGGGCTGAATGTCTACTGTTGCCAGAAGGGATACTGCAACACCCAAATCCTGGTGCGCAGAATGTATTGGATGAAGCACATGGGTGACCCAAACCACTCAGGCACACACCCCCTCACCTGGCTCTCAATCAGAAGCACTCACACACACACACCATGCACATGGATGACACACACATGCATGTGCACTCACCGGACAATGCCTCGTAATCTGGTAGGTCTCCCACGCCTTGGATCTGTTCCTCCGTGACGTAGGTCCCAGCAACATACTCATGTGGAGTAAGTTCTATGTCCTCTGCTGGAGACCCACCTCCAGTCACTAGAGTTGCGGCATGACTTGAGGCCAGCTTTTTCTTTGCCCTGCGCTTCAGGTCATTCCAGCGCTTGTAGCAATCATTAGCTGTGCGCCTCACGAATCCAAGGGCACTTATGAGTTCCGCGATGGTCCTCCAGTGTGCCTGACGTTGTGCAGGTGTGGTCTTGCATCCTGCAGTAATCACCATTTCGCTGTCATGTGCGGACACATACTCCACAAGTGTATCAAGTTCGGCCTGATTGAAGCTGGGCTTCCTTGGTGGGCCGGACTGTGTAGCTGTGTCTGGGGCATCAGCCTGTACTGGATGAGCACTCTTCCTCTTCCGCTTGGAAGGTGGTGGTGATACTGAGTGTCCTACGTCGCTCTGGACACTAGGGGCAGGAGGCCCGGTGGACTGTGGACTAGGAGTGTGGGAATGAACACTCACCATGGAACTTGGTGCAGGCATTAGCTGAAGTGTGATGTAGTCAAGTGGAACGTCAGCAGGATGGACTAGGACCGACACTGTCCTGGCTGGGAGACTCAGAGCTGGGGTGGATGGAGCCGCAGCTGCCCCTGCAGCCTCCCCACCCTGCCTACTCGGGGCAGCAGATGACATAGCTGCCCTTGATCCACGTGGGCTGGTGACACCAACGTGCACCGCCACATGTGGCCTAGACCTGCTGACCTGGAAGTCAGCCATGGAGTCACCCTGTGCCAGGTCTGGTGCCACAATGGGCTGGTCCAACAAGGGCTGAGCAGGGATGGTGTCAGCCACGTTACCCTCAACCAGGGGGGGGGCATGGGTGTCCCTGACTGGTCACCCACACATGGGGGGCTAGGTGCACCCTGCAAGTCCCGGCCATGTCCCCTACCGTATCCACCATGGCACTGATGTTGCTCGCCCACCTTTGCCACCCTTACCGCGTGCTCGCCTCCCAACCATGGCACTGATGTTGTTGTGCGTATGGGAGTTGCAGTAAACTATTGTCCTAGGCAATTGGGGGTCAAAGAAGTAGGGTACTAGATGGAATTCGTACCCTAGTGCTCTAGCAAGTCTGTTTGTGACCCCTGGGTGAAGATGACGGGTCACGCAACGCACAGGCACCCCGAAAAAGGGAGATAATGTGCACGCAACCCCTCCTAGACCACGTGCGTGGAAAAATAAACCTGCACTACGCTGTGGCACCCAGAAACACAAAAATGAACATATGCGTGTCACACGCAGCCTAGACTGGCCTCTGAAGGGGTAGGCAACACACAGGGCAAGCACAAATGTCAAATACGTGTGCGACTCACAATCTGCCAGGAAATAACGCGTGAAAAATATGCACGTGTGCGCGTTGGCAACACCCCCACCAAAAGTAGAATTGTACTCTGTCTGAGGAGACAGGACAACAGGAGAAGTGAACGCTGTTTGAGGAAACAGGCCCAGGAAAAAGACCAAAAGAGAAAAAGCTTTCAGAGGTAACAGGGAGTACGAACTTGGAACGCCGTGAAGTAAATCGCGTGTGAACAGACAAGAAGTACAGATTTCACCCACTTGCTCTCCACGAAAAGCACATACAAGGAAATGGCGTTCTACACCTACCTTTCAAACGTGCCCACACATCCAGCATCACGTCCGCGTGTACGCGCTAAGGCCCCATCCTCCAATTACACGAGCTGACACTCTGAGGTGCAGTCATCGGACGTGTAACATGCACCCGTGTACAGGGAAACGCCCTCGCATGCATGTCACAGATGCGCATACGCGCTGGTGGCCTTTGGGCCAATGAATTCGCATACGTGTGCTGACGCGCTTACGCGCTAAGGCCCTTTCCTCGAATTACACGCAGACGTGCTGGATTTTCACGTGCCAAATCACTCCGTATCAAGCTGGCCACGCGTAAGCACACGGAAGACCACGCTCCTGCCCAGAAGGCCGAATTACTGCCCCCCAGAGCCCCGAGCACGCTCCCACCTGCCATTTGCTGCTGCCTGATTGCCTGCTGCCCACGTGCCCTGCCATTTGCTGCCTGCACATCAGCCAGGGGTGCTGTTGCTGTGTCCACCCCTGCTGGAACCGAAGACTCCCGACTGGGATTCCATCGCTCCACAGACCAGCCCCAGTACCCAGTTGCCCACCCACTCCTGCCTCTGGGGTTGTCATGTCGGGCACTGCAACATCTGGCACCACTGACAACCCCCGGCCAGAGAGGCAGAGGGGCACCAGCTACACTGCCACCAAAGTTGGTGTCCGGTGGAGCAAGTCCTGGGGCAGTATGATGCCCTCTTCGAAAGTTTGCGCGCCGACAAGGAAGGACGGACTCGGATCTGGACGGACATCATGACTGCCATCAACGTGGAGGGGGTGGCAGTCTGACAATTCCATCATGTCAAGAAGCGCTGGGAGGGCTTCAGGTCCAGGACCCTCAACAAGGCCCGGCGCCTCTTGAAGGCAGCGGATGCTAAGGGGCGCCGGGGCCACTTGTCGGACGATCAGATGAGGGTCCTGGAACGCATATCCCCAGCACTCCACATCCAGGTCCTTGAGAGGCAGACCCGTCTGGAGTCGAGCGGTAAGTGTACATGCATCATGATTGTGAGCTGTGCCTGTGGTGATGTGCCAGTAGTGTGCAGGTTGCACATGTGTTTTTATGGGGCCAAGTATGGGGGAGGTGTACACGGCCGTGAGGCTAACACATGCGAGGGCTGTCATGTGTGAGACATGGATGGTGCTTGTGTGTGTAGGCTTGCATGCCAAATGCAGTTGTGTGGGCACACATGTTTGGATGAATGTGTATGTAAGTAGGCATGTTCGTGATGTCACACATGGATGTTGTTTTCAGCTGCATGTATCAGCACTGTGTACATGTGCATGTGTGTGTATTTGACAAGGGTGCAACAGTGATGCAACATGGATGCATGTGGCAGCGGGATGTGGAAGCCTGATTGGCAGATGTGACATGGATGCCAATCTGAACACTGCGACAGTTGGCAGAGGTGTACACATGCATGCAAGTGTGGTGGTGTGTGTGCATGTATAGTGCACTCCCTGTGTTGCATGTGATGTCTGGCTCACCTTTGCCTGCTCATGCTGTTGTATGTGTATGGATGGTGCTGGCTGTTGCGATATGGCTGTGGTATGGCTCATGTGTGCGAGTTGAAATGACATGTGTGTTGGCGATTGTGATGCCATGTCTGAGGTTTTCCAATGCCACTCATGTACAACTATCATGTGTGTATGTGTCCATTGTACAGTGCCCTGATGCCTGTGTTTTATTTCTCCCTGTCTGCAGCATCAACTGATGAAGACGGCAGAGAAGGTGCTGTGGAGCACAGCGGCGGGGATCGCACCGCCAGCCGGAGACACAAGGCCCGGCTCCCCTCCCAGGTTGTGATCTCGTCGGGGAGTGAGGAGTCCGGTGCCGCGTCCCAGGCCGCAGCTGCCGGGAGGAGGTCCAAGAGGTGGAGGTCGGAGTTGGACTCCTCGGCAGCAGAAGGGGCTGCTGGGACCCTACAGGGCCCAACGGGGGAAGCTGGCACGGAGTCATCCAGGTTGGTGGGGGGTTTGGTGGAGGAGGAGGCCGTGCAAGCGACAGAGACGGGGTCTGGAGGTGGGGATTCCACTGGTGCTAGTGGTGCAGTGCAGGACCAGGGACAGGAGGCAGCACAGGCCGTCACGGAGGTGCCTGTGTGCAATCCTGTCCCTGATCCTGTCACTGCATCATCTTGCACCAGCTGGGATGCCTACGTCCAGACCCGTTTTCAGGTAGGGGATGAGCTCACAACAACTGGCCTTCCTCTGCCTGCGGAAGTGGCTATGCAGGTACGGGTTGAGCCTGTCCTGACTGGTGTGGCGTTGCGTCAATGGGCCATGCGAGGTGACCTGCAGTCTTTTCATGAGGAGACTGCACGTCATCTCGAATGGCTCGTTGACCACGTCGGCCTACTGGGACAGGTCACCCAGGCCGATTCCTCCGTTTGCTGCAGCTTGCTCCGACCCCCTCCTCAACTGAACACCCTATGCGCCAGTCGTCCTCCGTGCCATCTTCCCACCCATTTGTCACCTGGGTGCCCTGTGGAACTGCCACTGACGGTTCGGCCAGGCTGGTGGAGGAGGCATCCCTGCCACAGTCGGGAGTCGGACGTCCAGCAGGAGTGGCCACATCAACGACTGCACCCCAGCCGGTATAAGATGTGCAGGCAGCAGGAGCCAGGGCACGGGCACAGGCACAGCAGCAACGAGGTGGGAGCCATGATGGCTCGGGGCCTTCGACATCGAAGGGACAGGCATCGGCCGGAGGGCAGGAGGACCCAGGAAGGGAGGTGTCTTCCGTGTGGCAGCCGTTGGGCCACGCCATAGATGCGGAGCGGCAGCGGGCAGAAGAGGCACACAGAGGGCGGAGAACTCCATGCAGAGGGCCCTGAGGCGGGCCGAGTGCCTCGAGGCAATCCGCAGGGAGTTGGAGATGAACATGTCGTCGGCCCTTGGGGCCATGGAGGAGGACCGCCTCCGGGACATTGAGCAGGAGTTCGATGATGCCCTGGCCCGGAACATTCCGAAGTGAGCCGTCGGACTGGCCCGTGTCCTTGTAAATAGTTCTGTAGTTAGTGTTAGGTTTCCTTTGCTTTTTTATATTTTTTGGACCTTTTGGACAATGGACCACATTTTTGTATATAGTTTTTTTTATTAGGTAGTGTTATTAGATAGGTTTCATTTCTTCTGTTGGGATCATGGACCCTGGATTGTTTATCTGCATATAGTTGACTGTTGGGATTTTTTTTTTTACTTGATTTTACCCATGGAGCAATGGTTTTTGGTTTTAATTTTCCATTGGATTTACTTTTGTAAACTGTGACTTTGGACACCTTTTCTTTGGATTATGATTTGTGGTTTTACATTATTTTACAGACATGCTGCTTTTTGTTTTTAATTCCCATTTTCGTTTGTTTATTTTTGATTCCATTTATGTTGCTTTTAATACATATTTTTTCATCATACTTCAATGTGTAGTATCATCTCATTGGTTTCATGCATGTCATGATATGGGTTTTGACATTCACTGACACCCATTGTGTGTATGTGAGGGACATGTGTTCATTTACATACTTGCCATTGGGGTTGTATCATGTAATTGGCATTTCTAAGTGGGTGGATGCAATACTTGGGTGGGTGTTAGGCATGTGGAGGCTGCCCATAAGGGCCAGGGATCTAGATTGTGGTGACGTGTTGGCTGGGGGACATGTGTGGGGGCCTGCTGGCAGGTGCCCCTGACTGCTGGGGGGTGGCGGTGCTGGGAGACAGTAGTGGGGGCCTGGTGGAGGGTGCCCCTGGATGCTGGGGGGTGGGGGTGCAGGGGGACATGAGTTGGACAGGAGTGGGGGCCTGGTGGAGGGTGCCCTGCACTGCTGGGGGGTGGGGCTGCAGGGAGACAGGAGTGGGGGCCTGGTGGAGGGTGCCCTGCACCGCTGGGGAGTGGGGGTGCAGGGAGACAGGAGTGGGGGCCTGGTGGAGGGTGCCCTACAGTGCCTGGGGGTGGGGGTGCAGGTGGACAGGAGTGGGGGCCTGGTGGAGGGTGCCCTGCACTGCTGAGGGGTGGGGGTGCAGGGAGACAGGAGTGGGGGCCTGGTGGAGGGTGCCCCTGGATGCAGGGGGTTGGGGGTGCAGGGGGACAGGAGTGGGGGCCTGGTGGAGGGTGCCCTACAATGCTGGGGGATGTGGGTGCTGGGAGACAGGAGTGGGGGCATGGTGGAGGGTGCCCCTGGATGCAGGGGGGTGGGGGTGCAGGGGACATGAGTGGGGGCCTGGTGGAGGGTGCCCCTGGATGCAGGGGGGTGGGGGTGCAGGGAGACTTGCGTTGGTGGGCAGTGGTGCAAGGTGACATGTGGGTTGGCTGGGGGGCATGGCCATGGTGGATGGCCTGCCTGTGGGACATGTGCAGGGTAGTCCCCTGTGGTGTGGGCCGCCTGCAGGGGCCGTGGAGGGTGTAGAGTGAACAGCTGGGAGGACCCACACGGCCGATACATGTGTAGGACTCCACAGCACCCCCGGAATACACGTAGGCTGCTGGATTCGCGTGTGGAATTTCCCGCGCACCTTGGAATACACATACCCTGTAGGAAATTCACGCAGACCCATAATACACGTACCCTGATGAAATCGCGTGTAAGACTACCCGCGCACCCCTGCTGGAATACACGTACCCAGGTAAATCGCACAGCTGGGGGGTGGGGAGGGTGGGAGACATGAGTGGGGGCCTGGTGGAGGGTGCCCCACAGTGCTGCGGGGTGGGGGTGCAGGAGGACATGAGTTGGACATGAGTGGGGGCCTGGTGGAGGGTGCCCCACAGTGCTGGGAGGTGGGGGTGCAGGGGGACATGAGTTGGACATGAGTGGGGCCTGGTGAAGGGTGCTCCTGGATGCAGGGGGGTGGGGGTGCAGGGGGACATGAGTTGGACATGAGTCTGGGCCTGCTGGCAGGTGCCCCTGACTGGTGGGGGGTGGGGGTGCTGGGAGACATGAGTTGGGCATGAGTGGGGGCCTGGTGGAGGGTGCCCCACAGTGCTGGGATTGGGGGTGCAGGGAGACAGGAGTGGGGGCCTGGTGGAGGGTGCCCCACAGGGCTGGGGGGTGGGGGTGCAGGGGAACATTATTTGGACATGAGTGGGGCCTGGTGGAGGGTGCCCCTGGATTCAGGGGGGTGGGGATGCAGGGGGACATGAGTTGGACATGAGTGGGGGCCTGCTGGCAGGTGCCCCTGACTGGTGGGGGTGGGGGTGCTGGGAGACATGAGTTGGACATGATCGGGGGCCTGGTGGAGGGTGCCCCACAGTGCTGGGGGTGGGGGTGCCGGGAGACAGGAGTGGGGGCCTGGTGGAGGGTGCCCTACAGTGCTGGGGGGTGGGGGTGCAGGGGGACATGAGTTGGACATGAGTGGGGGCCTGGTGGAGGGTGCTCCACAGTGCTGGCGGGGGAGTTGCAGGGGGACATGAGTTGGACATGAGTGGGGGCCTGGTGGAGGGTGCCCCACAGTGCCTGGGGGGTGGAGGTGCAGGGGGACATGAGTTGGACATGAGTGGGGCCTGGTGGAGGGTGCCCCTGGATGCAGGCGGGTTGGGGTGCAGGGGGACATGAGTTGGACATGAGTGGGGGCCTGGTGGAGGGTGCCCCACAGTGCTGGGGGTGGGGGTGCAGGGGGACATGAGTTGGACATGAGTGGGGGCCTGGTGGAGGGTGCCCCACAGTGCTGGGGGGTGGGGGTGCTGGGAGACATGCGTTGGTGGGCAGTGGTGCAAGGTGACATGTGGGATGGCTGGGGGGCATGGCCATGGTGGATGGGCTGCCTGCGGGACATGTGCAGGGTAGTCCCCTGTGGTGTGGGCTACCTGCAGGGGCCGTGGAGGGTGTAGAGTGAACAGCTGGGAGGACCCACACAGCCGATTCACGTGTAGGACTCCACGGCACCCCCAGAATACACGTTGGCTGCTGGATTCGCGTGTGGAATTTCCCGTGCACCTTGGAATACATGTATCCTGTTGAAATCGTGTGTGAAACTTCACACAACCAGAAATACATGCACCACGGACAATCGCATGTGGAACTTCCCGCGCACCTTGGAATACACCTACCCTGCTGAAATCGCATGTGAAACTTCACACGCAACCAGAAATACACGCACCATGGACAATCGCGTGTGGAATTTCCCACGCAACTTGGAATACACGTACCCTGCTGAAATCGTGTATGGAACTTCCCGCGCACCCTGAAATACACGTACACAGGGCAATCGCGTGTGGAACTTCTCGCGCACCCCGAAATACATGTACCCAGGGCAATCGCGTGTGGAACTTCCCAAGCAACCCCGGAATACACATACCCAGGGCAATCGCGTGTGGAACTTCCCGCGAACCCCGTAATACACGTACCCTGCTGATATCGCGTGTGGAAGTTCACGAGGACCCATAATACACGTACCCTGATGAATTTGCGTGTCAGACTACATGCGCACCCCTGAAATACACATACCCAGGCGAATCGCACTGTTGGGGGGTAGGGGGGTGGTAGACAGGAGTGGGGGCCTGGTGGAGGGTGCCCCTGGATGCTGGGGGTGGGGGTGGGGGTGCAGGGAGACAGAAGTGGGGGCCTGGTGGAGGGTGCCCCTGAATGCTGGGGGGGGTGGGGATGCAAGGTGACATGTGGGATGGCTGGGGTGCATGCCCATGGTGGATGGACTGCCTGCGGGACATGAGCAGGGGTGCAGGGTAGTCCCCTGTGGTGTGGGCTGCCTGCAGGGGCCCTGGAGGGTGTAGAGGGAACACCTGGGAGGACCCACACGGCCAATTCACGTGTAGTACTCCCCGCGCACCCCTGAAATACACGTGCCCTGATGGAATCGCGTGTGATAGTTCCCGCGCACCCCTGGAATACACGTGCCCTGATGGATTTGCGTGTATTACTTCACGCGCACCCCTGATGTACACATACCCAGGACATTCGCGTGTGAAACTTCCCGCGAACCACCGAAATACACGTTTCCCGCTTGGCGTTTGCTGTTTGGCAGCCCTGTGAACTGGTTCAGGGAAAGCGCAGACATTTGCGATGAATTGGGAATTTTGATGGCTTTTCCTTGCGCGAGGACGTTCTTGGGGGCGTAACTGGCGCTGCTGCAGGGTCGCTGCACCACTCTCCGCCACGGCTGGTTTTGGAGGCTCAAATCCATGAATACGCTGTGCGATGAAATTGATTTTTTCGCACGCTGCTGGTGCAGTGGTTCGCACGGGGACACTGTGCGCCAGCCGCGTGTGCTACATTTTGTGTGAAATTCTATGAATTACTCTGTAAAACATTCCAATTGGTGGAAGTCAACGACAGCACACATGAGCATTTCCAACTCATTTTCATGATAACCTTTGTAACAATATATGCCAATATAAAAAATGTTCATGTTGGCTGTGCCCATACATGTCCATGCAGCATGCACAGATATATGCTAGAATCACATACCATTTAACAACATGCTCCTCTTGGCTTTGCCACTGAGAAATACTGTGCAACACTTAGGCAATATATGCAGGCTTGCTTCACCAATGTAGGCCAGTCTAGACATGTACTAATGCTCATCACGTTTGGTTTACCCTTGATGCCCAGTAAAAAATGCCACGCCACTGAAAAAAAAAACTTAACCAGACTGGCGGCAGCAATATAGTCCCACAAAGCAATCTAAGTTTTCTTTGACTTTGATGCCCAGTAAAAAAAAATGCCATGCCAGTGGTACAGCAAGAAAACATAACCAGACTGACTGAAGCAATGTAGACCAGCCTAGACACATATTAACAGTTATCATGCTTGCTTTAACCTTGATGCCCAGTGAATAATGCCATGCCAGAGAGAGAAAACATAACCAGACTGGCTGCAACAATGCAGATCAGTGTAGCCATGTAACATCACTTATTATGTTTGCTTTAACCTTGATGCCCAGTAAAAAATACAATGCCAGAGTAAGAAAATGTAAACATATTGGCTTCAGCAATATGGATCAGTCAAGCCACATTAGAATACTTATCATCTTTGCTTTAACTTTGATGCCCTTTACGAATGCCATGCCATAAGCAGAAAATGTATCTAGACGGGCTGCAGCAAGGCAGTCCATTCCAGCCACAGGCCAACGCATGTCATGTTTTCTTAAATGTGATGCCCAGTATAAAATGCCATGTCCCATTCAGATTCAAAGCATTCATAACACTTTCACCCCCTCATCCATAACATACACTCTCTCATTCACACCAGCACCAACACCATATACACTCATCCCTACATATGAAGCCATGCACACATTCACATTTTTCTTGCCTTTAGCCCTGGTCGAAAATCTGTTCTGCCACCATCAGGAGGTTAGGATCCCACAATGGTTCTCTGGCCCGCACACAACATGAGCAGGTAGCAAGCAGGGAGATCTTCCTGGTTCCTGCTCATGAGCAGAGGAGCCGGAGATCTGCATGGACTATTCCCCCATTGCTCTGAATGAGGTAGACACAATAGGTCCCCTGTACACATTCCGAGCAGCATCGCCCCAGCGTGCATCCCCAATGGGCCATGCAAGACTGGGGAAGCAAAACTCCCCTTGTCTTACATGGCCCATTGGACATGCTTGCTGAGGTAGGAGCTGTCAAAGGGAAAACAAGTTTCCCTTCGACAGTTCAAGTGAGCCCAAGATTGCATCTTTAACTGCTTGTTGCAGGAGAGGGGGCACTTATTAGGTCTCATTCTGACTTTGTTGGTATCCTGGCGGTAGAGCCACAGGGATACTGGCAAATGTAGATACTGTTTTGGCACTCAGTCCAGTGGCATTGCCTTCAGATTCAGAGTGCTGGAGTGACGGTGTAAAACCCCATTAATGGAGTCCCATAGGACTTTATAGCACCATAGGCTTTTTTTGCTGGTAGGGTGCCTGCCTTACCTCTAGCTTTTAGCTAAAGGTAACTCAGACGCCCCACTGGCAAGACAAGGCGACTTAGAATGATGTAGTTAGTGTTTTCACTGGGCTGGCTTGGCGGCTCATGCAAAATGGGTGGTTCAAAGCCCAGTCGCCCTTTATAGAAGAGTCTGAAGCTTATCATAATACCAAAACAACTGAGACTGGATTTAGCCCGGTAAAGATCATACCTTTTATGAAGTTGTTTGTGGCAGGCAAGAGTCACTGGAAAAAGGCGTTCTTGGTCGAATTAGTCAGACACACATTCCAATGGTTTTTAAGCTCAGGTAAGTTCTTTAGTGACGATGCAGGATTTGATATTAAAATTAGTAAGTCATATGCGTGCAACAGGAACTTGAACTCCCACCCGTTATGGCTGAGTGTCCTTAGGGTTTCTGATGGCAATGGTTTCAAATGAGACAATAAATAATATGTTTGCTACAAAGCCATTTAAGTATATTTGGGCTTACATTTATGTATCAAAAGACCTAAACAAATTCAAGAGTTTCTGCTGAAACTATAATCTCAGAAGGACCATAACAGATATTTGCACCATATCCAATCAAATACATGTTCTGCAGCAATATTTACTGCAACAAAAAGACCTCTATTATTCTTGGTGAGGTGAATATTTGTGAATTCCCTTGTGGCATCATCATTTTGCCAGTCTTTAAAAAAAAAAAAAAACAGATAGATTCTTAAATACTAATATGAGCCTGTTTGTCCAAAATTTAGCATCGATGGCAAGAAGCAAGATTGGGTGCAAGTCTGTCCAGTTGAAGCATTCCCTTCCCATTGCGGAGTTAATGTTTTCATGATATCCAGGACTGTTCCACACTCTGCAATTTTATTCAGAGTTTAGTGAGTTTAGGATAAAGCAAAACTATGAGTAAACCTATTTAGGGAACTCATTTGGACCTGGGCTTGTTTCCTGTGTCATCAGCTGTCAATCATGCATCAAATCACCCACAGTCACCCACAGTCTTGGCTAGGTCTATATTCTCAACTTTAGGATTTGTAAGAATGGGATAGCCACCTCATTAAAAAAAATTCACGTTAGCTTTATACAGTACAGAAAAAGTGGAGTTAATGTTGACATTCTTGTTAGTAATGGAACATACCTCCCTAGAGGTGTGTTTTTTACACATCAGATTACTAGACTATGATCTAAGTTGGTCTGCTTATTCCTGAATGCATATTATGCTTGTCTCATGGAGAATGTTACTTGGAGAATATTACTCTTTCTGGCTACTGGGATACCAAAAGGTCTACTGTATACCTGCACTTTTAAAGCTACACGTTGTTTTCCTCAGATAATTCGTGAATATAACAACGTTTGATGTGTCTATGGAGTATTTCTGCATGCTCTAGCTTAGCCTTTATTGCATTATGAAGGGAGATGTTTCTGAGGTCATAGGGGCTGGACAGTACAGTGCTCTGGCTCTCCATTAGATCTTCCTTGTTGGACACTGCAGCCAGTTGAACTTCACCCCTTCACTTACTGCCCTCATTTCCTAAACTATGGCCTGCCAAAGAGCTGTACTCTGTCACCACTCTTGTTTAATCGCTACATCCGCCCTTTGGCAGATTTTACTAGACCAAGGGCTTCATCATGAGTTGGGCGGTATCCCTGGCAGTATTACTGCAGGGGCTATTAGCGTTACCTCCAAACCCCGTAGTGCTATTAGCGGTGGATCACGGGTTTGGTGGAATGGTAAATCCCCATTCCCCATTGGGCCCATTCGGGAATTCCCTATTCCCCATTGGGCCCAACAGCGAATTTTCGCCGCTACCACCGCTGGTGGTATTAGCGTGCAGTAATAGCACTGAAAATCGTCATAATCGCAGCGGATTTGCGCCAGCTCAGAGCTGGGGGTAAATCCTGCCAAACCCGTGATTTGGCAGACCCTTAAATGCAGCAGTAATAGCATCATATCACTCACACACACCGGCCCACTTCACCACTTCACTGGGTACAAACTGACCTCAGAGGTTGCTCCATTCTCAGAGAAATCTCTCTCTCATGGTTTTTAGATTCAAGAGGGTCAGGTTAGTGGGCAGGTGATTTTTGTACCTAACCTCAAGGAGATGGAACCCTTTCCCACAAACCTGAGTCGCAAGCACACCATCTACTCATTTGATTTTCATGAAGAAGTTAAAAACCCTGTGGTTTCGGCAGTAGTTGAATGTGACCAGCCCAACTATCTGCTGCAGTGCCAAGATGCCTTCGGGTGATTGTATGCGCTCTGCAAAATATACCACAAATGCAAACAATACAAAAAATATGCTTTTACTACATAATTGATTAGGCCCATGGCTGTGATGGATGATGCAAAACTGTGTTGGTTAATGCTGCTTTTGAATTGAGCCATGCTAGAGTCTCAAAACTCTGCTTTTGAATTTAGCCACACTAGAAATGAACAGTGTTGGTTGTCGCTACTTTTGAATTTAACCACACTAGAATTGCAACCCGCTGCTTATGAATTTAGCCATGCTAGAATTGTAACTTGCTGCTTTTGAATTCTACCAGACAAAAATGTTACTGAGTTATTTAACGTTGCTTCTGAATTCAGCCACACTAGAATTGCAACCCGCCGCTTTTGAATTTAGCCACATTACAATTTCAATCTGCTGCTTTTCAATTTAGCGACAATAGAACCATACTGATTTGGCATCCGCTGCTTTTCAATCTAGCCACACTTGAATTGTACTGATTTATATTTATAGTCAGTTTAACCATACACCAGGACCAAAGCAAACACGGGACAATAAAGAAGGAAACTACTCAACGCCCATAGATCACCAGAAACCAACTAACGGCCCCGCTTCTCATCTCAACACCCTCACACCCTCACACCTCTCACGTACTACACACTGCCAAAGGGCTAGTGATTCAACCCACTAAAAAACATGCAAACCATACACCTCTCTCTAATCATACTACATCATACTACAAACCCAATAACAACCAACTCACACACTGGACGCCACCGTTACAGACACAACACGCCCAGTGCACATAACAAAGTACACCCAACAAGCTCACATGCACAGACACACGTTCTTCCTGGTTCTGCACTCATCAACAAATAAGCACACATTATATCCTATCCCTCTCTCCCTCACTAACCAAATCTAACTTCTTTTCTTACAGAGCCACAAGAGTGCGTGGAGATCATGTAACTGGTAGCGGTGTGCGGTATAAATCAATATAAGATGATTATTTTTATTATTATTATTGGTATTATTGGCATTGTTATTATTATGTGTCAACTGTCTAATTATTCTCCATTTTAGGTATGGATTACGTGCATGTCAGTAAGTAAATATGCCATCAAGAGAGCCAACATTATGTGTAGCAAAATAGTATGCCTCATTTTCCAGTACCTTCGAAAGGGGGGAGCAGTTGAATCTCAATTTTTGGCTTTGCTTTTAGGAACTGGCTGAACATTCCACACCATTGATGTAGATGAATGATGAGACGTTACAATCTCTCCTTCCTCTGTCATTACTAGCTGATTTGTTACCCTATTGGACATCAGGACAAAATCAATGCCGGAATGGGAATTGTAAGGATAAAATACAGTTTTGTCAAATTTCAAGCATGTTCCAGAGCCAAAGCAACCCTAACTGCAACCTTACTTACCACCCAAGATGCCTCATTAATGCTATCTAGGTTTGGATCTTGACCACAGTTCAAATCTCTGCCAAGCATGACATCATCACGCTTTAAAGTGGATAGGACCTTGCTAGTGCTTGTGTAGAAAATAGTAATTTTTCAGCAAGTACAAGTCTACCTTCAGGATCTGTCACCACTCTTCAAACAGCCTAATTTATTATGGTAACAGATGGACATTTTTCTGTTTTATCCATTGCCTAGTATGTAATCATTCTTTTCATCGATTAAATGTGTCCTATCCAACATCTGAATCTAAGCATTTTTAAGTATAAAAAACGAAAGTCTCCCTTGCCGAGCTATTTCATTTCTTAATATTCTTTTACAGAAGTTTCAAGTGTGTCATCACATTCACAAGAAGATCTAATTTATAGTAACATCATGTATGCATTTCACATTGAAATGGCCTTTAAATTATATTTAATATTCATCAGTTCTCTCGAAATGTTTATAAATAGGCATTCTAAGTATCCGCTAGGACTCCTTGAAATTTGGTTAATTGAAATGACCCAGAAAATGACAGTCAGCGGGGGCAAGTGACATACTCAAGATTGGAAGTGCATATACAGACAGACAGAAAAGACAAGGCATCCGTTTTTCATTAAAACTCTGATAATAATGTTTACAAAAAATGCAGAATCTTTTTGTGACTAGAAAGTAGAGAAAGAAAGCTCTGACACCCCTTGCTGAAGTCTAGGTATGTCTTTATTTATATATTTATATATTCACTTAAAAAGCTTTAGTCAAAGTGTAGTTAAGTTGAGCACATTTAACACAACAAAACCCTTGAAATTCAGTGAAGGTGGGAAGTCATGACCAGCTTAACTCAGAGCGTTCTCGTTGCAAAGCCCATATGCGCATACATATTATAAGAGAAGGGAGTCACAATGACATACACAATGGCAAAATGGGGGACAACACTAGACAAAAGTGTTCCATCCAATGTTTCTCTGTCATTCCCATAGCGGGTACTTTCACAGACCTTCAATAAAGCCTAGACAAATCTTCAGAGACATCTTTTTCAAAAACATTTGCAAGTATTTTATTTATTTATATACATCAAGAAAAAATAATTGTCAAAGGATTACCACACCACAACTAATGCAGATGGAGTGGATACTTCAACACACAAAGCCTACAAATAATATTAAACTGAAAGAACAGTGCCTATCACACTTAAATAATCACCACTTACACATCCATCGAATCAAACAATTTCAACAACTCCTACTCAATCACCCAACATGTTTCATTCCTTCCATTAATTTACAAAAGGTTTTAGGACCTTCTTCAGGGGGGACAGTGTGTAATAACCACCACATCGTATTCAACAATCCCTGTTTTGCTTTTTTCCTATAATCTAACACATTCGGCCTCATTAGGATCCTGGCGGCCGCGGAATGAACAGTGCCGGTAAGGGACCGGCACTGTTCATTCTGGGTCACCTCATTACGAAGTCTACTGCGGGTCCCGCTCAGTACGCCTGGCCAGACCAGGCGTCCTTAGCGGGTCCCGCTAGCAGACCAGGATGCTATCAATGGGCCCGTCATTAACAGGCCTGTTGTTAGCATCCTCCCCATTCCCATTGAGCCGTGTGGGGCTCAAATGGGAATGGGGATTAATTTTTAACGCAGCCTAGAGAAGGGCAATTACTGGGTCCGCCAAGGTTGGCATGACCCGGTTATTGCCCTTTTCTGGGCTCTGATAAAAAATCATTACCGGCGGCAGCCGTGCCCTTAATAAGGGCATGGCTACCGCCAGGGTCGTAATGAGGCCCAATGTTTTCTCCAGAATGTTTCTGCACAATTCCAAATTAGCGACACTTCCTGGTTCTTCTTAATTTTGCCAGTTTAGGCTCGTCTGTGCGAATGACCCTACATGTGTCTTATTCCTGTTGCTAATGGCACTTGCAGAATGAAACTTCCACTATACTATCTTCTTGGCCACACAACCTGCAGTAGAGTGTAAGCACTGCTTTAATACTCCAACAGGGCAGCACTCTGTCACTGACTCCTTACATCCACGTGACAATTTCTATGACCATTTATGCCGTGTGCCGTCTAGTATTGGCAGAAAACCTGGTCATGCTCCGGTCCATCGCGCTAAACGATGTTAAAACTTCTCAAGTCAAAAGTTATTAGCAATTCATTTTTTCGGGTTTCCGATGTATCTTGATACTCAAGTTAACTATAGTGTGGCAACCGCCACACTTTAATTAAATGGACGCGGTAGCGTCCATGTAGTTATGGTTAAGTTGGTGTTTCCATAGGAAGAGCATTTTTTGGGTGGCTTATAACTTCGCTCCCTCTGGACGAATCCTCACCAAACTTTGCAAAAAAAAGTATATGGCCCACTCTGAATTAGTTTGGAGAGGTTCGGTCCGGGGGGGGCAAATTTATAGGGGGGGTCCCAAAAACGTTTGTTTTTTCCCATAGACATAATGGGAAAAAACTTTGCGCACGCCTACAGCCCAAACCGGTGGACGGATTTACACCAAATTTGCGGCAGGAGCGGGGGCTTGGTCCCGAAAGCGTGCTTTTGCAAATTTGGTGTAAATCCGTCCAGTAGTTTTTTTTAAAATGACCAAAATGTAAGGCAAAAAAATTAGTGATATCTCCATTCGCTCCTCGGACGGACTTCCCGGTTTGCTCGCGGACAGTGCCCTGATTGGCCGAACGGTTTGCGTGATGTCCGCGGACATGCGACGTGTTCGCTGATTGGACGGCATGGTGCGTGAAGCGCGTCAGATTTTCTGTGGCACCCGCCATCTTGCATTCGCGGACGACCGCGGACAGCGTGGTGAAACTTGGATTAAAAATTGTATTTAGTGGAGTGTGTTGGTGTGTAAGAGTGTTTGGGGATGGTGGGGGAGTCTGAGATGGGTTCAATGTTCTGTTCTTTTTTTTTATGTGCTAGACACTTTTGTTGTGTTCGATTTGTCTGCGGACAACACGGCTGTTCTGAAATGTTCTATATAAACTAAATGGTGGAGTGTTCTGAGGACGGAGTATGTGTCTGTTTTGTTCGCAAGCAAGCTAAAATTGAGCTAAGAACACTTGCGGTGTCCTTAAATGTTCGTACATAAACAAAATGGGGGTGTCCTGAGGACGCTGTCCGTATTTTACTCTGGCAAGTTGAATGTGTTCTAAGAACACTCGCGGTGTCCTCAAATGCTCTGATTACTTACCGGTAATCTTCATTAATCCTAGTCCTACTCTTCCTCGTCACAGTACTGACGACCCTTCGCACCCTCCCTGCGGGGAAGGTCCCGTGCTGCGGCTTGGTAATATGAAACTGAGTGATGTGGATGTGGAGGAGGAGTTATAGGAATTTAAAGAAATAGAAGAAGGTCCTGTGTCAGAGGCAGGGGCCTCATGAAGTAAGTACTGAGACGAGGAAGAGTGGACGTGGAGGTAATGTTTGCAATTAAACAAAATGGGGGTGGTCTGAGAACGCTGTTCGTATTGTTCGTTGTCAGGTTGAAAGTGTTCTAAGAACCCTCCTTATGTCCGTTGACATTACAATTTCCTATGGCCCTTACCCGACTTTTTGTCCACTAAACAAACGATAAATCAGGCTGCTGTGCGCCGACATTATGTGATAATCCTATCACTTGCCCCATCGACCTGGCTGACCTGCTTTTGCAACACTAAATCATATCTCCCGCCCCTAAGCCTGACATTATCAAAGCATTCATATTCCCTGTCTCTCTCCGTGACGTTACAGGGTGCGTAGCCAAACGCGCCCTGTCGTCTCCAGTCCTACGCGACTTTACACAGAATCCGGAAAAAAACACAGATCATCTCACAACACAGCACTCCACAATTCGGAATGTGAAACTGTGATTTAAAAGCAAACAGCAAGATTGTACATTTCGCAAAGAACTTTTATTTGACATCAAATGTTTAGAGAATATTCAGCGATTTGCATTTGTCTTTGCTGTCGATCCGCAAAAGTTCATCTTGAGTCACGCGCTGTTCCTTTGCGGTACACAGAGTGTTGGTTTATGATAAAAGAAGCACTATGGTCGCACTGATAATCGGAAGGCTGTTACAACAACGAGGCATTAGACCACCATAATGGTTGGTATGTTGCTTCTAGCCGCTAGAACCGCGTAAGGCCCAGTCGTCTCCAGTCATACGCGACTTTATACAGAACCCGGAAAACAACACAGATCATCTCACAACACAGCGCGCCACAATTCGGAATATGAAACTGTGATTTAAAAGCAAACAGCAAGATTGTACATTTCATAAAGTACTTTTATTTGACATCAAATGTTTAGAGAATATTCAGCGATTTGCATTTGTCTTAGCTGTCGATCCACAAAAGTTCATCTTGAGTCACGCGCTGTTCCTTTGCGGTACACAGGGTGTTGGTTTATTATAAAAGAAGCACTATGGTCGCACTGATAATCGGAAGGCTGTTCCAACAACGAGGCATTAGACCACCATAATGGTTGGTATGTTGCTTCTGCCCCGCTAGTACCGCGTAAGGGCATATTGGTACTTGGCGATTGTCCCATAAAATGGTGAAGGTCATGAAGTTGTTTAGAAGTAGCTGCACCTGGCAGTTGAAGAATCCGTCGGCCGGGGTCTGAAAATCGTGGCATTGACAGTAGGGAAGGATGTACCTGTTTTAAAAACATAAATTAGTCTCACAGGCCGATCTTCATTAAAAATATTCATTTTATTTATTAGGGCGTGAAAGTATTTGCTAGCGAGGATAGTGCAACGGAGTATGTTAACTTATTCCCACTAACCCACCCTCTCTCCTCTGACTTTTTCAGAGCCGTCTGAGCGCCAGGGGACCACTTCGGCAGTGATGGTGCGCGGTACAAAACAATATGCCACATTGAACGAACAAGTACAACTTAACCGGGCTTTAACGCTGCGCTATTGTTATTATATTCCGGCATAAAATAATCTAAAGGGTTACTTACATTATATTGGCATTTTCCATTGTCTACGCGTAATGCAGTCCCTAAATACGACTCTGTCTGTGCCAACGATCTTTCTCATAGTGATATAATATATAAAAGCGGTTTAGTGTCAGAAATGTCATCCTTATCGTCTCTTACGTTTTTGCACCCCTCCTTCAAAAGAAGTCTTTTGGCACGATCCCTGTCTGTCAAGGTAAAAAAACAATAGAACCTTATAGTACGAGTCGTGGGCCACTCCGGCCCGCTAGCAAAAAATGGAAGCAGCTGACCTTCATTGTGAACGAGCATAAATTCTTACTTTGCAACATTCTGTGTAAAGCCATCCCTGAGAAATTGCTTTTTACACTCCATCTTTGTATATTGTCTGTGTGCTAATGAAAAAAGTTTGTTAAAAGGAGTTTATGGTTAACTTGCGCTACTAAAAACCTATGAAATTCAGTAAAAAAACTTTGTTAACGGTACGTTATGGTTAAGTTGTGCAACTAAAAACCTATGAAATTCAGTGAAAAAACTTTGTTAAAGGGACGTTATGGTTCCAAGTAAAACCGTAAAACTCCTGAAATTCGCCAGTTATGGTAAACTAAGCAACCATAACTCGCGCCACCACCGTGCACTGCTAAGCCTAACACCCAGGACATCAAAGATGACATCACAAATGTCATTGATGACATCACTGATGACATCACATGCGCATTTACCTTTCATGAAAAGTCTGTACAAGGGATTCTTAGTGTAATGTTAATAAAAAAAGTGTCAAAGATTATTGGAATAAATATCAAGTGCTAATCAGTGCATTAAGCTGTGCATTGATATAAATAGCATTCTATTATTAACTTCACTCCAGTATACTAAGGTACTCAAGTAGAAACATAGGCATTGTGTGCAACATACATGATGGAGCTGCAATATTCATAAGCTTGCCATGCTGAATAGTGAAATTATAACTGTTTTCATATTAGAGTTTTGTGTACAGTGAAACTTGTGATAAGTAGGTAATAAAACCCACTTAGTAGATAATTGCATTATTATAGACTAATCACAAAGAGACAATACCAGATACAAATATGAATATATACAAGGGAATTGGATTAAGAAAAAGAAACAGCAATAGTAGCAGAAAGTGTTCATAACCTAACTGATTACCTTTATGCAGAGAAATGATTGCTCTGTTTCAAAGCTGTTACTTACCCTATCTATATATATCACATGATGTGTCTGGATCCTAAGGAAAATAGTGTGAGTACAACATATTAAAATATTAGCATATACAGGGAAAGTAAAGTAATAAAAAAACATCAAAACTATCAGAAAGTGCTGATAACTCTACTGATAATTTTAATGCACAAAAAGGATTGCTGTCTTTCAAGGTTGTGTCTTCCCCTATGTTCATGTTTCATATGATATGAGTGGACCATAAAGGAATTATAGTAAGAACATACTTGAAGGATACGTCTACAAATATAGTACATTTACAATTTTTAGTTCCTGACTGTTACTGAAGAAAATCATGTGGCCTAGATATGTCAGGAACGGAAAAAAGGGGGCGTCAGACATGTGATGTCATCAGTGATGTCATCAATGACATTTGTGATGTAATCTTTGATGTCCTGGGTGTTAGGCTTAGCAGTGCACGGTGGTGGCGCGAGTTATGGTTGCTTAGCTTACCATAGCTGGTGAATTTCAGGGGTTTTTCGGTTTTACTTGGAACCATAACGTCCCTTTAACAAAGTTTTTTCACTGAATTTCATAGGTTTTTAGTTGCGCAACTTAACCATAACGTCCCGTTAACAAAGTTTTTTTACTGAATTTCATAGGTTTTTAGTAGCGCAACTTAACCATAACGTCCCGTTAACAAAGTTTTTTTACTGAATATATATATATATATTGCAGTTAGAAGGCACAAAAAAGCAGCACAGACTGCACTCTGGGAGTTCTCCATATTAGATGTTCATTCCACGAGAAAATTACTGATCGAGACAGAACCAACAAATTGAAAAACTTTATTCCATTTTCAGGTAGAAAATTAAAAAGAAGCACCGGTATAATGCATTTCACAGCCCCCTGGCAACTTCATCACATACTAAATATATTGCAAAAAATACACTAATTATATTGTAGAACAACTCTATGGTTCGGACAAAGCTGTTAGTCCTTTCTCTTTTACTCTTGTTTCTTTTTTTCTTTTTCTTATACTACCAACCCGGCATCCCATGAGGTTGGCTATCTTATAGTGGATATACACAGTACATATTTCAATGCAAGGAATAGTAAGAAAAAGAACACTGCTTGCAACGGAAGGCATTGTAACCTAGCTATTATAGCAAATTACAATCATTCAATACTAAAATTCCAATCATTTGCACATAATGACAAACCATTACATACCATTACATATATTCCTTACTGAAGCATTAGGGGCCACAGCACAGGACTCTATTGTGTGATAAATAACATCCACCCAAGGTAGTGGTCCTGGGCGAGAAATGAGGGACTCTAACTAGAGCAAGTCACCTAGCACTCAATAGAGCTTGATGATAATATCTCACAATATTAGGTAAAAAGGGAAACCTCACCTGGGACTTCATGTGACAGTGTTTGTTCATGTGTACATCAACAAGGTGAGCTTTTAATGACAACTTTCCAGGCAGCTAGAGTCTTCATTTAAAGTTTGCTGATTTGTTGGAGAGCTGAATACATTATGGAGAACACAGGAAAAGTATTAATGAACTACAGCATTCCGTTGAGTTACTATGACGCACTGTCAGTACGACTCTGCCAGTAACAGTCCCTCGGTCCAAGTTAAGGGACTGAGCAAAAGTGAAGTCATTTTAACAGTGCAAAGGTGTAGTTTCTGCCATGGTTTATATCACCTTTACAGTATGCAAATCCAAAATACGCATATTAAAACCTTGTTTTAAACAAAAGAAAAAAGAAAACGTACCTTTGAAATCAGGAAGACTGCTGCTCTTGAATGCAGTCTCTTTTCAGTGTTGATTATGCTGACATAAACATCATTGAAAGCATTGCAAGCAGAGAGAGGGTTGTTCCTTTTTGCCAAAAGTATGTTTTATTTTTATTTTTTTCGGTTAAAAGAGACTTTAGCACTTGTGTTCGTAATTTGCGGGTGCTGATGTAGGTGCTGGAGATTCTTCGGGTTAATGGAGGCAATGAGCGGCGACACGCAGCACTCAAGGTGCTTGTAACTCGTGCTTGTAGTGAATACAGCCTGAGTTCCAAGCATCCTAATTGGCTGAAAACTGAGTCCAGGGTGCTAATGGTGGTTAGAACCTACATTTTATACTTTTGGATTGTCCAAAAAGAGAAAAAAAATGCATTAATAACAAGGTAAAAGGTAATTATAACTTGGTACATTAACATTAAGGCAAGTCCCTATACACCTCTGACTTAAATTGGGTGGGTCAAAGTAGTAGGCAGGCAGAGGGGTGTAGAAAAATGAGGGGATCTTATTTTATTTTTTAAACCATTGACTAGGATATGTCATATGTAAAAGGCAAAAAGTGGAGAATGTCTCCTGAGTAGCACAGAAATTAATTGAAAGGGAGAGAAAAACAGTAGGCAAAGAGTTCCTGCTCAATGTGTGTACACATTTGGGCATGGTCATAGGTCAGCACGTCCTGAAGGAAAAAGGGTGCAGAGGACAGACAGCTCCAGGCACACGAAAGCATGTAGCATGGACACCAGATTCACTGCAACATGACCCGTATCCATGAAAGCAGCCAGAGTTCTTGTTTGTCATGTATTGTAAATTAGCAAGAATGTGTAGATAAGATTTAACTATGCTTTGTTTCAATTTAAAATGTTATAACAGTGTGCTAAGATGGATTTCTAAAGTCAGCCCTGCTGGACAGATTTTAGGAGGCCACCCTAGTCATGAGTAACAGGGAGACTCTGAGAGTTTAGGCAAAACCCAACCAAGGTAGTGTGGAGAGCGGACCTCAATGAATACACACAGAATAACACTCAATAATTCAGCACAGCAGTCAGTTATAAAAATACAGCTATTCATTTAGGCCTTTAGAACACACTGAACAATGGAACTAGCAGGTAGTAGTATCGCACAATGCCATATCAAACAAAATATATACAATTACCAGTATGTTCACTTACAACACATCTTGAAATAACTAACGAGGTGAAATAGGTAAGCAATGAAGATGTAGATGAAATGATGAGAACCAGTCACAAGTTCAATTCACTATGCTTTGGAAGTCCAACCTTAAGATGTATGAGCCCTCATGTCCAAAAGTCAGAGGTTGCAACACAAGGTTTCCCATATGTATGGATTCTTTAGTGGGATGCAATGGACTTGTGATGGTGATTCAGAATAGTTTCAAAATATGTTAAAATTCAGTAACAATTTACTAGAAGACAAGTAAGTTCTCTCTCTTCCAGACCCCAGGCAAACCCAGAGGCAGGATAATTGACAGAGGATTTATGAGCAAAGGCAAGTAAGAGGGAGATAGGAGACAAAGGGCCTTGCACTCAATGTTAACCTATTGAGGACACGAGGGACAGGTACAGATATGCTTACTTACCCACCTGACTCCAATGTTCACAGGGATTATAATAGACCTTTTGGGGGTCACTGGCAGTCAAGTCTTCTTTCCTTAGTTCGGGTGGGAATTGTCCAGAGGTTGCAGGCTCAAGTTTTTATGGTCAGGTGCAACTGCAAGATACAAGCCCAGTCGATGAAGAAATGCAGACTTTCAAAATGCAGATGTCTTCAGGTCACGAAGCAGCTCCAGGACTGGTTGTCTTGATACTGGGAAGCTGTAATTTGAGGAAGAGGTGAATTAAGGTACATGCTGACAATTCTAGTGGGGTAGCTCACGAGGGACCAGGCCAGTCCACTGGAACCTTCTGAAGACTCTGAGGGGGTGGATCTATGAGAGGACATTGAGAACAGTTGGTCCCACTAGTCTAAGGGCTGAAGCACTCACACAGGTTTTAGGAGATTAGGCAGAGTAGCAGGGCTTCACCAGGCCAATCACTGGAGTGGATGCTGGTCCACTGCAGAAGTCTTTCACATGTCCTCAATGGGCTGCTGTTCTCTGAAGGATGCTTAGCTCCAACATAGATCTGAGTAATGGCTGCAGGAGTCCTCCTCTTATCCAAAATTGGAACTGAAAGCAAGACCAAGCCCACCAATTGTAAGGATCTGCTCTATTACCACAGCCAGTAGTTGTCCAGTCAGGGACAACTACGGGTTTCACATCTGCCCCAGTAGCAGACTTGCTGTCACCAGGGATGTGGAATGGGACTGGAAAGCTCAGGTGATGCAAAACCATCTCCAATGCACTGCACTGTAAGGTGCTGTGTGCAATGTAGAAATACAATAATTCAAAAGGGAAACAAAGTTTCCCAGTACTGATAGTCTAAAGGACTAGTTAGTTTCCCCATAACAAATGGCAAGGGAAGTGAAGCTGAAGGCTTTAAGTCCCTCCAGAAAGTCAGGTTGAGATCAAAAACAAAGCAAAAGGAATGGGGTTGCATAGAAAGTTATGGAGAAAAACTTGGAAAAAGACAATCTTTCCTAACACTGTAGGAGGAAGAAAGCTGTCAGAAAGCATCAGAAAATATACCATCAAAGGTTTTCAGGGCGGGGCTCGGGCAGGGCCCAACCCACCCCGGATGTGCAGAGTCTTTGTTCCAAAAGAGATACAATAATTAAGGAGTTTAATTTCTCTTCTGCTAGAACCTGCATGCTTGCTGTTGTCTCTCAAAGGTCTGATGGAAGACATTCTTCTCTTGGAGAGTACCTTGTGTTAATTGCAGTCAGCTCAGGGAACCTATAAAGCTGTCGACTCATAACCATCAAGCTCATCAATAACAGAGGTGCTATGGGTCCAAAGGCACCGCCAATGCACCATAGGTCCTCTCTTGGGTTTTGTGTATGATTTGCTTATTGTTATAAGTATTTAACGTTAGTGGACTGCATTTGTTTTTGTTTTTAAAGGAAGTCACGTGGTTGGATGTGGCTCTCCATGAACACTGACCAGTCATTCCAGGCTATGCTATTACATTTCTGGAGGGCCCCATAAGTATGTCAAGGTAAGGGCTCCATTATCTTCTGTGTATCTCAGACCATAGCACTATGTTACATGACAGCCGCACAAATAACTATTCCTATAAGTACAAGTGGCATGCCGGAACACAGGAAGCATCTACACCATGCTTTAGACTGAATTTCTTTTGGTCATTTAATATTATTGCCCATGTCAACAATAATCATTTTATCCACTTCGAGAGGATGAAATGCTGAAGGAGTTGATTCAGAATGTGAACAACATGTCATCCAAATGTAAGTTAGAAGGATAGCCACATCAAGTGCATTGAGCTTATAATATCTTATCAGAAAGATATATGCACTTTAAACTCCCATTGAAATATGTGTTGTCGGTTGTTCAGGTCAGAGGAACCAGTGCGGTATGTAAATGATGGGAACTCTGTGGATGTCACAATACTTACATGGAGTTGCATTGTGGGAGCTCTGTGGATAGCTCTGTTTGGGATGTCAACGTTTGCAACCCCCGATGGAGGGGGAGGGATCAGTGAAGTGGCAGTGTCATAAAGGCACCATGTAATGTGCAGCTTTACGTGGGAAAATGATGTTGTTGGGGGGAGTCTTGTTCATTTATGGACTATCGCACCTCACATTAGATACCTAAATCATCTGTAAAGCATTATATTAGCCTGAGAGGTATTATTTTTCTTTCCATTATAGTTGACATTGATAGGGCAATCCCCATCTATGGACTTTGGAAAATGCTTGCATTCGAGGGCTCTCTTAGGAGCATGCACCGAAGGACACTGAGGCAGCACCTTAGAAGCATCTCGAGTGGGCTGGGTAAAGGCCACCCAGGCACCATCTTTGGAGTAAGGCAATCTGTACTGGTTAAGACAATGTAGCCCTATTCTCCAAAGGAGGTGCGTCAAGAGGTGGTAGCTTGATGCTCCTTACCTGAGCAGGTGGTCACCAGATGTCATCATATTGAGGCCATTGACCAGGAATGAGAATATCAGGTGATTTGTTGCAAGGAGCTGAACATGGTGGAAAGACTTATGAAGGATAAAAAGATGTCCATTGTTGTGAGATGGGGTTGGTTAGGTCAAACTGAAGTGACTTCTTCTGGAGGAGGTCCGACTGTGAGGGTAAAATAGACCAGGTGAGTTGGAAGTGGGTTGGGTTGGCTCGGGTGGTTGGGCATGATGGGACACTGTCCGTTTGTTGGCTTGCAAGTCTAAATAAATGGAACCTTTTTTTAATTTTATTTTTTTATTTGTATATAATTTAAAAATAGAATTTTTTGTATTCATTCAATAACAATTCATTTAACAATTCATTTAGTCATTCAAGTTGAAGATCGTAAGTCTATTTGTCTGGAGGCAGAGAACTTTACAAAGGCCCTCATTACGACCCTGGCGGAAAGTGACTGACCGGACCGCCACAGCGTAAATAGCGTTTCCGCCATTGCACGATGGAGCAAAGTGCGGCCCATTCCGACCCATCGGGCACGAGCACCACGGCATGGCGGAAGTGCAAAGTCCGCGATGGCGGAAATGACCCCAAAACGGCCCACACCGCCGCCGTACGGCGCCCTAGGTGCAATACCACCACCCATCTTAGCGGACACCGCAGTGAGCGCCAACCGGAAAGTACGGTGACCGTAAATATACGGAAACGGAAGTAAAAACATGGGCCCGGAACGGGAAACATCCCGCCGTACACCTATAAAACCACAAAATCCACACAACCACTAAAAACACTACCCTGAAACACACCCCAACCCGTCATCCACCCTAGCGAAACCAAGAAAAATGGGAAAAGTAGCGAAGAAAGCGTGCGACCGCAAGCGGCAGGTCCACTTCTCCCGTGAGGAACTCACCGTGCTAACAGAGACCCTCCAGGAGAATGCTGCCGTCGTCTTCTCCACGCAAATGACCAGGACGGCACTTGCGAACAAGAAGGCCATATGGGCTCTGGTGGCACAGCGGGTAAGTGCGGTGGGGACCGCACCCTGCAACCCACAGCAATGCAGAAAGCGATGGGATGACCTGCGGATACGCGTCCGTAGCATACTTTCTGCCAACCGCAACATTGCCACAGCCACCGGGGGAGGATCGGAATCACCCATCAAGTTGACCCCCTGGGAAGAAATCTGTGCCTCCACCATTGGAATGGAGAGCATAGAGGGAGTCGGAGGGATGGAGAAAGGAGTGCAGACATCCGAAGAATCTGGTAGGTGGCCCAAATGAAACAAAGCTACATCCACAATGTCCAATCATGTGAAGTACCATGTGTCCACATAGTGCAACAGAAACACATGTCCAGGAGAACGTCCACACACATTGGCCTGATAGCGCACTTTAAAACTCACAATAAATACATAAATAATTAAAAACCCCTAAAACACCCACTACATGTGCAGCAGGCACACCCTAACTGCAGGCTGCCAAACAACTGCACCCTCACTCCACACACAAATGAAAGCACCTCCAAGGCCCGACCCAAATCACCCTCAGGTACCACCCCAATGCATGTGATACAATGCCATTCCAATTCCCACAGACCCATTAATAACCCTCGCCCTCCTTTACTCCACCACAGGGTCCGATCCAAACGACGAGCATCAGGACACCCCTACCAGCACACCTGCAAAGAGGGCCAAGACCAACGGCCAAAGACCCTCCACCTCAGCTGCACGCATCAAGACACGGCAGCAGCACAAATCAGGTGGCAGCACAGAGGAGGGAACATCAACAGGCACCCCAGCAGCCAGCATGCCCACAACACCACCACCACAGGTCCCCCCAATGGATGCCACAGAAGGCACTGCCTCTGGTGGCAGCAGCACCATAGGTGACACCCCATTGATGGCAGCATGCTCCGACACAGAAAACGGGGATGTCGAAGTCAGATCCATCCATGACCTGTCCCAATCCCCCTGTCTGTCCCATCCCGTACACCATGAGGATACCATGCAGGGGCACCCACAAGACGACGACTGGCCATCCCCCACAAGCCCTGTGGCAAGGCAACATGAGGTCACCAGCCCCTCTGTGACACCACCGCAAATGGCCATGGCCCAGCAGAGGCAACAGTCCCTCGACCAGTTAATCGTGCAACAGCAGCAACTGGCCACGCTCCTCAAGGACCATGCCGATGAATGTGGGGGCACTAAGGCAGACATAGAAACATCAACTGAGACACTTAGGGCAGAAATGGAGAGAAGTACAGAGACACTAAGGGCACAAATGGAGAGTAGCACCGAGAGCCTGAGAGTACAAATGGAGAGTAGCACCGAGAGCCTGAGAGTACAAATGGAGAGTAGCACCGAGAGCCTGAGAGTACAAATGGAGAGAAGCACCGAGAGCCTGAGGGGGGAACTGCATGCGACGTCCAAAGACGTATGTGCCGAACTTGCCGCAGTGCGCCGTGTGCTCACTGAGCTCTCACAAACCCTTAGGGACATGCATGGACGTGAGCAGGCAGAGACATCATCCGTTGAAAGTTCCGTCCAGGGCAGCCCCCAACGTAGATCTGGGAGGAACCTGCGCTCCACAGGCAGGGGTGCCCCTGATACCCGCAGAGGGGGCTTGCAATAGCGACTGCCCACTGACAATGAGCATCTTTGGACACTGGTGTTCGGGGGGGAGGTAGGAGGGTGGAGGGGGTGTTTTGGGCTCACTTGGGTGGCGGGTCGATAGGGTGTTCAACATGATATCACATATGCCATAAACAATGCACGATCAACCAATGAGATGTGTGGACAATGATCTTTGTGTACTAGGCCATCATAGGCGTACAGTCCATATTGTGCATGTACCAGACACACACAGTGCCACGAGTACCGTGTCCATGTATCAGCCACCAGGCGTGAGTGCTAGAAGCATGCATCAATGAGATGCTGACGAATGTCACGGCCCTCTGGTGCCTCGCAGACTCCTTGAGGTGCTGCCACATCCCCACCCTCATCATGACCATCTTCAGGTGCTTGCAGTTCAGCGTCAGGGGGCATGGGCACATTTCTACGTACGCACATGTTGTGGAGCATGACACATGCCATGACCATCTTTGCAACCTTCTCATGGCGGTACAGGAGTGCCCCGCCAGACCTGCTGAGGCAGCGGAAACGAGTCTTCAGTAGGCCGAATGCCTGTTCAATGACTACACGGGTACGTGAGTGGGCATGGTTGTAGTCCTCCTCATGCTGGTCCCGTGGGTTCCGGACTGGTGTGAGGAGCCATCTCTTCAGTGGATATCCAGCATCACCTGTATGTGGACGATAAACGTATGATGTGGAATGCCATTGCTACGTACGCACACCCCCCCCCCCCTTCCTGCCAGGTCATTGCCGAATCACATACCCCACATCATCATGCATGAAATGAGACTCACCGAGTAGCCAGGATCTGTTCCCTGCGTGTCGCTCCATGTAGCGTGGTATTGTAGAGTTCCTCAAGACCATAGAATCATGGGTTGATCCAGGGAATCGGGCACAACAATGTGTAATGATCCTGTTGGAGTCACACACCATTTGTACATTCAGGGAATGAAATTGTTTTCGGTTGCGGTACTGGGCCTCCATGGCATGTGGGACGACCAATTCCACATGGGTGCAGTCGATGGCACCAATGCAACCCGGTATGCCGGCAAGTGCATGGAATCCCACTTTTGTGTTGGTAATTTCCTGCTCCGAGCGTGGTAGAGAGATGTAGTCGTCTGCGTGCTGCAGGAGGGCATCGAGCACTTGCAATAGTGTCCGTGAGAACAGTGGCTGAGAAATGCCATGCAACTGTCCGACTGTGTGCTGGTAGGTGCCTGTGGCCAGGAAGTGGAGTACAGACACCACCTTCAGTAGGGGTGGGATGGCGGTTGGGCTATCTATCATGCTGACAAGGTCAGCCTGTGTCATGTCCACAATGGCGGCTATGGTGTCCCGGTCCAAACGGTAGAGGGTGTGGATCTGCTCATCAGTGAGGTTGAACGGATGTGCTCGGAGGCGTGGGATTGCGGGCTGCCTGCGTGGTGGTAGTGGCTGTGCTGGCGGCCCTTGCTGGCCCTGCCTTGGCCTCCTCCTCCTCCTGCGTCTCCTCCGTGCGGCCGGTTGTAGTTGGTGTTCGTCTTCTTCTTGGAGTTGGAGTACTTGCAGTGCTATCAGGTCCCCCAGGGCCAACATCGCGAGTCCTGCCGGTAGCATTTCGGAGTGGGTGTGGTTGTGGGAGGAGACTGGTTGTGCAATTTATGTGTTTTCAGGCTGTATGGCCTCCACCTGTGGTGATTCATTCCACCTGTGCAAGCTGCTCTCCCCTTTGGCCGAGCACGTCCCGCACACAACGCTGCAATTCGAGTAATGGCATCTTGCTATTGCAATCATGTATTTGTACCCGATGGCCGTGTAACATTGGTTGATATGTACATTCGGCTATGGTCCCATTGTTTCACATACAATCTTTGCAGTCGCGAACAGACTTGTGAAGGGTCAGTGGAACGTAGTACTCGAGTAACGGTGGGCCCTCATGCATCACTGTACCGAGTTGCACCGACGGGCGGGGCGTCCCATTTGTGGGTGAAGGCAGTTGCCATTTTCACACACAGCCGCACTAGATGGATTAATTTGTGATTTCAAACGGCCACAGATGCCTTTTCGACGTGATGTTGCAAATGAGGAATTCGAAGGGCGGCGCTTTCGGTTTTCAGCTAGCGGCGAGGAGATGCCCACAGGTCTGACTGCAAATATAACGTTCTATTGTTCAATGTCCTTGAGACAGGGGCCATGGCGAGGATGCAATGATTGATATGAATAGTTTGGGATGCGCAATAGCGACGTGGACGATGAGGCCGGACGTTCCCAAATACATGTTACTTCACAACACTGGAATTACGGGCTGGGGCACAGTGGATTTTGCAGGCTGCATAACGCACAGTCTCAATGGATATTTCTAATGTTATGTGAGTAAATATTCAGGCGTTTTTATACCGGGATGAGGGAATGATGAATGGATGCATGGGCAGATGATTTGATACAGAGTTTGCCATGTACAGGGCTTCTTGGAATCTGTCCGCCTCCCCTGCGCTATGTGATGCAGGGCTGCCATAGTGGGACCATCGTCTATCTGGCCTTGTTGAGCCCTCCCTGTCTCGACGCGCCTTCAGACACTTGTGTCCATGCACGTTAACATTCCCATCAGATGGATTCTGTTTTCACAGACGCATGCACAGGTACACTCGTTTGTGATGGTGTTTACACCTCGATATAGATGGTTATGAGTCGCAAGTGGTTTTGGGGTGGTGATGATCCTTTGGAGTGGGCTAGCATGCATATGGCTGTGGATTTAGTGTGATCATTGAAGTGAGTTGTTCGAATGTAGTTCTGATGGCCATTCTGTTCTTTTTCTTTTCTTTTGGTTGACAGGTATCTCCTCCCCTTTTGCCACTGCCATCTGTATGCCACTCCTGCAGATGGCTTTTACTCCCGACACCTGCTGCTTCGTGTTAATCAGTGGAGCAGCATTACGATCTTATGGGACGATCGCCAATGGGCCACATGCCCTTACGCAGTACTAGTGGCTCGGAGCAACATTTCGGCCTTTCAGCTGGACTAGTGCCTCCCCATTGGGACGGCCCTGCGGTTCTGTGCGCTTCCATGTTGCCTTTTGGTACGTGAATGTGGCTCTGTGTACCATGATGGAACAGGGCGTCACACAAGTAGTAGCTGGTCATTTCTTGCGGATGCAGCCCACAATGGTGAAATGTGTTTTGGAGTTCATGGCCTAATGGCTGTATGGGCTTGGTGATTTTGTTGTGCATTAAATTTCTATTCTGATATGGGCCGTGTAGCGTTCTTCTTTGCAAGTGATGTGGCATATTCCTATTTGGGGAGCGATGTATTGTGAGGAGATCTGCATTGGGTTCCAGCTTCGGAGTTTAGTTGCGTGGTACTGTGCTGGGCGCGTTTGCCTACGAAGCCCAGTGAGGTCAGGGATGGGGGCTGCCAATATGACTGTTTGTTTGAATGTTGTCATGCTCAGGGGCGGGGGATTGGGTTTTGTGTAACAGATGCCGGTCAGCCAGGTGGACTGGTGGAATGATGTGATTTTCGGAATATTGCTGGTCACAGGTGCCTGTGTTTGCGTGCGTTTCTTGGTGGGGGACTGTGGTCATGTCCATTGGAATGGCTTCTGTATTCGTGCCATCTGTGCCCTGCAGCTCCCATTGGCCCCTCTTGTGATTCTTTTGTTCGTTGGCATGCATGGGTGACTTGTACATTTCACTGGTTGCATTGTGACTTCATTGCACCTACGGGGAGTTGTACTTTGTGGGCAGGGAGCGGTGTACAGGCACTCAGTGGGGCCGTTTACGGTTGATCCGCGATGCCGTACTTCTCACCATGGCGGAATGGTACTTTCCGCCGTGCTTGATGGCGTTAGGTACATGTCCGCTAGGGTCGGAATTCGCGTACCGTTGCGCCATGGTGGTATTTACGGTTTGGCATGGCGCGCGCACGCGTACTTGGTGCAGTTAGCGTTGGCGTTCACTACGGTGTCGCTAATGGCATCGTACTTTGCGGTGACGGGTCATAGTCGCACCGAGCGCTATTCGATGGCGGTATTGCATTTCCGCCATCGTTTTTCGATTTCCGCCAGGGTCGTAATGAGGCCCAAAGTCTTTAAAGGTCTCTATTGATTTTGTTGTGATTCATTCAAGGAAGTTCTTCTGAATAACTACAGCATCGCAAGCGTTAAAGGGAACAGCTCCTTAACTATGTGTTGCATGATGTTGACCGTCGCCAATAGCCATGATGTTCTATCCCCTCCTATCAGTTTTTACCAGCAGAGATCTTCGTCCCTAGCAGAAAAACTTGATAAGGTGGCGTGCAAATATTTAAGGGGGATATTTTGAGTCGCTGGACATACCAGGAGCAGATGACAAATAGTTTCCTTGATCGAAGGGTGATTGCAAAAGCAGCAGACATTTGTCGCTGCTGGTCCTCTAATTGCCAAGATTTCTTTTGTTTTGAGCAAATTCAGCCTAATTCTCATAAAGGTATTTCGGGCCAGTCTGTTTGGAAATAGTTTGATATAGTTCTGTAGGACGTCCAATTTTTTAAAGTCTGGGGGAGATGCTTGGTAAGTTTGTTTTTGTTAGCAGTTTCAAGTGTTGATATCCAATCCAGTTCTTTTATCTTTTTTATGGCTTTTACTGGGTTGTTTATGAGTTCTTCCTCGGAGCTCTCTGCATCCACTAAGAAGGCTAGATTCTCTGTCTTCCATCTGGTCAGCATGACACAGATAGAAAGAAGTGTGTGGCAGAAAAGGACAAAAGTGGAATTGGCGCACTTGACAAGGGGGATTTAAGGGCTGGTACATGGGCAGCAATAGGGGGCAATGTGTGAACACCCTGCCTTCAGTGTGCACATATATTAACTATGATACAGATTGGAGTTTTCATCAGTTCGGGCGGAAACGCCGGTCCTTATTGCTTTGGCTGACAGCCACAATTGAATACGCATACGCGTCTATATAGCGGAACCGCAACTTATAATTGTTGGATATCTATCTACCTTAATCAGTTGTAGTGCAAAGCCTCTTCACCCTTGTAAGAAGAGCTTTGCTCGAAACACGTGTCGGTTGTTGTTTGATTCACATTAAATCATCTGCAACTAAGCAATTAAAATTGGTTGTGTGCGCAATTTCTGGGAGCAAACCAATCCGTATCATAACACAGATAGAGCCTGCGATTTCCTAGTTAATCAACTTGTAAACATAGGTAGTCTACGGTAATCTGCATTTCCTGTATAACATAAGACGGCAGCAATTTACTATGGTCTTTATGATGTGAGGCTGAGTTTGCATCTGATCGAGGCTAGTGGAGTAGATTTGGGAAGACCTAGCACTGTTCTCGAAAGGTTTGCTTCCAACTTTGGACAGCGGTCAATGGGTAAGTTAGGCATAGCATCCACGCCATAAGTTAGTACCAGTATCACCTTTTTTTTATAGAAGTCACGGACCGGAATAGTCGAGAAACGGCCATACTTGATGTCGATAGCTTTCCCTTGAGCAGTGAGTTTTTTGATTTTATTGTAAAGGGCGCTTTGCATGGCTTTTTATTTCCCAGTACTGTCGAGGGTTACCCCTAGGTATTTAAAGTCGCTTACTCTTTCAACTGTAGATGAACCCAAGCAAAGGATCACCTTATCCTTTTTCGTGATTGTTTTTTCGAATTTCATCATTTTGGTTTTTCCCCCGTTAATGTCCAGGTTGTTCTCCGCCATATATTGCTGTAGGTTATTCAGTTGATGTTGAAGGCCTATTGGTGTAAAGTCTATAAGGATTAGGTCCTGGCCAGAGGCAGCCCTGCTTCACACCTCTGGCTGTTTTGATCTTCGCTGAGAGGGCCCCCTGGTGATTTATGCGAACTTGCATCGTGGTATTGGGATATAAAGCTCGTATTGACTCCAGGATGTTGTTTGGACCTTTCCAGAGAGACAGTTTCGACCATAATCTGGATCTGTCAACTCGATCGAAGGCCTGGGAGAGGTCCACAAAAACTACAAACAGTCTAGGTCTTCCTTCTAAAATGTTACTTTTTAAGGTACTCAGGGTAAGGATGTTAACATCCGTGCCCATATTCTTTTTGAATCCTGTTTGCAGGTGGTCTTGGCAAGCGGCATTGAATGCCTAAATTGTAAAATGGTGAAGAAGTAAGGATCTGAATACTTTGCCTATCAGGTCTAGAAGGGCAATAGGGCGATAATTAGCTGGATCAGCCTTATTACCCTTTTTTTAATGGGAATTACATTTGCCGTGTTACAAGAAGATGAGATTGTTCTCGAGTCTGCACATCGACCAAATATCTTGCTCAGTAGGCTGGCCCAGGCTTCTGGATGACTTTTCCCATGTTCGTTCACCTATTCCATTCTGTAAAGAAGGTAAAGGACCGGTTGATGTAGAGCGAAGCAGAGACCAGAAGTCTTTGGCATGGTTGCCATTTATGGCTATGTGGATGCTTTCAGCGTCGTGTTGATATAATACACTTCGATATGCTCGCAGCCATGCTTTGTACACTTTTTTAGCCTTGATAGAGGCAATTAAAGCAGAAGTTGGATCTAGTTTCTTGGCATATCTCAAGGACCTCCTTAATTTGCGCTTTCTATCTACCACCAGCTTATCAAAGACATGTTTTATTTGTATGTCTTGTTGTTTAGGCTTCCACGACTGGACTTTATAGGCTGTTAATAAAGGAGTATAGTCAACCCGAGTTAGATCTTCGTTGTCAGCCAAGTTGTATTCAGCTGGCAGAGTTTTTATAGCACCCTCTGATAGTTTTAACCTTTTTCCTTGGTTATTAGGATCTATGCGAGTGGACATTTTCGCGTAAGAAGCACTTACTGAGGCCCAAGTTGTTTGAAGAAGGTTATGTTCACTGGCCGATGTCCTCACCACTTTAAAAATTAGAAATTATTGAAGAAAAGGTTGTGACACAAAGATGTGATCAATTGTTGAACAGGAATCTTCTCTTTCTCAAGAAGGGATATGGCTTGGGTTGGGAAAGACCGAGTCAAGATGGAAGAAACCTCTTGACTTCATCAATTTCAACCATTGTGAAGCTCGTATTTCAGAAGGCATTTTCTTGACAGACGTTATACTTCCTTCTCATCTTTTTTTTTGTTCCTGAGCATTCAAATCACCACATATAATAATGTGGTCAACCTTGTGGGTGACCAGCGCTTCATCGATTTCGTGCTCCAACATTGCAAGGAATTTCTTCATTTCGATTGCAACGAGGTTCCAGTAGACGTTAATAATTATAATGGACTCAGTTGTGGTCTTTGTCTTCCCCTTAGAGTTTATTGTCGACCAGTTTAATTTTACTGATAGCATCACTTGATTTTCCTTAAGTTTTTGCGATAGAGTGATTCCGCTTCTATTTCAGATTGCCGTTAGAAGGCCAGAAGTAGGTCGACCGGCAATGCCTTTTTTTGCTGGTACGGCACTAATTTCATAGCCGTCCAGGGTCGGGATTTGCAAGAGCCATGTCTCTTGCAGGCATATGATGTCATAATCCCCCAGATGAATGTCTCCTGGCATGGTTAAGTGCTGAAACCCTCTAGTGTTCCATGAGCACATCCTGATCATTTTTTGGTTTAAGTCAAGTCGGGTAGCTGTCTCAGGAATGTGCTGTAGGATCGCGGGTGGCTATCTTTGTTGCTGGAGGGTTAAAGCTTTTGGAAGCCATGACCATATGGTTTGGAGTGTTCATCTGCTTTCAGTGTTTGGCATTGGAGATTGGGGGTCATTTTGGACTTGTCTTGTTATCCCCAAAAAAGATTTCTTGGGTATTTCTTGAAATTGATTGCTTGTAGTTGGAATTTCTCTAACGGCATAATTCGTGGTGGAATGGGGGTAGATTTGTCTTGAGTAAAACAAGACGTCGTAGAAGCCCCAACGTCGGCGGTGACACCTACTCCAGGTGGCTTTCGGCGAACTTTGGAATTAATGATGGACCTATCCAGCAAAGGTTTGGCGTGGTTGTTTATCGTCTTTAGATGTCCTGAAGAAGACGTTTTTTGTCGACTAGCCTGATGCTGTGTTTTCGGGTCACTTTTCTGGTCCTTTAATGAAAATTCCCTGATCTTTCTGGTGGACTCAATTAGGTAATAGCCCAATCTTAGTAGGTCTTCTGTTGCAGCTCTAAGGAGATTATTCACTGTTAGGGAAGTGATGTATAAGTGAGAGACCGCCTTCTGGTGGTGGTGACTTGGGTTGCCTTAACCTGCGAAGCAATGGAATATATTGAAATAGTTCGATATCCACTCATCTGTTCAGGATGACATCATATAGGTTACCAGGTATCTGTTCTAGTTTCAGTATCCATTTAATTTGATTGTCTTTACACAGTTTAAGGCATTGAACTTCAGTTCTTGACCTGTAGTGAATAACTTGGGGGTGTTTATCTAAAGTTCCTTGCTGCTTATAGCTGGATTTCTCACATCGTGGGTGAGCTTCCTTTACCAAGGGCTCTTTAGGTTCAGGGTCGTAGTCTTTTGTGTTGTGGTTTTTCGTCAACTTTGCTATGAGGTATTTATTTTACCTTAGCTGATTAAGCTAGACAATTTTCCCTTTCGGAAAGCTTTTGGTTTTGCTTACGTGTTATAAGGTGGCGCCTTTCTTCAAGAGTAAGAAAAGGCGGCATATCTAAGGTCAAGCTTTCCGTTGTTGATTGAGAGGGATGAGGAGCCATTTTTTTCAACTCTTAAGCAACATTGAGGACCTGAGAAGGTGAGTGCGTAAACTCAGATGGATGCAAGGTGATATTCATCAACTCTGTGTCTCATAGAAAGTCTTCAGTAGAAATCGGTGAAGCACTTGAACAGACATTTCTCCTTTTGTTGAGGTGGTTGACTTTCGGTGTTAATTGTGTTTTGGCCAGAGTTTGCCCTTGAAATGTTCAAAAGAGGCGCTAAAGTCATCCTGTTGCATTTTGTTGCCACTTGAAGTTGAAAAATCGGTTCTAAAAGGGGCTTGTCACGTGATGTTAAATTTGCAATCATCCTGTGGTTAACAAGTTGTTTACTTAGTACAAGTGAAATCGTGGTTGTTGTCAAGTCTATGAAAGGGAAGGTTTGTGAGCCTTCTGACTTGTACATTTTATCGGTGGTTGGCTGATTATTAGGAGATGACAATAGTACTTGTTGGGTAGAAGCCAAAGTTAGATGATTATCCATGGATGGAGGCAATGGCTTTGCTTTTAAGTCCTTGCCCATAATGTGCCCTTCTAAGAACATTAGTTTACTTAACATCATTGCTTGTATTAATGTGTGGTCCTTTAATGTATCACTTATTGTCTCGTATAGTTTGATGAATGGATTTAGACCAATTGTTATTGCCGACACCAAAGTGCACATATCCGGTTTCTTAGATGGAGTTCCTCTGTTAAGGCCCGAGTTGAGAAGTTTGGACCTAACCTTTTGTTGGTGAGGATAGGCTTGAGGATGAAAAAGCTCTCTCTTGTTCGTGAGATATGCTCGGTAGGTCCACTAGAGATCTTCGAGATGGATTATGATAGCTAGAATTCAGGCGCCTGGGTGCAGCTGGTTTCTCAGAAGAGATTCTTAAATTGGAAATGTTATTTCTAGGCAAGTTCTCAGTCATGGAGGATTGAAGTCTTGACAGGGATCAACCGGGCCTGTTAATGGTTTTAGTGCACTCTTTGGCTGAGTCTGTGAAGAGATCCTCTTTGTTGGTTGGATTATGAGCACCTTCTACAGATATTTGTTTCAGGGTCTGGGTCTTTCCATATGGTGTAGTTTCTTGCAGATCTGAAATGAGAAGAAAGACCTGCGCCTTTGGGGACCCAGTTCCATCTGTGTGGTTATTTCTGTCATAAGAGGGATTCCACTGAGGAATTTCAACTTGAAGATCTGCTCTGCTGTTTAAGAGATCTTCATTTTCAAGGTCTCCAGGGTGGCTGTGCTCGCCACGACCTGGATTTTCGATAACGATGTTGCAATGGTGCAGAGAGGGAATGCTCAGGTCAGGGTCTTTTTCTGGAGCCGGCGAGAGACTAATTGGGTCCAATCCTGAAGCGGGAGGTTCTCTGTTGAACTCCCATCTTGTCTTATTTGTGGGCATTGTTCGATCTCCCAGAACATGATGTCTAGGAAGGGGTAACTTACGGGTTGCTGTGATGGTCTTGCGCTGTTTATGGGGCGGTGTATGCTCTTCCGCAGCCTCAAGCATCTTAGTGTCTGCATGTACCTCGCATCGGGCCTGAATCGCCCTTGAGTGTTTACTGAAATAATCTGACAGAAGTTTGAATGGTGGTTGAACAGTTTTTGCACTTTTTTAATTTTGTAGACACCAGGCAGATGAATTGCTTTGTAGTTAACAGCTTTTCCACTTTGACGTCACCGTAAATGAGCTTTTACAATTTTTTTAGCAACCAGCTGTATTTGATCTGCCGGCTCTGTAGGATATCTCATATGTCTAGATCTTTTTTTAGTATTTATGGAATTTTTTTTCATCCTGAATGTAGTCTAGTGCAGATGTCTTCTTTCTTTCAGCCAGCTCCAGATCCATCTCTTCGCTAGGGGTGGAGCACACTGAAGCAGCATGGATCTGGGCCCTGACCGACACTGCCCCCGTGGGCGGGGCCATTGGCGGCAAAGGCTCTGGGCCACCCAAGGCCATCGGAGAAACGACTCCTGGCACACCCGGGGAGCCCAACTCCAGAGGCACACAGAGGGGCAAGCCCCCCACCGGCGCACCCTGCCCCTCCCAGGAGGCGAGCACCTCGCAGCGGCCCGCTGCCACATCCTGTGATGGACCGTCGCACAGAGGGAGAGCTCCGCCCCCACCAGGCACCCTCGGGAACGGAGCCCGCCGAGCAGCAGCACACAACACCAACCCCCCTCCAGGAGACGGCGATGAGTTTTGCTCGACAAGAACTTCAGGAGCCAGAGCTGGGGTAGGGGCGGGCAAAGTCGATGGATGAGCAGACTCACAGTAAAGGAAAGGGGAAGGGGATAGAGAAGTGAGCTTTTGGATCACAGACCCTTCGGTTTCATGGCATGAATCACAGGTGTGTTTTGGCAGGGTTACGTCAATCAGTGACGCTTTAGTGGCAGGTTTAGCGTTTTGAGGACTCATAGGGGCCAACACACAGTTGTGGTTCATAGTGGCTGGTTTAATAAAATTTAACTGTACTTGCTGTGAGTCTTATGTGGAATCCACTCACAGTCGAGAGCTCCTCAAACGTCACCCCGCTTTATCATCAGATTGAGGGGTATCGGTGGACAGAGGGGCCTTTGCAGTCCTTGCAGTCTTGGCTGTCATGCCTGCAGGACTGCCACTCTCCAACCACTCCGCTTCCGCTCCGCAGCTAGAATGGGCTTATGAAGGAGTTTCAGGCCAACACTTCCTCTTCCTCTGCAGACAATAGACAGCGTAGAAAAACTGTAAGGTCAAAATCAAGTAGCAGGACTACCACTCTCTGCCACTCCGCGTCCGCAGCTAGAATGGGCTTATGAAGGGGTTTCAGGCCAGCTATTCCTCTTCCTCTGCAGACAATAGACAGCGTAAAAAGACTGTAGGGTCAAAATCAAGTAGCAGGACTGCCACTCGCCGCCACTTTGCCTGATTTTTCCATTCTGTACCTGGCCTCTTAATCTTGTTTTTTTCCTTACTTTGATAAATGGTGACCATGACTCATACCGTCGTACAACGCTGTGAGCCAACAGATCCAAAGGGCCTCCTCTTGGACACCCCAGTGAGCCTACATTGAAAAATCTCCAATGGGGGATTCTGGAGGAGGATACCAAGACTGGTCAGCGTGCATGTGGGGCTGCACAGGGAAATTAGTGTCCCATCTGTGATCAAGGCATTGAAATTCGAGGTGGGATGGCTTTTGGGGTTATGCTGAAATGGGATGGAGGTTTGGGGCTGTGAAGCACTAGTTACAGCATTTGACAATTTTATAGTTGTGATTCTCTGTGTTTTGTCTCTTTTACCCAGACATTCATTTGGCAAAACATCAAGGGTAGTACTGAGCCCGGTGGGGAGAATACCCGATATAGTACGAGACTACAGAATGCATTCAATGCATGGATACTGGTTAGAATAATACAACTGGTAATAGAGTGAAGCACAAAAATAAATAGGGAAAGATGACTGACTATATGGTAAGAGTCCTTATCAATGTTTGGACCATTCAGGAGTGTCTCTGGTTGTTAAAAGCTAACACTGCAAAGGTATCATGAAGCAATACACAGACAACGGCCTTAAAGTTTAAATAAAATATATTTATTAACCTGAATGTCAGGATGGTAGAAGTCCTAACTTGCCCTATGCTAAGGTGGGATTTGTCTACCTGAATTAAACCAAGGAAAGTCTGAGTGAAAGAGTTCAACTTAAAAGTCTGTCTGTGTCCAAAATCTATACTTGCCCTCACAACTAATGCTAAACAGTGTGTAGGCATGCCAGTAATCGAAGCAATGGCGATCAACATAAAGTTTGAGCTTCTTCCAGATCTCAGATTATTCTTCAGATCCCTTTACCCAACTTTAAGACAGTTCCACAAAAATTCTTAGGATTTACCTTGCCCAAGTTCAAATTGTTCCACAACTCCTCAGGGCTCCCTTCCCCAAGTTCAAATTAACACAATTCAAACAAAAAGGGTCTTGAGGGCCTGTCCTCAAGACGGTACTTGTAGTTCATCAAGTCTCAGGGATCCTTTCCCCAAGACTTCAACGTAGCAACCAATGTGTTATTCAGTCTTTTAAAGTTCAGCTTAACACGGGGCCAACATTACCCTCCTTCTGGTTTGCCTCACCAGTACACTTGCAGTGCTCATTCTTGGTTGGTTTCACCATGTCTTTATTTTCACAGTAGGGCTCACTGGTCTAGGTGCAGTTGTCAAACCACACAGTCCACCCATCACAGGTCGCTCAACCAGAACCGCTTTTGCTCTTCAGCCCACACAGGTTCCTCTGCATTTGCCCGTGTGTACAGAGTCATGTTCTTTTAGTTTTTTCTTTATTGCCTCCTGGCTTTCTGTGCAATATTCACACTCCTCTGCCTTCTCCTGATTAGCCTCTTGGCTCTGCCATAACGTGTCACGCAACTCTTGCCAGTCTTTGACCTTACCCCACTACATTTCCTCTCAAAGTTCCCTTGGTGGTGGTCTTGTTTATGCCTCACCTTTGGTTGCACTCTTTCCCACTTGTTCCTTCCCCATAGGTTGCTTTCATATGCACATTTTCTTGTGTAACCTTTATTAGCCATTTGCTTTGCTTATAACGTTTCCATTTCCTCTCAATATTCAACGTGGTTTTGATTCTTAGGTTTTCAGTTAATTCAGTATTCATCCTGCATGGTTTAGCACTATTTAAACTTTCATACATTTCATCCTTCAATATGTGTTGTTTAAGTGCTGTTTTCAACTTCCATTCAGTTTGGTATTCAATATGTATTTATGAATTGTTTTAGCTCTATTTTTAACTTCCCTTAATTTTGGTATTCAATATCTAACTCATCTTGCTTTGCATCTTTCATTCATACAGCGCTTCATTTGCTGCTTGCAGCCCACCCAGAGCACCCTGGTTTCCGAGTGTCTTTGCCCAACACTCACCGGTATGCTGCTTCTTGCTCTGGCAGCTCTGCTATTTTCTTTGGCTCCCTAGGCTGGTGCTCTGACCTTTGCATGCCCTGCTCGCATGCCGGTTTCACTTCTGCATGTGCTGGCAACCCTGTTCCCTCTGGGTGGATGCAGGCAGCGTCCTCTCTCTCTCGTTTACTTGTTCGCAACTCCCAGATGCTCAGTCTTGGAGGCTCCAATACCTCAGGAAAGTCGGCCGGCGTCCTGCTCACACTTCAGTTCCAACCACGCCTGCCTACTCATGGAAAGGGTCCCATGGACTCGCCTACACAGGCCTCCCTGTTGCTCTCTTTCTCTCTTCACTGGTCTCCCTTAATACACCTGCAGCCCCGTGACATGCTACAGTTGTGGATGCCTATTTAAACTTTGCAGGCATTTTCTCTTTGTACTAGAGTGGTACAATTAAGGTGCAGTGTTTATTAATCCTAGTCTCCTCTTCTTCAGTACTTTTAAGTGTTAAATGTGGGGAAATGAGAGGATAGGTCTTGCAATGACCCATACATGTCAGGGGAGGGCTAGGTTGGTCAAGATTAGGGAATGAGGGATACCATGTCGCTCATCTGTGTACCCCACTCCCAAACTCCAAGGACCCTCCACCCAGGTGATCCTCCCTTGCTTCTCCACCCTCAGGATCCAAAAGTGATGGCCTATCCCTGCCCATCTGAGAAGATGATCCAGGGGGTTTAGGAGTGAGAACACCCTCGGGTTTCTCTCCAAAACCTCATGTGGAGCAGGAGCACCTGTATAACAGGGCAAGTGATGAGTAAATGCTGAATTAAATTGGCAAAGAAAACTGGCCAAGCCACAATCTTAGCAGGTGGAGGAACCCCCAAAGGGGTCACCCACCCACTACACATTTACGCAGTTTAGTAGTTCTTCCTGTAATTTTCTGGGCTCATGGCATTATTTGACGTAATAGGCATATTCAATTCCCGATCAGGACTTTTAATCTGGATCAACTGGGAGCTCTTCGGAGGGCTCTGGAGGCAGAGGGCACTAAGATATCAGCAGTACAGTGGGGAGAATTTGTCATGTGGTTGGAGGAAGCAATGGCTAGAAGGAATGACAGGAAAATTAGATGACTGAGGGAGGTTAACGATCAACTGAGAGGACAGATCCAATTTCGAGGAAACCAGAGGGGGATGTAGAGGGTCCACTTGTGCCGCCAGATAACTCCGGAAGGGAGGGAAGTCAAAGAAAAGGAGGAAAATGAACGGCAAGATCAGGCTAGTGAAACACCAGATGATTTACTTGCATTTTTCACTGGCATAAAAACATTTACAGGCACGAGACAGAAGTGTTTGGTAGATACCATCTGGTCATGAGGATGGAGAACAACATCAGGGTCTTGACACCGTCCACATCCCCAAGGCATTTCAGGACATAGGCAAATGAGTTCCCTAATATCAGGGAGGATCCCCAATGATTTGTGGAGGAACTGCAGACAGTAATGCAGTTTTACAACTCATTATGGGCTGATATGAACCAATTTATGAGAATAGCTACCGGTGGTGAGGCAGCGATTAGTAGTGTAGGCATCTTGGCCAGTCTCTGATCGAGGCATGGGGGTTGCCCTGTTGCAGGCAAGGGAAAGGATAGTGATGGCGGTTACAGATTTATGCTCTGGAAAGACTGAACATTTCAAATTGTAAACAGAAAAAGGGCACATTGCCCACCGATTACTTAGACAGACTGACAGAGGTGTACGCTCACCACTCTGGCATTGCAGAACCAGAGACCTCTTACCAATGATGCCGGTACAGTGCAGAAATGTGTACATAGGTTGGGAGACCAATCCATTAGCAAAGCTGGTGGTGGTGGTGCTTGAGTCGCTTGCCTGAAACAAAAGAAGGAAACGTTTGAGAACAAACTTATCACATAAAAAATACAGAGCCTTCAGGGACCGGTGTAGGGACAGCTCCAAGGGATGGTACACAACCCTGCAAAGAGAGGACATACAGGCCAACAGGTACAGCAAAACCAACAAGGAGGGTATATGGGACAACTATAGCATTCACCACCATGGGGACAGTTCGACCAGCAGCTGGCATGTGGAGCACAGGATCAGCAGGGACAGGAAGGCTGGCCAAACCAGCTGCTTCCAAGAGCCAGGCACTGAATCCCTTAACCTGCAATTATTGTAAAGAGTGGGGTCATTTGAAGAATGAGTGTCCATTTAGAGCACAGAGACCATACCAACAAGGCAATATGATTCCGAATAATGCCCAGATACTGCAACAAGGGGGACAGGTTCAGATGCAGGCCACCACTCGAGGTGTTATGCCTTTGATTCCAAATTCAAATGCTAATTCTTTCATTCCCTGGGATCAAAGCGGCTTGAACTGGGATCCGAATGGGTTTAACAACCAGTGGGGTACGGGATTATGGAAACTTTTATGGTTCCAGTTGATCAGGAAGGTCAATGTGTTCAATGATAGGTGCAAGGGAAACCTGTGTCATGTTTAGCGGATACTGGGGAAAATAGAACACCTTTGCAAATGAATACTTTACCACATATTCCTATATCCAGGGAGATAGTCAGGGCGGTTTGCATATCTAACACTACTATTGTCCATCCGGTAACTGTACCCCTTACTGTTATGATGGGACCCAATATGGACCAGCATGCCTTTCTTATAAATTACACATCGCCTGTAAATTTGTTAGGAAGAGATTTGTTATGCAAAATGAAGTGCACCATACATTGCACCCAGTATGGGATGTTTTTATAGCGTACCCTCTGATAATGCTGTGGCAGTAATGGGGACTCTAAGAAAGTATCAGGAAGGGAAGAAGGAGAGAGAGAAGGGCAGCTGTCAGAGGATTTACATGAGCTGATAGATTCTATACCGGATTGTTTTTGGCCACCTATGATAATGCAGTGGTATACATACTGCTGAACTAGTAAAGATAGAGGTGGATCCGTTTAAGAAATTGCTTGACACTCCCCAATACCTTTTGAAGCCTGAGGCAGAAGCAGGTATCACCTCAGTTGTTGAATCATTGCTAAGCCAAGGGATTATTGTTCCAACTAGTAGATCATATAGTATTCTGATTGTTTCAGTGAAAAAAGCAAAGAAAGGAGGTTTATCATATTGTTCAAGACCTGAGGGCTGTCAATGCTGTGGTAATACCGCCCTTCCCTGTGGTGCCAAAACCGGCTACCATGTTGTCCTCTATTCTGCCAGAAGACACACACTTCACCATAGTTGATTTGTGTTCAGCTTTCTCTTCATGAATGAAGATAGCCAGTATGTATTCACATTTTCTCATAGAGGAGTGCAATGCAAGTGGACCCATTTTCCCCAGGGATATACAGAATCTCGACCCTCTTTTCACAAAAGCTAAAGGAATATCTGGATGATATAATATTGCCAGGGAAATCATTACTGGTACAGTATGTTTATGATTTGCTGATTAGCTCACCTTCATAGGAGGCTTGTCAGGAAGATAGTAAAGTTATGTTAAAAGCATTGACAGAAAAAGGGCACAATGCTTTGAAAAAGAAGCTACAGTTGTTTGCCCACAGAGTACACTATTTGGGTCATGATACTATGGAGGGATCTTGACTCATGCCCTCTTCATGGAAGGAAACAGTTTACAAGATTCCCAAGCCCCAGACAGAGACACAAATAGGGACAGTCTGTTACTGCCGGCACTGGATGAAGGGATATGCAGAAATAGTTAAACCAGTCCAGGTTTAGATGCACCTGAATACTGTAGAACCGTTGCAACTAGCAAAGGCACCTGTTTTAGGGGTGGCTGACTACAAAAAGGGATTTACTTTGTCTTGTCATGAGAAAAATGTGTTCGCCCTGGCTATCCTCACTCAGAAACACAGGATTCATCATAGACACATAGCTTATTACAGCAAGGAGTTGGATCCAGTTGCAGCTGGGATGGTGCCCTGTGTTTGATTACTGGTGGCTGCTGCACTGGCAGTGAACAGAGTGAGAATGTCCTTTTGGGGTCACTGTTATTGAAGTCAAAAAACAGCATATCTCTGAATCAAGAGCCAGTAAATATAACATGCTTCTATTGAACTCATCAAACAAACCCCTAATCAGATGCTCTGTTTTGAATGAAGGGTCTCTGTTGCCTACCACACAGGAGGGGGAACTACATTACTCCACCCTGAATGACTGTGTGTCAGTAACTCACTCTCTGCTGATGCCCTCTACAGACCTCTCTGATATGCCATTGCCCGACTCATACCTCAAGTACCTCTTGGATGGGTTGTGTTGTAGAAATTCAAGTGGACAGGTATCACTGGGTATGCAGTGTGTGTCCCAGGGGTGGTGGTAGAGAGTGGAAAATTACCACAAGTGACGACGGCACAAATAACCAAACTGGTGGCCCTTGCTACGGTTTGTCAACTAGTGGCACAAAAATTGGTTAACATTTACACAGATTCACAGTACGCTTTTGGTGTAACTGACAATTTTTGGCAGCTCTGGAAGCAGAGAGACTTCATTACCTCCACCTGCAAGCCCATAAAAACAGTCAATATGTGATGACACTTTTGGATGCTATAATGCTGTCTGAACAGATTGTGATTATTAAATGTGCAGCACATCAATCATTGAATGACCATATTTGCTTTGGTAATGTGTCCGTTGATTGAACAGCCAAGCTGGCAGCCATATCAGAGAAAAGTGATGTCTATGTTATGCCAGTCAAAACAGTACAGGAAGTAACTCAGTATAAAACGATGGATGATCTTGCGTATATACAGAATGCCCCATCTAATAAAAAAGGACAATTGGATTAAAATGGGCTAACGACTGCATGAGGACTCTCTGCGGCGTGATGAGTAGGGTCAGTTAGTTGCTCCAAAAATACTAGAATAATGCTCTGTCATGGTATATCATGGGAATGCACATGTAGGAAGAGAAGGGATGACCCTTCTGGTGGGACATTCGTGGTTTGCACCTGAATTCACCACTATAGCACAGGAATATTGTCAAAAGTGTTATCTGTTTACAGAATAATGTAGGGAAGTGTGTGCCAACCAGACTGGAGGTACATCTTTCCATTATGGACCATTTGTAGCATTACAAATAGATTTCCTTCAATTGCCAAAGTTCAATCAGTGACTTTATTTATATGTGGTAGCAGATATGTTCTCTTGGTGGGTGGATGTTTCCCACTGTAGGAAACCAGATGCAGTGATGGTGGCTAAGAAATTGTTCTGTGGGTTTGTAGCTAGATTTGGAATACCACTATGCATTCACAGCGATCAGGGCCTTTGTTTTCTTAATAACATAATTAAAACATTGTTTTCTACACTGAAAATTCTGCATAATTTGCGCTGTCCTCTCCACCCCCAGTCAGCGGGAGCAGTAGAGAGACAAATGGGATTCTGAATACCAAATTGGCAAAATTGTGTCAGGAAATGGGGTTGAAGTGGCCTGGGGCCCTCCCCCTGGTGCTATTTAGCATGGGAAGTAACACGAACAGAAAGACGCAGCCTTTATGAGGTCCTATCTGGACGAGATATGAGAAACCCTGTATCCTCACCATTGAAACTGTACCTGATAATTTTCAGCTGTCAGATGACAAGACGTTAATATCTTCTGTCAGTCTCATTCATAATTCAGTTGAAGCTGCTCTGCCTTGGGAACCAGACAGTCCAGGTAATTTTCTGCAACCAGGGGACAGTTTCCTGCTAAAGGTCCATCAAAGAAAGACAGCTCTTTCCCTGAGGTTGAAGGGGCCGTGTGTGATGCCACTGAATTCTAAATCATCTGTAAAGGATCAGGGGCAGCCAACATGGGTGAATGTGAGTCACTGCAAGCAGGTGGTAGTCTCCACAGTGTAGCTTCTTTAACTCTTTTGATCTGTTTGTCTGTACTGACTTACACTAATGTAGTTGTAGGAGAACATGACTCTATATTGTCAGGGTGGTCAGGAAAGTGTCCCCACGAGCCCAATGGGTTCATGTTGTGCTCACCATATTGATGACTGGGGATGGGGCAAACTGGGTGCAATGTTGCAATTTCATATGTATCAAGTGTAGTTAATTATGGATGGGATTTGTTACTTTTAGTGTTACTTTTTGTTTAGAACTGATAAATATTAGATTTGCACGCACATAGAAAGATGAAATGTTAAAGCCGCCAAATGTAATATGAACACGAATCACACACGGAGTGCTCGAAAGTACGAGACGAAGAGGGTTTTAATGCACTTGCGAAGCGGGTATCTGTCCTGAAACCCCACGGTAAAGAAGGAATAATATTTATTAGATATGGACACCGAGGAACATACAAGTGGAGTTTATATAAATCTGCACATAGTGGGGTTTTGTGAATGTATTCAGACTTTGCAGCTAGCAGTTGCACAATGAATTTCGGGTAACTGGGAACTTCTGGTTTTGCAGACTTGGGGTTTGTAGAGGAATAATAAGCCATCCTGTAGAAGGTCAGCGTCGAATTTAACACAATGGTTTGTGGCTTAACAGTTCTGCAAAGAACAGGTGTAATCCTTCCCATTCTATTGAAGTTGTGCAGGGCGGTTTGGCAATTTGCTAGGGCCGGCAATAAAGATGGGGTAAGATGGCACCCAAGGCCATGGTGTCCGGTACTCAATCGTTTTCTCAGGGTGGAACTTGAGGCTATGCATGCTGGAGCAGTAGTTGTATAAATTAGAAGGACTTAAGTGGTGACAGTAAACCAGAACGTATGAGATGGCATTGGAGTTTCAAAGAGACCCTGTATGCACAGCTTTTCCTCATGTTGCTAAGATATCTGTGCAAACCATATGCAATTACACTTCGGGTTAAAAGGACTTAGGCCAGTTGTTACTAGTAATGAATTATGTCTGCATGCAAATGTTTTATTATCTCATGATGTCACAACCTACCATGGACGAATCCCAAGTATGGGTGGACTAGGAATATGATCCGAAGAAGGTAATAAAGATTGTCTATGACCAATGAGAAGGGAAGAAATGAAGAAAGATGCAACTTCTTTGTGATTGTTTTGTCCAATCATGTGTGAGGGGTGGGTTATAATATAGTATCTGGGAGTGTTTTAACTGTTGCAAAAATGTATAAAATCTATCAACTGCTCTGGTTCATTGATACTTGGGTTAGTTTGGTTCCAGGGAACCATATAACTGCTCCCCGGATGATTGTACAATAAACTTGCTTTATGTTCAAAACATGCACTCGTTCCTCAGGTGTTGGACCCATATTGGGCTGAGGTAATTAGTGGTCTGCCCCCACAAATTTGGTGACCATGAAGGGACCCCAAACCTTCCAAGATGTAAGGGGTCTTCTGTCCACACCACTCGGCTGGGGCACCTCATTGCAGGGACCAGTCTTCTGTACACTTTGAAAAAGAGGTATGCGGGTGCCATACTCGTTAAATGTCCCTCTGATCCTCGGAGGTGTGGTGCTGTGGTCCAGCTGTGCAGGCCGATTTGATGGAGTGCCACATCAGAATTCTTTGGGTCACGTGAGTGTACTTTTGGAGGTAAAACAAGGAGGGAAATAGGGCTAAAAGGGGGTTGTTTCTTTTGATTTAAGGGGATTGGTGTGGGTAGAATTGGAATACCAAGGTGGGGAATTAGTAAAAGTTGCGGGGATGGAAAAAGTGGATGTTTTGAATGAATGATTGAACTGTTCTGTGTTGTATGTCGCTTGCATATATTTTTTACATATGTTGTTATTTTCAATGTGTGCGTTGGTATCCTACTCAGCACACCCACTGTGAGGGCTGTCCTAATACCCTTTAGTTTGCTTGTCTAGTTGGCTGGAGCCCTCACCTGGAGGTGCAGTAGCATTGTATGGTAAATCCAACCGTAGATACCTTTCTGAAGTATACCCTTGGCAGTCTTCATTGTGTATTGGCTGGGCAGGTAGAGCCCTCGCCTCGATTTTCTTGGTTAGTCGAAGTAGTGACCAGGAAACCTCCGATAGTCAGGGAAATACAGTTTTGTAGTAGAGAAGGCCATATTAGTAAATTAAGGAAGCGAGAGCAGCAGTGCTGTATTGAAAAGCATTGCGCTCTCCTATGCTTCAGTGAGGGAGATATCTCAGAGATATTGGCTGGCAGAGTCTTTTTGATAAGATGCTGTGTTTTGTGTAAGAGTAGGAAATAAAATTAAAGCAAGTAGCTGAGCAAGGTACTTGCGGTATGAACCAGTATGGTGAGTAAATGTGAGGAACGTCTAAGAAACTGGATGGGTTAAGCAAGAGAGGTTCTTAGAGTAGGAAAAATTGCATTAATGCCAGACAAAGGTGTTACATTTGAGGCTAGTAATATCACCTGCAAGAAGGAAGGTAAAGCCAGAAAGAGCCACCACATTTGGAAATACACCTAAACCAGTCACAGTGAAACAGATGCAGCAGTTTTTGGGGCTCTGTAACTATCTTAAATCATGGATATTTGATTACTCTAGTTACTTGAGGCCCATACTGTAGTGGCTTAATGAAGCATAGAAGGTGAAAGGTCCGATAGAGGGGACTGAGGAAATGGGAACTTGCTTTCGGGAACTCAAGGCTGCAATCAGCAATGTTCCAGTCTTGGTGACCTCAAATTACAAGAAGCCATTTTATTTGTTCTGACTTTCAAACAGGCAGGTGATAATGGCGCTCCTGACCCAGCAGACATTTCCAGGCCACAAACCTTTAGTGTATTATAGTGGACTCCTAGAACCAGTGATGCAGAGACAGTTACCTTGAGAGCAAGCTTTAGTGGTAGCGGCTTTTGGGATTCAAAAGTCTTCGACCATTTCTATGGGTTGCCCATTTACATTGTACATGGAGCATGCAGTCTTTGCGATTTTAGAAAAGTCTAAGTCAACATAAACAACTTAAAGAGTTTCAGGGTACAAGATTATTTTATCAAATGCATCGATACACCCCATGCAGTGTCACCTAGTCAATCCTGCGACATTCGTAGCCGAACCAGTGCAACCTGAGAACACTGTTCATGATTGGGGAGAGGAAGAAGAGGAAGGGAGAATTAATGGTAAAGAGGATGCCCTGGAGCAGGGTGTGGTACATTTTTTTGATGGATCTTCAATTATAAATCAGGACAGTGGTGAAAGTCATACGGGTGCAGCTGTGTGGGCCTTGTGAATGGGGAATACCGGATCAGACTGTAGAGTCGGTTGCCTTCACATTACTGCATGCAAGTGGCTGAACTAGTGGCACTTATAGAGGTGCTAGAAATGAGTGAGGGGGAGGCAGTCACTATTTATTCTGACTCTGTGTACGTCACCTCCACTGTACATTCTGTGTTAACAAGATGGCAGAGAAGAGTGTTTAGGTGGTCTGACAGAACCCCTGTCCAGCATGCTGTGCTGCTATCCCAACTAATTGAAGCATTAACCTTGTCAGCAGAGATAGGTTTAGTTAAATGCGCTGAGCATACAAACAGTACTAATCCAATAGCTCTTGGGAGTGATGCCGCAGACAAGGAGGCGAAGGAAGCAGCGTATTTACTGTTTACAGATTCCCCGAAAATGGAAACCATGTCCCAGCAGGTTCAGTTGCCAGCCCCATACACCACAGTCCCGGTGCTTTGGATTATAGAGATACAGAGGGAAGCCTCTAGGGAAGAACAGGAGCCCTGGAAGAAGAAAGGATGTGTTCTCTTACATATGGATTTACTGGGGAGACAGGGCATGATGGGGGAAGGTAGTAATGCCGTTAGAGCTGCTTTTAATTGCTCTAGAGCAACTACATTACCCATAGCACAATTCTCTGCGAAAAATCACAGCAGAGTTCCAGAAGGAATGGTTCATTCAGATCCTACAGGATAGTAGATTTGTAGGAACTGGGTTGTGTGAAAAGAATTCAATCCTGGAAACACCATGATGTCAGTAAAGGGAGTCTTGCCTAGGCCCCCTGGGCCATTTAGGGAGCTCCACATAGAAGTTGTGGACATGATCACGAAGTGTAATAACTGTTGGTACTTGATTGCAGTTGTTTGTCCATTCTTCAGGTGGCTGGAGGTTGGTTCATGCGTACATCCTGATTCTAAATCAGCAGCAAGATTTCTGGTGAGAGATGAATTTCCACATAGGGGAATTTGAGAGGTTGTAAAATCTGACAATGGAACCCACTTTTTTATTGCCTTTTTCGCAGAAATCGCTTCACATTTGGGAATCACACACAGATTGTGCTTGGCCTGCCACATGCAAGCCAACAGGATCGTTTAGAGGCTCAATGAGGTCCTTAAGGTCCGGTTAGGAAAATTGTGTAATAAGTTGAGAAAGTCCTGGTACCACTGTCTTCCCCTTGCACTGTTTTATCTGAGAAATCAGCCAGTAAATACCATCTTTTGAGTCCCCATGAAATTGTGATGGTCCATAGGCTGCACACACCTCTCTAACATGCACACACGGCATCAGACGCACAGAAGACTGCAGATGTCCTAGGAGGGGAGTTGAGGAAGTAACTTAGGGCTTTAACCTGAAATGTTAAGATTATAGCTTCACATGTTGTGTCTTCTCATCAACAGACTACAGGAGAAAATGGCAGGGAAATCAGCTATCAACGAAAGACATAGCTGCTCTCAGGAGACCACATTCCCGTCCCTACCTTTGTGCGCTGCTGGAACGAACAGCGTTTCCAGCTGCATCATCGTGTGATTTATGCAACTCCAACTGCTTTGAAGCTGGAGGGCAACAAGAATTGGATTCAACTTAGTGATACCCGAAGGAATACTGGCAACCCTTGACCTGCACAGGAGCAGGAACAGGCACAAAGTTAGGTATGCCCTACAGATCCTCAATTCAATCCAGTGGAAAATGGGGGTGCGAATGAAGATCCGGAACTTGAATATGTTTTGTTTAGGAAAAGAAGAGGTGTTCACATTTATAAATTGTGTTAAAATTAGTGTCCTTGTGGTTTTTATTGTGCGTTTGTCAACATGTCTGAAGATGACAATCAGTGTAAATACAGAAGGCTCAAATGTATCTAGTTTTGTGGAATTCGAAGAAATAGTGTCAAGGGAAAAAATAAATGTTAATATTGATGTTTTGAATAATGGCGATGATGAACTAGATTCCACAACAAATGCACAAGGTTTTGCAGTGGATAATATATTGTATAGTCAGAAAATGAAGGTTGGGACAGAGAGATCACTAGAATATTGCTACATCTGCTCCCTCATCCCCCCATGCTTCTGGCATCTCTAGGATGTTTATCCTGAATGAGGTAGGGGTAGCAGATGCACTATTCCTAGTACACTAATCCTTATGCAGGGTGTGAGGGCAGTTTAAAGGGCAATCCATTACGGCATCAGTTCTACCTATCGATGAAGATTGTTCAGTTGCTGATCGTATAAGTCAGAAAAACATACAGTGCATCCAGAGAGCCCAATTAAGTCTAGAAGGGGCTATTTATTTCTAAGAATTGATTGGAGCTAGGGATGAAGAGTTGCAGAGATGGATGAATGAGGGGACTTCCAGAAGCAGGGGTTGCACGGATAACACAATAATGTGGGACTTTATGGAAAAATTATTTGCAGCATCTGACGTGGCTCAAAGAGCCAGAAAAACCTGTTAAGAAACAGACACTTACCCATTTTTCTCTATGTTTTAAGGGTAATGGCATGGTGCCTGTTGGCAGAAATGGGCACTGCAGTCACAAACTTTGCATCACTGATATGGCTGGAGGTACGGCTTCCCTTCTGGAAAATGTTTGAACCTGTGGATCACATGCACAAAGGCAGTTGGTCCAGCCTGGTGAGGAGTGTGCAGCTTCTCTACTGTCCATGTTCCAGTCCTCATCATCCCCAAGGAGTACTTGGTCCTAGCCTGTCCAATGCCCAAGGTTATATCTCTGCCCCCTTTGTCCCCTGTGCCCCTTGCGTCCCCTTCATCAACTTACATGGACAAACCAATGACTTTGTTTGATGAAAATCAGGAACAGTTGCAATGTAGTAGATGGTGTAATTATCTTTCAGCAGCATCATCAAAAGCTTTAATGGACTTTCCTGATCAAAATTGGCTGTTTAGTCATAATGAGACCTTCTTTCCCTCTCTTCTGACACCAGCATCCAAGCAGCGGAAAATGCCATATGGCTCCAGGTGACCAGATATGAACTTTCACTATTTGAATGGTATCTGCAGAAAAATTTGAATAAAAAAAAGGCAGAAAATGCAGAATTTTTACATTCTACTTTGTCGACTTTTTAGCAAATTATATTATCGTATTTAGGTATTTACCTAATTGCACCAGACTGTGAATTTATCTTAAGCATTACAATAGCGTGAGCTTCATTCTTTCATCTCTTATCCTTTTTCATTAAGTTTCACAATGCCACAAAGTTTTTCGTGATGTTTTTATTTTCTTGTTAGTTTTCTTTTTTAGTTATATGTATCCAAATAACGCAGTTTCTCATCACAATAATTCTTTATCTCTCTACATGTGTTTCTCCACCGTTTTACAGCGAATCATCACGCGATAATATAGAAATCCAAATTGAAAAACAAAGTGCACTGCTATAAAAAGCAATCGTAAATCAAATGCAAATAGACCAAATCAAGTTTTTGGAGTATGATCCCCTGTAACCATTTCCCAGTATTTTTTTAAAGCTGGTAATAGAGTTTTTGTATCCCAATTGCACTCACCCTACTGTTTTGTTCTATCCTTAGCAATAAAGAAGTGAAAATAACACATATTTCGTAAACATTCAAAAAGCTAAAATGGCCGCCACGTGTTTGGACGTACTAACATCATTGCGTACAACACACGATGATTTCAAGTTTTCCTGCCGATTACAGTATTGGCAAAATAAGGCATCATGCAACCTTTAATATATAAAATAGAAGTAGATGTTTCTTAAAATCTACAGTTTGCACCTGTGCTATCTTTAAGAATATAATGGGTGCCATGTTAACCACAGCATTATGTGACACAGAGTTAAAATGGCTGTCAATGCTGGGGGGACCACGTCATTGCGTAATTTACGCGACGACATCATCGCGCCAGTTTGAATAAAAGGCCACTGATTTCAGAATAGATCTGTATCGCGGGTCAGCGGTACAGAAGGGCACAAGCAGATCCCTCAAAGAAAAATTGTAAGATAACCTTGCCTTTGATTGGTAGGGTAGACAGAGTAGCATTCCTAATTTTACTTCATTTTCCTAATAATTTTCCTAATAGATGGAGGTGGGTTAAGGGATATATTAGGGTAGGGGGAATGTCCCCACAATTCAAGTAAAAAATTCAGCATTTTCTGCCTCAGTATTTTCTATTTGCTATTTTCATGGACAACCTGTGTTAACATGTGCGAGTCAATGTTTAGTGCCATCAAGGAAGACTTACGGGCACTGAGGCTAATGACTTTGCAGAATCGGTACATACGCAATCTCTTGACAGCAATGGAGGGAGGAGTGTGTCAAAATATTTGGAGTACATGTTGCACATTTGTGCCTCTCTATGACACAGAGAATTGTACACTAACACAAACTATCGCTGCCTTGCATAAGCTTAGAGTGATCATGGAAAATGAGAAAGGAGAAACCAATGATTCATGGTTTGAGTCTCTCTCTCTTGGGTGCTACCTTGGATGAGCCTCACTGTGAAGGTTTTGTGGCCTATTTTTGTCTTTTTTCGTATTCTTTTTTGTTCCTGTCAATTGCTCTTATGATGTTGTTCTGTCAAGGTACCGAAAGCAGCTCCCATGATGACTGTGACCCCATCCAAAGCTAGAACCCCTACCACTTCAACTCATATGGGGATTCAGACGGAAGCTGTTTTGGGTCATCTGCCAAGTCATGATAATTACGTGTTGGGTTTGTTCAGCTGAGAAGTCTGGCCATATTCGGACCAGTTATGAGGGAGGATTGTAGGGTTGTTCCCCAAGAAGAAGATTATTTGTAAGTTAAAGTATTAATATTTCTTTTTTATTATTGTATTGTACAGTTGGCAAAAGCCAGCTTTAAATACCACATATCAAAACACAACATAAAAATAACTAATGGGGTGGTCAGGAAGAGACTGCACGAGCACAAGGGGTTAATGTTGCATGTGCCATATTGATGACTGGGGGTGCAGTGAACTGGACGCAATTTTGCAATTTCATATGTATCGAGTGTCGTTATTATGGGTGGAATGTGCTACTTTTCATGATAGTTTTTGTCTAGTACTGATAAATATTAGATTTGCACGTGTGTAGAAAGATTAAATTTTAAAGATGCCAAATCTAACCGGAATATGATTCACACACACAGGGTGCTCTGATGTACATAGAAACTGGGAGACAGAGAGGGTTTTAATGTGCATGCGAAGTGGGGATGTCTCCTGAAATCCCACAGTAAAGAAGAAATAATATTTATTAGATATGCATACTGAGGAACATACAAAAGGAGTTTATATAAATCTGCATGTGGTGGAATTTTTTGAATTTTTTCAGACTTTGCAGCTAGCAGTTACACAATGAATTTAAGGTAACTGGGAAGTTCTAGTTTTGCAGACTTGGGGGCTGTAGAGGAATAATGAGCCATCCAGTAGAAGGTCAGCCATCGAACAGAACGAAATAGCTTATGGCTTAACAATTCTGCTAGGAACAGATGTAATCTTTCACATTGCTTTGAAGTTGTGCAGGGAGGTTTGGCCATTCGCTAGGGCTGGCAATAAAGATCGGATAAGATGGTGTCTTAGGCCATGGTTTCCGGTACTCAATTATTTTCTCAGGGTGGAACTAGACTCTATATGTGCTGCAGTGTTAGTCGTATAAATTAGAATGGCTTAAGTGTCTCCAGTAAACCGGGGCGGATGAGATGGCGATCCGTAGTTTGAGGAGAACCTGTGTGGTTAGCTTTTCCTCGTGTTGCTAAGATATCTGTGCGAACCATGTGCAATTACACTTACGGTTAAAAGGACTTAGGCCAGTTCCCCTTTCACTCCTACCAGATGTGAATCCTGAACCCACTAGAACATGGTTGGATACAAGTGTTTTAGGTTTTCCGGAAATGTGGCACATGTACAATGTGCCATTTTTCACATGAGGTGACAACTGAATTTTTGGACTCAAGAGGATCAAATATGAAAATTAGAGAAAATATAAACTGTCACTCCAAATATACTGTATATGCGATAATATGTCCCTGCAAAAAGATTTACATTGGAAGCACAATTAGAGAAACAAGGATTCGTATAGGTGAACATTTCTCATCAATTGGAAGCCAGGATGCATCACTGCCACTGGCCCAGAACTGGCAGCTTAGACATCAGATGGAAGATAAAAAGACTCTGAAGTTTATTGAACTACAGAAGGTAAAACTAGGAAGAAGAGGGGGAAAACTGGAAGAAAAGCTGAGGCAGATGGAAGCAAGATTGATATGTAAATTCGGGACAATAGAATTTGGTTTGAATCATGATAATGAAATGGGAAACTTTCGATGAACCTAAATGGACAAATAACTAAAATGTGTATCATCTTATCATGACTCTATTGTGTGGAAAATGAGTAAGGTTACACCACATATGGATGAAGGAGAAGCACGAATATGTATCACTGTACTTTTATTTTCCGGGTGGGAAAAGGGAAGGGCAAAATGTATGTTGATGTTTTCCTACCAAACAATGACATTGTAGTTATTTTTAATAAGTATAAAATAATGTATGAAGGGTAATCTGAAAGCCGAGTCTCTTAACCTAAACATATATAGCTATATATGTGTATATATATTATTTCGGGAGGGAAACCTGCACATGAACTGGGTGAAGCATAAATTTGATGTGGGTTTTAGTAGGGTACATTTTGGCACAAATGCGTATTTATACATTATCCATGAAACATTACTGACCTATAGAAGACAATGTTTTTTCTAGAATACACCAATGTGATTGTAATGTTTGACTTTATGCAATGATCACATATAGTACGGTAACACTATATAAAATGCGTATGTACGAAGGATTAGAAAATCACATGGTCTTTGACCTTTACAGGATGCAGAAATGGTTAAATTGCAACAATTTAAAATGTTTCTCAAATAGAAATAAGATATTTGCATTTTATCTATACATATGGGGTATAAAATATGTATACATTGTTACTAATAGGGCAATAATAATAGGATTGTAATGCATGGTCCTGAGTTTTAAACCATTCCAATATGGCCACCATGAAAATCAATGTAGAAACAGAGAAAGGATGGCCTCTGTAACTATGGTGACACTATAGATTACATGGAAGATCCGCCCGACGGCCCATTACTGTGCGAGGCCGATCCGAGGAGACTGGATCAAAAGCGCTCGAGGTAAGCAGAGAGCGTGTGTTTCTGGACGGGAGAAAGGAGACGTTTTTCTACGCCCGCATTCAAAATATACGTAAGGGGACACACAGACTATTGCTAGTCAGGAATAATGTGGAGCAGACAACGCGGGATTGCCCAAAACTAACGCAGTGGGATGCACAGAACATTTATAGTTAGTGTTTAATAGCGAGGAGCACATAATGTGGATAAGGTACCCTAATGACTAAAGAACTGCATAAAAGCGAGGCACGGTACTTACCTTATTCATAATTATGCATGTTTAAATCCAAATATAAAAACAGGAATGGTTATTATTATATCTCGCGGTATGCTTGCAAAAACCTAAAGGAGGGGCGTACTAATAACACATGATCAAAGATGTTAAAATAAATATGTGTAAATGGTTCTATGATGAATATGCAATTGGATTGCAAATCTATTTTACATTATCTTGACTATAGGGATTTGCCTGGGATTAATAAGAAAAAAAGACGGGTAAGAGAGTTTTTCACTTATTTATTCATACTAGTGCACTAACGGAGAGTGTCAAATGGAAGATGCTTTTAACCCACACCAAATAATGTATTGCCTATTATATTGTAATACAAGACATAAAAAAGGATCAAGGAGGACTAGTAAAAAAGAGGTTTTTGAACTAGGAACAAATAATGCAAAAAAGGACAAATGAAGAATAATCATGCTAAAACGTTTTTTTCTTTATTTCTCTGTTTTTTATTTTTATTCTCTTTTCTCTTGTTTTGTCTTTTGTCTTATGTTTGTTCGTAATGTTTGGCAAATACCACTATTTATGTCTTTGGGGAGAAAATCATATGTTTTTAATGTTTATTTTTCAAATTATGTGAAACAATCTTTGAAACCCTCCGTTCTTCTTTTTTGTTCTTCTGTGGGGTTTAACATATGAATATGCTCAAACAATATTGTACACAGAATATGATTTGTCTTTTGTTAATGCCCTATTTCTTTTGAGAAAGGCTCTTGAGCAGCCGAAACACGTGTAAACATGGAATAAAGGGCTTTTTGTGTTTTTGAAACAACTTAAGTGTGGCACAATCTCTGAGTGGCTGACCATTTTGAGTAAAGAGGATTACCTCAAAGCTCTGAATACTGTATTGGAGGATCCCACAGCGACAACCCAACCTAACCTTAGAGATAGAGGTTTGTTTATTACTGCAACTAACAAACCTATTACCACTGGAAGTCTAGCTATTGAGTATGCTGAGCCATCCTATATTTCTGATTTAATTTACTACTGATACTCTGTCCTTTTTAGCAGGAGGAGGAACAAGATGATGTCCAAGCTGATTTACTGGTATACGCAATGGCCCAGGACCACAGTGGTCTTGGTGGAAATGTTTGCTTGGTGTCAGATGCAGTGAACTCACCCCTGGCCATGCAAAGGGTTGTGGTGCCAGGGCTTTGTGAATTAGAAGATGTTAGCACTATTTTAGGGAGAGGTAGGTACAGACAGATGCATTTAGAGTGCTATTTGTTAACAATCCTAGACGGAAGGAATAGTACTCAAGCAATGAAGGTATGTTCGACCTCATCAGAGGCTCAGTGTCAGTTTTCAGGGAATTTAGAGAACAGAACCTGTGCTATGATTTAGCATTTGTAGTCTCCAGAGATGGATGTAGAAGAGTTTATGAATTATACACAGGTTTACAGTCAGAGGTTGTGGTATAACACAGTGTCACAGTTAAACAAGACTGGATACAGGTTCTTGGTGCTGAATGCAATGGTAGCCACTGTGTTATTTACTGTTCCCCTGCCTGCCTTTCAGGTTTCCACTCATTATCCAAACTGTCCAAGGGGGGCTAGAATACGGATGGAGCAACAGTGAGAGGAGCTGTTTGGATGAGGCCAGAAAATGAAAGTAATTGATCACATGTGGAATGGGGCTAATGCTGCACTATACTGCACTAGCAACACTGGGGATATGCAAAGGGTCAAATTTAGAAGGTCAAGTGACCCACTTGAAAAGGCCACCGGGCTCATTGCAGTAGTGAGGCACACGTTGGAGAGCTGCATGTAATCTGCACTCTCAGCCAGCTAACTAAAGAAATCCTGATGAGTGGTTTACTGGAAGCAGGCAACATTCTGAAATGGGATATTGAGTGCAAGGAGGTTCAAGATTACCTGAACATGCAGCTGGTATACATCGGAGAAGATGTGTTACATCTGGCCAAACAGTTGAACAGGCTTATGGCCATGGAGACATTTGTGCACATACACTGTCTGGTACGGTTAAGCTAGTCAGTTTTCTTTTACAGCACATAGTCCAATAAGAGGATTGTGGGCATTGGCAAGCAGAATACTTCCCGACAATGGGCAGGATATAGCTGGGAATAAATCACCCACAACAAGGTGTGGGAGATTAAGCCCCCTTCTGCTGCCTCTCGATTCCTTGTTTGCCAGATGTTCCCTGATTTGTAGTTTAGTATTGGATCAAATTGGAAAATATGGCCTTTGCCGTCCCCATAATTGCAATGTTCAAATAAGCTTGATGCAAAAGGGTGTGTTGTTAAGGAGCAGCTGCTGGATACAGTTTGGTAGGCAAATGGATTTTTAGAGGGTTAGATTGGTGTGTGGAGTTGGTAACTCTGCCATAATCAGATAATGATTTACCAATTCATACAGGGAGCAAGCAATTTACTGTCTTCATGTCGGCTGCAGAGAGAAAGAAAGTAAAGGTGCATGTTGAGTTTTTGAAAGGTTGTCCTAAATTGGTGCCACATAGGTTTGAAGGTTTGGAGGAAGTAGAGGAAGTCTAAGGAAGGCATGGTATCAAACAGTGAAGACAGACATAAGTGATCACAGTTAAAGGGTGTTTATTGAACTTCAGTGGGTTGGTTAAACACCTATATAATCATAAATCTAAAGATGCGAGCAAGCTATGACCATCAAATAATAATAACGCAGTCCTAGTGGAGCCTTTGTCAAAAACAAAGGGCCTATACTAAAACACTTTTTGCCAATCCTTACTTCTAAATAGAAAATTGTGTGGGATTACCACGTATGCAAAAGAAAAGTGTTCACGAAAGAATATGTCAGGATAGTTGGGCAGTTGTCATCCCCTTCCCCACGTTTTCAGCACGGGACAAGGCAGTACTTTCGAGCTTCACACACCCTCAGGTTTCTCTGCCATGAGAATATAGTTCAAAGCATAGGTTTCAGGGCCAGCTGTGCCAAAGTCTTGTTACTATTCAAAGTCTCTTTAGTACAGAGGGCCTGATGTAACAGACCAGTGCTAAAGTTTCTTTCATGCTAGGGTTTTCACATTCACAAGTTCTCAGGTTCACTATTCACCATGGGTCTCTCTCCTTCAGATTCGGACCCCTTTTAGCACAATGTTCTCAATTGGTCTCCCTCAATCGGGTTCGGTCCATGGATCTCCCTCATTTGGGCTCCGATTCCTTTACACTGTGTTCTCAATTGGTCTCCCCCATTCGGGCTTGGACTGTGTCAGAAATCGAAGACTTACGATTGTGTGATGGATTTTGCTTAAACAATCACAGGACCACTTCGATTCACTTCATTTCTCATTCTTATCTTTTACTTTGACTTTTTATCACTTTTAGCTGGACACCGTACAGCGACCTTTGATTGAGCACATTTGCGGTGCCGGGCCACTCTGTCACAGGTTTAGTATCTTTCTTCTCTTAGTTAAAACATCCATCAGCAATTCAGCTTCATCACGTCTTTCATGACAGGCATTACAAATCTTCCTTCTTGCGCTCTTTATACAATGTTGCCGCTTGCATCCTGGACTTCAACACAGGCCGGTCTTGCATTGGTCTCCCCAACTCACCAGCTGTGTTAATCTTACTGGCGCTGCTTTAATCTTGGAGCCAAGGATGGTACCATGGCAGGTGCTGCTTCTCCCTGACTCGATCAGCCATGCAGGAGTGCCCCGGGTATCTCCGACACACAATGCAATCTTATTTCCTTGCCTTACACCGTTCATTCCAAAGGACTTTGGAAAGTAATGGTTTTTCGGCGGAAAGATCAAGGGTATCTCCCTTCTGGTGCACCCTTCTTGGTTTGCCATCGTTCTCCCGTCGTTCAGCTGCATTTTGAAAACACTGTTTCTGCATATGCTTTGCCTTGGTCAGAGTGTGCTCTCATGCTCTGCCTTTTATCCGTGTGGGGAAGTTTAATGGTTACCATTAGTTGCCTGACCTTGCCTGATCATAGTAGCGGGACATGTCAGATACTATGTTCGGTGTGAGTCTGTTTTCTCTGAGAGCAGGTTGTCCGTGTGAAAGTGTTTGTGTAGGAAAAGGGGAGGGCAGAGCTCCTAAATATCCTACCGGGTAGTATGCGGTGAAGGTGTTACAGGGAACGGGATACTGCGTCTCGCCATCAGGTATCCCACTCCCACTGCCCAAGGACCCCTCACGCAGGTGATCCTCCCCCAATGGTCCACCCCCAGGGTCTGAATCCAAAGGTGATGGCCCTGCCCTGGCCACCTAGGAAAGAGATTCCCGGGGGCTAGGGGGTGACACACCTTCTGGTTTCTCACAGAAGTGATTGATATTTCAAAGAGTTTAGAGGTTCTTGAAACTGTGTACAATGAGGAGAATCGGGCATTTGAAGTGGGCCACCATGCTGCTACTATATGTGCTCCAGGAGATGATTTATGTGCTATAAATTAAGAAGCGTCTGAAGAACCTTACATTACCACCACAGTCCTTCTCACTGCGTTTTCTTTTCTTTCGGCAGTGGTAACATGGTGTTGTAGACAGTGCTGCCACCGACAAGGACCCGTGGTAATTAATAATAGATGCTCCAGCACCACCTCACCTTCAGTCAGCCCCTGATCAATTTGTGTCTATTGCCCTTTTAGAAATACAGCAGGAAACTAAATGTTACAGTATGAATCGAGTCCATTAGTAGAGCATAATAAAGATGTGTATTTGTATTATGAAAAATGAAAAGTTCAACCACTGAATAAAGTAGATGTAGATGGTTCACCAGAAAATAATAACAGTTGTACTGAACCATAGATCAGTGGCTAGTGGTAGAGTTCCCTGTGCAAAGGAAAACAGGTGAATTGGGATGTGGAGAATTTCACGAAAGCAAGAGTATGATTTGTTCTGCAGTAAGCACAAAAGGAGGGTCTGTTAATGTTTGCAACCCCTGAGGGAGGGAGAAGGATCAGTGATGTGGCCGTGCCATAAAGGCACCATATAATGTGCTGTTTTATGTGGGCAAATTATGATTTTGGGGGGAGTCTTATTCTTTTATGAACTATCATACCTCACATCGGATACCTCATCTTAAAGCAATATAATAGGTTTATTATTTTTCTTTCCTTTATTTTGGACTTTCGTAAGGCAACCCTCACCTATGGACTTTGGACAATGCTTCCACTCAAGGGCTCTCTGAGGAGCATGCGCTACAGGACTGCTGAGGCAGCACTTTAGGAGGCCCTCGAGTGCACTGGGCGAAGGACACCTAGCCAACATCTTTGGATTAAGCAAGTCTGTACTGGTTGATACAATGGAGCCTTATTCCTCACAGGAAGTGCGTCAAAAGGTTGTGGCTTGAGGTCCCTCACCAGAGGAGATGGACACTGGATGTTGTCACATCGAGGTCGCTGGCACAGAGGGAGAATGTCACCAGATTCATCGCAAGGAGCTGAACATGGTGTAATGAATTATGCGGGATACAAAGATGCCCATTCTTGTATAATGAGGCATAGTAGGTCAAACAGAAGTGACCTGTTCTGTAGGAGGTCTGACTGTGAGGATAATACAGGCCGGGTGAGTTGGAGGCGGTTGGGTTGGCTCGGTTGGTCGGGCATGATGCTGTCCATGTGTTCGCTTGCAATTCTGAATAAATGGAACCTAATTTGTCCATTCTGTACATGGCCTCTTAGTCTTGTTATTTTTACCTGCTGAGATAGTGGGTAGAAGGTGAGGCTTGGAGAGAGATAGGTTTTGAGGTGCTTTTCATCTGTTTATTTCTTTTTTTATTCATTACATTTGTGTAATGCCCAAACCCAGAGGATCCTCTGCATTTGTATAGGAAGGCATTAGATAAACATAGAAGACAAACTGAGTACAGGACAAGGGTATCAGGTAATATTATCCCCATCAATAATATCACCATATATATGGTCGTGGGGAATGGCCATAGGCGATATTGTTAGTGGGGATAATTTTTGGGGTAAATGGGAACCGGGCCTCCAGAAGTGTCCACTGCTCCCTTTAAAATAATATGGGTGTCATAATAATATGGCAAGGGTGTCCCCTTCAGGTTTAATGGGTTAATACTGCAACGATATGGCGCCATTCTTGTATGGCGATATTTTTGCGGGGATATTTACACATGGAACCAGGACAGGGCAGTCAGAGGGCGCTTAACGGAACAAGTGCGGGGCAGCTCAGCCATATTTATTGAACAGCCAGATTTTGACACGTTTTTTTGAATGTCAGGTAGGCCTGTTTGTTTCTGATGTTGGGAGGAAGCGAGTTCCAGAGGGAGGGGCAGATACAAGGCGGCTTTTACTGCCTGCCTTTTTGCTGCAGAATCTAGGGGTGGACAGAGAGAGGCAGGGCGAGGAGGATAGCAACTGCACATAGTGTTTTGGGACAATACAGTGGTTGAGCTAAGAGTGGGCTTCTTTGTCGATGCATCTATGAGCGGCAGTCAGCATCTTAAAGTCAGTGCAGGCTTTGATGTGGAGCCAATGGACCTTGCATCTGGCAGCAGAAATTTGTTCCATTTTTCATAGATCCAAGGCTGAACGGAGGGCTTTGTTTTGTAGCAGTTGAAGTTTGTTTTTTGAGTAAGTGCCTATGCATAGCACAATGCAATAGTCCAACTTGCTGATGATAATAGCTCAGGCAACGGTGAGGCAGTTGTCTGTAGAAAGGAATTTGCTGCTCAATGGGATGAGTTTGGCCATGTAGGCAGTAGAGGAAGCGAAGGAATTGACATGGTTGTTCATAGTAAATTCTGCATCAAGATGAATGTCTAGTATTTTGATGTGTTTCAAGACAGCGTAGGGGTACCATCGATGAGAAAAGTTGAGAATGCCGGGTGTATGCCTTTGAGGTGGTTTGAGGAACCTACAATTTGTAGTTCTGTGTTTTCATCATTTAGAACTAGGTTGTGCATTTCCATCCAATGTTGAATGATGCTGTAGACCCTATTAATCGTCACTGTATTATAGCCATTGTTTCCTTAGATGGGGATGAGAATTTGTGTCTCATCCGCAAAATGAGTGTAGCTTATGTCGAGGGAGTCCTGCAGGTCGAAAAGTGGTTTAGTGTATGTGTTGTACAGAGTGGGAGACAGACAGGAGCCTTGGGGACCCTTATAGGTACAGCAATGGGGTCAGCCTAAGCATCACCAATCGCCACCCTGGAGGTCCGTTCACTGAGAAATTATTTGATCCATGCTGTGGCTGGGACCGAGAAGTGGAAGTTGGAAACAAGGTGTCATTGGAGTAGATTGTGGTTGGCCAAGTCGAACACTGCTGAGAGGTCTAGTAACAGGAGCATAGTTAGGTTGCCTGAATCTTGAATTGTGTCTAGTTGATTTGTTAGCTCTAGGAGGGCTGATTCGATAGTGTGTGTAAGGAAGAAACCTGATTGTCTGGCACCTAGTAGGTTGTGGTGCTCAAGGTACAGCTGTGCTTGGTGGTAGGCCATGCAGTCTATAATCTTGAGGAGGAATGGTACGGTGGTAATAGGGCATTAGTTAGTGGGGAAGGGAGGGTCGCGTGAGGGTTTCTTCAGGATAGGGGTGACCCAGGCACTCTTGAGATTGGCAGGTATCGAGCTTGTGGCAAAGGACGCATTGCTGAATTGGGTGATGTTGGGCTTGTGGTTGCGGCACAGTTATTTACTATGTGCGCTGGGCAGGTATTGCCCTTTCAATTGGAGAGTTTAAGTGCCAGGAACGTTTGGAGCACTCTGTGTTGGGACACTTGCAAGAAGCAAAGGGGGTAGGTTGGGGGAAGAGGATGGTAGGGTGTTGTCTACAGAATCGGAGTATGGTGGTTTGGAGGTAAGTAGTATATTTTTTTGCTTGGATTTTGGTTCTTAGAGAGTCCATTTTGTTGGCCAAGGCAGATTGTGTGGTGGAGCACCAGACTTTGTCAGCGTGTGGCTGGGCTTGATCGGGATAGGGTTTTCAAGCTCTTTATAAGGATGCGGAAGAGCTTGTTGGTGTTTGAATTGGCATTGGTGATGCAGATATTGTAGTAGTTGGCCTTGGAAGTGATGAGGATGTTTTATAGGTGTTAGCGGAATTAGTAAGGTGTTCTAGGTTGGCTTGGGAGGGATGTTTCCTCCAGAGATGTTCAAGTGCTCGTTTTTGTCTGCAGAGGGAAACAAGCTCCTCCGTGAACCAGGTGTTATTGGGTTTGTGTGTTTCAAGTGTTTTTGGTTTGAGCGGGGCATATTAGTCCATAACAGATTGGAGACACAGCATATTGTGATCCACAAGGAGTTAGGGGTTGTTGCAGGAGTCAGTCATAGGCACGATTAGTGTCTGAAGAGGCAGCCCGAGTATGGATTCAGGCAATGTTCAGGTACTACACATGAGCGTTGGTAGAGGAGGTGGGCTAGATATGGCCAACTGTGGTTAAGCAAGATGCTGAACTCAATGAAAAAGTGTTCTGACCAGGGCAGAGGGTTAATGGTGGAGATAATGAAAACTGTGTTGGTGGTCAGGATGCAATCCAAAGTGCTGCCTTTGTTTTCTGTTGGGTGGAGAAGTTCATGTCAGCAAGTGACTTAGCCAGGGCTGTCGCTTTGGGGGTCAGCGGAGTAATTAAAGTCCAGGTTGACATCACCCAGAATGATACATTTAGTGGTTGGTTTGATGAGAGGGGTGAGTAGTAAAGGTAAGTCAATCTCATGGATGCTGAGGGAGTTGGGTTGCCAATATAGGTGAAATAGGTTGACAGTCATCCTAGGATCAATGGCCAATTTAGCAAGAAGGATTTCTGTAGTGGAAAAGCATTTAATTCTTCGAAAAGTGATTTGCATTGGGATGGCTCTGCAGCTGTCTCTCCCCTGGTGCTCTAGCGCATTATGTAGGTCAGGACAGAGTCGATGACTCATAGCAAGGACAGGCCCACACATGTGAATGGTACACTATGAGAGATATTTGGCTGTCCTGTGGAGGTCTTTTTTTACTCATCATACATTGTTGCATGATGCAAGTCAAGATAGAGGTACATCTTGCTGAGTTTCATTAGTGGGATCTTGTGTGTGTGTCTTGCATGGCTTTTTAGGTTGTATTTCTATAACTTGTAAAGTGAAATGTGTACACTGTGAGTGTTAAACTTGCTGGTGAATACATTGTCTAATTGTGGGCATCCACTGGCCTTTTTTTGGGGGACATTAGAAACCAGTGAATAGTAGAGGTGTTGCTAGTGGGGTGCTAAGGGTGCTATGCCCCTGGTCTTTTGGTTGTAGTCGCGGATAGAAACTCAGGAGCTACAACCAAAAGGCCAGCTAGCCCCAAGACCCGACATTTCTGACGTTAGCGTAGCCCCAGGTCTTTTCCAGACCTAGCAACACCCCTGAATGTCACCCAGTGGCAGATTTGCACCAGGACTAGTTTTCCAGATGTGCCTGCACCAGCGAAGACCAAGTGGTTAAATTTACAACCAATTCTGTTTCACCACCTGGGACATGCAGTCTGCATACCGCGGTGCCAGAAGTCCGGGGCACAAAAGCTTGCGCCCAAAAGCAAGATGTGCTGTGCCGAGGCTTCCAACACTGCTTCATGCAGAGCGCCCAAGAAGCAGATGAGCAGGCAGCCGGATGCCAGAGCCCACAGCAGGCAAGTGGGGAGTGATGGGAGGGGGTGGACGGAGGCGGAGGGTGCCACATAGCGACTCGGGGGGAGGAGACAGGGATTGGGAGCCGGCCGCACACAAAGGTCACACCAGCGGAATGCTGCCTTTTGTGGTGCAATCCGCAGGTGCAACCTTTTGTGCATGACCTTTGGACAAAGATCCCCAACCGGGTGTTCTTTCCTTTATTTTACAACATTTTTGGGGCGGATTCCTTTTTTGCTCAGAAACTTTGTTTTTTCCTGTAATGTCTTGTTTTGTTGGATCCAAACAATTTAAAAAAACTAAATGTTGTGGGAAAACGAAATTATAGGACGGAGAACATCTGAAACTTCCTTTTTTCACACAAGAAAAGATGTTTCATAAAAAAAAAAAAAATTAAGGCCATAAACAGCCAATTTCCCTGAATGGCGAAATTGGCAGAACAGAATCAGCCGTTTCATCCACCCCTATTATGCCACAAGATGTCTCTGTAGGCCTTGTCCTTATTTCAGAAGGGAACTTATACAATGCGTTGTTTCTTTCTAAAACAGACCCCTTTATACTGTCGTATAAGTGGACAACGGTCATTGGAGTGCTAACCAGTTTAAAGCTGGACTAGTGTAATGCTATATACAGAGTTACACAGGAAGAAGAAACCATTTGTGCCCGAAGATGTGCAGAATACTTCAGTGTGGTTGGTGATTCGATTATGAGAAGGTGACCATATAGCCACATCTCAAAGACCCTTCACTGGTTCTCGTTCAGCAATAGAATCCGGCAAAAGACCCCTACATTTAGTTTTAGGCACGCACAAACTCAAGTTCACTGGTTTTTAGGAACTGATCTCTTCTCGTCACAAACTTAATAGTCAATTGAGTAGATAAGGGATTTCCCAGATGGCGGCCCAGGCAATTTCTTTATTTGACTAAGTTATAAAATGAGCCAAATACAGAAAAGGGCGTTAGAACACTGTAGAGAGCGGAGGGGACAAGGTGTTGGACGAGGTAATGGAATGGGATGGGAGGGAAATGGGGGGATCCTCTCAGAGGTAAAAAAAAAAAAAAACACACACTCTCAATTGAGCTATAAGAGTAAGGCAACAACCCCTCATTCATTCACAAGCAGTTTTGAGTGGGTGGGGGCACTCATACCTGGCTGATGGAGAAAAAGATCCTCTCAAATATGTTAACAAATATCCAGTGCAGGCCTAGTATCCATGAAGTGCTCGATGTGCAGTCCTATTCAGAGCAGTGCAGAGCCCTCAAATCTAATACACCAGCAATGAATAATGCAGGATGCTAAGTTCTTTAGCTTTTCTGGTCATGTCTACAGAGGGGAAGAAATATTGTTTTACAGCACAATTCCAGCATTTGTCCAAAAGACTAATGTATACCGAATGGTAAAATCAGAGGCAATGTGATTTTCTTTGATTTGTGGATAGTCCAGGCACATTTGCTCAAGTAGCTTTAAGGCAGCAGGTGTTGGAGTCGAGTACTGCCTTGTTTTTCCCATTCCCATTGCATTGCAATGTTTTATAAATGCAATAAAGCAGAGCTGCTTAACTTGGAGGACTTTTGAATGCCAGTCTGCTCCCGAGAGATCGCTTTTCAATAGCCGATGCCATCCGTCAGTGCAGCGGGCAATGCTTCTCAAGCTGCTCGCGTGCATTGTGAAGCAGCCAAGGAGCCAGCAATATGCCTCGCAGTGCCCTTAACTGGCCAGGCCTATCATGTCAAATACTCACCGCATTGTATTCACTTTACCCCATGACAGTGTAATTCTGTGCAAGCATTTGGCATTTGTGGGTGCTAAGATGTATTGCAGGGACTGTCACATCTTTGTGTTTGGCACATATGGTGCAGCTTTTGAAAAGACCTGGGGCCAGAATATTGCCATGGAGAAGAGGAAGGAGGAACAGTGCAAACAGTGCAATGAAAAACAAAATATTTGGTTGCCATTGCAAATCACAATGCTATTGGCATCACGGTCCTAGCCCTTATACTGTCCCCATCACAGTCATCATCCCAGTCCTCATCAGTACTATTCCCGACCACAGTCTTAGTCCTAATCAACCCTAGTCCTCATCAAAAGCCCTGCACTCATCACACCCCAGGCTCTCACTACAATCCCAATCATACATACCAGTAGAGTTCTACACAATCCAAGCTGTTGCCACAGTCCTAGTCCTCATCACATTCCTAGTGAAATTCCAATGCGTAGTCATAGTCCAAGATCCTATCCATATTCATATTTGCTGTGCCCTGGATCTGCAATGCTCTTTTTCCAGATCTGAGACTGTGTCAATCCATATGAGGTTTCAAAGCTGGACTAAAGACTTTGCTGTTCTGCTGATTCTGGATCTAACTTCCGATGATTTTATGTGACTATACCTTGTTTCTTTCCGTTTGTCATTGTTGGTACTACTTTGCCTCCGGGCCTCTGACTGGCGCCTTATAAATAAATATACATACATTAATAAAATATCACTGTCCTACTCATTGTGATAATCCTTATCATATTCCTCATCACAATACTAGTCACAGTTATTGTTCTCTTCAGTCCTAGTCCTCATCACTGTCCTAGCCCTATTCAGTTATAGCCTGCTCCTCCAGAACCATCAAAGACCACATTGACACCCTTGATCCAGCCTTGGCTGATTTCTGCAATCACTCTTTTGCCCGGGATCTTTCCCCTCTCTCCTCAAGCCCTCCCTTGTGCACACCCTCCTTAAAAAGCCTTTTGCCGATCCTACCTGTCTGAAAAATTATCGGCCGATCTCTATCACTCCTTTTCCAGGCAAACTCCTGGAAAAGCTGGCCATCTCCCAGCTTCTTCTTCACACTGAATCTGCTGGTTGTCTCCATGACCATTAGTATGGCTTCAGAGCAGCCCGAGGTATGGAAACTGCTCTCCTGAACACCTGTGAAGATTGTTCTCAAATCTTGACTCCAGCCTTCCCTTTGTCCTCATTCTCCTTGACCTTTCATCTGATTTTGACATGGTCAACCAGATCATTCTGTTCAATCGACTCTGTGAGAATCTGGGCATCACGGATCAGGCCTTGGAGTGGTTAACCTCCTTCCTCCTGGACCGACCCTCCCAGGTCCAACTTGGGTCCTTTCTCTCCACTACTTCTGTCTCCACATGTGGTGTTCCCCACGGCTCTGTCTGCTCACCCTGGCTCTTCGATGTCTACTTGGAGCCTCAGGCCCTCCTGATCCCTTCCTTCTCCTCTAACTTTCAGTGTTATATGGATGACACTCAGCTCTCGTCCAGGCTCCCACCAGCTCCTCTCCTCTCTCGCTAATTCTGACTGTCTATCCGTGTCTCAGGATTGGTATGCCTCCATTGATCTCTGCCTTGATGCCGGTAAGACAGAGATTCTTCTCATTGGGGCCCCTGCTCCCGTATTCCCTCTCTCACTCTGGCCACTCTTCTTGGGCCCTCTTTCTTCACATGAGGCAAAATCTTTGCTGTCATCTTTGACTCCAGTCTCTCTTTCCTCACATCACAGACCTTGCCAAGAAGACCCACTACTAGCTGCACCTTCTCAGAGGTATTCTTCCAGTTTTCACACTTTCCCCCAGAAGCTCACTGTCTCCAGAGCCCTGGTTCTTTCTAGACTGGACTACTGCAACATCCTCTTTCTCAATCGACCTTGCTCTACGCTCAGCCATCTGCAACTAGTCCAGAACAGGACTGCAAGACCGAGCCTTGGCCTCAAGACCAGGGACCATTTCTCTCCAGCCCTGAAATCTCTCCACTGGCTCCCAGGGCTGCAAGGGTCAAGTTCAAGACCCTCTGCACTACATCCAACTCCCTCTTCCAAATACCTTCCTTCTCAAGCCCTTCGCTCAGCTACCTCCAACTCTCTAAGGGTCAGACGCTTCTCCAGGCTGAGAGTGGGGGGTAGATCTCTCTTCTCTGCAGGTGCCCCTCCCTGGAATGGCCTCCCTGCCCCTATCAAACTTCAGCCGGACAACCTGAAGTTCTGGAAGCATCTCAAGACCTTCCTTTTCTCCTCTGCTTTCTCTCTCACACTCCCCTGTTGACCTACGCATCTGCTGTGCCGACTGGTTGCTAGGCTACCCTCATAGTCTCGCTGGGTACCAGGATCAGTCTCCCTGAACTGCTTCTGGGTCCTCCCTGTGCTTAGGGGCTGTAACTGTAATCTCTACAATCCAATGCCTCCTTGCACTTACCCAGAGCCATGCTGCCCCGGCTGCACTTACTCAGAGCAATTCTGCACTTATTGAAATTCCCCCATCCCTCTCCCTGGCACTTCCCCACTCTCCCTTCCTCCTGCACTTTACATTGCTGCTCTTGCACGATCTGAATGTCATAAGGCCTAGTAAGATCATTTGTCTTGTCCTCCCTCTTTCTTCCCTCCCTTGTCTTATTGCGTCTAGAAACACTTGTGTACCGACACGTTATGAATGACATATCATATAATATCATAGTCTTAATCAGTCATAGTCCTCATCACAGTCCGAGTCCTTGTCACACTACTAGACCTCATCACAGTTCTAGTTCTAGTCCTCATGACAGTCTAAATTGTCATGAAATTGCTAGCCACAGTCCTATCTTCATCAAAATCCTAGACCAGGCATTAGTCCTCATCACAGTTCTAGTCCTTTTCACAGTCCAAGTTCTCATCACACCCCAGTCCTTGTAACAGTCCTAGGACTAGTCCTAGTCCTTGCCCTAGACAGAGTGACTACTACCCCTCATTGTCATCCGTGTCCTCATTGCAGTCCTCTTCCTCATCACAGTCCCAGTCCTCATCACAGTTGTAGTCCTTGTCACAGTCCAAGTCCTTATCACACCCGTGGTCCTTGTCACAGTCCTAGGACTAGTCCTAGTCCTTGTCCCAGACTGAGTCAGTACTGCCCCTCATTGACATCCTTGTCCTGATAGAAGTCCTCTTCCTCATCACAGTACCAGTCCTCATCACACTTCTAGTCTTCATCACAGCTTTTGTCTTAGCCCTCTTCACAGCCCTAGTCCTTGTCACAGGACTCAACCTAGTCCTAGTCACAGTCAAATTCTTCCTAGACAATGTCTTATCACAATCTAAATCCTCATCACATGCTTAGTCCTTGTCACAGATGTAATCCTCATCACAGTCTTAATTATATTAATATTCCTTACTTTGTGAGTCCCAGTCACAGTCCTCATCACACTCCTCGCCCTCGTCACAAACCCCTGCACAGTTGTAGTCTTTATCTGGGTCATAGTTTCTTTGTCATAGTCAGCAACATCAATGTTACAATCATAGTTTCAGTTACAGTCACAGTCAGCATGATCATAGTGAGTCCTTCAGGCTCACTCGTAGCCACTCAGTCATACTCACTCAACCGCTATCTCACTGTCAGAGTATCTCTTACTATCTCCTATTCTCTCTTTGGCTGAGTCTCTCTCTCTCTCTTTGTCTCTTTCTCTCTCTCTCTCTCTCTCTCTCTCTCTCTCTCTCTCTCTCTCTCTCTCTTCCTCTCTCTATCGCTCTCTCTCTCACTTCTGTCTCTCTCTCTCTCACTATTTCTTTCTCTTTCTCTATCTCTACCTGCATCGCTTTGTGTATCATTTCTTCTTTTTTCTTCCACATGTCCCCCTTTGTCTCTCTCTTGGTCTCTCTTTCCTAGTCTCTCTTTTGTACCCTTTCACCAAGGGGAAGGCTGGCAGTTCATGTGGAAATGGCACACAATAGGAACATGAAATGTGGGGCTTAACCCCAGCCTCAGACATACAGGAAACTGCATTTGTATACTTTGAGCCTAAACATGTGGAGTATTGAAAACACACAAAGATGACTCCCAAACTGAAAAGGGAGCATTTTATCTTCAACTGCCACTTCAAAATTCTGTTTCCAGAGGAACAAAATTAAATGGGCCCTGTTCTGAAATGATAAGGCCCACTTTCCATTGAATGTATAACTTTGCAAAACAATTATCATGGAAGTGTGTGCAGTTTGCAGCCTAAAACAAAGAACACATGGAGACCAGATTTCACTTGCCAGAGTAATGTGAATATAATCTGATGGAAAAATGAACATTGCTGGCAAGATGCAATTATATTAAAGATACAAAGAAGGCCTTGTGTGTTTTAATTGTAACATTCAAAGTGTGAGTTTTGTGCATACAGAAAAGCTGTGTTTAGCCCAAAATGAAATTTCTGATGAGGTTCGAAGGCCCAGGCATTGCATACCTTCCACCTTTCTTTATCTGAAAGAAGATCTCCTTGAAGCTCACACAGCCATGAAAGTGGAAAGAGCTTATGCTGGACTAAGGGTTTGTGATGTGAATAGATAACCTGAAGATAAACAGAAGATTCAGTTAATGGAATTAAAATCGTAAAGATACATGTATAGACAGTATCATGTTGTAGTCCAGGGCTTGACTGACAAGTGACATGTTACAGAGACCACCACCTGATGATTGGATGTGGAGCTGGCCTCTATTCTGAAAGATAAGGACCTAAATTGGCCTTAGCCCTGGTAAAAAGAATGTTAATTGACTTTATTGCAGGCTTAGGACAACACAGAAAGCAGATGTCCAGGGCTCAAGTGGAGTGGAGAAATTAAGCCTAATGTGCCATTTGAAGTCAAAATATGCATATATGTTTGAGATGGCCATAAGGATAGATGAAGTTCATATTGTGTTTATTTTCTCAGGAAACATAGATAACGCGATAATAAGACATATATCACTGCAAGCTGATAATATGGCCTTTCTGTTGACTCAACTCTCATAAACATCCAAACTTTCCCTTTCCCTCTTCCTCTGCACTTGTGCAATATCAATGTCACCTGGCCTAGTAAGATCGCTGTCTCTGTCCTCTCTCTGTTCCCGCTCCCTTGTGTCATCGTGCTTTGAAACACTGGTATATAGGTGCATTATAAATGCCATACCTTGAGAAGAGGTGCTACCACCCATAGTGTGTATTTAGCTCCCCAAAAATGTAATGAAGCAGAGATTCAGGGAGGTGATAGCTTAATAAATTAGATATCTGGATAGAAAATGTCATGTTGAGAACTGTAATAATTTTTGAATGAAGCAGAAAAACCCTCATGTGAACCTGGAACATCATGCCGAGACGAGTGACATATGAATGAATAAGGCACGATGAGAAGAACCCATATATATATCTATAAATTATACTTAAATGTAAAGTAAAACTATTTGCCATGGTAGAGTTTTTAATGGCAACATTGAAATGTGTAGGCAGTGGCCTTTTCCCTCCCATAATGTGGGCTTGGTAACTAAAGGGGCCAATCAAAAGAGAATGGGCTAGGCTTGAAAAAGGGGATGGAAGAGAGTTATCCAATCAAAATGTATGATCAATGAGCTGGCATGTCATCATTTAGACGTTTTTGTAAGATTGGCTAAAGATTCATAAGGGGATGCACAATGCACATCAGGGACATTGGCTGAAACTACCTGGGTTGGAACTGCTGATGAGATTGTTGGAGGAAATAAGGAGATGGGGCAGAGGCAAAACAGAGGGATTGATCCTGGGGAAGATCCATGACTGATGTTGATTGATTGATTGATTTATTTATTTATAGAGCGCTTTACACCAAGGCGCTGTACAGTGGAACAACATAATACATGACAACAACAACAAAATAACAGTGGAAGCAAAATGACATCATCAATCATTCGACACAACAGTGAAAAGAGCAATTAACTGAACGGGAGGGGGGAATAGGGCAGTGGGATTATGTGGGGGGCAGTGAGGAGTTGGAAGAGGGAAATGGAAGGGAGAGAGAGGAGGGGCAGGAGAGGGGAGAGAGAAAATCAAAGGGAAGGAAGAGGGGGGAGGGGAAGCAGAGAGGGCAGAGGGGGAGGTTTCAAGGAGGAGAATGGAGGAGGAGGGATTTAAGGGAAGTGCGAAATGAGGAGGAGGTTGTGGTAGAGCGGATTGTGAGAGGGAGTGAGTTCCAGTGCAGAGGTGCAAGGAGTTGGAAGGAACGGAAACGGGATGGTCTCTGTCTTCCATCTGAGAGATGATCTGAGACTTGATGTCCTTCTTCCAGAGCGTGAACCCAGAGATATTTATTCAAATTAACGTGCCCAACCCAAACCAAGTCTGGTTGGGGATCTGTTTGATTGAATAGTTTTCCCATTATTGAATGGGTGGGCTAGTTACAATAAATCCATAGTATTTTATTAAACAATAATTTAATTAATTATCACATAGCCAAATTACATGTGGTGATTTTGATGAAATTCAAAATTATCAACATTGCTCCCATTTTGGATAAACATCTAGTCTGTAAAGTAATTGGGTACTCCGACTTATTTTTGCAAACCCCAATAGTGCCTAAAGGGAGGGGTACATTAAAAACAAAATTCCCTACTGCTTCCGATTCCCCTGAACCCTGCCTTAAAGTAGAGGGGTTCCAAATTACCAACTGGATAGCTGTGTTGTGTTGCTGCAACAGAACAGTGACTTCCCAAAGTTAAACAGAATGAAGTCACTGATTTAAAAAGTAAACCTTCGCCTGAAAGTAAGGAAGTGGCTCCTAAAAGAAGGGAGATTTTGCTTTGCAAAGAGGGGAAAGAAAAAGGGTTTCAAATATAAATAAAAAGTGTTATCCAGTAATATTATCCACATAGATATGGTCACCATACATAATGTTTGCTTTAAAAGGTGGTGGTGACATTATATATGGTGACCATATATATGGGGTCAAGAGGACAGGGGATGCGTTGGTGTTCCCTGCTCCCCTTAACATAGGAAAAGGTTTTGTGGGTTTCAGAGGTGTCTACCGCATGTTCAATGTGATAATGTCTCAGCAAAAAATGGCAATTTTTTGTGACTTTTTTGCAAGGCAACTTTTTTGTGGGGACACTATCACATGGAACCTACAAAGTGTGTTTTCTGAAAAAAATTTGTGCTATAAGACTGCCAGCATTGTCAAGAGCGCAGCACCAGTGCACAATATTTTTACATGGGAATAAGTTCAAACTGCCAGAATTTCCAAGTACACAGAGAGATTAAATGGACAGAGTGCTGCATGTGTGAAATTGTTTTTGCATTAGAAAAAGTGTTGCATGTTATTTAATTTAAACTCTATATAAAGTAGATTGTCTAGCTTATGATCTTGTTATATTTCAAGGTGCTACATGCTATTAAAAGTGAACTTCCTACAAAGCATTTTGACTGTACAGGTTGTGGGGTTAAAAAGATTTGGTGATCTGTATTATCCGAAACCGAGTAGGGTTTTCAATTTGTGTAAAAAATAATTATTAAGAAAGAAAAGCTTTTGGGCAACAGAGTGGGGTAGCGTGATCTGTGATTTTGTACTTATTAATTTTTCTATTCTGTAATAAATAAAATATTCTTTCTGTACACCAGCCTGTTTCTTGGCTTATCTGGAGCACCGGGGTGAGGGACATAAGTGGTACTATATGAGATACAGACAGGACTAGATTGAACTAAAATAGGAATATTAGTGTGGCGCTTTTAAATCGGGGAGCGAAAGAATTCCCTGCATCGATGGTTGCTGCATAAATATGCCTAACATATAAAATACAGGACTACATGGAGTCTTTGAAAGATTGCTGGATGCTGCATGCATACACTGTCATGTCATATATGAGAAATTCTTTCGGTTAGGATGAAACCCCATCCCCAACCTAGGGGGTTTGATGTAAGGATGAAATGTGATTACTGTTATTAAGCAATTCCCAGAGCTGACTGGACAATTCAGAGTGATTTGGTTTGTGTTCCTTAGCTTTGCTTATAGGGTTCAGGTTTATGATAAATATATGCCCTAATGATGTTTACAATAATCAAATGTTGCGTTGGTATTGTTTATATGAAATGGCAGAATATGACACTTTTAAAAAAAATCGACAGTGAAGTATAATATAAGAAGTGCACTGGGTTGATTCTGAGATGAACATACTGTGGGTCCAATTCATAAACATTTTTTTTATTTATTTATTGTGTGATTTAGTTTCAACTTTAGCAAAATTTTACACACAAAAAAATCAAACTAGAACTTCATAAAAATTATAAAAAATTGTAATGAAATATCATACAAATAAAGTACGATTACAAATGCTTAAAAGCAGATACTTAATGCATTATTAAGAGAAATAATTAAGGATACAATAAACAATTAAAATATTTTTCATAAACTTAATTGCTGCAATAGCCAATTGGTGTTTTGAATTAATGAGTAGATGCCAAAACACACTCTCTCAAGATAAAAAGGAAATGTTTTGCACATACACATACAAAATAATACAACAGCGATTACAGAGCACTGTGCATTCAATTAGCAAGTGTTTCAACGTTTCTCTATATTCCATACAAAAACCGCAAATACAATCCTCCTTTGGGATTTTAAGTCTTGCACCCTTAACATCATTAGTGAGAAACAAATTTTACTTTACTCTAACCAGAAAATCTCTAGTTTTCTTTGAGCTATATCTGTTAAGAACAGGCTGCAAGGCGTTGCTAGATTTGATATCCATACTAAAATTGTCAAATATCTTGTAAAACACTGATAGCTTTCTCTTGTCAATCCAGTCATGTTCGAAAATGCTCTTTTAAACTCTGGAAGGACTGTATATTAGATCATCTTCAGTGAGTTATTTGTCAGCAGGATTAGCAAAGCAGTCACCCACTCATTTAAAGAGCTACATGCCAGCTTCATCTATACATCATGTATCTTCACAAACAAAGTTTTCACCAGAGGAAGCAGAATAGATCATAGTAGTTGTAACCTCCTCCAGCTAATAAGTGCCTGGATTGAAAATAGACCAGGCATATGGCGCACAGCAGGAAGAGGCTTCCCCCAAGCAAGGATAACATCTACTTCAATATTATGGACTCAACTTTAGACCAATCCAATTTTTCTTCTCGAACCTCTGCTCCATGGATAAGTCTAGGTATTATCATTTGGTTGTACATTTACGTACCAGAATTAGGGTAAATTAACCATATTTCTTTTCTACCACATGCAATTGTGAGGCAGCAGAAATTGCTTCTGCTTTTGTGCCCTGATTGAGATCACCTAGCAATGGTTTTGCCTTAACTATAACACACAGATATTTAAAGTTGTCTACCCCCTTTATTTTCTGCTCATTGATTGACCAAACAAATTTGGTTACACATCTCTTGCCCCTCAGAGTATTAAAAATTAGGATTTTTGATTTTGGCAAGTTTATGTTCAGTTTAATGTCCTGAAAATAAGTGCCAACAGCTTTCAAAGACCGCTGAAGGCCAACAGGGGTGTAATCAACCAAAACCAAATCATTGGCATATAGGAGGTAGGGCACTTTTAGTGAGCCCAATTTTGGTGGACTATCTCCATTGTCACATAGGCAGTCCCCTATATCAATTATATACATATTGAAAAGAAGCAGGGCCAAGAGGCAACCCTGGCACTGGCCCCACATACTATAAATCCAACCAGTATAGGAACCCCTTTGATCAAGTCTGACCTTCAATCTAGTGTCTGAGTGTAGTAACGCAAGCATGTCTACCAAATCTCTCAGACATCCAGCAATCCTCAGTTTCTTCCACAATCTAAGGTGATTTACACAAGCAAATGCCTTACTGACATCTAAAAATGCCATATGCAGCCCTCTTTTTGATGTTTTATCCTGGTTGGCTAAAAGATGGATAAGTAGCAAGTCAATGATGTGTTTGTGCCCTTCCTAAAACCAGATTAGTATATATCTAACTTACCAGAATCGCGTATCCAGTTCTCAAGAGATCGTGGCAAAGATCTTGTAGGAAGCATCTGAAAGGGAGATAGGTTAGTAGTTCACAGGATTCAACCTATCACCCTTTTTAAAGATCAAAACCACAGTTGCGTCCTTCCAAGGTGATGGAAATTGGTGAGTGTGAATAATGTTTTGAAGAATATGGAATAGTACCCTGGCCCAGAGTAATGGTGCTGATTTTAAAGTTAAATTGGAGAGGCTATCAGGGCTGTCCCTGAATGGCCTCTCCAATTTAACTTTAAAATTATTCACACTCACCCTGTGGGCATTTGATGTTTTCACCTTCCCAATATCAATTACAATCGCATCCAATTCCACATTAAGGAAAACCCACGATTCACACTGTTCCTGTAAAATTCCTTCCACAAATACTCAGCTCCTGATCAGAGTTTGGCAGAGAGCAAAGATTTGCAAAGTATGGTTTCCATTGCACCCCTGATAATAACTGCACTTGCTAATAACTTTGAGAGGGACTCACCCTTATTATTCTCAAATAAATAGACGTATCTCTACAATTAATAGTTTGAAGTATTAACCCTGCATCTTTTTGGAGCAACAGGTGGCTATATCCTCTGACCCAATTTACATTAGCTTGCTTTAATTTTCTTACTTTCATTTGAGCGCTTGTTTTACTTCCCTCTTTAATACATTTTTACTAAACCATACTAACTCATCAAATCTATGAGCATGACCAGTACCAAAGCCGCTCCTTTTTAAAGCTTCAACCAAAGTTAGGCTTTTTAAAAGTCCTGTAGGAGTGGCACAAAATCCTGCAGAAAAATAGCTTCAAATCTACCTTCCTGGTAGCATTGATTTTCCTTAGCTCTGAATTTCAGTGCAAGTTTAAGACGCCAAATAACAAGATGCTCCTTCACCCTAATTTCAATCAGTCCCTTAACAGGACACTCAATTCTATATATTTTAACCATGTTAAGGAAATGATCAATGGTGACTGATCATTGCTTGTGTTATCTATTACTTCCAAGGAGACACAACTGCTCTCCACATTCATTGAGGCAAACACATAATCCAAAGTGTAGTGCGCCAACCTGTTAGACCAGGTACATTTTGGAGGCACGTCCCCCTTAATATTACCATTTAAAAGTTTCAAGTCCCAAGTATCAAGCATACAGCGCACCAACCTCCCTCTATTTCAAGCAGTAGCTGACCTTTTCCTACCACTCTCCAAACTACAGTGAAAATCGTCTAAACACTGGCTATTAAAATCACCCAATATAATTATCCAATTATCCCCATATCTTTTACCAACGTATAGGTCTCAAGTACATTTAAAATCACATTGAAAAAATCCAACAAATCAGTTGAAGAGGGATTAAAATACACATTCAGCATGATAAACATTCTCCAGTTTACAAGAACCTCATTCCACCATATCATTTTTACCCCAAATATGTCATATCTCTGGGCACATAATAGGCCACCAAAAGGCCTTCCAGTAGACCCCCTTCTTGCAGGCTTATGTTCTATAGTGAAGCCATCTAGCACTTGGATATCTAGCATGAGTGTCTCCTGTAAGCAAATTAGATCGGCCCTAGACCACATTTCTAGATTAGTACACAGGTGATGGAAACCCTGTGTATTCCATGATACAATTTGGATGATCTTACTTCAATTTTGTCTCCTTTTGGATAAAACCCTAATCATGAAGGGAATTAATTGTATTGGACCATTCATATGTTACTAATTGTTCAGAAGATTGCACAGGCACAGAACCTGTATTGACTTGATTATCTAATTTAACATTGATCACCAAACGATTGCTTGGAATAGGCAAAAGTTTACCACCCCTGGTCTCCTTGGGCTCATTATAATAAACATCATCCACTGCATCTGAAATAAGATAACCCATATCTCTCAGATGTGATACTTCTAACAGTACCAAGTTCTTCACCAATTGAGAGTAAAGGTATTTTGTTGTTAGTGATTTTATAGCTAATATTGTCAGTTTGGAGTATAAGTGCCTCTAACCTCAAAAGACCGCTTAAGATATAGATACGCCAACCCATCAGTTACTTGAAGTTCAGAGATTTCAGAATCTGCCACCAATTTAACAAAGGGCACTTCCCAGATATTTGGCAGCTGAAAACCAGATGGCATTTTATGTTTTGAGTATCCATCACCTTAGATATTTTAGGGACCAGAGGAAGAACTTGACTCATACAATTCCTCCTCTCTCCTCTAAAGTGAGAAATGCAGAGGGATCCTTAAAAGAAACATTCATCAGCTAATACCAACTTGATTCATTGAGTCAATATAATCTTGATCCGAGTTGACTGAATGAGTTGTAAAAATACTCATATCCGGGATGTCAGATACCCTGCACATTGGTTTTGGTTTCAAACAAGTAGTTATCAATGCATTCCAGTTTGTTTTTCGGCTTTGGAGAGACATCCACTGCATAAAAAGTACATATTGTTGCCAAGGGGTCTAACCTTTCTCCCTGGCTGTTCAACCAATACCTGGCACCTCTTGCCCACCGCATTGCTGCTCTGTTCTCCAACTTTCCGTGCTATGTGGATGACACTCAGCTCGCTTTCAGGCTCCCCTCTGCCACCTTTCTCCCTCTCTCATCCCGGATTACCTATCTGCAAGCCAGGAGTGATGTGCCACCAATGATCTCTGCCTTAATGCCAGTAAGACAGAGATCCTCCTCATTAGCACACCTGCACCTTCTTTTCTTGACACTCTCTGGCCGGCCACACTTGGCCCTATTCCTGCTCCCACCTGTGTGGCTAAAAACCTCAGGGTCATCTTTGACTACACACTCTCCTTCTCCCCTCACATCTCTGATGTCTATAAGAAGTCAAACTACCAGCTGCACCTCCTTCAAGGTATTCCTCCTTTCCTCACCTTCCCCCAGAAGCTCACTGTCTCCATAGCTCTGGTTCTCTCCAGGCTGGACTATTGCAACAGCCTCTTTTTAAATCTGCCTGCCTCTACTCTCTGTCCTTAACAGCACATCCAGAGCAGGACTGCAAGATTTGTCCTTGGCCTCAAGCCCAGGGATTCTATCGCTACAGCCCTGAAATCTCTCCATTGGCTCCCATTGGCTGCAAGGATCAAGTTCAAGACCCTCTGAATGGTCCACAAGGCCTTCTGGGGCTTGGGACCGAAATATCTCCAAGTCTCTCTTCAGAAATATCTTCCTACTCAAGCGCTTCACTCCTCTATCTCCAACTCCTTGAGGGTCAGTCGCTTCTACAAGCAAATAATTGGGGGCAGATCTCTCTCTTCAGCTGGCGCCTCCCTTTGTAACAGCCTCCCTGCCTCTCTGAAACTTGAGCAGGACCATCTATGGTTCCGGAAGCACCTCAAGACCTTCCTCTTTGCTACTGCCTTCTCTCTTCCTCTCCCCTGCGGATCTCCTGTCTGATACTGCACTGATCACCTGTTTACCCTCTGAATTCAGGCCCAGGTCTCTGCCCATCCAGATGTACACCTGCACTGCCTCCTGGTAATCCCAGCACTTGGGGTCTGTATCTGCAACTCTCCAGTCCCCTGACCTGCACTTATTAGACACCTGTTGTCTGCACTTTGAACTCTTGCACTTGCCAAATGTTGGCCGTGCTACTTGTTGCATTATCCCATGTCTGTCACTTGCCCACCTTCCCCTCCCCCCATCACTTTTCCCTCTCCTCTCCCCTCACTTGCGCAATCTAAATGTCACTAGGCCTAGTAAGATCACTGTCTTTGTCCTCACTCATTTTTCCATCCCTTGCCTTATCACGCCTTAAAACACTTGTGTATAGGCGCGTTATAAGTGCCATGTCATATCATATCATATCATATCATAGACCAGTGATATTATGTTTCCCTTTTTTACACCTGTTGATCTGTCGCGCAAGAAGAGGTGTGCCAGGCAAATTTATAGTGGAACCAATAATGGTCACCGATTCGCATTCCTCAGGAAAAACTTCAGTCTGGGCCTTACGGAAACAGAGACCTTTCTAAGAAACCGATTTTCCCACTTTTTGCATTTTTCAACTTATTTTTCTTCCTGTTATTAGGCATTGCTTGGCTTTTGGGCCAATGCTTTGAGGATTAGACTCTACATTATCCACAGTACAAAGTGCTGCAGATTGAGAGGTGAGGCTCTTGGGCCAATGCTTTAAGCACAGCCTCAGGCCAACCTACAACAGAGCCCGAAGGACACAAGGAAGCAACTTCAAGTAAGACATGCAAGAGTGCATGTAAATACGTGGATTGATCAACTGACTCAAGCACTGGTACCTGCAAGTCCATAAGTGATGTTTGGCAAGTGGTTGAAACCACCAAGCCACTTTGTTGATTGGACTATCTACTAGTGACACAGCATTCCCCATTCACTTTACCCAATGAACTACCATAGGCCATAATAAACCCTTCAATAAAGCTCATCTTGACATAGAGTTCTTTAAGAGTAGTACAGACCTTCTGAAGTTCATATTGTGTGTTGACATGCCACTTGTCCATTGAGTTTAACATTCTTGATAAAACAGTGATAGAAACTGCTTCTATTATTTGATCACTGTGCTCATGCTTTTGGTTAGATGCAGGGGAAAATTCCCCAGGCACATGTGCAGTATGGTCCTGAATGGAACCAGAAATACGCGGTGAATTAGTAAATTTCCCACTTGTGGAGGGAACATACTCCTGAGCTGGTATCAGCAGTTTCTCTGCCAAAAATTCCCCTTTCGAAGAAGCAAAATTATACATTTGTGTCAGCGAAGACTTAAAATTGGACCTGTGCAGCCGTACCTCATGCTTCCCCATCACTGGAGGAGTAGGGGGAGTACATGAGGTACCAAAGACAAGCTAACTCGTGTGAAACAACTGGGACTAATATTGACACATCAGACACAAAACTGTTGTTTGCACAGCCCAATAATTCATCAGGGCCAACATAGTCCATAGAACAAGAGGCCTGAGAGCGTGGTGCCCACTCCAATAAGACATTTACAGAGAGAATATCCGTAGCAGCAAAGGTAGCAGGTTTAGCCTCTGGGCAGGAAAAGTGTCTATCAAAATTGTGCCCTCTAGAAATCTCTAATCCAGCACTGATCGCAGTGCCTATTGCCTCTTGAGATCGCTAGAGAGGCCCCCTGGGCTGGATAGATGGCGTCAGACATACACACCCACAAGGTCCTTCCACAAGGATGATTTAACCATCCCTACACAAGGGGACATAAGTTCAGACTCTGTTAGGCGTTTCCCACTCCTTAGTCTTTAAACCATTAAAGGAATCCAAACAAGCTGCCGGTGAACAGTATTGGTCAACATGGTCTAAAGAACAAGAGGACTCAGAGCGTCCGAACTCCAATGAGACATTACAGAGAGAATATCTGTAGCAGCAAAGGTAGCAGGTTTAGTCTCTGAGTAGGACAATTGTCTATCCAAACTGTGCCCTCTGGAAATCTCCAATCCAGCACTGTAGTTGATGAATAAGAGAACAAAAACAGAGCAAAAAGCAGAAAAACTTGGATAGTTAGTAACCTGGCTGCCCAACTGGCCCACTGTAGTACTGAAACACACAGCACACACTGCACGCTCCGCGCCGGTGTGGGTTTTTGAAGGACGGTCTCCAGCAGCAACAGTTAACACTGTAGAAAGACTCTGCACCAGATATGCTCGTAAGAGCTCCTGCTTATCTGCTTCTCATTCACTGAAACACACAGCGCAACAAGGCACCCTCCACACCAGTGTGGGTTTTTGAGGGGTGGCCTCCAACAGCAACAGTTAACACTGTAGAACGACTCTGCATCAGTTATGCATGTAAGAACTCCGGCTTCTCTGCTTCTCATTCACTGAAACAAACAGCACACATGCATGCTCCGTACTAGTGTGGGTTTTTTAGGTATGGCCTCCAGCAGCAGCAGTTAACACTTTAGAAAGACTCTGCACCAGTTATGCATATAAGAGCTCCAGCTTCTCTGCTTCTCATTCACTGAAACACATGGCGCACACCTCAAAACATTTTTTTTACCAAATGATGCAATGCACTGGCAAGTGCATCTCCTTCACTTACATAATAGATGGTTTTGAAAAATGTGCAAAGGTTATCTGAATATGATAATCAAAGATGCACACATTCACAATCCCTTACACCCCTCTTACCCCGTATGAAAATGTGCAAAGCAGGGTGTTATTATCCGAAATGCCTCACAAGAATCACATAAGTGTATTTACTTTACTTTATTCTTCTTCTTCAAGTAAAGGGTTCATATGCAATCTCTCTCTTGTCAGACACTATTCACCTGCTTCATATGGAAACCTCATCACCACATTCCATCTAAAGATTCCATCCTCCACTCAGCTGTGATGTCACTCAGCTGACCCTCTTTTAGTGTGGTACATAATCATATGCCATCCTAACATTTCCCTTCCATCCACTGAACATTTTCAACACATCCTTCCTTCACCACAGCCAACCTCTCTTTATTCCATACACCTCCAACATTAAGCATGATGGCAGTACCCAGATCATTGACCACCTCCATTTTTTCGGAGAATTTCAACTCACACTTCCTCACTTTGCCTGGCAATTTGATTTTGATTAAATAATTTGGTTTCACTTTTACTTCTCATAATGATTTCTTATCATCAAATCTTTCTTTGCTCTTTATTTAGTTCTGCAAAATTCAATCTCACTCTTCCTATCCATCCAGGACACAAATGCAAATTGGCCTTCCTGCCCCTCAACAATTCAAACGGCGATACCTCTTTCACCGTATAAGGTGCTAACTTGTACTGGAAAACTCTTTCCATCAACGCCCTAATAATTTCTCCACCTGTAGGCACCGCTATCCTTATGATATCCATCAATGTACTGTTAAATCTATCCACACAACCGTTCCCTTGCAGGTGATATAGTGCTGTGGTCACTTGCTGCACCCAATATCACTCTAAAAATTCCTTGAAATTGTTGCCATGCAGGAAAATATATTAGTGCACAGGAAAATGAACACGTGCGGCTGCAGGGGGGTGAAGCAGGTAAAGTGGGAATGGCAAGCCTAGTGTGTTGTAGCACATAGGTAGGCCTTGGTATAGAGCAGGGGTGCACAACTAGTTTTGCCAGAGGGCCGAATGTACCTTACAAGCTGTCTACAGGGGGCCAGATTGCCAGGTGGGGTATGTGGTGAATTTACAACCCCCCTGAGACCTTTTCAGTAAGCATGTGGGGGAAAGAACAGGCATTTTGAGGTGTACTTCTTGTCTTTACATTATTACCAGGCCAGACGAAAAACTGATTTGCCCCTGGGCTTCAACATGTTATCAATAGTGGGAGAACACAATCATCCCTGCACCCCCAGCCGCAATAACCTAACAGAACTAGCTGTCCTACAGGTGAAAAAGAGCTGTGCAGATGTGGCTGATGAGTGATCTGTCCACATTAATGACTACATGAGGAAGCTTTGCCTCTGGATCTTAATAGAGAATGCAGCCTCCAACCCTTTGCACTTTACAAAATTGCAGTATGGGCAGACTGGGAGGCAACCGGCATCATAGAACGCCATCACATTTAAAGAAATACCTTTACATTTTCATCCCCCACACACCACCATAAAACACCTTTGCAGCCACCACAAAACACCTTTGCATTCAGAAGTAGTGCCACAAAAAACTCCAATGCCCGCTGTCAACATTGCTTTGTCACCAGGGGAATTAATGAATGTTCTCTTTCCAATACTTTGCTCTGACGCATCATGCAAAGGTGGTGTGTCCAGGCCATGGAAAGAAAATATAACCGATATAGTTTGTTTTCTATACTGCATATAACCATGCTTTACAGCACTGGTGTTGGTAAAATTGTGTACTAAATTGGAGGAGCATAAACATTTGCCACAAAAATGCCAGTAAGATGGAGCGTAGCAAGGGAGTCCGAACAAATCAAGAGGTGTTGGTGGGGGGGGGCTACCTCCCCACCTCCCTGAGTACATTTTTAAAACACAAGCATACACACCGACAGACACATATTTAAATTAAAGTACATTCTGCCCTGGTCCTGAGGTTTCTTCCCCGTGCTACAGCTCCCGCGTAGCACAAACAGGAAGCAAAGAGCACTTACTGGTTCATGCACATGCGTGCAAGAGCCGGATAGCTGATAGCGAAGAGCCCCACTCTGTCTGTATGTGGGAGGAGGCGCAGGAACCCCTCCCTCGCACATACAAACATGAAGTTCCTCAGCCAGAATCCCCAATAGGCCAGGCAAGGTTAGGGAAGCAAAATGCCCCCGGTCTTGCATGGTTCACAGGATATGGAAGGCTGAGGGACAGAACTGTCAAACGGAAACACTGTTTCCCTTTGACAGTTCAAGCCACCCGAGGAGCGCGCCCTCAGTCGCGTAAAGCAGCTGAGCGAGTGCTCATTGTTTACAATGGGCTGGTTCCTCCATTATGGGCAAGGGCACCCGTGGGTCAGCGCAACCTTGGCCATTATGGAGTAGTGCCACTGGAACACCGTCAAACAATGTACGCACAGGTTTGGTGTGGCTGGAGATGAAATACTGTTGACTTGAAGTCATGTACACAACTGCACTGTTGGTAATACAGTGATTTTGAACACATGACTGGGCTCATAGATATGCCCTACAGTAGAAAGCTACCATGGTAGTTCAACAGTTGCTAAAATGTTATATATTTAAAACTGGCTGCAAATTGTATGACTTTTTCCAAGTCCTTATAAAAACAAGTGCTATAAAATGTCTTCGGCCAGGGGATGTGCTCGGCTGGCAGCTTGCTTATATTCAGGGTGAGGGTGGGGGAATGCCTGCCCCCATAGTGAAAATCAAAAGTTGGCACCCATGAACCCACAGTTTAATTTCCTGATAACTGTTGTCAGCGCAAAAGAAGCATGTATTTGCAATGAAGCAGTTTGACAAGCATAGAAGAGCTTTAGAAATATATCCTGTTAAGAAACACAAAGGAAGGGACACAGAAATCACTGGGTATTTGTGTGGCAGTTCGAGAAAAAGAAAAACACACATCAAAGAAAACAAATGAATTTAAGTTAAAGAAGCATGTTTGTTGGGAAATGGCTTTTGTTTTTCTTCTAGACAAGTGTAAACTGCACATTTGGAAAACAATAGTGTGACCTACATGTAGGTAGCCTGCTTAAATCAGTGATGGCCCCCAGTGATATTGATGGCCCATTGCTTTCCGGGGTGCCCCTTTCAGGCCAGAAAAAAAGCACACAGGCTGTGCAAATAGGTACAAATAGAGCCTGCTAATCTGTGAATGGTGGCTGAGCTGATTAGTGCGTTTAGGTCCCTTGCAAAGAATTCTTTGCCAGAGGCGGGGGTGAGGGGGCAGGCATCAATTAGGGGTGCATTTACCCACTTCCACTGACACCTGTGCCAGCAAAGTGCAGGCTTCAAAGACTTTCGTAATGAAGTGTAGCCCACTTTGTTTTCTTTTGCTTGAAGTGGGCCGCACTTCATTATGAAAGCCCTGTTCTTCAGGGGGCCGCAAAGCACAATAGCGCGAGCCGCATATGGCCCGTGGGCCGTATGTTGTGCACCCCAGGTATAGAGCATTAGTGATATCAAAGTACAATAGTTGAAATATAATGGACAAGGATGTAAATGTAGGCTCTAGTCCCAGATGCGAGAAATACAGAAGCACTTCCACATTTGAAGTGAGGCCTAGGTTGCCACGGGCCCTGGAGAAAGTTGCAGTGTAGCATGGCAGCGAGTTTGGAATCACCTTCTCATCCCAAGCCCCATCAGGGAAACCAAAAATAGAGGCCTTCAGGCCTGATGGCTAAAAATATAATTGTATTGTGTTGTAGGCCTGCAAACCAGAAAGGAATGTGAATGGCCGAGCACCGGCAGGGCTGCGGCTGTCCCGAAGGACAAACCCATGGGAGCCGTGGCAGAGGTCTCAGATTGCCAAAAGGCCCAGCCTAGATTTAGAGCATTAGAGCACCCCAGAATAATGGCCATTCCATTTGAACTGCCAGATGACCACAAGCAGAACACCTTAATCTATCAAAAGTTTGCTGATTAGTATGGTCCTAGGAAGGCCCAGGAGAAGCCCCAGGAGGGGAAACTTATAAAGAGGGAGCCAGGAGTGAAGCATCCCATGAGTTGTTTTACGAGGAGCAAAAGATGATGCCAACAAATGTAGTCCCACAATGAGAAGGAATGGTGGGGGCGGCCACATGTCTTGGATCAATTGAAGCGCTCCATTATTCCAGAGGGCCAATTTGACCTTGGAGGTATCCACTGAGCTCATGTTAATTACCAGGTGCACAACATGTGACTAGGCCCATGGGTAGGGTAACGTCTGCAGAGGCCTACCAATTTGGTAGAGGGAACCCAAGGTGACAGAGTAGGAGACCACGTGTTAGAGGGCAGGGGTAGATTAGAGTGTGGCCATCGGCCCAGGGACTGTAGGTGACTGGCAGTATGTATATAGGGGGTAGCTAATGAGGGTGGGGAATGAACACTGTATATTGAGGTGCACCAAGCTTTCTTCCTTAGAGGATGGTTTTCTATCTGCCTGGTTGTCTGGAGGTCTGTCTTACAAACTCTTAAGATACCATCTGCGGTCTATGATCTGACAAACATTTTCTAGGAAATACCCTGTCTCCAGAATAAAGTTTCCAAATTTCATTATATACTTCTTGTACTCACATCCCTTAATACAGACAGCTCTGCTGATTTTGATAGTAGGCCCATCACTACCAGAAGACAAGTATCTCTTGCACCTCTTATATTGAATGGCTCCAACAGATCAAAGGCAATCTCATCCCAGGGCACTTTGGGCACCTCCCAAATTTTCATTGGAGGTGTAGAAACTCTCACTCCTTTGTCCCCGTCCACGCACTCTATGCACTCTTTGACTTTCCTCTCAATCTCTTCATCTATTCCAGGCCTCCAGAAATGAACTCTAATAAGTGCCTTTGTCCTAACCACACCAAAGCGCCCTCTGTGACCCAACTTCATCACAGTCTGCCTCAAAGCTGTCAAAAACTCTTCAATGGATTCACCACTTCTCTGCTCCAAAATGGAAAAGTGATACCTAGCTAGGATCTTGTTCTCCTTCACCTCGTGATGTGTATCCAGCTTTGCAAGGCTTACTTTGAATGGTCCTGCATCACCCACCCCTTCCAGCTGTTATTATCCGAAATGACTCACAAGAATTGCGTAAGTGTATTTACTTTAGTAAAGGGTTCTGATGTGACCTCCATCTTGGCATACACCCTTTCAGCTGACTAATTTTGAATCCTCACCACCACATTACACCCAAAGATTCCATCCTCCACTGATCTGTGATGTCACTCAGCTGACCCTGTTTTGGTGTGGTACATAATCGTATGCCCTCCTAACACACAGAGCTTTTAAAGTCTAGGAAGGAGCTTAAGGCCCCTCCCTAATAAAGAGGTCCACACACTCTCCAATCCCCACCCTACCTGGGACTGAGTGATCTGATCCCCACTGTTTTCCCATCTGCATGCTTGTATATCCCTTGCTGATGAATTGCCCATCGTACCCCTCGCCTGTTGTTAGCTTCCCACTCCCTTGTTTCTCTGCTACCTTATACATGTTCCTCCCCCTGGGATTGTAAAGTGCTTCATTGCTTCTCGAATCAGGTCTGCGCTCAATAAATACAATAATAACAATAATAATAATAATAATACTACTAATAATAATAATAATATAATAATAATAATCAAGGGAGCTGAAAGGGACATTTCTTTACATTTCAAACTACTCTCCAGAATTTACAAATGAGATATACTTCATAATGTGTGCAAAACGAAAACATATCACTGCATCTTTCTGGAAAAGGTTCTGGGGAAGTTGCAATGTATGAGAGTAACTTTTTTGACCTTTTCATACATTTGTATAAACCACTGCTGTCCTACTTGCATTTCTATCCCTCAAAAATTGAGGAAATGTATTGTTTTTCTCTTTTTCAGCATTTCAAAATGACAGGCCTTTTAAAGAGGCAATCACTGTGAAATGCGTTTCCAGCACCCTTGCTGTGATGCTAAGAACCATTCATACATTTTTGTCAGGTGCTACCCACAGTATATATGCAATGGGTTGGCGAGCATATAATTTGAGCAGGTGGAAAAGACCTCCAGAAAGGAACAGGTCACCTTTGTGAATAGTGTGACCATTACATTTCTTAATATCACACAAATAAAAAAAGTGCATGATATGTGCTTTTTTGAACTTGTGTGAGTTTTGAGAATTTTGACCTTAAAATACTGACAGTACACTCTCTTAGTAATGATACACTGATCGAAGGTCTTTTAAATAGAATTTTGTACTTAACATATGTCTCATAGCTAAACATTTGACATGACACCCCCTAGACCAGAATGACACATTGTTTCCATTGTTCTTTCTAGTCACATGGTAATTTAAAGGAACACTGTGATAGAACATCATCTGGTGAGGGCTGGATAGCCTGACTATTTTTTATTTTTTATATCAAATGCTGCTTCTAAAATTGAGATCTGCTAATCAGACTCCACTTTCATAATGCTACTTGACAAAAAGCATAATTCACACATGTATCTTGCTCGAATCATCTCCTCACATTCCCAGCAGCTGCCCTACAGTCGCGGAAAGGCAGGTCAAAGGTCAAGTGCATTCCTTAACACAGCTGCTGGAATAATAATTTCTAACAGAGAGATGTAGTTTTTGGACTGTATGCATATCTGGTTTAAAATATCATCATTGTTTACCAAAGCAAACTGGTGACAGATTAATATAGAAATATAAGCAATGTCTGGTTTTGGGATGATGGCTACTGACATTACACCATTATACAGCCACAAGCATATGCAGCCAGATGTTAAATGGGGTGTTGAATTAAATGGCGGTGTACCAGCGAGATGTGATACTTTTAGGCCTCAATTTAATATGCTACCCATGTTGTAGCAGTGACGAGATGAAGGAGGTGCACCGAGCAGAGATACGTTTTTCTGCCATGTGGTCCTCCTACATCTCATCTGTACTTCTTGTTGTAATCCTGCATGAGATTTTCATGCAGGCATACAACAAATGGATTCCTGTGGAATCCACTTCGGCTTTGTTCCTGGCCAAGACCTTGCACATTCCAGAAAGATACTTTAGTAAACACCAGCGGCAAAACATGTATTAAGGTGGCATCTTTCCTTGTCCACTCCACCTCATGGAAGTTTAAAATTGCATGCAGAGGACTCAACAGCATGCATGTGCTAACATTGGTGGTCACATGCATGCGATTAAGATTGCCTATAAAATTACCCCTTAGTGAACAGTTGCTCATTCATGACAGAGAATTGTATGTATTAAGCTGTCTGGGCTGGGTGTATCCACAAAGACCATGCTGGATTCAGCCCACCAATCTTTCTCTTGGATCCCCCTGAGATGATTTGCCACTTTTCTCCAGCGAATAGGAACACTCCCAGGGTTGTCCCCTGGGTATCAATGCTTCAAAGAAAGTCCTGTCATTACACTGGCTGCCACACACAAGGTTGCTGATTACTGGGAGACGTTTCAATGTAAGTAGACAGAGGAAGGAGACAGAGCTACAGACGCCGAAAGGAGAGCTTTACAATTTGGTCAGTCTCCCAAATGTCCTGTCCTCCTCACCACTTCCTGCAGAAAAGGCACTGTAGGTATGCTATCAATAGGCACAAGACAATTGTTAGAGCAGCCTGGATTGGACCCTTAACAACAGGCTTGGTTTGGGCCAATCTGCAATAGCATTTTGTCTATATGGGGCAGGGGTCCTTCCCTTAGCCATTTTGCCAGAGAGGTGAAGACCAGGAGCTCCAAGGAAGAGGGCATCTCTTCTACTGAGCCACCCCAATGTCCTATTTGGGAAGTTCAACTGGCTACACAAGGCACACTGCAACTGAGGCACTGGTACCCAGGACCCTGCTAATTGAACATGACAAACCCTGCAAGAGCTCTCTACAAATCTTCATGGGTGGGAAGAGGTGAAGAAAAGACTCACCTTGGCCCTGAGATCCTGGACTGGGCCTTCCCTAATTAAATGGTCTGGGGTGTTCCAACTAACAATATAAAACAGGGGAACTATACTATTATGATATCACATTAGGTTTGGTGGTATCAATTAACTAAACTGTTGAAAATGTTTTCATGCAAACAAATATTTCATGAACAACTCACAGATTAATCTATCTTCCCAAGCCTGAAATATCTATAGAACATTGATTACATATAATATCACATATGTAGTCAGAACACTATTTTTTTCTTCACATTAATTATAGAAATATGCAAGCAATAATTTATACCTCAATTCACATATGTATTCCTTTCATACATGATACCTTTCACACATATTAAAAATGCACACAATACATACATAAATAAAGCCTATCATTGGCACACAATCTAATAGGGTGTTTAAACTGTAACACAATATAAAATGCATATAGATGGCATGACCATAATCACGTGTGTAGTAGTTTGTAGTAGCATTAATCAAATTAGTCTGATATTTCAGACTGTGTGGTCATTTCTACCTCTATGCTTGACTAAATTATTGAGCTAGACAATAACGCCATATGGTTCGGTTTAATGAACTCGATTCTTTACCCTTACGTCTGTTCCTATTTGTCACAATTTAAAATTGTACCAGCTCCTATCACTTTCATTGGTGCCTTCTGTCACTTTCATTGGTGCCAACTAGTGAGAAACAGATGGCCAAAATGACAAAATTGCTTGTTTAGATGAAGAGCTTATGTATTTATTCAGCATTGTCGTCCTCAGGGTATTCTTGTTTCTTCACTGCTCTATGAAAATCATAAAATGTAAACATTAAGACTGCCCCACCAGCCTGGTCAATTAATCATCAATTCAAATTTTCCATTCAAAATATATCACTCTTTTTACCTCAGATGATTTGGCTCTCTATATAACTGTGTTTTGCGATGACACCAGACAATTGTTCCCTTCTCCCCAGAGGGGGAGCCACCCTCTTTGAGGCTAGGAGAGGTGAGCCCGCTACGCAAGACCCTTCCTAGGGGTCTGGGCAAGTGGGACCTCAATGGGAGTGACTCCCCTCTTGGGGACAAAGACTCCCATTCCAGAATGGAACTCCCGTCCATAACAACTTGTCTGCATATATGAATATGGAAAAGACTTGTACATCTCCTGCAACCACTGTATTTTACAAAGATCCTTCTTGACCTCTCTTGGCTGCAGGCAATGCTGAATATAACCTGAATGCCATGGTCAACAAAGAAGGACACCGTCCAAATTGTTTCTGTGATGTGTATAAGAAGAGGATGGATTGTAAAGGAAAGAGAGACTCCTACGGAGCCAGCGGAAGCAAAAAGGGTGAGCAAAACACTAACCGAAAGCCTACTGGTTGGCATTCTATCTGACCTAGAAACCCAGGTCGGAACGAGAACAAAGACAGAAAAATACCTGTCTCGTCTGGTGGCGCGAACAAGTAGATCCTGTGGTGGCCCGGGATGCTGGAAACAGACACCGAGACCAGACCGTGTGAGGGAAAATAACCCCAAACTCTGTGCATATATGGCAATAGCTAAAGATATACGTATCCCTACAGAAAACCGACACAGTTTCTGGGGCCTGAGAAACCCAACGGAAGACATATCATGCTACAAGGTACGAAGATTGTGAATAAGAACTGGAGAGAACATCCCGGTTAAGATAGACTGAGAAAGACAAGGGTGGAAATACCCAATAAAAGGGTGAGTGGCAGTAATACGAACGTTGTGAAAAATCGCTGGAAAAGCTATTCTGGTTACGGAAGCCTGAGAAACCTGAGAGTGAAAAATCCCGATGAAAGGGGGACTAAGAAAAGTACTAACACCATGACTAACAGCTGGAAAAAGCTATTTAGGTTAAAGGAGCCTGAGAAACCTGAGTATGAAACTAACACATGAAAGGGGGAAAGAAGGAGGTATGAAGAAATGAATTGAGACTAAGAAAGTCAGAACGATGGTAAAACTTTAATCAACCAGAGAAGACTACCACCCTCTCCAAAATAACATATGTCAAAGAAAAGAAGTTTTCTAATTACTACAGGACTTTGGGGAGTCCCAGCGCCTCGATAGAAGAAAGGACAGAAACATTTATTTTTGTGTTCTCAAGCAATCCTGGAAAAATGGAATGGGTTGCATAAAAAAGGAGAAACTGCAAAGAGTCAATTATTTAATATCAAGGCTGGAAAGAAAAACCTGCTAGGAAAACGGAATTTGAGAATACTGAAAACAAGTCAAGTATAAACTGGGCCATGCAGAAGCCTTACTGAGGCTAGTGTACAAAGTCTCCCCTTTTCCCTATTTTAGGTAGGTGTTTTCTATTTTAGGTAGAGGCAGTTATCTGGATACGATTCAGACTAAAGAGTTTTTCATTTGGACTTTAGCATCCACCCTTAGTTTTGTTTTGTTATGTAGGGACTTCCCTCATAGAAATAGGGTAGGTTAGACAATTGATACCTTTTCTAAAACCTTTGAACATGATTTTTGAACGTCCTTTATGGGTTTGCCACAGTTTCCTATTTTTAATCTGTCTTGTACATTCACTGTTTCCACTCTTTTCTTATGCCTTTGGAACATGCAGCAGTAGCTCATCCCCCTTTTGAACTAATCTTGAAAATATGAATTCAATTATATTTCTACAGGATTAACCCCTATCTTCATAGTTCTATATTTGCCTACATGGTATTGACTGCACTCAGATGTTAAATCTTTGCGGTAATGGTTTTGCTGCACTCGTTTTTGGAGCATTCCTGTCTCCTACATCACATGATGGGAGTAATGTGAAACTGCGTTAAATGAGGAACATTATTTGTAATCACCATGTGGCTCCATCCTCACTTTCTCATCTGTTTTTTGGTCATTTCATCATTCTCACTTTCCAATCCAAAACTGCAAATGTGGCAGGGTTTATTTAAGCAATAAACCCTGATGGGCAGGTGCTTTACTGGGGCTGGTAACCACTATGCCAGTCAGAAGCCTGAGCAAGGTGAGGGCTTCAACATTAGCCCAGGCATTACCTGCCGTACTACCGTCGCCCACCCGGAGGGGTTTATTGCTAGTAGCAGTCCAACATGTTTACAGTGAAGCTTATAGCTGTTTTTTAAAGTTGAAAAACAGCACGTTTGTTGTTTCTCAACTTTAAAAAAACTACAAATGAATATGGCCACCATGGTTTACACACAGTCTCTTCTCACTTTCAATGGCAGTCATTGCCATCATGCTAATGCGCTGGGAACACTGAGGGACAAAGGAGCACAAGTTAAGTAGTGCAGGGTTGTGTGGGGGATGTGGAAATTGGGTTTAATTTGTAAGAGGATTCAATTCAGCACTACAGCTAAGTCAATGCCTAGTCTGGGATACTGAATGGAAACCCATAGTGATATATCTTTGTGTCCAGTTCATGAGTTCTGGATGACTACCCCTATATAACACCCCTCTCTTAGAATCCCCCTGACCCCACTGAGCCAAGAAGTAGTTCTGTTTTGCAAGTTTAAAACGTTTATTTGAGAAAAATTAAACAATATAAATATATCACACTTTTATGATAAATTGATAATTAAGATCACACTTCAGAACATGAGCAGTTAACAACAATGGGTAATGTTCTACTAATAAACTGATTTGGTTACCCAGGAGTAGTATAAAGGATGAGGTAGCATGCTTGGGAATAGGAACAGAAGAATAAGGTGGTAGAGAATGCTTTATCTAGTTTCAGATGGATGCAATGTTGAATGAAAATGCAATACAGAAAATACTCAATATGATTTCAACAAAACAATGTAATCACTTTTCTCTGGCAATCCACTCCCCCCCTTATGCAATGTAAGGAAATGAAGAGGAGAGCACACAGTTCTTAGAAATGCAATCAAATACAATTCAGTTCAATTCCCCCTCAGCAGCTTATACAACAATAGGAGTTTTGAAACACAGGCAAAATGCTTTGAATATTGTGACAATGCAGTGAGAAATATGCTGAAAATGATTTTAATTCCCTTCAGGAGGTTCAGGGTGAGTGGTATCTAGTTAATATGAGTTCAGGCTCACTCTAGCAATGATTCAGGGATGGTTCTTAAGAGGCAAATGAAATTTGAGCAGTTCAGGCAAAAGCTGCTGATTTTTACAGTAAAGAATTCGGGCCAAATCGCAAATCGCGGCAAAATTCGCGAATGCGTGAATCGTGATTGCGGGGAAAGTATAAGGAGTAGGATTCTAGGCTTGTTGGAAAGGTAAGATTCTAAGCTTTCAGAGGAAAGTTAAACCAAGTTCCTAGCCCAAACGGTTACGGAGTTATGAACGATTTTGTGAAGGTTGTTTTTCGGATTTGAAATATTAAAAGTTCAAAGCGACAGGTTACAGCTTGCAGCTAGAAAATGACAGGTGACAGCTTTGCAAAATAACAAGTGACAACTTCTAGGAGGCAGTTGTGGTTAGATTAAAATAGTTTGGATTAGATTATTTTAACTAAGAGATTGGTTCTGCACAGTTCTGCTAGGTACTCACAATATATTTTTGAAATAGGCCTCGTCATGGATCTCTTCAGGTTTTGGACTGGACTCCGGTTCTGGTCTCGGCACTTCACAGTGATCTGGGTCAGCTCTCTGGTTCTGCGAACAGCGGTTTGGGTCACTCTGGATCTCTGGCCTCTGGTTCTGGATACTGCTCTGCTTTCTCTGGGTACAGCACTGCTTCTGGATCTTTCTGGCACAGGGTTTTAGGCCAGAATCAACAGCTGGGTCCGGCTTTGAATAGTCTGCAAATGATTTTTGGGCCTGCTGACAAATACTTTTGCTTGCAGTGGGCCTTCTTGGTTCAAAGTTCTGTAGTCTCTGTTTAGCTTGGAAGTCTAAGTGTAGGATCTCTGGATGTGAAGTCGTCGGTCAGCATGCTCCTCAGCAAATGGAATTGAATGTCTCTACCTGTCCCAGCAGTCTCTTTTTATGTGTTTTGAAAGTGGGTGTGTGCCTGGGCCTAGCTAAGCCTGCCCCTTTCTACTTGTCATTGGCCCAATTCTCCGCTCTCCCATGATTGGGGGAAGGAAATGTGAGTCAGAGTGATGCTGTAGGTTTTATGGGTCAGAGGATCCTCCCCTGGTCAGTTTGCCCACAAATCTATATTTGACCTAAAGACATATTTCATAGATACACAGTGGTTTGAAATTACATGCACCCATCACGTATCACATGAGGTATACTCTGTTCAAACTCTGATGTTTCTAAGAGCTTGCATTCAGAAACGGCAACATTTTGCGTTTTTTAACTGGTTTTGCAATATTGGTTTTTCATTAAAAATTATACACATATACACGGCCTGTCCATACATACTCCAGTAAATTCCCATGTCTCTAGCTTAAACACAGAGTCTGTAGTATCCATAAATAGTGGGGTTTTGCCCCAGAACATCACACAAATTGGAGTTTGTGCTTGAATCTAAAGGTACATTTTTTAAATTAAGGCTCTCAAAGTTATACATTCCTGTCATTTGATTACAAAGAGTTATCAGTGTTTCTGTAAAACATATATTTTGCTTTCAATTCAGTTCTCAGAGTGTTGGAGTCCACCTCCAAGACTTGGGTGGGTCAGTGATCACATGTGTCTTCTGCTGGGAGCTCTTTGTGTACAGTCAACAGTCAACATCAGCATATTCTATTCAAGTGCAAGAGCCTATTGTGTGGTCTCCAGGAGGCTGCCAGCCAGTCTGCCTTCTATCAATCAAGAGGTCATGTGAGATTCTGACTCCTGATGTGAATCTCTGGAGGTGAGAGGTTTCCCAGCCTTTGGCCTGTTAATTAAATCAGATTGTCTTCTGGGAACAGCATGTGGTTAAGATTTTAATTAACTCCCAGCCTTTGATATAAAGGCCTCTCCTGCAACTCCTGACATGCAGTTTCCCTGTCAGAGTTTAGACCGCTAGCGCCGCCCTTAGTCAAAAGCGGGTACTGCATGCATTTTTTTGGATCAGTCTTGAATTCAAGCATTTTAAACAAGAGATATTACATGGAAGTATATTGTCCAGGTTCAACAAATGGCATTGGTGTAGTTCTGCAGTAAAATAATTTTGTGCCCATAAATTAGCCATGTTTCACCTGAAGAAAACGAATTCCCAACAGTTATGGGTTGCTTTTGGCAATCAACATTGCCCCATTTACAATGGTTTTAGGCTCTGTGCCCTTCTGTGCTCACAACATAGGCATAAATGGGTGGCACCTTGGGTGACCATCTTGGTGTGCGCACAAACTGCGTGGTTCTCCTGGATTCTGGCGCACATGTGGGCTTTTTGGCCATCTTGGATTTTCTAAACCCACAGCACCAAATGTTGCAGCATGATAGCTCAAACGTGGGTCAGGACACCCAACAAGGTGGTGGGAAGAAGTAGTTGAAAAGGGCGCACAGGCGGGGAAGATGGTGGCCTCTCGCTTCAGAGGATTTTCGGAGTTGGGGCTTTTCCATGAGGTAAAGATCATGTTCCGGGCTTTCTGATTGGCTGGGAGGTCACCACACCTTCTGCTCTGGGTGCTTATTAAATGTATACACATCTTCTCTTTGCTTTACTTGTGTCGAGATTTTAACAAGATTTATAAATCATGGAGCTTAATTAAATTGGAGTACTTTTAAAAGTTACAAAATTACTCAAGCGCAACAGCTTGAAGATATTGTTCCAGAAACAACAGTGTTTAATGAAATTCGAAATGAAGTATTATTTCAACACACATGCCATTTACTGGTTATATGAAATCTCTTCTGGAAAGTAAAAGGGCACACACATCTCGACAGGTGTTCCACTAAAGCATTAAGCTAAACCATTCCACATGATTATTCAACCCTTTAATGTGAGATCATAAATTATAAATCCAAAATTGTTCTCTTTTAGATAGTGTTAATTGAGTAGAGCCACCTCTCATATCCATGCTCACTTTCTCTACAGTGAACCATTGTAATAAAGACATTTCAAAAGGACTGTGTCTCCCAGCAGCCAAAAAACCGAGGAAGTGACCCCTAAATTGATCTGCCTCCCCGAAGTGACTCAACACTACTTGACACGGGACCGCATAACTCCTCTCTGCATTTTGCTCCAAGCCGACACCAAAGCTCTGCTCACTCGATATCAAAGACCTGATGGGTCTTCTAACATCCACAACTCAACAACATCTGTCTGGTTACCAGCTTTTATGAACTCCCAGCCATCAGTGCTGTAGTACCATGATGCAATTTTGAGCCAGTTGAGCACGCTTGTTCCTATGTTTATGTTTATGTTTATTGAATTTATATAGCGCTTTACGCCAAAGCGCTTTACAGATAAACAACAAGATACAACATTTTGAGAAGCTTATTACAAACGTGAAACAAACCAGAAATACAGTATATGGAACAATTTACTCAAGGGGAGGGGAGGAGGAGGGAGAGGGGGGAGGGGAAGGTAGAGGGTTTGAGAATCAGGATCGATGCTAGCAGGGTGGGGAACGGGGGGGAGAAAGAGGGGAGTCCCAGGTGGCCTCCTGCCCTTTAGGTGGCAGTGTCCAGTGAGGTCAGTGAGAGGAGGGGGAGGTGAGTGGAGGGGGTAGGCGTTTGGGGAGGGGAGAGGGGGGTAAGGAGAGGGTCAGGGAGGGAAAAAGAAGAGATTTCAGGGAGGAGCGGAAGGATGAGTAGGTGGAGGAGGAGCGGATGGAGAGAGGTAGAGAATTCCAGTGGAGGGGGGCCAGGAGTTGGAAGGAGTGGAAGCGCGAGGCGGCGCAAGGGGCAGGGGGTACTGTGAGAAGGTAGAGATCAGCGGACTGGAGAGAACGGGAGGGATGGTAAAATGAGAGGAGGGAAGAGAGATGGGGGGCGAGGTCATGGAGAGATTTGTAGACAAGACAGAGGAATTGAAATTTCAGTTGTGAGAGGAAGGAAGCCAGCCGAGTTGAGAGAGAGAGGCAAAGATAGAGTCACGAGGACCGAGAAGACATAGTGTACGGATTGAGGAGTGGTAGATGGATTTTAGGGGAGTCAGGTGAGAGGCGGGGAGACCAAAAAGAAGAGAGGAGCAGTAGAAGAGGCGGGAGAAAATAAGGGAGGAAATTAGGAGTTTAGAAGCGTGGAAGGTGAGGGAAGAGCGGATCTTGCGGATGTTGAACAGGTGGTGCCGACAGGCGCGAGAGTTTAGGGAGATATGGTTAGAAAAGGAAAGAGAGGAGTCCAGGTGGAGGCCAAGATTGCGGGCGTGGGACGAGATGGGGAGATTGGAAGGGGGAAGTAGACGAAAGGGGGGGATGGGGAGGAAGTGTTAGGAGGGAAGAAAAGTACTTCCGTCTTGTCAGTGTTGAGAGAAAGAAAGTGGGAAGACATCCAGTTTTTTATGGCCGTGAGGCAGGAAGAAAGAGTGTGGTGGAGGTCAGCAGTGAAGGAAGAGAAGGAGAGGAAGAGTTGGGTGTCATCGGCGTAGACGTGGTGAGAGATCCCGAAGGAAGAGATGACAGGAGCGAGAAGGGAGGTATAGAGAGAGAAGAGAAAGGCTCCAAGTACAGAACCCTGAGAGACTCCGTAGCTCAGGGGGAGGCTGTCTGAGGTACGGCCACCCCAGGAGACCGTGAAACATCGTTTTGGGGAGGTAAGAGGAGAGCCAGGAGAGGACAGTGCCTTTGAAGTCAAAGGAGGACACAGTGCTGAGAAGTAAGGGGCGGTCGACAGTGTTGAAAGCAGCAGAGAGGTCAAGGAGGATTAGAGGTGAGGATTGTTTGGCGTAGCGAGCGGAGGGAATTAAGTACGTGAGTGAGGGCAGTCTCAGTGGAGAGTTTAGGGCGAAATCCAGACTGAGAGGGGGGAGGAGGGAGTGGGAGGAGGCGAAAGATGAGAGTTGAGAGTATGCTAAGCGCTCGAGGAGCTTAGAGATGAAGGGGAGAAGGGAGATTGGTCAGAAGTTGGAGGTGAGAAGAGGGTTAGCAGAGGGCTTTTTCAGGATAGGGATGATGGTGGCGTGTTTAAAAGCTGAAGGAAAGGAGGCAGAGGAGAGACAGATGTTAAAGAAAGCGGTTAGGTAGGGGATGAGTAGGGGGTAGACTTTGGGGATGAGGGAGGTGGGGATAGGATCAGGGGGGGCAGCAGTGGGGTGAGTTTTGGACAGGAGATGGGAGACACAGGCTGGGGTGATAGGAGAGAAAGTGGACATAATAGCAGAGGTGGGAAGGGAGGGATAGAGGGGAGGGGGGAAAGAAGGAGAGGTGAGGATGGTCTGGCGAAGAGAGAGAATTTTGGAAGAGAAGAAGTTGGCAAATTCAGAGGGAGAGAGGGGGGAGTTCGTTGAAGGGTCAGAAGTAGGAGGGGAGAGAAGACGAGAGAGGGTCTGGAAGATACGGCATGGGTGAGAAGCTTGTGAGTGGAGGAGGTTAGAGTAGAAGGAGCGCTTGGCGGATGTAAGGCAGGAGTCATAGAGAGAGTGATAAAAGAAGTATGAGGATTGATTAGCAAGAGATGGAGATTTGAGCTAGCGTCTTTCAAGGCGACGGAGGAGGCAACGCATTGACTGAAGGTGAGAGGAGAGCCAAGGTTGGGAAGGTTTGCGAGAGGGTGAGAAGGAAGTGAGAGGATAGAGTTGGTCAAGACTGGAGGATATAGAGGAGGACAGGGAGGAAAGGGCGTCGTCGGCGGAGAGGGAAGAGAAGAGAGGGAGGGGGGAGAGAGGAGGTGCAGGAGTCGAGGAAGAGAGAAGGGTTGAAATTGCAAAGATCGCGACGTGAGAAGGAGGGGGATGAGGGAGTGGGGGAGGACAGAGAGGAGGAAGGAGGGGTAAGGGAGAAGGAGAGAAGGGCGTGATCAGAGAGATAGTTAGGGAGGGACGAAACAGGGGAGGAAGAGTTAGATGAGAGGAAGATGAGATCGAGAGTGGAGCCAGAGGGTGAGTGGGGGGGGGTTGGACGTGGAGAGAGGAGGTAGGAGTCGAGTAAGGAGAGGAGAGGGGAGGGATGAGATGAGGTAGAGAGAGGGAGGTTGAAGTCGCCAAGGATAGAGAGAGGAGTAGGGGAGGGAGAAATGAGGGAGAGAAGATGGTCAAGGTCATCATAGAAGGAAGAGAGGGGGCCAGGGGGTCTGTAGATGATTAAGAAGGAGATAGCATGGGGGTGAGTAAAGGATTTATAGAGAAATTCGAAGGAGGAGAAGGTGGGAAGAGGAATGGTGGGAGATGAGGAGAGGCATTTAGGGTGAAAGAGAAGGCCGACGCCGCCTCTGCGACCGGAGAGCGAGGGATGTGAGAGAAGGAGGAAGAAGGGGTGGAGAGAGATGGAGGAACAGTGGAGTTGAAGGGGGGATCCAGGTCTCAGTGATGCAGAGGAAGTGGAGGTTAAGTCGGAAGAAAAGGTCAAGAGCCGCAGTGGCTTTATTGCAGATGGAACGGGCATTCCAGAGGGCAATGTTCATGATGCTGGAGGGATAGACAGTGGGGAGAGGGACGAGGTTGGAGCGAGAAGGGATGGGGCGGGGGGAGAGGTGGGCATGTAGGGAGGTAATTGGGGGTGGGCATGAGGATGGGTGGGAGGAAAAGGAGGGGGAGGAGGAAGAGGAAGAGGGAGAGGGTGAGGGAGGGTGGTTGAAGGAGGGAAGGGCAGAAAGTGTGCATGACAAGAGTAGGATGAGGGTGATAACTGGTGGTCACTCGGTAGATTAGCGACAATTGGAGTAAGTGTAGGGAGCAGGTAGGTAGGGGGTGGGTGAGAGGGCGGATTAGGATGAGGCAGTAGAGAGGGTGGGGAGCGTGGCATGGTACCGTCACTCGTAACCAGTAGAGCAGGCAGGTTGGGTCGCTAGATGGTTTGGGACAGTGTAGGCGGTCCAAGTGAGGAGGTGGGTGAAGCGCTGGTGGAGCAGATGCAGTTAGAGGAGTGTGAGGGCAGTACACCAAGGCCTTGTAGTGCTGCTGTAAATGGAGCATGCAGGAGTACCATCCCCTGTAGCATACCACATGAATTATCATAAAAACAGACCTCAAGGAAAGGGCCCAGTGCTGCAGGGTAACCTGTGTGACGCCTCTACTATGTATCCTTTCTTTGCTTAGTCCAGCAAAACAAGATTAGAAGTACATCTGGGTTTAGAAGATTAAAGACCTCACAAGATCATTCATCTCTGACCTGATGAAGGTCCGGTACAAACAATGAGAAGACCAAGGTTGGATGCGGTCTATCTCTACCGAATGGGCTTAAACGCACTGCGTCAACATTATACTTGCATTTACATCCACTGTAAATCAATATTTAAGAGCTGACAGGCAGCAAGCACCTTCCAGAGATAACAAAGAGGGTGGAGCAGAGAAGCTTAAAGGAAAGGTTAAAAGCTATAGAGTCTACAACAAACTGACCTGGAGACCATCATAGAGGCTATAGATAATAAAAGACTCAGCCCCCGAGTATTCCCTCGTCAAATACTGTATATATAACTCCCTCTCCATTCTGTTGAAACCCTGTCTTTTGTTACTCTGTGTAAGAAGTTTAAAAAAAGTTTTATGAACTTGCACAGTTATGGAGACCAGAGTAGCTGGTACTCCATGATACACTGTAACTGTTTTGTGTTATATGGACACAGAATTCCCTTATGTATAAGGAAATGTGTTAAATGTGATTTATCATATATTAGATGTTCTATGTTTTTTTTTAAAGAAAAAGAAATGGTTTTGTGAAAAAACAGGCACTCAAATAAAGTAAAGAATAAAATATGGCTTCCTGTTCATAATTATCAAAAAAATGTGTTAGGTTTGTTCTATAACAGGTTAATGGATTGTTAACCCCTGGGTTATTACTTGGTTCTGATAACTTAGAATCAATGTTTTGTGCAGGAGCAGGAGAAAGTCTGCAATTCTCCTTTTTTTGTTTGTGCTGACAGGTCATCAACAGACTTTCCCCAGCAGCCTCGAGCCGCAAGCCATCACTGCTGCTAAACCTCAGAGCGTTGTTGTATCCCATCAACACTGCTCTCCAACTCGACCCTGGCCTGACCATGCAAGTGCTCAGACTCCTGTTTCGATATATAAAAGCCTGACTCAACTCTGTTGAGCCCTGAACGATGAGAACTAATGGTAATTGAAGTGGCACAGTGCCCCTGGTCTGCCTTAAAGGGGCATACTGACATTTAAGCCCCCTTCTCTACCTTCTGAAAGACACATTCATTAACTTTGACATTTTACTGCTGAAATCCCTGGCTGATCACTCCTGGCTACCAACCCAGAGGACATCTTTCATTCAAAGTCTGCTTTTTCTGTGTTTTCTCTTATACGAGTGGGCCAGTAGTGTTTTGATAGTTTTGTGCATACGTGTTACTTTAATTAAAGAAACTTTTTTATAGAAGCATATTTGAACAATCTTTTGTTGTTTTAACTGCTTCTGCACACCTCATACCCCTCCGAAAGGGTGTAGTATGCCCTGGGCCTGCGCTACCACAAATAGTGAAGCAAGCATACATGTCAAGCAATGCTTGTGGTCACTGCTGGTTTAGTAGTAGTGCGGGGATGAGTAGGTTCTTTTGCCACTACTCATCCCAGTACTCCCGCAGAGAATATAACAAATTGGTCTAAAATAATGCAAATTACATGGACCTGTGGCCTGGGCAAAAAGGCAAAGCAGGTTTGCAATTATTTGCCACTATCTCCCATAAAAGGCAGCAGTACCAGCGGGGCCTGGCAGGCATTGGGGGCCATTTTGCAAGTGTTGCCCTATTCTTGTAGGGTAGCCTTTGGTAGCATTCTTTTCACAAGCATTGGCACAGATAGATTTTTTTTTTCAGGAAGATCCAGTGATCCTCGTGGGACACTGGACACTTGCATGTCCTCATGGGAGGTTGGATATGTCCCAGGGCCCTCTCTTGCTCCACCAGTGTTGCCATGAATCACTCCTTTTGTGGCCCCCCAATCGGCAATCCTGCTCCCCAATTTTCTTAGACTATTGAAAAATGCAATTTGGCACTACAGACTCCAGAAAATGTAACAACGTAACACCCAGATCTGTGTTTCATTCTGTGGCATAAACAATACAGCGTTTGATGCCAGCAGAAATAGCCAATATGATAGAGACCAAATGGCTAAAGTCCAATTCATAAATGAAGGAAATAAATGTATTTAGAGAGTGGATTGAGATTGGTTCAATTGAAGAATGTCTGCAATTGTAATAGCCTGCATTCCCTCTTAGTAACCTATAAGGGCAATCTAAACATATACTTTTAACCACAATACTAACATTGGAGGATCTATTAGCCATGGCTATCAAAAACAGAGTGTTTTAACTAAGCATTCAGGTAAACTTCATTGTTAGACCATTGGTGGTCTAGAGATTAGAAAACGAATCCAGGAGGAAACAGGTAGACAAGAGCACTGGGTTTGAGCTTCAACACGACTGCTATCTAGGGGTGAACTGAATAGTAGATTTAAGTAGTCAGCCGAATATCAAATAGTTGGATAAGTAGTCGTCCGGAGCCAAATACAGAGCTGAATAGTTGCCTTTTGAATAAATACAATTATGTAGAGAAGAAAAACACTTTGTAAATTAAAAATACACTTTAAAATATGCATATAAATTCTTTATTGCATTTGTCTTCTAGTTGTCTATAGAAGATGTTTGTTTAAAGCATGAATGGAATAGATTATCAGAAAACTGACTGGTCAATAACAGCAAGCTTTGTATTTTTGTGCGTTCATAGGTGTCACTTGTTGGGCAGGGCCCCAGTAACTAAGGCTAGACCAAATGCATAGTATGCATGCATGCAATCACTGTAAGAGGATACTGGGATGTGTCTACTCGCACTTTCAAAGGTTCCTTTTGGGTCTGCCCATTTTTAGCCTTCTGGCACCATCAAGACACAGAAACACAAATGGAGTGATCATATCAATTAGCACCCCATGGACTGCTGAAGTGTTACTGAATACACACCTTTGGGATGCTAAAGCCATGCTTCCTACCTGTGGTACTGAGAGGAGATGAGACTTTTGAAAAATGTCTTTTCATTAATATAAATAGTATTATTTTCTTTGCTTTTCGGGTGGGATAGCTTTGTGGTGTTTTGGGGCCCAGTAAAATACATCAGCCAAAAATATATAGGGAATACTGAGTCCTCTACGGTTCTCGTCTGACACTTTAGGGAAGGGACAGTGCTGATTTTCACATCTTTACTTGGCATGCGCGTGTTTATTTTACTTATCTGTTTCATTTGTACATCCACTTGGTCCAAGGTATCTGCATTTTTAACTTGTATGTCCTCGTCATACACAAATATCACTCTTTTTTAACTCTCTAATGTTGGGAGGAAACGTTTAGTGCCACACACTGGGGTATTTTTGTTCGAAAATATAGCCACTTTCTACAATATCACCTGTCACTTTTACGCAATTCAAATAGACTCATTTTGGCAACATGAACAAGTTGAAGGGCAGGAATTGTAACCTATATTTCGATATTACAAGTACATCTCTGCCACAGGCCCACTTCCAACTAAGCCATATTACTTGCTTTATAACCTTGGTCTGCAGGCACACTTCCTCCTGAGCTATTTTAATCTGGGTGTGGAACGTCCTTGGATCCTTACAACAGCTATATTATTCCACTTAATTATATTACTTGGATTGGAAATTGGTGGGATTGGAACCTGTAACGTTCTGATTTCTCACAGAGGCCATCAGCAAATCAATAAACCCATACAGGAAATGTCATTTTCCAATAGTAACTTCATACATTACTGTTCCAGATCAATGATTTTGACCTGTAAAATACTGGGAGACCAGAGACACATTCAGAATATTGAGAATTTAGATTCAGCAAAACAACCAGATGGAAGGCTGTCTGTCCAGTACATGAAGGGGGCATACTTTGCATTTTCAAACCTCTGCTCTTCCTGTACCAATCAGAAAGTGACAGCAGCATTAGTTAATGATCCATTCAAAGGATAAACATCATATGCCTGAATGATTCCAGGCACACAGTCAAAGCAGCACTTAACAGATTTGGTATTGGGAAGTATTCAGCTTCGAGTGATAATTAATGTATTTTTCGGTCAAAGCCGAATACCTCATTGTAAGCTGGAATTCGACTGTAAACTAGCTTGAAGCTGAATTTCGGTACACCCCTAATGCTCTCCTCAAAAAATGTTTTTTCACTTGACAACGCATGAGTGGTTACATCCAATAATAACAGACCTGAAACTGAAAACACTGATTCATGCCCTAGGTTATTTATTGATTTATTCAATTGTTTGTTCATTTCATATTTAATTTCATTGTTATGTTCTGGTTTACATCAAACCGTACAAAGTCATTATATATCAGTTCAACAGCCTCAGGAGGATAGCTCAGGGGCAACCTACTAGCCTTGCAAGCATGACAACACGGAGCACCACTTGGATCCTCGGGTCCGCACTTAGAAACCTCTGGGTATTAAGCGCATTACAAATAACATATCATATCATTACATTTACAATAATAAACATCTATATAAGTACCGTTTAATAAAGAAGTGATGTCTACTGCCTATGTGATATTACAAATATAATCAGAGATAGTTATAAGCTGTACAATATTGTTTCCAAAACATTTGTATAGGCACTATACCAAGATTCCTTACATAACGAACAAAATACAAGTTTCTTAAGTCTCGCGTAGAAACACATTTAAGGCAGAGGTATTTAAAGCTTCAATTTGTTTCAAAGCTGCATGTAACCTACAGTAACGATGTGTTCTCAAAATGACTATACAAGCTCAAAGAATGTAATAACTTTCTAAATAAGTAAAACAAAGAAGCATACAAAGCATCTTAAACTGCCTATTAGGAAAATCTCTTAACATAAGGTTACACTGTCTTGCGGTTTGGGAAAAAAACATTTGTTACCCAACAGGAAGCTTTTTGTTTGTAAGTAAGTGCAATTTTTTGCTAATGCCATGAAGCATTTCTTAATCTCCACCATTATGTTAACATTCATTGACAAATCTTTTTTGTAGTCAAAGTTTGACAACTCTTTACACTGCAAAGCATATATAATACTTTTATTATTTCTTAACCCCAGCCCTTCCATTAGAAGATGCAAGAATGTGTGCTTTGTGACGATTCACATCATTTTGTCACTTCTGTGTGGATAGGGAGGTGAGACTGCTATGCTACAATCCTCCTAGGGGTAGTGGAAAGTGAGACCTCAGAGGGAGAGACTCCCCTCATGGGCATAAGGACTCCAGTTCTGTGATGGAACTCCCTAACCCCCTTGCCATTGAGACCATGAAATTCTTGAGATCCTTCAAGAACCAACCTGAAAGCTCTACTGTTTGGTACAGCAATATTCCATCCTTTCCTCTCTTAAGACTTAATACTACCAAGACGAGGAGGAGCATGCAGAGTGATATTAATGTAATCTCAGAAAAGCTCTGAGAAGAGGAATATTGAAGGAATGATGCAAACTACTCTTTTTCCAAATCTAGACAGCACGGAGAAGAGGTGGCCCAAGTGAGGCATGAAAAACACTCCACTGATACAAACAAAGGACTATGGCACTCCGCTCCAGAAGACACAACTATAGGACATAAAAACCAAGAAATAACTTAATGAAGAGAGAACCCATCGTGGAGCCTGTTAGTTCTTGCAGATTCAAACCTGGGAACGAGGATGTGAGCAGGAGAAGCTGATCTTCAGTCGTGAGGACACCCTGGAATGGTCGGCAGAGCACTCCGTTGTCAGACGGAGACCTGATCTATGCAGAAGCTGGAAAGAGGGCGAAGGTGGCATGACCTCAGAGAGGTGGACCTGCGGTCTTTCAACTACAGTGATACTGAAAAGCCTAGAAACCTGCAGAACCAGTGCAGCACAGCGGGAAGAGGAGAGAACCATATGAAGCTTGTTGAACAAGAGCAAGCAAGCCAAAACCCTGAGAATAATCGGTGACATGGGCCCGCCAGAAAGAAGGTAATGAGAGCCATGGGACACCTGGTAGGTGTTTGGGCAAGAGTGAAGAGTGCTTTGGGAGTAATCTCCCTCATCACAGTAATTGCAAGACAGAAACGACGGGTGAAGACTATCCCAAGTGTAGTCTCTCATTGCAGTCATTGCAAGAACCCAGAGTAAAGTGTGCTGCGGGAGCAATCTCCCTTGTTTACAATAATTACTGAAAATATACCAAGAGTGAAGAGTGCCTTGGGAGTCATTCCCCTTGTCACTGTAATTGTAAGGAAGATACGAAGAATGAAGAGTATCTCGGGAGTATCCCCCTCATCACAGTAATTGCAAGAAAGAAACCAAGAGTGAAGAGTATCTCAGGAGTAATCTCCCTTGTCATAGTAATTACAAGAAAGACACGAAGAGTGAAGAGTGCTTCAGGAGTAATCTCCCTCGTCACAGTAATTGTAAGGAAGATACCAAGAGTGAAGAGTATCTCAGGAGTAATCTCCCTCATCACAGTAATTGCAAGAAAGATACCAAGAGTGAAGTGTATCTCAGGAGTAATCTCCCTTGTCACAGTATTTACAAGAAAGATACCAAGAGTGAAGAGTGCCTCTGGAGTAATATCCCTCATCACAGTAACCGCAAGAGACAAATGAAGGATAAAGTTTACTATGGGAGGAGTTTCCCTCATCAAACGGTTTGTGGAAAAAGCCAAGGACATGACGGGTGTGGTCTCCCTTGTTGCAACAGCCAAGAGGGAGATCAGGTAAGTCCAGAAATATAAAAAACACAGAGAAAGAATAACTATTGGACATTTAACCAAGCCCAAAGAACATCCTGAGTGGAATTACAAGGGCTTATCAGAACTGTTACAAGAAACTCTCAGAAACCAGCTTTTAAGGCTGAACCGTTTGGACCAGGAAAAGGGAGTCATTCTCCTGGCTTTGTTTCTGTTCACTGAATACATTTGAATAGTGGTAGGGTCAGAGTACAATAGTTTTGTACAGGAACTGATTCTTTAGTTTGACAACGAGCCTGACGACAAGCAACTGAGTTAGAATTCAGTTAGGTAGGGCAACACTTCTAGTTATAGGGCAAGATAGATCCTTTTCTTATTATTTGAATAAAACCTTGAGTTTGGAATGTCACCCCTTTGTCCGACTTCTTCTGACTTACCACATATGGCTTCAGGAATTGGATCAGGCTGGAATGATATACGTTGGGGTACCCTAAAGTTAAGCATGCCTACCCATAGAGCATCAAACCCAACAGTTTGAACAGCTAAGTCTATTGGCTTTTATCTTCATTGTAGTGAAGGTCACCATTATAGTAGGAGAATTCCAATTAGTCCCTACTGGCCTAATCTTGCCCCCTCCAAAAGTGACTTATATAGCTGGTTTCCAAACAGGTTCAGCTTGGAAGTATGGCCTGGATGTCATGGCCGGTGTAATAGATCCTGACTATCGAGTGAACATCAAGATATTGATACATAACCATGGGTAACAGGCCTACCAGTCTAAAAGAGGGGAACAAATTGCTCAAGGGATTTTAGAGAGCACAGCCTTTCCCCTACCCACAGTAGTGCAGGAACAAGATCTTACAGAAAGGGGTACCCGGGTTTTGGGGTGGCAGACATAGTCATACCCGAGAAATCAACCACCCCCCCCTAAGGAGGCAGAGCTTATTCCAGACCTAGCCTTCTCCCAACATGATGATCCGATCTTAGCAGAGGCATTCTCGAATGTAGTTCTGGAGGCTGAGGGTAGGAAACAGGGTGGTTCTTTCTTTGTTCTAAAGCACAACTCCATTACAGAGGTGACATGACCACTGACGGCCTGTCAAGAACACAGTTAGAATTCCCCCATAGTCATTGGAGACTAGTCTTAGAATTGACCCATTCATACCTTACATCTGGGAATCTAGGGGTGACAAACACTCAGGGACAGGTCATCTCACAATTCCATTGGCCAGCAGTCCATGCATATGTAAAGAATTTCATAACCACTTGCATCTTCTGTCTGAAAACATCCCCCTATGGTATATCTGGCTCCACTACAACCTCTCCCCGTTACTGAGGTACCCTTCTCTCAAATCAGAATGGACATAGTGGGTCTGCTGGAGCCCTGTCAATTGAGGAATACATACATATTGGTGATACTTGATTATTTCACTCGCTACCCAGAAGCTTTCCCCCCAAAAACAACACTCTTCAACAGATCTTAAAACATTTCATCGCCCTTCTTTTGGGTTTCCCTGGGAAATTCTAATGTACCAAGCTAGTACCTAAATGTCCAAGCTTGTGGCTGAAGTGAAGGAAATACTACAAACAAAGACCTTACGTACCTCCGTTTACATCCCTAAATACATGGATTGGTAGAGCGCCTCCACCAGACATTAAAGAACATCCTTAAGAAACTGATTGAAGTTTATGGGCACAATTGGGATAACATGATTCCCTGTGCACGTTTTGCAATACGGAAATCTCCTCATGCTTCCTTGTGTTTTTCTCCCTTTGAGCTTCTCTACGGATGGGAGCCCAGGGATGTACTAAACTTTCTTCCTGAGACCTTGGAGGAGAGAGAACGAAGCAGTTCTCCCCACTTCACAAACTTCCCAACGCTTAAAAGAGCATATGGCTATAGTAAGAAAAATAGTCATCAAGCCTCTTGAACAACCCCATGAGAGTCAAAAGACTCAATATGATCGAAAGACTGTCCACCGTTCCTTTTCAATAGGACAAAAGGCACTGGTTCTCTTGCCCACCTCTCACCAAAAGATGCTTTCCAATTTGTTTGGCCAATATGAAATACTGGAGAAGAAAGGGCCATATGACTATTGGATAGACCAGCCACACTGAAGATTGAAGACCCAGGCCTACCACATAACGTTTTAAAGGAGTGGAAAGTAATTCCCATAGAAACCACTTCTGTGCCTATAGCCACACTATTGATGGAGGGAGGCCCAGAAAAGAGTTTGGTTTCTCCTGATTTAACACCTCATCACCAGGAAGACAGCCAAGACTTACTTTCTCAGTTTCCAGATGTCTTTAGTGATAAGCCAGAAAGGGTCAAGAATGTCATGCACCACGCTTGAACCCTATGCTGGTGGCATGACCTGGCATAGGTGGACTGTGTGGTCCTTCAAATATGCTGACACCGAAAGGCCAAGAAACCTGCAGAATCAGAGTGGTGCAGTGCAATGGCATAACACAAAATGTGGGGGCCCCCCTGCGAGCCATGCTGAGGGGCCCCCCCAACTCAGCAACAAATCACTGGTCGCGCCACACTCTGGGCCGGCATAGATTATCACGCTTGCGCAATACCCACGAATGTGCTGCTGAAGGTATATGCCACACACTGCACTAGCAGAACGATATAAATATGTGTTTTACTGCACACACCCTTTCCCCAGCCTTGGCCGATTTCTGTAATCACACTTTCACCACTGGCACATTCCCCTCTCCCCTTAAGTACTCCCTTATGCATCCAATCCCCAAGAAGCTGTCTGCTGATCCTGCCTGCCCGCAAACTATCGCCCAATCTCCAACACCCCTTTCCTGGGCAAACTGTTGGAAAAGCTGGCCATCTCCCAGGTTACTCTCCACACGGAATCTGTTGGTTGTGCTCCATGACCTTCAGTCTGGCTTCAGAGCTGCCAGAGTCACGGAAACCGCTCTCCTGAACACCTGCGAAGATCTGCTCTCTAACCTTGATTCCAGCACTCGTTCTGTCCTCATCCTCCTTGATCTTTCCTCTGCTTTCGACACGGTTAACCATGTCTGCCATCCTGATCAATCCTGATCAATCCTGATCAATCGACTCCATGAGAACCTGGGCATCCCGGATCAGGGCCTTGAGTGGCTGACCTCCTTCCTCTTGGACAGCCCCTCCCAGGTCCAACTTGGTCCCTTTCTCTCTGCTCCATCCTCTCACCCTGAATTTTCAACCTCTACTTGGCCCCTTTGGCCCATCTGATCTCTACCTTCACCTCTAACTTTCAGTGTTATGAGGAGGACACTCCGCTTTCCTTCAGGCTCCCCTCAAACTCCTCTCCTCTCTCGCTCATTCCTGACTGTCTATCCATGATTCAAGATTCGTGTGGCTCCAAAGATCTCTGGCTTAATGTCAGTAAGATGGAGATTCTTCTCATTTGGACTCTTGACCCTGCTTTCCCTCTCTCTCACTCTGGCCACCCGCCTTGGGCCCTCTTCCTTTGACATTCAGTGAGGCAAACAACCTTGGTGTCAGCTTTGACTCCACTCTCTCTTTCTCTCCTCACATCTCGGACGTCGCCAGGAAGTCCCACTACCAGCTGCTCCTCCTCAAAGGTACTCTTCCCTTTCTCACTTTCCCACAGGAAGTTCACTGTCTCTAGAGCCTTGGTTGTCTCTATGCTGGACTACTGCAACAGCCTCTTTCTCAATCTGCCTTCCTCTACTCAACACCCTCTGAAACTAATCCAGAACAGGAGTGTGAGACGTATCCTTGGCCTCAAGCCCAGGGATCGTATCTCTCCAGCCCGGAAATCTCTCCACTGGCTCCCAGTTGCTGCAAGGATCAAGTTCAAGACCCTTTGCATTGTCCACACTTTCCTGGCCTGGGGCCCACACTACATCCAACGCTCTCTTCCAAAATATCTTCCTTCTCAAGCCCTTTCCTCTGCTACCTACAACTCTCTAAGGGTTAAACACTTTTCCAGGCAGAGAGTGGGTGGTAGATCTCTCTCCTCTGCAGGCACCTCCCTCTGGAATAGCCTCCCTGGCCCTTTCAAACTTGAGCCGGACCACCTGAAGTTCTGGAAGCAGCTCAAACCTTTTCTCTTCTGCTTTCTCTCTCTCTCTCCCCTGCTGGCCTACCTGACCTACCTGTCTGCTGTACCGACTGGTTGCTTGGCTATGTAAGAGGATTCAATTCAACACTACAGCTAAGTCAATGCCTAGTCTGGGATACTGAATGGAAACCCTTATTGATATATCTTTACGTCCAGTTCATGAGGTATGGATGACTACCCCTATATAACACCCCTCTCTTGGAATCCCCCTGACCCCACTGAGCCAAGAAGTAGTTCTGTTTTGCAAGTTAAAAGGTTTATTTGAGAATTTAAACAATATATATATCACACTTTATAATAAATTAATAATTGAATATCACACTTAATCTGAGCAGTAATCAATAATGGATAGTCCGGCACTAGCACACTTCTTTATAATCAATGCTGAGTGGTGATAGGATGGATAAGATAGCAACAATACTTTTATGGTTTCAAATGGATGCAATGTGGAATGAAATGCAGTACAGAAAATAACTTGATAGGATTTCAGCAAAAGACAATGTAATCACTTTCTTGGACAATTCACCCCCCCCTTAATGCAATGTAAGGAGATGAATAGAATGGGACTCAGTTCTTAGGAATGCAATCAAATATAATTCAGTTCAATTCCCCCTCAGCAGCTTATACAACAATAGGAGTTTTGAAACACAGACCCAAGTGCTTTGAATATGGTGACAATGCAGTGAGAAATATGCTGAAAATGCTTTTAATTCCCTTCAGGAGGTTCAGGGTGAGTGGTATCTAGTTAATATTAGTCCAGGCTCACTCTAGCAATGGTTCAGGGATGGTTCTTAAGAGGCAAACGAATTTTTAGCAAGGAAAGAGATGACTGCTGATGGTTACACGTGGCTGGATTTTTAACCAAATCGCAAATCGCGGTAAAATTTGCGAGTGCGAGAATTGTGATTACGGCAAAAGTAAGGTTCTAAGCTTGTTGAAAAACTGAGATTCTAAGCTTTCAGAGGAAAGTTAAACCAAGTTCCTAGCACAAACGGTTACGGAGTTATGAACGATTTTGTGAAGGTTGTTTTTCGGATTTGAAATTTTAAAAGTTCAAAGCGACAGGTTACAGCTTGCAGGTAGAAAATGACAGGTGACAGCTTTGCAGCTAGAATTGACAAGTGACAGTTAGGAGGCAGTTCTACTTAGATTAAAATAGATTGAATTATATTATTTTAACTAAGAGATTGGTTCTGCACAGTTCTGCTAGGTACTCACAATATATTTAGAAATAGGCCTCGCCACGGATCTGGTCAGGTTTTGGACTGGACTCCGGTCTGGTCTCGGCACTTCACAGTGATCTGGGTCAGCTCTCTGGTTCTGCTAACAGCGGTCTGGGTCACTCTGGATCTCTGGCCTCTGGTTCTGGATACTGATCTGCTTTCTCTGGGTACAGCACTGGTTCTGGATCTTTCTGCACAGCTTTCTCTGGACCCAGCGCTGATCTGCACAGCTCCTGGATCTGCTACCGCTGTTAGGTTTGCTGGATGCTGAGGCCTACTGAGAAGAGTTCTCAGTTTGTGGGTTTAGGCCCTTGCTTTGAGTTCTGAATCAAGTTCTTTGGAGTTTTAAAGTCTAAGTGTTGGATCTAGTATCTTCTGGATGTTGTGTAGTCCGGCAGCATGCTCCACAGCAAATGGAACTGAATGTCCTCTCTAGCTTCTAGTGGCTCTTTTTATGTCTTTTGAAAGTGGGTGTGTGTGCAGTATCACTAGCCAGCCCCTCTCTCAACTGCCCATTGGTCAAGCTTTCCTTTCTCTCTTGATTGGGGAAAAGAAGTGGAGTGTCAGAGCAATGTCATTATATGGCCTGTAGAAAGGACACTCCCCTGTCAAATTGCACACAAATCTATATTTGATCAAAAAGACATATTTCATAGATACACAGTGGTTTGAAATTACATGCACCCATCACATATCACATGAGGTATACCCTGTTCAAACTCTGCTCTTGCTGGGGGCTTGCATTCAGAAATGGCAACCTTTGGTGCTTTTTAGTGGGTTTTGCAACATCGGATTTTTCTCCAGATTTATACACATGCACACGGCCTGTCCATACATACTCCAGTAAATTACCATGTCTCTAGCTTAAACACAGAGTCTGTAGTATACATAAATAGCAGGGTTTTGCCCCAGATCATGACACAAATTGGAGTTTGGGCTTGAATCGAAGGTACATTTTTTAAATGAAGGCTCTCAAAGTTATACATTCCTGTCATTTGATTACAAAGAGTTATCAGTGTTTCTGTAAAATATATATTTTGCTTTCAATTTAGTTCTCAGAGTGTTGGAGTCCGCCTCCAAGACTTGGGTGGGTCAGTGATCACATGTGTCTTCTGGCAGGCAGGCCTTTGTTGACAGGAAACAGTCAAAATCAACATATTCTATTCAAGTGCAATAGCCTATTGTGTGGTCTCCAGGAGGTTGAGGTCAGCAGACTAGGGGGTCACTTTGCATTTGGTTATTATCATGTGATATCCTGGACTGTGGTGTGAATCTCTTGAGGTGAGAGGGTTTCCTAGGCTTCTGGCCTCTGGGAACAGCAGGTGGCTAATTTTTAATTAAAATGCAGCCTTTGAAGTCAGCTGAGCCAAATCCCTTTGTCAGCAACTGCACTTAGTTCTCCTGTCAGAGTTTAGACCGCTAGCGCCGCCTTGAGGATTTTGTTGGTACTGCATCCATTTTTGGGATCTTTCTTGGATTAATGCATTCCAAACAGGAATGGTTCTTGCATGGTAGTAAATAATACTTGCTTAACATTGTTTTGATGGGGTTCCTTACAGTAAAATGGTTATGTGGAACCCCACAAAAGGGTTGAATCTTTAAAGTGGTCCGGTGAGCCACAATTTCAGCGACTTTTTGACATCAGTAACAGTGGATTTTGTTAACAAAGATCTTTCTTTACACTGGTGGGTGGCAAGTGAGGTAACCATTTTGGTGTGCGCACAAACTGCGTGGTTCTCCTGGATTCTGGCGCACTTGTGGGCTTTTTGGCCATCTTGGATTTTCTAAGCCCACAGCACCAAATGTTGCAGCATGATAGCTCAAACGTGGGTCAGGACACCCAACAAATCCCCCCACGTGACTGCCCTTTGAATTTGAGTCGATGGGGAGTCGGGTGCACAAGGGTTTTGACCCACGCACTGGTCTGTCCGCATAATCTTCTTCCAATTCTGCAAATGGCACAGTTCAGCATCTTTTCCTCCATCCGGTACTGATCGGTCGGTTCTCCTCGCCGGTCCTGATGGGAATATTGGGCGGTACCCTGGGCCACTCGCGTCTCTGCTCCCGGTCTCCGGATCGTCCTCCCTGGCCAGTCTCAAGGTTTTCTTTCTCCTAGGACGACAAAGGAAGAGCGGCAATACCTATTCATAGACATTTTTCCCCTACCATTGATATAGTGGGGTGTCATATAAATTTATAGTCAAAACATATGAACATGCACATTTCTTTTTGCATTCAAAAACGAAAACACCCACATCGAGAAACTCAGAATTTGATAGGCGATATGTAGGATATTTTAAGTTAGAACTGAATTAATCTGAGACAGTACCCTCTAGGATTCCAGAGGATTCCTCCAGTTGTTGCAGAGTGTGCCTGGGATGGCAACACTTTAGCTGATTTATATGTACCCACTTGTCTTCCCCTCTGCCAAACCGCCTTTGGGGATGCGGATCTTGTAGGCCACAGGGGAGATCTTGTCTATAATCTCAAAGGGTCCCTTCCATGTAGGCAAAAATTTTCGTTGTTTGCCCTGGTTCCTTTGGAAATTGTATAGATAGACCCGGTCCCCCACCTGATATTCCTTCCTGGAAGTTTTCAGGTCATAGTGGGTCTTCATACTCTCAGCTGATCTTTCTAGATTCCGCTGAGCATAGGCAAAAGCATATTGAAGGTGTTTCCTTAAATTCTACACATACTCATGAGTTCTGGAGGCATTTATTAGTGTCTGCTCTTGGGTCCTGTAGAGCAAATTCTGCGGAAGCACCATCTTGCGTCCAGTCATCAACTCAAATGGTGACATTTTGGTTGCAGATGAAGGGGTAGATCTGATGGCCATTAGGACCAGAGGTAATCGGATATCCCAACTTGGCCCAGAATCTGCCACAAACTTTTTTAAGATGCTCACAACTGTCCGGTTGTAGCGTTCTACTGCTCCAGAAGAAGCTGGCCTGTAAGCAAAGTGTAGCTTTCTCTTGACCCCCAGTATCTCCCACATCTTTGTCATCACTTCACTGGTGAAGTGGCTACCCCTGTCTGACTCAATCCTTTGAGGTAGACCAAAACGGGAAAAGATGTGGTTAATCATCAGGGCAGCTGCTGTTTCTGCCTTGCAGTTTGGGGCTGGGAGACATTCCACCCACTTGGTAAACAAGCATGTCACAGTCAACATGTACTTATTCCCTCTAGATGAGCGGATTACAGGGCCTACAAAGTCGATTTGCAAATCTGACCATGGCAGTGTCATCCCCCTCTTTTGGAGGGGTGCACGGTGCATGAGGGATGATGGCTGAAATTGTGCACACACAAGACACCCCTTCAAGTATTGGTCAAGGTCCTGCCCCATGTGTGGCCAGTATGCAACCTCTCTTAAGATTTCCAGTGTTGTGTGAAACCCCCTATGACCGGCGGTGGCCGCATCATGGGCGTGACTTAACATCAGGCTTCGGAATGAGGTAGGAACCACCCACTGATCGTGGCCAGCTTTGGATTTCCTTACCAGCAAACCGTCTCGGATCCGGAACATTTTTGGACATTTCATCAACACCCTTAGGTCCTCTTTCCCGTTGTAATCGGTATCCGTCAGGGGAACGTTCTCATGGTCCTCAATGTGTTGGTAAAATTTACCAATGATTGGATCCCCCTTCTGAGCTGTAATTAAATCAGCATCAGGGGTCTCCTTACTCCATTGTGCAGTTGAAAGATCATTGTGAGCATTTGTCTGGGACCTAGTGAAAGCAGTGACCTGGATTTCCCCCAACAGGGACTCAATCTCAATTAGATCCCCTTGTATGGCCCCGGTTTTGGCCAGCTGATCAGCTAAGTCATTTCCAGTTTTGTCTGGTCCCTCTACTTTGGAATGACCCTTGATCTTTTTCCAGTAGATGGTCATCCCATTCGATGTGACCAGATCATCAATGTTTTGGATCAACTTCCCATGTTTCAAGGGTTTGTTGTTAGCACATAACATGCCTCTGGTTTTCCAATTAACCACGTGCTCCACGAACCCGTTCCGTACATAATCAGAATCTGTGATTATGACCAGTTCGTGGAGTTGATGCTGGACAGCAGTGAGGATGGCCTGATGCACAGCCATCAATTCTACCACCTGACTACTTCGGGGACCAATTTTGTATCCAGCGGAGGGTTCTGGGAACTCCTTCACCCATGCATTCCCTACGCCAGCCACCAGTTCCTTCTCCCCATTGTTGTCAACATGGTAAGAGCATCCATCCATATAGACAGTGGGCATTCCCTCACACTTGTCCTGTTCAAAGACTTTGTGTGGGGAATTAAGGTATGCCTCCATGTTGTCCTTGATTTTTAGACTTTCGTCCTCGAGACAGTTTTCTCTGGCACAATCATGCAAGTCAGCCAGACCTTGCGCGAGGGGACTCTTCTTGTTTTGGCCATATCTGACCTCCACAGGAAAGCCTTGCATTGACAGAATCCAGCAAGTAATTCGGGAATTACTCACATTTCCGGCCCGGATTCTTTCACTTTGGAGATATTGCAGAGGCTGGTGTGGAGTCTCCACTATGATGTGTTCCCCCTGGATAATCGGGCGGTAATTCTTCAATGCCCACACCGTTGCCAGGAGTGCCTTCTCACAATCGTTGAATGTTTCCTCCACAGGGGATAAAGTTTTGCTCGCATAGGAGATTACTTTATTGACCTTGTCATGCTTTTGGTATAATACTGCCGTCAAGCACGTATTAGAGAACCCTGTCTCCAGGAAGAACTCCTTGTTTCTGACAGGGTAAGCTAGGCAGGGCGCTTGTGAGAGGCTTCTTTTGAGTTGTCTTACTGCCTCGGCTTGTTCTGGACCCCATTCCCACTTGACCCCCCTTCAGGAGATGAATCAGGGGTCTGGTGATCTCTGCGTAGCCCTCAATGAACTTTCTGCTGTAATTAGTCAGTCAAAGGAGGCTCCTTAGTTCCCGCAGAGTTGTTAGAGGACCTTTCAGACCCCCTATTTGCATGGGTTCCCCGGAGTCTACTCCTTTGGAAGGAGTTGGCGGTTTGGAAAATACTCGAGCATCAAACTTGGAACGATCGGCCTTCCTGTTCTGCAGTCTGTGATCTATTTGAACGACTAAGTCTATATAGTCCGAACAAACTTGTGGGGGATTCACTACTTGGGCTAACACATCTTTGAGCTCTCCACGTAGACCTCTATAAAACAGCGTAATCCTTTTGTCCTCAGGCCATTGAGTTTCCACTATCAGTCTTTTGAAAGACGCAATATAAGCCAAAAGGTCTTGATTACCTTGTCGCAACGAAAAAAGCTCATTGTCCAAGGCCTGCCCCTGTGAATGTCTTGCGAACAGTTTTTCCATACTGAGCTGAAAAGCTTGAAAATCATGGAGGACCGGATCATCTTGATTTACTAGAGGGATCGACCAGTCTGCCGCATTGCCACTAAGGTACGAAAGCACGAAAGCTACTTTAGCTTGATCAGTTGGAAAGGCTGCTGGCCGGCATAAGAAATGCAACCGGCACTGATTGATAAATACTGCAAACCTCTTTGGGTCACCAGAAAATCGTTCGGGCGGAGCCAGAGGTACATTCCCAGGTAGGTTGATCTGCACTGGATTCATAGAGGATGTAGAAGGAAGATTTCCCCCAGATGCGGGTAACGGGGTCTGTCCGGCTTGTGACTGTAGCAATTGTCTAGCGAGATCATCTGTTCGCTCCTTGGAAATAATCAGTTCCCTTCTTAGAGCGTTCGTTTCCTGACGGGCTGCATGCACTTCTGCCCTTAGTTCCCCAAGTAACTGGGCTAGTTGGTCGGTATCCGAGGTTTCCATAGCGCCTGGACGGGAGTTTTGTGGTAGGCTTTGCATTCTGTAACGCTCACCTGATTCCCGTAGAGGCGTCGGTCTTGACTGGGCGTATACCGTATCTTCAAAGGTGATGTGTAACACACGGCTGGCTCTTTGGGCTGGACCTCTGTGCACTGTATGTTTGACTCGAAGGGTAAGATGTCTGCAGATAGAAAATATGGGATTAATGAACTGGGTTATTGAACGGAGCCCGTGTGATGAATAGAAGCGCCTGGAAGCACGTAAGTAAGCGCTTGTTGCCTGCTTCACGATGCGCTCTAACTGTCTTTTTATTTTGCAGGTACAAGTTCGGAGCGGCTGCAGGGTGCCGGAATACCCACTGGGTTAGATGTGGAAAGGAGTAATGGCACGTGAGTATTAAAGTTCCCCAATGTCTTTAAACGCACCTTGTTTTGTCTTTCAGATGCGGGATGCAGCGCCGAAGGCCTCCGGAGCGTGCGAAGAGTTGGTAAGCTTTTGTCTTTCAGATGCCGGAATGCAGTGTGAAGACCTCCGGAGCGCACGAAGAGTAGGTAAGCCTTTGTCTTTCAGAATGCAGCGTGAGGCGTTGGTGACAGCCGAGGGCCCAGGTAAGTGAAGAGCTGTCACTGAAGACCGTAATGCTAACCTGTTCTTTCTTGTCTTTATAGGTGTTGCTGAAGACTGGATTCAGGATGGTAAGCCTTTTTCCTTAGGCCCAGGATCAGATGCAGAAGACACGATGAGCGTTCTGCTGCAGAGGATGCAGAATAATGCAAAGCAAGATTCATCCATCGGGTGTGGTTTAAATAGCCTCCTGTAGTGCTTAGGTGTCTCCTTCCACAGCCACGCCTAGGTAAGAAAAGATTTCCTGCTTTCCAGAAGAGTTCCAGTGTTCTGAACCTAGGGAGTGGCTCCTGCCCCACCCAACAGGAAAAGTAGTTCCAAACAGAAGAGGATCAGAGGCTCAACTGGCAGGCAAGTAAGCAGCATGGTCTGCTGCAGGTAAGTCCACCCAAGCATTATGAGCCCGGCGCTTCCAGCGCTGGGACTGGGCATATTTATGAGCCTGGTGCCACTGGCGCCAGGACTGGGTCCAAAAGGTCCCAATTGGGACTGGTTGGCACTCGGAACCTGGGTTATGAATCTGCTTCCAAGGGAGTTGGGAAAACCCTGACCTTTTGGAAGCAGAGATCATGACACCCCATGCCGGGTAAAAATCCTGTCTGGTGTTGTATTGTCATCACTGTCACTGTCAAAACAGTCCTTGGGGATTGGTCCTAACAGTTCATTTCCTAAATCGATGGAAAAATGTCGGTCATCAACCGCCATTCCAATAATGGTGCCTGCGGCTAGAGTAATACTCTTTAAGTCACTGTTATCCACCTCTATTAGAATGGTGTCATGTTCTATGTTGACTAATGGAGTTGGGTTTACCCCCAACCCTTGCTTTTGGAGAGAAGCGTTTAGATGTATGTAAGCATCAGGGTTTTTCAAATGTTGTCCTCTTTTAGCTTTCACTTCCAGGGAGAATTGTCGGGTCCTTTCTGGGATGGTGACTTCCTCTTTGATCTGAATTTCAACTGCATAAGGTAGCAATTGAGCTGACCTAAATGCTTTTTCTGGATCATCAAAGCCCATGGGATTATCCGCTAATCGGGACCAAGCTTAGAAATTTATTAGGTCCAAACTAATGGCAAAGGGATTGAGAATGTCACTGCCTAAGTAAAAAGCGGCAGTGACGTCTCGCATGACCCAACAATTGTGGACTATGCTCTTGTTGCCAATGGAGATTTTGAGCATACACCTGCTTGGCACGAGATGTTTGGAATTGGGTGCTTCCAGGTCCATTTCCCATTTGTCTATCAGTTTGAATGTGGGAATGGCTGGATCTTTTGGGAGTTGGCGGAACATGGCTTCGCTGATGAAGCTCTCACCATTGTTCACGCACACTTGAGCGAGAGCAGAGTCCTTCCCATCATTTAACTGAACAGGGATGAACAACTGCTCTCCAATTTGCTGAATATCAGCCTGGCTCTGAGCTGATTTCACATCTTTCTGGACTATAGGAGTGGGAGTTTCTGATTGTGGTTTAGTAAAGAATTTCAGGGTGTTTCCTTCCAGTGTGGAATACCACCTTAAACTGGAAGGAAGGTTGATTTTCAGAAATAGAGAGGACCCCCCATCACCAGTATGTTGTCCTACTGCTATTACAGTCACGTCTGGAATCTGGTTGTTCTGGAAGTGAAATTCTACTTGGTCAGATTTTTGTTCAACCATGTGGCAGGTGCCGTTTAAACTAACATGGTTGACACTCTGTTTTAATTTTATGGGTCGGCTAGTCTGGGTCCAGAGGACCTTGTTTACGCAATCTATTAGGGGTGACAACCTTCTCAGGAGGTCATTCCCTAGTAAACAAGGGGTGCCCTCTGGAGTCACAACTATGACTGGGTGTTTCAACTTGTGTCGCCCAATTTTAATGTCCAAATCTGCCGTCCCCTCGACGGGAATTTCCTTCCCGTCAAAGTTCTGGAGTTGTCCAGGAAGTGAGGTGAGAGGAATTTGGTAATTCCCTCCCCTTCCTGCATTCAGTTCATCAAAGGCCCTTCTGGACAGAAGGGTAGCTTGAGATCCCGTGTCCACCAGCGCCGAAATCGTACCCTGCCCCTGTACTTGTAACGGGGCATAATATCTTCCCTCCTTCTCCTCAAGGGGGGAAGATATTACACATTTTTGGACAACTGGTGGGCTAACTTTCTGGTTTTGAACATTGCAAGAGAAGAAATTTGGGCAGAATTCTGTGGAGAGCCTTGGGAATCTGAAAGAAAAAGTTGGCAACTGGAGATCAGAGCCATTGTGGGTTCCCCTGGTTCCGGTTCTGGGCCGCCCCGCTCTTTTTGGAGGCAGTCATCAGGACGGGTTGGAACCAGGGGATTTCGGTATTGTGGGTTCTGGGATGAGATGATGGGCGGCGGTAGCTCAGTCTCCATATCTCCCCAGTCTGAATTGACATCCCTTGGGACCCATTTTTCTTTGGGAGGAGTTCCCCCATCTCTGAAGGAGAAGATCCTTTTCCCAGGATCTTCTGAGGATCCCTCTCCCTCATATTGGAAGACCTGTACTTCCTCCACAAAGTGGGTCTGTTTGGGTCCTTTGTTTCTCCTACCCCCCCTCCGCTCCTTGGGAGGCAGGCTTTCAGGGGCAGGAGATTTTGTTTCCGGTTCCTGGTTTTCCAGGGGCTGTTTACAAGTTGGGAAGGAAGCTTCCTCCAAGGTTTTACACCCCCCTTCCCCTTGTGCCTCCTCCCTGGGAGCCGGTGTGTTATCGGGGTGCTGCCCCCGTCATTGTTCTGGAGTACCAGGTCCAGAGTTTGGGGCATTCTGCGGTGGCATGCTCATCTGAGGGTTCTGTTGAGCCCTCAGTATGTGACCCAGATCCCGTGCCATATTTTGGACCTGGCGCTCTAACTGGGAAACCCGCTCAGGCTGATACGGGGCTCTATTTTCTCCCCTGGGCTGATCCCGGGAAGGGTAGCTATCCCTTCTCTGGTAGTACCCCTGGTTAGGAAGATTTTGGTACCCCTCCACCCTTGACCTCCCCTCTCCCGGATTAGGTTGTCTGAGCTCAGGGAATTGGGGAAAGAAGGATGGATGATTTTGGGGCTGGAAATTGGGTGGATACCTGGGGAAAAAGTTCTGCCCAGGATTTGGAGAATTTCTGCCCTCCTGGGGGAAGTTAGGAGGGAAGTTCCCCGGGTCAGGTGCTTGGCTGGATCCCCCCCCCTTGGGCTGGAGGAGTCCACACATAACCCAGGATTGGTCGGTTTCCCTTATAGCGGGGACTTACATAGTCAGGGGAGCAGGGGAGCCCATTTGTGGGACTACCTCCTCGACTTCCTGTCTGTGACTGGCCCGAGGGATTTCTGGGCTGTGAATTATTAGGTGCAGGTAGGTTTTTAGGCCCCCCATCTCCAAATCGAAAACGGGGGAGACCTTTACCTCTGCCAACTTGGCAGCAGCAGGGGTGCTGTTGGTTGTGGGATTTTTCTGGGAATTGCTTTTATTTTCTATGGGCTTCTGCACCTCATAGATCCGGGTAGCCTGTTCAATGACCCAGTCTAAAGTTCTTTTCTCATGAAAATCTCTCACGAGCTGGGTCATTATATATTTGGGCAAGGCATGGAAAAATGTATTGACAAATTCTCTGCTGTCTGTGCGCACCCTTCTGGTGGTCTGCGCAAAGGCACGTTTCAGTTCTTGCACGAATTCTTGTGGGGCCTGATCCTCCCCACATTGCAAATTGTAGGCTGCCTTGCAAGCCTCTTGAGGATTTCTGTGAACAGAAAAATGTTTCAAGATGGCCGCCTTATAGGTGGACCATCTTAAATGATTTTGGTCCTCCAGCCCCGCAAAGAAACTGGAGTATTCTGGGGTGAATGTCCATTTGACGTACTGGATGCAGCTACTGCTGTCCTTCAAATGGAAAGTCTCCATCATTTGCTCATAGAGCTCCAAGTGTTCCCATACGGAATACTTGGCGTTCTTATGATAAGGCGTGATAACACTCCTTATTGCCTTTATTTGCTTCAATGGGTCCTTAAGCAAGGCCCTTTTTGCCTTATTGGCCTTTTTGGTTCGGGTAACCCTGGTCCATTCATCCTCTGACTCAGAGGCACTGCTCCCAGAGGTTCCTGTCTGATCTTCCAGGTTTTCCCGGATTCTGCGAGCCTGGGAATGGCTGGCAGAATGTGGGGACCTGGTCTCCTGTGTCCTGCGCCGTTCAGAGGAGTCTTCAGATTCCTCCTTGCTGCCAGGATTTGATGGGTACCCCCCGCCCAACTGACCTAACTGGGCAGAAGTTTTCAGGATCCTTAATGGGCCTATTCTCCTGGGGTTCCCCACTAAATTGCACTGTGCTTGGGTGCCCATACCCGGATGCCCGCCCATCCATTCCTGGGAGGTACTGGCCTATGAGCCCCATGCTTCTGGCTGGATAGTAATCTGCCATCCCTGTGGCCCGGTGCTCATGTGCGCCCGGGGACATTGGGGTGACAGAGTCCATGGACTGAGAGAGATAAAGGCCTCTGGTTCTAGGGCTCCTGAGGTTATGCTCAGGAGTTTCCCTTTCCCAGCGAACCTGGTCTCTATCCCCCCCCTGCTCCCTGTTGCAACGCAAGAGCCTGCGCCTTCAGTTCCTCAGTTAAGGCCTTACTAGACTCTATCAGTCTCTCCTGCATCGCTACCTGTTGTTGGAGCCTATCATTGTGCTGGCAGAGAGCCTCATTCTCTCTCTGCGTTTCCTGATTGGTCCTGGAGCACTGGGCCAGTCTTTGCTGCAGGAGGGTTACCTCCTGAGCTGTGTCCCTATTGGCCTGCTCCTTTCTTGCCAGAGCCTCCTCCACCCTCCTGGTGTGCTCTAGCAAGTCCTGGTGTTCTTTTTGGAGGTCACCCAGTCCCTGGTGGGCCAGGTGATTTTCTTCCATTTTTCTTCTTAAGTGGCAGACTTCCTGGCCTAAGGTGTCCCTTTCCTGACCAAGAGCTTGAATTTGTGATGCCAGGTCGTCCCTTTGCCTTTGGAAGGCACCAGCTTTCTGGCGCTCCTGATCAAACTCTGCCTGGGTATCCAGGTCTTTCAGGATCAATTTATTGCTCTCCTCTTTCTCTCTGTCTAGTTGGATTTGCAGGGTGGCTACCTGCTCTGTGCATGCCCTGTTGAAATTGATCTGTTGCTCCAGCTTTTTCTGGCTCTGCAGTAGGAAGTCCAAACTGTCTTGGCGTTCCTTCTGCAAAGCCAGAATTCTGGTATCCTGGTCTGTCTTTTCCTGTTGCAGTATATCCATGTCCTCTTTTATTTTAATGATATACTGCCTACTATCATTTTCTGACTCCTGGCTCCCCTGCAGCCTCTGCTCAGAAGAGACCAGGTCAGATTGGACCTTCTCTAACGCCATCTGTCGCTTATTCGCCAGATCTTGGCTTTCAGTACATTTATCCTGCATGTCTCCCATATATAGGTACAGGTATGCCGCTATCCTAACCATCTTGTCTTGTTCATCCTTAACTTTAGGAGCCATGTATAGTTCACTCAGGGCCACATGTAAGGGACCCTGATCTCTCCATGTATCTGACCCTGTTTCAGTGACCTGTTGCGTGATGGCCTGCAACCAGACCATGCGGTCCTGGTGAGTCCACTCACCTCTCACAAATAACTTATGTAAGAAGTGCTCTCTGGCTATTTTCATGTCTACTAAGGTCGTCATTCTAGAGATTGGTCTCTGTCCTGACTTACAGAAGTTTGTATGTTATTTTTGCAAAACAGACCTTTTCCTTAGAGCGTTCCTTTGAGGAGTGCTTTACAGCGTCACACAGCGTGGTGATCCGACCGGATATGTGTATCTTGTCAGCTGGCACACTGTATTAATCTGCAGAAGTGATAGATCTAACCCAAACATCCCGGACGAGCCCCCAATTTGTAAGAGGATTCAATTCAACACTACAGCTAAGTCAATGCCTAGTCTGGGATACTGAATGGAAACCCTTATTGATATATCTTTACGTCCAGTTCATGAGGTCTGGATGACTACCCCTATATAACACCCCTCTCTTGGAATCCCCCTGACCCCACTGAGCCAAGAAGTAGTTCTGTTTTGCAAGTTAAAAGGTTTTTTTGAGAATTTAAACAATATATATATCTATATCACACTTTATAATAAATTAATAATTGAATATCACACTTAATCTGAGCAGTAATCAATAATGGATAGTCCAGCACTAGCACACTTCTTTATAATCAATGCTGAGTGGTGATAGGATGGATAAGATAGCAACAATACTTTTATGGTTTCAAATGGATGCAATGTGGAATGAAATGCAGTACAGAAAATAACTTGATAGGATTTCAGCAAAAGACAATGTAATCACTTTCTTGGACAATTCACCCCCCCCTTAATGCAATGTAAGGAGATGAATAGAATGGGACTCAGTTCTTAGGAATGCAATCAAATAGAATTCAGTTCAATTCCCCCTCAGCAGCTTATACAACAATAGGAGTTTTGAAACACAGACCCAAGTGCTTTGAATATGGTGACAATGCAGTGAGAAATATGCTGAAAATGCTTTTAATTCCCTTCAGGAGGTTCAGGGTGAGTGATATCTAGTTAATATTAGTCCAGGCTCACTCTAGCAATGATTCAGGGATGGTTCTTAAGAGGCAAACGAATTTTTAGCAAGGAAAGAGATGACTGCTGATGGTTACACGTGGCTGGATTTTTAACCAAATCGCAAATCGCGGTAAAATTTGCGAGTGCGAGAATCGTGATTACGGCAAAAGTAAGGTTCTAAGCTTGTTGAAAAGCTGAGATTCTAAGCTTTCAGAGGAAAGTTAAACCAAGTTCCTAGCACAAACGGTTACGGAGTTATGAACGATTTTGTGAAGGTTGTTTTTCGGATTTGAAATTTTAATAGTTCAAAGCGACAGGTTACAGCTTGCAGCTAGAAAATGACAGGTGACAGCTTTGCAGCTAGAATTGACAAGTGACAGTTAGGAGGCAGTTCTACTTAGATTAAAATAGATTGAATTATATTATTTTAACTAAGAGATTGGTTCTGCACAGTTCTGCTAGGTACTCACAATATATTTAGAAATAGGCCTCGCCACGGATCTGGTCAGGTTTTGGACTGGACTCCGGTCTGGTCTCGGCACTTCACAGTGATCTGGGTCAGCTCTCTGGTTCTGCTAACAGCGGTCTGGGTCACTCTGGATCTCTGGCCTCTGGTTCTGGATACTGCTCTGCTTTCTCTGGGTACAGCACTGCTTCTGGATCTTTCTGCACAGCTTTCTCTGGACCCAGCGCTGATCTGCACGGCTCCTGGATGCTACTACCGCTGTTAGGTTTGCTGGATGCTGAGGCCTACTGAGAAGAGTTCTCAGTTTGTGGGTTTAGGCCCTTGCTTTGAGTTCTGAATCAAGTTCTTTGGAGTTTTAAAGTCTAAGTGTTGGATCTAGTATCTTCTGGATGTTGTGTGGTCCGGCAGCATGCTCCGCAGCAAATGGAATTGAATGTCCTCTCTAGCTTCTAGTGGCTCTTTTTATGTCTTTTGAAAGTGGGTGTGTGTGCAGTATCACTAGCCAGCCCCTCTCTCAACTGCCCATTGGTCAAGCTTTCCTTTCTCTCTTGATTGGGGAAAAGAAGTGGAGTGTCAGAGCGATGTCATTATATGGCCTGTAGAAAGGACACTCCCCTGTCAAATTGCACACAAATCTATATTTGATCAAAAAGACATATTTCATAGATACACAGTGGTTTGAAATTACATGCACCCATCACATATCACATGAGGTATACCCTGTTCAAACTCTGCTCTTCCTGGGGGCTTGCATTCAGAAATGGCAACCTTTGGTGCTTTTTAGTGGGTTTTGCAACATCGGATTTTTCTCCAGATTTATACACATGTACACGGCCTGTCCATACATACTCCAGTAAATTACCATGTCTCTAGCTTAAACACAGAGTCTGTAGTATACATAAATAGCAGGGTTTTGCCCCAGAACATCACACAAATTGGAGTTTGGGCTTGAATCGAAGGTACATTTTTTAAATGAAGGTTCTCAAAGTTATACATTCCTGTCATTTGATTACAAAGAGTTATCAGTGTTTCTGTAAAATATATATTTTGCTTTCAATTCAGTTCTCAGAGTGTTGGAGTCCGCCTCCAAGACTTGGGTGGGTCAGTGATCACATGTGTCTTCTGGCAGGCAGGCCTTTGTTGACAGGAAACAGTCAAAATCAACATATTCTATTCAAGTGCAATAGCCTATTGTGTGGTCTCCAGGAGGTTGAGGTCAGCAGACCAGGGGGTCACTTTGCATTTGGTTATTATGACCATGTGATATCCTGGGCTGTGGTGTGAATCTCTTGAGGTGAGAGGGTTTCCCAGGCTTCTGGCCTCTGGGAACAGCAGGCGGCTAATTTTTAATTAAAATGCAGCCTTTGAAGTCAGCTTAGTCAAATCCCTTTGTCAGCAACTGCACTTAGTTCTCCTGTCAGAGTTTAGACCGCTAGCGCCGCCTTGAGGATTTTGTTGGTACTGCATCAATTTTTGGGATCTTTCTTGGATTAATGCATTCCAAACAGGAATGGTTCTTACATGGTAGTAAATAATCCTTGCTTAACATTGTTTTGATGGGGCTCCTTACAGTAAAATGATTATGTGGAACCCCACAAAAGGGTTGAATCTTTAAAGTGGTCCGGTGAGCCACGATTTCAGCAACTTTTTGACATCAGTAACAGTGGATTTTGTTAACTAAGATCTTTCTTTACACTGGTGGGTGGCAAGTGAGGTAACCATTTTGGTGTGCGCACAAACTGCGTGGTTCTCCTGGATTCTGGCGCACTTGTGGGCTTTTTGGCCATCTTGGATTTTCTAAGCCCACAGCACCAAATGTTGCAGCATGATAGCTCAAACGTGGGTCAGGACACCCAACAGCTACCCTCGAGAGTCTCACTGAGCCCAGATTCTTTCTTGATCAGTCACACTTGCACTACCTCTGGGCCTACCACGCACTTAGGGGCTGTAACTGTAACCCTACAGTCCCTTGTTCTCCTTGCACTATCCAGAACCGCGCTGCCCTGGCTGCACTTACTCAGAGCATTGCTGCCCTGTTTTTCCCTCTCCTCTCCCTTGCATTTCCCCATTTTTTTCCCCTTGCACTTCTGGTTCTTGCACTTGCACGATCTGAATGACAAAAGGCCTAGTAAGATTGTTTGTCTTGTCCTCCCTCTATTTTCTCGCCCTTGTCTTGTTGCGCCTAGAAAAACTTGAGTACAGGCGCGTTATAAATGACTTATATCATATCATTTGATTACAGATGCCCAGAAAAATATACAAAGCTGCAGTAAGAAGGGGCTAGACTGGCAGCACCAAAATGGCAGTCTAGCCAGGTAATTCACTTAGCAGGACTGCTATATCAGAAATGCACAGTTAAAAAAATGTCATACCAAACTGATGAATGACTAAACTGGATGCACCAAAATACCTCTCTAGCCACTAATACCACCTATCATGCATGCTTAGCCTGGACATGGACAGCCTTTATGATTTGTTGCAAAATCCTGCACCCCCCACACATCCCCTCTCCCTCCCAACCCTACCCCAACCTCCAAACTCAGCTCCTGGGCCCAGAATTACCTCCACGTCCCTCTTCCTGGTCCCAGAGCTTACGTATGAGGATCTTTGACTCATAGGTAAGTACTGGGATGAGGAAAAGTGGGACTAGGAGTAATGATGATTACAGGTAGCTAAATCAGGCATTACCTCCATGTACCTCTACCTCGTCCCAGTACTTGTGTATAAGGCACTCTGCCTCATACACAAGTACTGTCTCATACACACTAGGATGAGGAAGAATAGGACTAGGAGTAATGAGTAATCAAGGCATTAAACGCAAGTATTGGTGCAACATCATTGAGTTGACTGGGTTTCAGCACTCCCTCCCATCCCCCTGAAATTTTGGGCTATGTTGACTCAACCTGGTCGACCTTCACTGCAGTTGCCAGACAGAACAGGACACAGATGTGAAATGGCACCTGGGTTTTGCTGTTAACAAGAGCCCAGCAATTACTAACATAAAGCATTTCACTGTTAGTACCTGCATTCAAATGCCACATTTTTTAGGCAATTGAAATTGTGATGTGGGTTTAATACTTGCATGTCAGGGGAGTGATTGGAAGGGTAGGGATGCAGCAGGAGACCACTCATTCTCACGGCAGTCCATAAGTGGGTGCTTTCAACCTTAAAGGAGAGAGTTAACTGTTTGTAACATTGAAGCTGCACTAGAATAGTCTCATTAAAATGCGTAAAGAAATGAGATCCCCCAAACAAATAAGTTTGCCCCTCCCTCATCGCCCATGAAGTTAGCACCTCTCCCAACATTTGAAGGGTTAGCCCCCCGAAATGTAGATTTGTTGCGCCCCTCAACGCAAGCACACACACCATTCACCATATACACACACGCACACCCATCCATCCATACATTTAAGTGTGCATTCTTTCACCATACAGGGACATCCAAGCAGCCATCCATACATTTAAGCATGCACCATTTCACCATATGCTCACACAGGCCGCCACCTATACATTTAAGTGTGCACCCTTTTACCATACAGGCACACCCAGGCAGCCACCTGTACATTAAAGTGTGCACCCTTTCACCATACACTCACACAGGCAGCCACCTATACATTTAAGTGTGCACCTTTTCACCATACACTCAGACACACACACACTCGTCATGGGGTTGAGGGGAGCCCTAATAGTTCCCAAAAAATTGTGCCTCATTACAACTATGCCAGTCTGGAAACAACTGTGCCTGTAAGCTTACTGCACTGTTGTTTCCAGACTGGCATATTACAGCTCTGCGGGCGGTTGCTATCCCGCCCGGCAGGTCAGACCAGACCTGCCAGGCGGAACGGCACCCACCCGCAGAGTTTTCCCAGAAGCACCGGCACCGTTATTAACGGTGCCGGGGGTTCCGTGGACCCCATTCCCATAGAGTCCAATGGAAATGGGGACTTACCATTTGCCGGCGCCTGACTTCCCGGACCGCCGGGCTTGTAATCACCCCGTGTTCCCGGGAAGTTGGGCACCGGTAAATCATTACGGGTTTGGGGCCAACCTGCCGGTAGCACCGGCACGGTTACCACCAAACCCGTAATGAGGCCCATTGTTTCTTTTTTAAGTCATTCTGACTTCATAAAGAAATTATTCCGTTAAGGACCGAACCATAAAAGCAATAATTTCTTTGGGAAGGCAGAGTGACTTCAAAAATAAACTATTTCTTTTTTAAGTCATAGGGCTCCCCCCACCCCATGACATGGAGGCCTCCAGCCTAGGGTCTTCCATGCCATTGGGGGGTGGAGCCCTCACTCTTCAAAAAGAACATTTTTTTTTGTAGTCACTGCCTTCATAAAGAAATGATTTCTGTTATAGAAATCATTTCTTTATGAATGCAGAGTAAATTGAAAAAGAAAAACAATTTTGAAAAAAAATATATTTTTCATTTTTTTTTGTCCAGAGGGGTTCCCTCCCAGGACATGTGCTGGCGGGGCCCCCCGGACCGCGGGGGCTGCGGGGGCCCCTGTTACACCAGTGGTGTAGTGGGAAGCAGAGAGAGACACACAAAGAGCATTCAACAAGAGCGAGCGAACCAACACCCTGGGAAGAACCAGTGATGTGCCCCCAACAGAAAGAAGGTAACAGAAGCCACAGGAGATCCAGTAGGAGATTGACCAAGAAGAGTTCTCTGGGAGTAATCTCCATCAACACAGTAATTGTAAGGAAGATACCGAAAGTGATTAGTACCTCAGGAGTAATCTCCCTTGTCACAGTAATTTTAAGGAAGATACAAAGAGTGAAGAGTGTTTTGGGACTTTTCTCACTCGTTACAGTAATTATAAGGAAGATACCAAGAGTAAAGAGTATCTTGGGAGCAATCTCCCTCATCATAGAAATTACACAAAAGAAACCAAGAGTGAAGAGTATCTCAGGAGTAATCGACTTCATAGGAGTAGTTGCAAGAAAGATACCAAGACTGAAGAGTTCCTTGGCAGTAATCTCCATTGCCACAATAATTACAGGAAAGATATCACGAGTGAGGTGAACCTTGGGAGTAATCTCCCTCATCATAATAATTGCAAGAGAGATATCAAGGATAACAATTACCATGGGAGCATTCTCCCTCATCATAGGATTTGTGGGAAAAGCCAATGACATTACGGGAGTGATCTCCCTTGTTGCAATAGCCAAGAGGAAGATAAGGAAAGTCTAGTGATATATATAATGCTGAGAAAGATTAACTGTTGGATATTTAACCAAGCCCAAAAAAGCCACTGGGAGGAATTACAAGGGCTTATATCTCAGGAAGGATAGCTCAGGGGCAACACGTTTGTCTTGGAGTAAGACAATACGACGGAACACAGGTTCAAATCCTGATCCTGCGCTTACAAACCACTTGCTGATATTAAGTGCATTATAAATGAAAACAATAAAAAATATCAGAACTTTTAAAAGTGTTCAGAAATTGGACCAGAAGAAGGGAGCCATTTTCCTGGCTTCATTTGTGTTTGCTGGATACATTTGATTAGTGGTAGGATCAGTCAGAGTAGGATGGCTTTGGACAGAGGACTGATTGTTTAGTTTATCAACCACCCTGACGACAAGCACCTTAGTTAGAATTCAGTTAGGGATGGTAGTCCTTCTAGTTATAGGGAAAGATAGATACTTTTCTTATTATTTGAATACAACATTGAGTTTACAATGCCATCCCTTTGTCCAATTCCCTCTTCTGACTTACCACAGTTTCCTCTGCAAACCCGAGCTTTAAGTAGATAATCACAGTCTTCAATTGAGCTATGTATTCAATGCAATCAAACTCAATTCTGATTGGATCACCTGAATTGGAAAAGATCAAGTCATACCAACAGTGGTCTTCCAAATCTGTCCTTTACATCTGTGTTACCAGTAATGTGTCTAGTCTGAACTAGTTTCTATGCCATAAAGTAAGTTAGGTGCTAGCCAAAACTCTTCATGTCCACTATCAAGTTGCTAAAATCTTGCCATTAGCAGGAGAATATTTCTTATAATGTATCAAGCTGTTGGCCCTCAGCTTTAGAGACTGTTAACTTTAAATCTGAGTAGGTGAATTCCAGTACCTCTTCAATTATGTCTGCACCCCATCTCCAAGCTAATTTAGCCTTATTCCCTTTACTTTTACAAATTACATAATTTCTGATTTTGTATATGAATTTCAAAGGAATGAAGGCTCATGTAAACCCAAAAGCGCCATGACTATACGGCATCTGCATAAGCAACGCACAACGTGCCTCTTTCCAAATTTAGGGGGAATGTTTCGGCTGTTTTTTCACACCAATCTTGTAAAGCTCCATGCATTGAGATGTCCTTTTTAGAAAAGTCCTTCATTAATTAACCTGGTTTTCATAGCCATGTCAAGGTTGATAGAATTATTAATTTTATCAGGCATGTATTTAGACCCAATACATTACATTTTTACCAGAACCTCATCCTCTCTAACCTATCAAAAGCAGCTGTAAATCGACAAAGGCAACATATATAGGGGGACTATTCTTTGTTGTTGCTTACTGCATTTGCATATTTATGATTAGTCCATTGCAATTTTCCTCATTCCCTAATGAAAGCCTACTTGGAACATTGGAAGAATGTTTTTTGTGGTGCCCAATTTGACAATTCCCTTAAAGGCAAAGAGGCATATATCTTGCTAGAAATGTCTTTTAGGAAATCAGTCGATAACAACTGGTGTTGTCCTCCTTACCTTTTTTTAAGAATAGGAATTAGGGGAGATTTGGTCCAAGTCTGGGGATGTTCATAGGTTTTTATAATCTTTCCAATTAGTACCTGGCAAGGGTCAATGAGCTTGTAAAATGCAAGCTCATTGGCCCTCGTCCGGGCCTTACATGCCCTAGAAGGCTTTATGCTCCGAGAGGCATCCAGAGTTCTTCCCTTTCCATGGTGGCCATTTTCTTTGTTAACTATGGTCCCCAAGGAAAGAGAAATCGGACTACGTTTTCCTGTCAGTGGCAGCCATTTTTTAACTATTTTTTTTTGGGCGGCGAATGAAAATCTTGCAACTAGAAAAAAAACATCATTAGTACCCCGGTCTAACGGGATGGGGTACTAATGGCAATAAGCCCCTGGAATGGGGGCCATTACCGCATATGGTAATGCCCCCAGGGCCATCGTTAACTATGGGCCCCAGGGGGCATTATCTTATGTGGTAATGGCCGGCAGTCGCAGGGCTTATTGACTAAACAATAGCATTAATATGCTGCCCAATTCCTCTGGCTGAGATTTTTATACTACATTGGCCAGCCCCATCTGAGCCTGGGCTACCAGATTAATTAATTCTCTAATGCTATCTTATACATCTATGCTCAAAATAGGGCCCGTCCAATTTGGAAAGTCAGCTAGCGGGTAGCTCGCCACAGTGTGTTGGGAGAGAAAAATACTTTAAAATATATATGTTCCACTGCATTTCTACAATCGGATGAATTTGTGTAACATTTTAGATCATTTATCAGTTGTCTCTCATTTTTAAGTACATACCCCAATTTGTGTAGGACTGTTTTGTTGTGGATCTGGCTTGCTTAGCTAATTCCCAAGACAAACCCACCTACCTATTTATCGCTTTAAGGGCATTACGCATTTTCTTCTTCTTCTTTCTTTTTTTACTATTAGTGGATCAAATTTTTATTTATATAACACTTCAAGCTTGATCATTTTAAAGGCTTTTTCTAGCTGCTTATTCCATAACTTTTTCATAAAATGTTCACAGAGAGTTTAAATCAATAACATCATAATTTCTAAACAATATTTTTTTTTATTGAAACTAAAAGACATGTAATTTTGGCGGACAAAACAAAGCAATATTTGGAAACATCTACTAGTACTTCTGCATTTTATTTCCCTACGGATCTTTGGGAGGGACAATAACAAAAGATCACTCTTCTCTTTCTCAGTAATCTGTAATTTGAGACTTCTATATGAAGTGGAAGAAAGGCAAAAAACTGTTGGTTTTGGAGCTTCTTTCACATTTGATCATGTATCGTCCCCACGAATATCACCTGGAGAATATAAATGTGGTTCCTCCATTTCACATTATAAGGCTCCATTCCTGCAAAAGTTCTGCGAACAAGGTGCATAATGGGCTGTTATGTTATGTAATGTTAGCTGCATGTATAAAGCACTGCCTTCACCAGCTAGGGCATCATGGCACTGAGAGGTAAACTATGCAGGAGCCAAGAAGAAAATAACAGAGAAACTCAAGCTGAAACAAAAAGTTTTTCAGGTAGTGTCAAAAAGATGTGGCCAACAATCGCCTGTAGAGACAGCGGGGAGGAGTCTATAATAGGGCAGCTGCCACAGAGAAAGAACGACCTCGTACCCGAGAAAGTTAGAAACGGGGAAAAATAATCTGTTTAGCGGTAGAAGAGGTGGAGGAGCGGAAAGGGACACAATGAATACACTTCACCTTCAGATATTCCGGCCCTTTTTATAAAAAGCCCAGTGAATAAAGCAAAGGGCCTGAAACTTTACCCATTTGGCCACGGGTAGCCAGTGTAAGGCATGAAGCATGGGGGATGCAGAAGCATAGTGAGCAGCACCAATGGCCAGCCTGGCTGTAGAATTTTGGATGACTTGTAACTGGTGGAGAACAAAACCAGGCTTCCCCAGAAATAGCGAATTACAATAATCCATGGAGCTGAAAGTGAGTCAAGAGACTTCCAAAGGACAGAATGTAAACAAGGAAAGTAGGGCAGAACCTTACGCAGGAAGTGCAATTTAAAATGAACAGACTGGCAAATAGCGCTGACCTGGGCCTACATGCACAATGACGCAGAAAGCTTCACACACAAGTTTCTAACAAGTATGGATGAGGTAGGTAGAGGCCCATGTTCGACAGGCCAGAAATCTGAGGATTATCCTGAGGACTCGGGATGTAACTAACAATCAGGACCTCCGTTTTAACCCAGTTAGGACAAAGACAGTTTTTGCCCACCCAGAAATGGATGGCTGACAGACACTTATGACACCGCTCATCCGTGGCAAGAAGAGAGAGATCAAGCCACACCAAGAGTGTAATCCGCACAAAGGAGTGAATCCTCCAAGGTAGAACCGAGAAGAGGAGTGACCAAAGCTTCTAAATGTTCCATAGGGTAGGAAAGAAGAGAGATAGGACGGAAGTTGGAAAGGATAGATGGGTCCAGCGTATGCTTTTTCAGAAGAGGAATTATCAGGCCATATTTAATTGGAGCAGCGATGTAGGAGTTAGAAAAAGACAGATTAACAGCTATAGTAACAAGAGGTCTATTAACAAGGATGACAGTTTTGAGTAGGCTTAGCGAGATCGGGTCTGCTGGTCAGGCGGATTTCATATTAAGGGTAGCTTGAACCACATCCGCCTCCTGAAAGCCCGGAAATGTGGATCAAGAATGGAAAGGCTGCCTGGGGGCCATAGCAGCTGAGAGAGCAACAAAAGGGGGCAGCTGATCAGCGATCTTCTTTCTGATGTTTTTAATTTTGTTCAACAAAGGAATTGCAAAGGCTTTGTGATGGAATCTCTTGATTAGAGGAAGGGAGAGAAGACAGTGACTGAACCATTTTAAATAGTTCATTTGGGGAGTTAACAGTAACTTCAACCCAAGAGGCAAAGTAATAACATGTACTTTGACTATCACTTGTTGATACAGAGCCGTAGCTTTGTGAAATGCGAAACGTGCAGTAAGACAATAGGATATCCGCCATTTCTGTTCCGCTTGTCTCCGAGACAAGTGAGAGCTTACTAGATTAGCAGAAAAACAGTGCTCGGAAGGATGACCCCGGGGGGGCATGCGGCTTGAAGAGATGCCAGATAATCACCTGCAGTGAACATAGCAGAAGAAAGGGCTGGATGTCTGTTGCTTAATTTGCATGTTTGCAATATCATTGTATGAGCCCAAATCACCATATTATTTTGCATTACTAAGATCAGGACATCTCTATTTAAAATACCATTTTAAAGTATTCTATCAGAGTTGTACTTCGAATACCAGGTTTCGGGCAATTAAATCAACTTGTTCAAATTGTTCTGGTGGTCCACTTTTCCTTTTTTCCTTTTTCCCCTAGATGATAATATATGTTAACTATTGGCCACTCTTCCAGTAGATCCCTCAATCCTCTCTAAATGAGCTGCCATCTGATTTTTGCATTTGCTTCCCATCTTTATACTCTACATTTATAGGTGACCTCTGGCTGCTATTATAAGACCATCTGTGGGCCGGCCTTACAAACCTTTTATAGCTGGTTAAATAATACAAGTGTTGCCATCCAAATGTGAGGATTTCATTAGCCAAACCTTCTGTAATAACAATATCATGAAGTCTTACATAATCCTTTGCTTTAACAATAACAAGAAACATATCTTTAACCCCTTATGTTCCAAGAAAGCAAGCAGCACACATGTGTTGGCAATTTTCAGGGATGAAGCATTTGCAAGAATTGAAGATTACTCAGTAGCTAAATCCAGTCTACATGCCTACCCAGTAGGCACAGTCCTTGAGCTAGTGCTTGGGCAACCACTTGAACCTATCCACAGCAAATACTTAAGGGCACATTTTGCCTTTCATCTCAGCTCTAACAGCATCTTTATTTCACGTAACATCACCAGTTCAGCTTTTACTAGGCAAACTTGGGATTGCCCTAGTTGGTGGAATGTGGAACAGACAAACATCTAGCCTGGCCCAGGACAGTTAAATGTATCTACTACTGAAATTACTCTTATTATAATCCCTGGTTATGTTAGATATCATTTAACTTGCTTGAGAAAATGATCACTTGGAAATTCCACAAGTTATGTAGCATTCTCAAGAACCTTAAGCGAGGAATTTTGTAAAAGATCAGTAATAAATGCTTTCGATTTTGGACAAAGTAATTTGTCTCACTAAGTATATCCTCCATCTACACAATGAGCCAGTCTCCCATTTTCCCTCTTCTTTCGAGTGCTACAGTGGGACTTTATCATAGATCCAATTTGTCTGATTGAGTAGACACCAGAGATGACCATTGTTCATTTCCCTGCCTGATTTTTAGAATCTGTATAGTTCTCTCCCTCATTGTCCATTCCATACTTGATTTCCGCATCATCCAACTGATTACTTAATCATCCTATGAACTTGATTTATTGTTTGAACCTATCCTTTCTAACTTCTGCTTCTCCTAAACACTTTGACTTTCAATATAGCATTTGCACATTTAGCCTCTTGAAATACATTTGTCCTGTTAATTACTGCCCTTAATCCTAAAGATTCCTATAACTTGAGACTCCTACTGTAAGTATTTCACAGCCTTAATATGTTTGGCATAAGGCAGAGTGAGTGTGGTGTGTAAGTCTATTTTTCGATCTCCACTTATCATTATTTCTTTATATAGTCACATTTTGTGCTTCATTTTCATTTGTGTCTGTTCATTTTTTTGTCACTTAATCTTCCTTGCTTGTCTTTTCTTTTTTCTAGTCTTCATTTTGTTTCCAAATATTTTCTTTGGGGGCATTTTCTTATTTGTACCACCTCTATGGTTTCATGCCAATGTGTTCCCATACTAACATCTTCTGTAATGTTAATCTCATGGTTACTTGCATTTGTAATAAGGTTGTGCTGATCATAGACAGCACCCACTGTGGTGAACCACAATTAATCACAGCAACTGGAGGTCTAGACAAACTATTGTGAATGTCACTGTAGAGATGTGTATACATGTTCTTCAAAGCTGTACAATTAGCATTGATGTCCTTGACTAGTTCAGTATGTAGGCTTAACTCCTCAGCAATGTTAAGATAAGGCTGGAGCACAATGGGCTAAGCACTCAAGGAGGCTGGAGCTGGTGTGACAATCTGAGCACACCTTTAAAAACCCTGAACAGAAATATCCAGACTGATCACATTTCTATTAAATTAACTGAAGTCCTATTTTTCATTTATATGGTGTTGAATCATTTTGCTGGTTTTTTGCATAAAGACCCCTACCTCAAAGACTTCATCATCTACGATCCTTGCATGCTCTCCAACAAAGGCTTCGTGGTCCTGCACTGCATTTTCAAGATTGAAGTAAACATATAGCTAGGAGCTGCTTCCAATCCCATGTTCTTAAACCTTGCTAACTATGACTACGTCTTTACCTCCATCCCTTTATAGTGCCAACCAGGTCCATCCCATACAAAGTGATCCTTTTTTATTTATTGATGTTTTTTCAAATTTTTTCATTCTTCGCTGAAAAACATGTTGTGAATTTAGTCACAATATCATTGTGCTCAGTTTTCCGTGTCTGCCCAGTTTCAATGAAAATATGAGAAAATAGTATGTTGTTTATTCCCACAAACACTGAAGAGACCCATGTGCCTGCTTTAAAATAATGTGTTAATTGCCCAACATGGTCCTGTTTGTCAAATTTAAGCAGGTTGGTGGGATTAAGGGCACTGCTTTATCTTGAAAAGCCTAAGGCTTAATTACTAAGATCATCTATTTAGTATCTTGTGTGTGCTCCATGCTGTGAGTGAGTTTAAGAAGATGTATCCCATGTCAGGTAGTTTGGCATCCCAGCCAGCCACAGGCATCTTCTGGGTTGTAAAGAATCTGGATTCCCATGAGTTGACTGCACACTTAGCTGCACCCTTTATGTGTATTTGAGCTGTGAATGAGTTTAGGAAAATGTATCCCATGTCATATACCATGTCAGGTAGTCTAGAAGGGCATCCCAGACAGACACATGCACCTTTGAGTCCAAAAGATTCACACTTCTCGTACGACAATAACAGCTGGTGAATTTCTAAATTGGAGTGCCATAAATATGTCTCATGAACATGCAGAAGCACCCACAAATCACAACAGAGGGGAAACCATCAAAGGGTATTTTAGGGGGTTCTCTTCCAAGACATATTTCTAAAAAATGGGTTAAACGGGTGCATTGTATAGCACATTTTCTGAGAAACATTTGGTAAAAAGCCACACAGTTTACAATTGGTATTGTAGGGTAATACAAAATAAAATTAATTAGATGTCAAGTCACCAAAGTGGACAGAAGCTTTTACCTACATATTAACATGGTGCCTTTGCCCACTCTATGACAGTATTCTACAGTGTAAAAAAACACTGCCATGCTAACATTGCTTATACTTGTCTATGCTGGCAGCACCAATATATTCCAGTATTCCCACATAAGAACATACACATGTTTGTTTTACTGATAATACCATTGATGATACAGCAGGAAAACATGTCCATTGTGGCTCTACAAATATGTGCCAGTATCCCCACATAAGAACATACTCCTTTTGTCCTTGCCCTCAATGCGAGTAAAAATATCCATGTCACAGTAAGAAAGCATGCACAGACTAGCTACCCCAATGTAAGACAGCATTACCACATAATAATAATCATAATGTTGGCTTTGCCCTTAATTTCATTAAAATATTCCATGCTAAAGCAAGAAATTGTCCATAATGGCAGACATTGATGCAGCCATTACGGACTTGATCAAAACATGTCCAGAATCGCTGCACCAATGAAGGCAACTATTTCCAAATGGGAAGACTCATGTAGGCTTTACCCATGATGCCAGTAACAAAAGACAAGTCTATCCAAATTTGTTGCATGAATGTAGGCCATTATTGTCACGTAAGAACACTCTTTTAGTTTGACATGCTTGGCACAGTAAGAAACCATGTCCTAGCTGGCTCGCAAATGCCCTCCTCCTCCATATTTAGGAATATCATCATTAAGTACTTTGTTCTTAATATCAGTAAAAGAAAATGCTATGCCATAGTAGTGAAACCCATCCAGACTGGTTGCACCAATGCAGGCCAGTAGGGCTTTGTAAGAACACTCATGTTGGCTTTGCCATTGATGGTAGTACACATGCCATGGTAAGAACACCTGTCCAGACTGGTTTCACCAATGATGGCCTTCATGCAACATCAGAATGCTCATCAGTTTGCCAATAGTGCCATGCCACAATAAGGAAACACGGCTTTGCTAGCTGCTCAAATAATTCCCACCCATCCCTGGTAAGAACACTTATGATGCTGGCTGTCCCCTTAACATCAGTATGCAATGCCAAGCCAGAATTAGAAAGCAATCCATTGCAGGTAGACAAAAATAATGACCCAAATCCCCCATATTAAAGAACACTTATTATGTTGGAATCATACTTAATGCAAACACATAATGCAGGCCACAGTGAGAAAACATGCCCTTGCTGGCTGCACAAATTCCCCCTTGCCCATATGTAAGAACGCTAATCATGTTTGCCTTTGCCTTAAATGCCAGAGTAAAATGCCTCTCTTTGTGTTGAAATAGGCTTTGCCTTTGGTACCAGTATATAACGCTTAACCGCAGTAAGAAAACAAGCATTTGCTTCAAATGCTGCCTCATGTGACAACATTCCTGATGTTGGCTTTGTCCTTAATTCAGTATAACATGCAATGACACAGTAATCAAACATGCCTTTGTTGGCTACATAAATGATCCCCTGCATGTAAGAACCTGTATCATGGTGAATTTCATTTTGAGGGCAGTGTAAAATGTGACGTTAAAGTAAGGAAATATGTCTTTACTGGCTGGTACAAAAATGTACACACACGCATGCCCACACACACACACACAAACACACACCCATACACCTTCCATTCACATGCATATCCAGACCATTCTCACTGCATTTTCAATCACACTTGCACTCACACTCATACACCCATTCACTCATATGCAAACTTACAGAGAGCCCCTTGCATGGACGCATAGATGCATACATAAACATCTGACATATTGCTCGCACACATGCATACAAACAAAAACCCATTTCCTGACCAACTCCGGAATGGTTGCTGCTCTTCAGACAAGGCCTACAGGTTCTACACTACATGCAGACAGGAACCAGGAAACAGAGCGAGCTTACTTGTTCCTGACACACACATTGGAGCCTGCGTTCCTCTATCTGACTGCTCAAAGAGAGCTAAATGTGTGGGGAGGAGTATGAGCACCCCCTACACACATTAAGGCCTGCAGTTCCCCAGTTGCCACCTCCAATGGGCCATGCGAGGCTGGTGAAGAAAAATGCCCTATTGGGAATGCTCACTGGGAAATTGAAGTTTAAAGTGAAACCACGTTTCCCTGATTAGGTGGCTACTCCATAATTGGTGTCAGGGTGGTGTGCTACCACTCATTATGGGGATACAATCAATTTTTATCACACACTTAGCTGCCTACATTATATGTGTTTCACACTGTAAATGAGTTTAAGAAGATGTATCACATTTCAGATAGCATAGCGGGGCATCCTGGTTAGCATTAAACACCTTCCACTTGTTCAAGACTCCAGTTTCTCCAGCATTCTCCTGCATTAACTATACATCTAGCTGTACACTTCACCAACATGCCATGGTAATTAAAACCCCTATTTGTAAAGCTCCTTTAGTGCCTGACTAGGTACTCTAGAGCAGAAGGCAGCATCTTGGAGGCTGTATGCTTGCTTCAAGAGCATGACCCCAATGTAGCACTGAAGGCACTAGTGCATGCCATTTTTTCCTGTCAGATTCAAGTAATTTGTAATGTTCCCTTATGCTCTGGAAGCCACTGGATGTAAATAAATGATCTATTGGAAAACATGGTGCCCCTGTCAGTGTGAAAGAGGACGGCAATCTCGAGTTGCAGATCTTCAGAGGGAGTCTGTCTAATCACAGCAAGGTTATTGCGCTCAACTCTGGTTAGGCACACAATCTTAAGGGCCACTCAGTTGTAGCATGCATTGTAATCAAAATGTTTAAACTCATCAAGCCCCACACTACTTTCAGAGATGTTCTAAGGCTTAGCTCGTACAGTAACAGCTCAAAAAGTAGAATTACACATATTTAATCTTGAAACTGAACTGTTGAATGAAAAATGTTGGAGGAGCAAGCATTTTAATGTTATTACATATTCTGCAGAAGCTATGTGAGAGCACAGAGTGTTAAAAACGGTCTATGGTATTGTTAGGTAGAAGACACAGACACTTAAGGAAGATCAGGGAACAAACCCCATTTATAAAGATATTCCTTTTATTTTGGACATTAAAAAGGGGCAGTGGAGAGCTCTCATGAGATCCACTTTGTTCAAAATGTATTTCAGTTAACTATACCATCAAAGCTTGCATCAGTCAATTACGATCTGTTCTTAAAGTCTATCATTTCACCAGGCACACACATAGGTGTGCTGCTACATTGCTCAACTCCCTGTCACAATAACTCATGATTTGTGTTCACAACACACTCTTCGCACGTTCATCCCCAGCTGTATCTTGCCATATCAGTCAACACATGCATCATTAGGGAGTCATCGCCCATGTCTGACATGCAGGCATGTGACTCAGCTGAGGGTGCAGCTTAGACCAGGGACTTAAAAAGGAGGGGAGAAGGCCAACAACATCTACATGGGAGTTTCAAACAATGCTCTCGGTGTTCTTAGATCAGCTTGCATTATGATGCTTGGCTTGTTCTGGATCAAAGGAAGTTTTACCATATAGCTCCAATTCTGTCAGAACTGCATTGGCTTCCCCTTGAAGCATTTGTTAAATTTAAGATTGTATGCATTGCCTAAAAGACCTTTGTGCTACTTCACCCCCCAACTTTAGCCAACCTATTGATCATCTCTTTGGGGTCTTAAGTTACTTGCAGAAAAGATGTTTGCCAAATTCTAATTCCAAAGCGAGTAAATCCCTTACTGCACACCAGGCATTATTCCTCACCCTCAGACCGAACCCCTACCTGCCCACCCAAGACTCCCCCAACGCTGCTCCGGGGTCCTGTTCAGCCTGTCAACCCCCGCAGGTGTGTGACAGTGTGACAGTTTGATTTAAAAAGACAGCTCTGTGTCAGCACAGAGTGGTCTTTCTAAATCAGTCTTCGATATAATCATTTTTTTCAAAACGATGACATCACTTAGGACCATGGTCAGACGCTCTTCCATGCCTGTGGAACTTTACTTTTACTTTACTTAATTACATTTGTAGAGTGCAACCATAGACCCATAGGTGTGAGGGCGCAGACAAAACACAAAAAAGAATGAGAGAGTAGGCTGGGAAATCTAAGGAAAGGAACCGCAGACTGAGTGCGACTATTTGAAGAGGAAAGTTTTAAGGCCCTTCTTAAAGGAACCCAACTCACTGTTGACTCCTCTCACTTTCAAGATTTTTCTAAATATTTGAAAACTCTCTGTTTCTAATTTAGAATAAGGTACTTCTACTTTAATCTGTTTTTTGGTATTGTCTTCTTTTTTACATTGTCCTGTTCTCTGATAACTATGGGTTAGGCTTGCACAATACAACATTATTGTTAATAACATTAATAATATTAATAATAATAATAATCATTATGATTATTGTTATTATGATATTATAAATTGGCCTCAGCTTAACAATTGACTGAAAGCAGAAGCATGCTCTTAAAAGAACAGATTTACACAAGAGCCCTTTAAAAGCCTAATAATGGGTCCATCAAAATAAAAAAAATTCCTTAAGTAAATCAAATCTAAAAACTATTCATAAATAACGTTAAAATCTCAGCTGGTTTAGAACTTGATCACAGATCAGAAATGTAAATCTAAAAAATCAGCGATGATTGCTTATTATAACTTTCAGACGTTAAATTGCATTTCTATTTTGTATTTGCATTTAATAAATGTTTATATAGTGCTTGATGCCAAAGATCTTTACAAGAGGACAATAGCGAATACAATAAGCATTACATAATAACATGTGAATCAAGTAACAGAAAACAATACATGCAACAATTTACAACAGTTTACTTGAGTGGTATAACATAAGTGGTGTAGGACCGTAGTGAGAGAGGCAACAGGGAGGTGTTAGGATGGGTAGTAGGATCGAAATGAAAGAGGTAGCAGAAGATGTTAGGGTGGGGAATGGAGGAGATAGGATTTTAGAGAAGACCGGAAAGAAGGGTAGGAGGAGATAGAGCGGATAGGAAGAGGGAGACGGTTCCAGTGGAAAGGAGCAAGTAGTTGAAAGGAACGGAAGCATAATGGGGCACAGAGTGGTGGAAGAGGAGTGAGCAGGAAAAGTTCGGCAAAGCAGAGTGGGCGAGAAGGGGTGTAGAAAGTAAGGAGGGAGTAAAGGTAGGGTGGAGCAAGACCATAAAGGGATTTGAAGACGAGACAGAGGACATTGAATTTGAGCTGGGAGTGAAAGGGGATCCAACCTAATGAGGAGAGAGAAGAGGAGATGGAATCATATGGTTCAAGAAGAAAGAGGGAATGGATAGCGGAGTGGTAGATAGATTTAAGGGGGGTTAGGTGAGTAGAAGGGAGTCTGAAAAAGAGAGCAGGGCAATAGAAGAGTCTAGAGAAGACAAGGGAGGAGACCAGGAGTTTAGTAGCATGGAAGGTTAGCAAGGGACGCATTTTACGGATGTTATAAAGGTGGAAGTGGCAAGATCTGGCAGTGAGACAGATATGGTGGGAGAGGGAGAGATTACAATCAATGAGAAGGGCAAGATTATGGGCATGGGGAGAGATGGAGAGTTGGGAAGGAGAATAGAAGGAGGGGGAGGGAGGAGGATGTGTGTTAGCAGGGAAGAATAGGACTTCTGTTTTGTCCGTATTTAGGGTTGAAAAGTGAGAGGACATCAAAGATTTAATCACAGAAAGGAAGAGAGCTTAAGATGGATGTCAGAGGTGAAGGAAGAGAAGGAGAGTTGGGTGTCATTAGCGTAGAAATGGTGTGAGACACTAAAGGAGGAGATGATAGGAGCTAGGAAGGTAGTATATAGTGAGAAGAGAAAGGGGCAGAGGACGGAACCTTGGGGAACGCCTTGGTTCAGAGGATAGGTAGGGGAGGTACTACCGCCCCAAGAAACTGCAAAGCTGATGTTGGAAAGATAGGAGGAGAACCAGTTGAGGACAGAGTCTTTGAATCCAAAGGATGAGAGAGAGTTAAGGAGTAGAGGGTGATCAACAGTATCGAAGGCGGCAGAGAGGTTGAGAAGAATGAGTATGGAGGAGTGCTAAGAGTAGCGGGCAGAGAAGAGAGAGTTGAGAACAGAGGTGAGGGCTGTTTCAGTGGAGTGGTGAGGGCAGAAACCGGATTGAGAGGGGGGAGAAGAGAGAGGTTAGAGACAAAGGAGGAGAGTTGAGAATAGACAATATGTTCAAGAAGATTAGAGAGAAAGGGCAGGAGGGAGATGGGGCGATAGCTAGAGTCTAGATGGGGATTAGCAGATTTTTTTTCAGAATAGCAATGATAGTCGAGTGTTTGAAAGGAGACGGGAAAGTAGATGTAGCTAGACAAATGTTGAAGAAGGAGGTAAGGTAGGGTATGAGAAGAGGGTAGGTGTTGGGAATAAGGGAGGTAAGAATTTCTACTTTGAATTATCACATATCAATCTTAAACTAGTGCAAGCCATCTCTTTAGACCATTCTAAACGCATGCCACTTGTGTCTTTTAAAGGAGCCCAAATAAACCAACGCCCTCACTTAAAAACATGCTAAAATCTATAAATACATGTGTAATACCCATAAAAAGCACGAAACATCTTTAAAACTAAAACTTTTAATATTAGTCATACTAATCTTTCAGCAACACCTTTACCAGAAAACCTGCATCATTTGAAATGTCCTTTTGTATCTGCAAAAGCACCCCCTAAACGTCAATTCATCATGTCTCTTGTCAAAGTACTCTTTGCAGTATTTTCTTTCTTTTAGTGTTCCCTAGTGTTCTTCTCCATGGTACTCATGATGTTCCAAACATGCATCTTGTTTTAATACGGTCAAATAAGGGATTTCTTCTATGCCAGTAACAGACAGATTTGGTACAAAGGCATCTTCACGAAGGGTCGATTTCCCACAAGTACTTCACCCATTCTTGACTGTGCAACTTGAAATCACTTTGCACATTTGCACCAATTTCTTTTCATTGCACCAAATTGTAGATGTTGTTGGCCTTCTCCCCTCCTTTTTAAGTCCCTGGTCTCAATGAAGAGTGTAATTTTTTCTATTACATATAAATGTGAATTGCAAAATGCACAGTATGAGGTCTTGTTGTTTGACGCCATTAAGCAATATAAATAGGAAATCCCTGCCTTCATTATGGTCTTTTGAACAATTGTAAATCACAGTTCCACCAGAGGGAGCATACACGACCTAGTAATACTTTGTAATAGAAATGTTACTAGTATAATGAAGAAATGACAAAGGTGCACATTTAGCAAAGAAGGATTATGCAACACACAGATTGATATTTTGTTTAAGTCAGGAATTAATGTAGAAATGAACCCCCCACTTCTAATATGTTATTTTTGAAAACATTTTTAACGTTAGCAGCTTGGAAAATTGTGTGTGATATTGCATGGAATTATAACGTGCGCACAACATATTTACAGACCATGACAGAGATGTTGGGCCTCATTACGAGTCGGTCGGTAATTGTGCCGGAAATTCCGGCAGGTTACCGCCGGGCTCGTATTACCATTCCGCCTCCGTGATTGCTGTAATCACTGGGGCATTATAACCCCGGTGACCTGGTAATTCCGGAGGCGGAATTCTGTTAATCCCCATTCCCATGGAGTCCCACATGCTGTATTGGTGCCGGTGTTTCCGTGTCCACCTGAAGGCGGGTGGTGTAAAACCCGCCAGGTCAGACCTGGCGGAAGTGACACCTCCCGCCTGCAGGACTCTTAATCAGCCGGTCCGGAAAGAACAGTGGTGGTGTAATTACCACCACCATTCTTTACGGACTGGCAGGGTCGTAATGAGGCCAATTGTATCTTGAAAGCGAAAAATATCATGTTTATTTGAGTATTACCTTATATAACTTGGTTGGAACCTTATTCTATTTGATACATGAACTTGTACTTTCCAGGACATTGCTATGTAAACAATACATGGCCGCACGCGGTGATCTTATCACGCTGATGACTTCATTACACATTAGCGGCAGTGGCCATTTTCAGAGAAATAAAAAGTTAATCCCTCGGGCAGATCGTTTTCCTACGAATGGGGTCTTACAGTTCCCGGCACCTGCCATCCCGGGCTGCAGTGACTTGTAGTATCCCAGTGGCACCGGGATGTCAGGCAGTGGGAACGGTGTTACGAGGACGGCGGCAACCCGCCGGTAGTAATGAAGCCCATTTGTCTTCACTCCATTAGAATCTCATTGACATCTTTATCAATAGCAACAGCACGTTTCACTGTAGAGGAAACATTTCTGCCATTTCTAATTATTATCGGATAAACATTGTTTTCATAATGAAAACCTTACTCTGCAAACTCTAAATATTTATTTGTATTAGTTAGCAACGGAACTATTCCTTTCCAATTAGTGATTTCTCCTCTGTGAACACCAAACAATATTCTCAGCAGTTTAATAAGCTCTTTAATGGTAATCATATTTTGTACTGGTAATTTTCCATATAACTTGCTCAGACATCTTTGTCCAGTTAATTGTGACCCTGATGTGTCACAAAATGCTGCAATGTGCAACATACTGTGCACAATTCCTTAGTTAACTTGTCCTCTCGCTGTGTGATATTACACTTACGTGCGTGCAATGTTTGATGAAGTCATTTTTTCATACATGATTTTGTTAAGCTTCCATGTTGTTCTACTGATAAAATAGCTCTTGTTTTATCTAATAGTTGGTCTATCTTTCCTTCATCTATCCTCTTTGGCCATATACAATCTTATAAACCTCTTCTACCACTATGTGCACACCGTTGTCTTCATCATGCATAGTTACTTGCATATCCTCCAATCCTTCAATGTCATGATGCACCTTTAAAACCTTCTGAAAAAAAACATACATTGTACACTTTGTTTATTTTGATCCAATCTGTTTTACTTTGGAATTGTACATTTTAAAAGCACTCATTAAAATTAATTAATTGTAGTTTCCACTGCACATCCTTTATATTGTTGAGTAAAGAAAGACCTGTTATTCTTAAAATATACATATTTAGCAGTTTCTTTTGAAAATGTTCATGCCTCTTTGTATTTCATGGCCTTGACTTTAGCTGTCATTTGATAACACATCATTGTTCCTCCTTTTATAAACATTCACCAACGACTTTTAAAATCAAATAAATCTTGTAATGTTTTCCAACCTTCATATTCTCCTTTGTATTTTTCGTGTGACTTTTTCATCTGCTAACTATGGTATATTCAATTTCTACAAACACTTTTCCATTCTCCTTCACATATGTCTGCAGAACTATATAATCAGAAAATAAGAATGTTTTACTTTTGCACATCATTATTTTATAGTAAATACATAATCAGTACAGACTTTCTGTCACCGTCTACATTGGACCATGTATAATTGTCTTCCTTTGGGTGTATCGCTTTATACAACAATAATGTGCTTATTACCTTATATAATGTTTTGCAATAGAATCCCTGTCCTATCTTACTTGTTATTCTTTCTTGGATTTCTAGTTATATCAATATTTAAATCCACCACTGTTAATACCCAATTGTTAGTCAATATATTGCTTCTCAATATCATAATTAAATTACACCTTTCCTCTTCATCACTAACTGGATACACATTCAATAATGTAAACATCACACTACCATATTCGAAGAGTAACGAAACTCTACAATTTCACAAGATCCAAATGTAATAACATCGCAACCCCACTATTTCTATTTAAATAATTTCCCTGCCAATAAGAACTTCTCCTTTTTCATGTATTTTCCCATTTCACATAATTTCAAATAATTGTGTTAGACTAATAACCTCATTAGGTGACACTGACAACCTATTTTTCTGTAAACAAAAATAATCTACAGGTATTCTTTCCAAAAACTGAAAATGGTACCACATCTGCCCAGACCTCTGACATTTAGAGCTGTGATATTATGTGCCATACAGCTTTTCGTTAGAAAGAAACCCTTACATGCCAGTATGAGCCAGTGTTTTTCTTTTATAATTTTCAATGTCTTGAAATGTTACAATGTATTCTTCCTTTTTTCTAGACTGGCCTATGTTTCCATGTCATTCTCATGCTCATTACCTAACTGGTGCAGATCAATCACTCTTTTTTGACTGTTAAGCAAATCCCAGATTGAGTCTGTTGAATCGGTTCACTTACTCACTATTTCATTGTCTACATCAGTAGTATGTTCATCACTTATTATCACTTCACTTGTTTTTTTTTCTTTTCTTCCCCTCTATTGTGCTTACCATTTCTGGGTTATCCATGCTCTTGACTTGCTCACATAAACTTGTTCTCATTGCATAAACATCATCACACATTTCCTCTTTTTCTTCATTGTTGTCTCCAGCCCCTGGAGCTGCTGTATTATGACTAGCATTTGTTCCAAATGCCTGTGACAAATTGAGGGAATTCGTCCCTCCTCCCCAAGGCGGAGCCCCCCCCCGTGCAGCTAGGGAGGTAGGCCCACTCCGCAATACCGTCCCTAGGGGTCAAGGCAAGTGAGACCCCACCAGGAAAGACTCACCCTTTGGGGACAAGGACTCCCATTCCTGGGAGGACCTCCGTAAACCATTTCACATCAGGTCATGTATGGAACTATCTAATATCCAAAGTAGCATCAAGTCCCGGCGCCTGGCTGAAGACAAAGATTGTGTATGCTATTACTAGGAGAAAAGAGGGAATATCTCTTTAAATAAAAGTCTCGAATCAACTCGGATGAGGACATTGAAGTAAGTGTGCAGGCTGGAGGAAGCAGTGAGAGAGGAAAGAGAGGAAGACTTACACATGCAGAGGAAGCCCTCTGGTAGAGTAAGAGCTGAAGAAGGTAGAGCGAGAGAGCACTGAGAAGCCCGCAAAGTTTAGAGGTATTCTGCACATGGGAACCAGACACTGAAGAATCAGCGTACAAATGAGGGGAGAGCAGAGGCAAGCAGTGTCCAGAGTGTGATGGTGGCATTGCCACACTAGCTTCATGGAGGGCAGGCAGCCTGTATAACAATGCCAAGACCATACCACTGAGGGATTGACAACCCGTGTTGTTGCCCTTTGAAAAACCGAGATGCCAAGCGAGAATGAGAGTCACAGAAGAAGAGGATCCGACAAGGAAACGGAGTGAAGCAGAAGGTCCTCGACTGACACACGCTCGGGAGACCTTTCCCAGGCAACGTAAAGTTAACAGGGAGAACGTGAGAATCGGGAGGCTGAGAGGGAATCAATATACAACAGCAGAAACTCGTCTCAGTCCATATGATGAAATCTTAAAAGCAAACTTGATGAACTCGAAGAGTAGTAATGAAAGGGAGGGAATCATAAGCAGTCCTGAAAGCGGGATCGCTGGACCATGAGTAACACTATCCTGTGAAGAGGGGAAAGCTTCTCATAACTCAAGGAACACAGAGTGGCACTTAACAGATAAAGAACATTACAGTACTAATAAGAGAAAGAGAATCATAAACACTCCTGAGAGAGGAATCAACAGAATGTGGGTATCACTATCCTATGAAGAAGGGAAAGCTTCTCATAACTCGAGGAACATTGAGGTGAGCTTAATAGAGTAAGAACATTATGAAGTGGGAGTGAGGGAAATCCCAGAGATATATAAAACACAAACACACTGCACCCAGGAAGGGTGAACTCTTATGTCACAGAACACAGACAACAAATAGGAAAATACCCTTCCAACAAATACTCAGAGATCATTAGCTTGGATCAAAATGTTTCACCAAGGCCAAGGAGAGCAACTCAGAAAGAAGGCAAGAACGCAAACAGCCTCCTCAGAGAACTACAGGAACTGGTGCAGAAAGTCACAAGAGACTATTTAAAACCTTCCTATTGACAAGAACTTTAAAGATATGAAAGAGAAGTGTGACGAGCATCCAACAGGAGAAGGGAGTCATTCTCCTGAACTTAGTTGTTAGAATAGTGGTAAAGTGAGTTAGGTTGACTTCTGGAAGCAGACTTTTTCTTTGTGACATTTGTTGACGAATGACAAGCATGTTAGTTACTTAGGTAGTGAACACCCCATAGCGATAGGGTGAGTTAGGCCTAATTCCTATTCCTTCTTCTGACCGTCCACATGCCCCTGATAGTGTTTGGGAATAATTCTGGACAGACCTTATGTACATGTCCCTATTCACCACATACATTACAGCATAACCCTTTGTCGCAATCTATAGCCACATGGTTGAACATCTTACAATTTCAAAAAATTATCCTCATACATGCAACATTAAAAAGGCCTTCATCTCCAAATTTCATACATATATTTGGCCAACTGTAACAATAGATGCACCCTCTGTTTCCTCCCAACATGAATACAGGTGGTCTTTTATCCACCCCGTGTCCTTTAATTTCAGTCTACCTCACTGTCATTGTCCAGGAGCAATTCCATATACCATCTTTGTCATATACTTTAGAAGTGTTTAAAACATCATCATCAACATGCCTCTCTTCAGATTTCCAAATCTACTTCAAACTCTGTTTCATTATATACATCCATACATCACTTTCTTCCTTACATTGATCAAAGCCTTTGCAGTATCCCCTTCTTTATCTCTGTACATTTCCCCAAAACAATTCCACACTGCTAGTCCATGGAAACTTACAACCAAGGCTGCTATGTTTGTGAGTGATATTATACAAGATATGTCAGTCAAGTCCTTCATTTCGGCACACTGCCATAAAAGGTCTATCAAATAAAAACATCACAATAACAATAAAGTAAGAATTAAAATCAAAACTATTTTCATTTCATATTTGAAACAACCAAAATCATAAAATACAGAGAAAGAGAACCTATTAAATTACATCCTAATTCCCATAAAACCTATACTATAAAACTCAAATACAAAAATTCATTGGAGCACAGTAAAAACATTAATAAGAACAAACCCAATATAGTAAATAACAGATAATGGACAGGGACTATAAGTTATATGCTACAACATAAGGGATGTCATAACTACCACCCTTGCGAAACACTTTACCCCCGGCCTATTCACCAATTATAGCTATAACACATATAATACAAATAATATGTATAATAAAGATAATACTCAAGCCTGCATGACTAAAAATAATAAAGCATGATACCTATAGTTATTAAGAAGGATCTACTAGTAGTCTACCTGTTTTAATATCAACCATGCACAATATATATATTTTACAACAATATGTACAATGTTGACATCTTCTGATTGACTGCACATTTGTAATGCCTCATCATTTCTACATATATGCATTGTGAAGAGGCTTCAAGTGCCAGTATCTTATTATCTTGTAGCTGTCACAAATAAACATACATTACTGATTTGTTCAACTCCTTGGCCATGTATGCGACAAACACTACTGCCTTGATTCTTTCAAGAGCATGTGAATATTGCTATATTCAATGCCAACATTCTGAGCTTCATGAAAAGTGCATGTGCATAGGTATAGTTACGGTATCTAAAAAAACATTGTATCCGAAGCCTACTTTACGTTCCAATTTTTGAGGACCCATAGCTATTTGTTGACAAACACTCTCCATCCTTGCGCGATGCAGATTCCCAGCAGCTGATTTAAGTTATATTTGCATCCCTATATCGATAGTATATGGGTTCTCCCACAGGGACTCAAATCCCAGGGCAATCAGTGATCGTTTTGCATGCTTAATGCTGCTCTGGATTTTATCAACTCAGGAGTACCTCAACATATGTCCAATGCCAGAATCATCAAAATCTTTTGACATATAACCGTACAAAAGTCCAATCTGATCACAGACATTTTCTTCTCTCCTTCCAGAACATTTTTCCTGATAGGTAATTGAACACAGTATCATCATCAGACACCCATCCCTCCTGCAGACATTTCAGAAAAAAAAAGGAAAACACGAAAAAAATAATAATGATATCAACCTCAATCTGAGGTTTATTCTCTGAGTCTTGAACCATAAATTACCTTCCACACAGGACCCCAATGACCAGACAAGCCAACTCACCCAGGGTCCTGATAGTCATGAAAGTACACCAAATATCCTAAGTATCTATAACTTTGTCACACACTGATACCTTTTCCCAGGTTGTAATATTCTGACCTGTACAATACAACCAACCAATGTGACCGCTTCTCATTACCTATGGTATGAGCCAATAGTGGTTCACCTTCTCTGACTGCCTCAGTGCACAGTTAAGCCACGCCTTCCAGACCAGAACGAGCCCAATGATCCCGTCAAGTAAAGCGGTCATGCCAGCCTTGCCTGAAGTCGATCACTTAATCTGGTCAATAGGCTAAGAAGCAATGCAATGGAGTTATTGATGTGACAACTATTTCATCCTCCCATCCAAATCAAAACTGTATTCAGAATGAGTATGTCATTTTCAAACACTTTAATATTAGGGTGTTTGTTATGGAAAGTAAAATAAGCACCAAGCCCAGTGCAAACTACAAACCTTTTATGACGGATGTAATTGTGAAATGAAAACATCTGTGGTCCTTTTTCTGTAAATAAAATGCTGTTTGATTTCATGCAAATGTGTCATTTAGCCCTTTTCTCTTTCTTGTACGTTTATTTCTGAAGAATACAACATCAGTGTACCAGACTTTATTTGTCGGAATCATAGTGTTCCAGAAAATAAAGTATATTGCTATTCTAGTTTTTCTGAAGATCGGGAAGATTAGTGTAACATTCTTTGTATCACTATAATATTTTTTGGACGTGATCATTAGAAATTAACTTTCCAACATTTTAGAAAGATCCAATTTACAACGTTAGTAATACATTTACAATATTATTCCCTTTTATGAGCTTCTTTTGTAGACAATACACTGCATTTTGTCAGAAAGAGTTACCGAGTTAAACAGCGCACATCTATTCATGGAAGTCCGTGCACGTGCAAAATGTGGGATGTGCTCTGAAAAAGTGTGCGGCCCACGCTGGCGCACGCTGGCGCACAGGTCATCGAACGCCATGCGATAAGGGCTCAGCGAATTCGCACATAGCACGGCGCACATAACAAAAGTAGGCGTAACACGGGGAATTACACGCAGAATGGGGAACAACTCGTGAAAATGTGGGCGTCACGGGGAAAGTACAGGAGGCAAGTGCGCGGAATGCCCACACGCTCGCCTACAACACGTATTCATGGAATGGAATAGGGAAAAACAGCGCACGGCCAAAGACGCCCACAGGCCCATACATGTCCGCCACATGAAAGCAGGCGGTAGCGTCCCTGCGCAGGAAAAAAATGTGCGCCAAAGTTCTACACGCGCGAGAAGCTCCACATGCGATCGGGCCTGGGGGAGCGTGTGCGTGTATTTCAGAGGTGCGCAAGAAGTTCCACACGCGATCGGGCCTGGGGGAGCATGTGCGTGTATTTCAGGGGTGCGCGAGAAGTTTTACACGCAAATGGCCTGGGTGCGTGTATTTCAGGGGTGCGCGAGAAGTTCCACACGCGATAGGCCTGGGTGCGTGTATTTCAGAGGTCATCGAGAAGTTCCACACATGATTGGCCTGGGCGCGTGTATTTCAGGGGTGCGCAAGAAGTTCCACACGCGATTGGCCTGGGCGCGTGTATTTCAGAGGTGCGTGAGAAGTTCCACACGCGATTGGCCTGGGCGCGTGTATTTCAGGGGTGCGCGAGAAGTTCCACACACGATTGGCCTGGGCGCGTGTATTTCAGAGGTGCGCGAGAAGTTCCACACGCGATTGGCCTGGGCGCGTGTATTTCAGAGGTGCGCGAGAAGTTTCACACGTGATTGGCCTGTGCGCGTGTATTTCAGGGGTGCGCGAGAAGTTCCACCCGCGATTGGCCTGGGCGCGTGTATTTCAGAGGTGCGCGAGAAGTTCCACACGCGATTGGCCTGGGCACGTGTATTTTAGAGGTGCGCGAGAAGTTTCACACGCGATTGGCCTGTGTGCGTGTATTTCAGGGGTGCGCGAGAAGTTCCACACACGATTGGCCTGGGCGCGTGAATTTCGGAGGTGCGCGAGAAGTTCCACATGCGATTGGCCTGGGCGCGTGTATTTCAGGGGTGCACGAGAAGTTCCACACGCGATTGGCCTGAGCGCGTGTATTTCAGAGGTGCGCGAGAAGTTCCACACTCGATTGGCCTGGGCGCGTGTATTTCAGAGGTGCGTGAGAAGTTTCACACGCGATTGGCCTGTGCGCGTGTATTTCAGGGGTGCGTGAGAAGTTTCACACGTGATTTCAGCAGGGTACGTGTATTTCAGGGGTGTGCGAGAAGTTTCACACGCGATTTCAGCAGGGTACGTGTATTTCAGGGGTGCACGAGAAGTTTCACACGCGATTTCAGCAGGGTAAGTGTATTTCAGGGGTGCGCGAGAAGTTTCACAGGCAATTTCAGCAGGGTACGTGTATTTCAGTGGTGCCGGTGAGTCCTACATGTGATTTGGCAGTGTGGGTCCTCCCAGGTGTTCCCTGTACACCCTCCACGGCCCCTGCAGGCAGCCCACACCACAGGGGACTACCCTGCATCCCTGGTCATGTCCCGCAGGCAGCCCACCCAACATGGGCATGCCCCCCAGCAAAGGCCCATGTTTCCTTGCACTACTGATCACCAACTCATGTCCCCTTGCACCCCCACCCCCAGCATTGCGGGGCACCTGCCAGCAGGCCCCCACTCATGTCCCACTCATGTCCCCCTGCACCGCCACCGCCCAGCATTGCGGGGCACCTGCCAGCAGGCCCCCACTCATGTCCCCCTGCACCCCCACCCCCCAGCATTGCGGGGCACCTGCCAGCAGGCCCCCACTCATGTCCCACTCATGTCCCCCTGCACCCCCACCCCCCAGCATTGCGGGGCACCTGCAGCAGGCCCCCACTCATGTCCCACTCATGTCCCCCTGCACACCAACCCCCCAGCATTGCGGGGCACCTGCCAGCAGGCCCCCACTCATGTCCCACTCATGTCCCCCTGCACCCCCACCCCCCAGCATTGCAGGGCACCTGCCAGCAGGCCCCCACTCATGTCCCACTCATGTCCCCCTGCACCCCCACCCCCCAGCATCCAGGGGCACCTGCCAGCAGGCCCCCACACATGTCCCCCAGCCAACATGTCATCACAATCTAGATCCCTGGCCCTTATGGTCAGCCTCCAAATGCCAAACACCCACCCGAGTATTGTATCCACCCACTTAGAAAAGGCAATGACATGATAGAACCCCAATTGCAAGTTTGGAAATGAACACATGTCCCTCACATACACCCAATGGGTGTCAGTGAATCTCAAAACCCATATCATGATATGCATGATACCAATGCGATGATACTACACATTGAAGATTGATGAAAAAAATGTATTAAAAACAGCATAAATGGAATTAAAAATAAACAAATGACAATGGGAATCAAAAACCAAAAGCAGCATGTCCGTGAAATAATGAAAAACGACAAATCATAATCCAAAGGAAAGGTGTCCAAAGTCACAGTTCAAGAAAGTAAATCCAAGGTAAAAACAAAACCGAAAACCATTGCTCCATGGGTAAATCCAAAAAAAAAACTAAAATCCAACAGTCAACTATATACAGATAAACAATCCAGGGTCCATGATCCCAACTGAAGAAATGAAACCTATATAAAAATATTATCTAATAAAAAAACTATATACAAAAATGTGGTCCATTGTCCAAAAGGTCCAAAATAAATAAAAAAGCAAAGGAAACCTAACACTAACTACATAACTATTTACAAGGGCAGCAGGCTAGTCCGACGGCTCACTGGTTGTTGTCATGGGCCAGGGCATCATCGAACTCCTGTTCAATGGCTTGGAGGCGGGCATGTTCCCTGGCCCCGAGGTCTCGCAGGGATAATGCAGTGTCCAGCTCCAACTCCCTGCGAAGACCCTCGAGGCACTGAGCCCGCCTCAGCGCCCTCCGCATGGAGTTCTCCACCCTGACCATTGTGAGCCGTTCCTCCTCTGCCCGCAGCCACTCCGCACCTATCTGCTGGCCCAACCGCTCCCACACGGAAGCCACTCCCATTCCAGGGTTCTCCTGCCCTCCGGCCGATGCCCGCACCCCTGATGTTGATGGCCCCGAGCCATGATGCCTCCCACGTCGAGCTTGCCGCTGCCTCCGACGCAACTGCCTGTGCCAGCACGACGGCATCCAGGCTGATGGAATCCACCGACGCCGTCATGCACGTGCCCTGCCCGATGATGCCGTCACATCCTCCATCTGCTGGGGTCCAGTTGCTGGTGTGTCCACCCCTGCTGGACCTCCGACTCCCGACTGTGGCAGGGATGGGATCCCCACCAAGGTGGCTGCATTGGTCGGGGCAGGTCCACAGGGGGCCCTGGTGGCATCTGGGCCGGAAGACGGCATGGAGTACGACTGGCGCATAGCCTCCACAGAGGAGGAGAGGGTCGCCAGAGTGCCTGACACATGTACGAGACCCCCGACCATGACCGCTCCCAACTGGGCCACGTTGGCACGGTGCTCTTCGTGATGACGTGCGTGCTCCCCCCGGGAAGCACGCACCTCATCACGAATGACAGCTGTGCGCAACGCGACACCAATCAGGACCTTCTCCATACGGCCAGGGGTCCCCTCATCCGCAGGTGGAGGGGAGTCAGATGACATGGACATGCCCCCTACCTGCGGACGGGCCTGGGATGGGGCATCCCTGCTGGTGCATGGTGGTGCAGTCACAGTGTCAGGGACAGTGACATGCACAGGCACCTCCACGGTGACCTGTGCTGCCTCCTGCCCCTGCCCCTGGACTGCACCACTTGCACCAGCAGGGATGCCCCCACCAGGCCCCTTGTGCGGCTCAGTAGCGGCCTCCTCCTCCTCTGTGGAAACCACCAACCTGGATGGCTCCACACCGTCTTCCGCCGTTGCAAGCCCCTGTGGGGGCTTACCCACCCCTTCCGCTGCAGCCATGGGGGCATCCCCGCCGCTTAGCTCCACAGCGCCGTCTCCGCCCTCTTCTTCACTTTACGCTGTGTAGAGGGAGACATAGAACACAAGCATCAGGGTACTGTACAATGGTCCCCTAGACAGGAAGCAATAGCAGATGTGTGGCACTGTCAAAGATCAATTCCATCACGTCCCTCCACAACACATGGGTCAGTGCAGGCAAAACAGTGCAGTAACAGGCATGGCGCATGCTATGGACATAAGCAAACATGTCCAAGGGACTCTTGAAGCATACAATGTTGTTTTTGGACTCACATGCATCATGGGTCATGCCTATCACATGCACACACTTCAACGTACTTTCATCCATCTAGACTCGTACACCCCAGACACAGTGGATGCAAGGATAACTAGGCTGCATCAGTGATTCTGAACATTGTCACAGACATGTGTCATGAATCCATGGCATTCACAAGTCACAGACACGCAGGTCAGAAACACAGACATGGACACCATACATGTACATGGGATCAGCACCCATCCCTCACCCCCACCCATGTCCAGGAACAGACACTGGCATGCTCTCATGTGTCCATTCCGCATAGGGCTCCCCATGTTGCATTTAAACACATACACTAACCGTGTGCTTCACACATTACTGGTCTCACATGCATGACCATGATGTCCCTGCACACACACACGTGTACATGGCCTATGTCACACATACAGGCAAGTAACAGACAACCAGCACACTGCAACATGCCCTGTCTCACACAGCAATGCTTGGCCACTTACCGCTCGACTCCAGACGGGTCTGCCTCTCAAGGATCTGGGCATGGAGCGCTGGGCGTACGCGTTCCAGGACCATCAGCTGGATGGTACTCATGCTGCCCCGGCCCCCCTCCACGAGGCGCCGGGCCTTTATGAGGGTCCTGGACCTGAAGTCCTCCCAGCGCTTCTTGACTTGCTTGATGTTGCGGGTTGCCACCCCCTCCGCGTTGATGGCAACCACAAAGTTGTCCCAGATCTTGTCCCGTCCTTCCTTGTCGGCGCGTTGTGATCCGAAGAGGGCATCATAATGCCCCAGGACAAGCTCCACCAGGACACCAACTTCCTTCTGACTGAAGCTGGTTGCCCTCTGCCCCTCTGGCTGGGGGTCGCCAGTGGTCTCAGATGGTGTTTGCCCCGACATGGTGACCCCCGAGGCAGGCGTGGGTGGGCAACTGGGTCCTGGGGCTGGGCTGTGGAGCGATGGTATCCTAGTCGGGAGTGTTCTGTTCCAGCAGGGGTGGACACAGCAACTGGACCCCTGCAGATGGCTGATGTGCAGGCACCAAATGGCAGGGCACGGTGGCAGCAGGCAGGCAGGCAGCAGCAGATGGCTCGTGGGAGGCTGCTCGGGGCTCTGGGGGGCAGTAATTCGGCCTTTTGGGCAGGAGCGTGGTCTTCCGTGTGCGTACGCGTGGCCAGCTTGATACGGAGTGATTTGGCACGTGAAAATTCTGCACATCAGCGTGTAATTCGAGGAAAGGCCCTTAGCACGTAAGCGCGCCAGCACGCATACGCGATTCCATTGGACCAAAGGCCCTTAGCGCGTATGCGCGTCTGTGACATATCGCGCACGGGCGTTGCTTTTCGTGGGGTGCGGTGCGTGTGTTTTGCAGGCGTTGGTGTTCACACGCTATTACTTCACAGCGGGTGGGTGTTGGCTACGTGTTCTTCTACACGTAAGGCAGACGGTGAGTGGTACCCTGCTCCCCCAGGCCCAATCGCATGTAAAACCACCCGCGAGCCCCTGAAATACACATACCCCGCTCCCCCAGGCCCGATCGTGTGTAAAACCACCCGTGAGCCCCTGAAATACACGTACCCCGCTCCCCCAGGCCCGATCGCGTGTGAAACTTCTTGCGCACCCTTGAAATACACACGCACAGGCCAATCGCGTGTGGAACTTCTTGCGCACCTCTGTAATACACGCACCCAGGCCAATCGCGTGTGAAACTTCTTGCGCACCCCTGAAATACACGCACACGCTCCCCCAGGCCTGATCGCGTGTGGAACTTTTTGCGCACCCCTGAAATACACGCACACGCTCCCCCAGGCCCGATCGCGTGTGGAACTTCTCGGGCTCCTCTGAAATACACGCGCCCAGGCCAATCGCGTGTGGAACTTCTCGCGCACCTCTGAAATACACGAACACGCTCCCCCAGGCCCGATCGCGTGTGGAACTTCTCGCGCACCTCTGAAATACACGCGCCCAGGCCAATCGCGTGTGGAACTTCTCGCGCACCTCTGAAATACACGCACACGCTCCCCCAGGCCCGATCGCGTGTGGAACTTCTCGCGCACCCCTGAAATACACGCACACGCTCCCCCAGGCCCGATCGCGTGTGGAACTTCTCGCGCACCCCTGAAATACACGCGCACAGGCCAATCGCGTGTGAAACTTCTCGCGCACCTCTGAAATACACGCGCCCAGGCCAATCGCGTGTGGAACTTCTCGGGCACCTCTGAAATACACGCACACGCTCCCCCAGGCCCGATCACGTGTGGAACTTCTCGTGCACCCCTGAAATACACGCACACGCTCCCCCAGGCCCGATCGCGTGTGGAACTTCTCACGCACCCCTGAAATACACGCGCCCAGGCCAATCGCGTGTGGAACTTCTCGCGCACCTCTGAAATACACGCGCCCAGGCCAATCGCGTGTGAAACTTCTCGTGCACCCCTGGAATACACGCACCCAGCCCGTTTGCGTGTGATACTTCTCGTGCACCTCTGAAATACACGCACATGCTCCCCCAGGCCAAACGCGTGTGGAACTTCTCGCGCACCACTGAAATACACGCACACAGGCCAATCGCGTGTGAAACTTCTCGTGCACCCCTGAAATACACGCACCCAGCCCGTTTGCATGTGATACTTCTCGTGCACCTCTGAAATACACGCACATGCTCCCCCAGGCCAGATTGCGTGTGGAACTTCACGCGCACCCCCGAAATACACGCGCACAGCACGATCGCGTGTGGGACTTCTCGCGCACCCCTGAAATGCACGCACTCAGCCCGTTCACGTGTGATACTTCTCGCGCACCTCTGAAATACACGCACAAGCTCCCCCAGGCCTTATCGCGTGTGGAACTTCACGCGCACCCCCGAAATACACGCGCCCAGCACGATCGCGTGTAGAACTTCTCGCGCACCCCTGAAATACACGCGCCCAGGCCAATCGCGTGTGGAACTTCTCGCGCACCCCTGAAATACACGCACCCAGGCCATTCGTGTGTAAAACTTCTCGCGCACCCCTGAAATACACGCACATGCTCCCCCAGGCCCGATCGCGTGTGGAACTTCTCGCGCACCCCTGAAATACACGCACACGCTCCCCCAGGCCAGATCGCGTGTGAAACTTCTCACGCACGCGTGTTCCCGAAACCCGTAATACACGTTCCCCGCTTTGCGTTTGCTGTTTGCCAGTCCAGTAAACTGGTACAGGGTTGGTGCAGCCCTTTGCGATGGTTTTGCGATCTTGATGGCTTTTCCTTGCGCGAGGGCGTTCTTGGGGGCGTAACTGGCGCTGCTGCAGGGTCGCTGCGCCACTCTGCGCCACGTCTGCTTTTGGAGGCGAGAATCCATGAATACGCTGTGCGCAGAAATTGATTTTATCGCACGCGGCTGTCGCAGACATTCGCACGGGCACGCTGTGCGCCAGCCGCGTGCGACACTTTTGTGAGGAATTACATGAATCGGCCTGCTGGTCTCCTCGTCCACTACAAAAACCTGCCACAACAATCCCATCCCCACAGCATGTTCACTGTACATACTATGTTGATGGTATCAATCTTGCTGGGCACATGACACTGTATATATCCAAAAAACAGGCTACTTACCACCTCGGGGGTGCAACAGTCACTGCTGCTCTAATTCTATGTTTAACCCAAAAAACAACTCCCTATCAAAGCCTCCTGCAATGACTGGGGCGGACTCAGCAAATACGCATATCACAATGCGAACCTCACTCACAGAGAGAAACAGTGTGGAGACGGAGATTGAAAGAGAGAAAATGAGAAACCGAGAAAGAGTGCAGAGACAGAGACAAGGAGACACAGTTAGACCAGTGTATGACAAGCCAGTTACAGCTAGCTTTTTAATTCCCGAAAAATGCATTTCCACAGGGATATGTATTTGTGTTTGTATTCTGTTGATTTATACAACACTTTCATCAAAGCGCTGGACACACAGAGCCAACAGACAGCACAAAATCGTATTCGAACAACAAATAATAAATATCGGGAGGAATGAGAAGCGAGAGCCATAGTCAGAGCTAAGAAAGGGAACCAAGCAAAACCATTTTTAGTCGAGTGTGAAAAAAGTGTAGCGAAGGGAAGGATCTGATATCTGGGGGTGGGGGGGAGTTCCAAAGGAGCAAACGCGAGATTGTGTACATGGGGGTTTAGAAGAAGAGAGAAGGAACTGATTGGCAGAGCAGAGGGCCCTGGAAGGACCGTAGCAAGAAAGTAGAGAAGAATGGTATGGAGGGCCCAGACCATGTATAGATTTATAGACAATGGTTACAAAGTGAAACAGCTTCTAATTGTCAAAGTTAAGCGATGAAAGAGTGTGTAGAGCGGGAAGACCGGGTGAGAGCAAGCAGAGTGTGTGAATAGCAGGGTTTAAAAGGGAGCGTAAAGGAGCAAGACAGTAAGATAGGAGACCAATGAGTAAGGCAGAGCAATAGTCGAGGCGGTAGAACACCAGTGTGGAGATAAGGAGCTTAGTAGTGTGAAAATAGAGGAAGGGCTGAGCCTTACAAATATTAAAGAGTTGATAGCGAGATGATTTGGCAATGGTGGCGCATGAGATGAAAAACATAGAGCAGGATCAAAAATCAACCACGGTTGCGAGTCACGGAACTAAACAGAAGAATAAAAGGAGGAAAGGAAATGCAAGGGGGAGCAAGAGGGGTGGGCACAGTGGAGCAGGGAAGACGATGATTTCAATTGTAGAGGCATTTCATGAGAGAAAACGAGTGCTTATCCAAGATTTAGAGTGAAGGGAAATCAGAAAATGAGGAAAAGGAAACACATATTTAGTAATCATCTGCGTAGAAATGGCAGGGTAGCCCAAAAGAAGAGATGAGAAAGAAAGGGGGTAGTATAGAGTGAGCAAAGGAAAGGGGGACATTACAGAGCCTTGGGAAACACCATGCAGAAGAGGGTAGGGGGGGAAGTACTACCAGACCAAGAGACTGAGAAGGAGCAGCCATTAAGATAAGAGGAGAACCAGCATAGTGTGGAACTAGAACGTCCAAGTGATGAAACCGTAGAAAAAAGAGAAGAGTGATCCACAGTATCAAAAGTGGCAGAGAAGCCAAGAAGGATAAGAATGGATGAGAGTTTGGAGTGCCGTGCAGAGAGAAGAAGGTTGAAAACGCTTAACAAATCGGTTCTGGTAGAGTGATAGGGCGGAAACTGGATTGAATAGGAGAAAGTTGGGAGTTGAAGTGAAAGTAGGAGATTTTACTGTTCCTGCTTATTGTTAAACAAACATTGCATTATGGGAGCATTCAAAATGTTCTTTCCCAGGATCAATCTGCACATCACCAATGCTCTCCTTTATTTAATTTTAGTTTGGTCTTTTACTGGTTTTGTCCTCACAAAGTCATGTTATCATCAACAGACACATACTAGATAGATGGTAGTTAACACTTGAAGTGCCTGTTTAAGCATGTTATGTGTTTTAAATCCCAAACATGTCATCACCAGACAGAATCCAAACATTTCAAACATGTCCCCAATTCAATCCCTCCAAATGACCAGTGTTGGTAGGTGACTCGTATTGCAGAAGGCCAGCACCTTCACTTGAAATTCCTCCATTCAAATCCCTTTGGTCAACTAAAGCTCTTTTACATACTGTTTATTTTGGGGGCCATCAGCCAGCAACAGTATTTTAAAGTTCAGAAGGGAAATTGGCACGAGGAACCGGTGGTGGCTGCGCCTTGACTCAATATATCAAAAGTGACTGCGTTGCACTTGCTGCCTGTAAGTAGAAACTGCAGGGCCCGTGCTCTTGGAGCCCGAAGCGTAAGTAAGGGTAACTGTTGGTTTTCTATTCGAGTTGCGCTAGTGCACTGAGTCAAAAAAGTTTCCTTCCAATCACTTTAGTTGTGCTTAATAGGTATGGTCCACACAATTCTTTTGTTGTGTTTAGTTTGTGATTTATTGAAGGTAAATTATTTCGAGAGAGTGGCGACACGTGTTTCGACCAACAAACAGGTCTTTATCAAGGCAGCCATAGTTAATCATTACAGTGGTTGTCATATATATGGAGTAGGAGTACACAACATTTATGTGACATGTGTATGGTGATCAGTGATTTAGGTGAGTTAACAGCATGACGTATTGTCATAAGTGTTAATGCAGATACATACAGTGGAATAAGCCCATTGGCAATATAGCGGCTTAGGGTATATATGTGTTATAATTTGATACACTGTTTGTAAATTGAAATATTTTGGGTTAGTTCAGGATGTGGAGCACATTCATCAGAAATGTAGATATTTACAAATATACATAGATTCACATATTGTCAGAGATGTTCATACACATAGAAGGAGCAACGCACAAGGGAAGAGAGCAAACAGACAAGTGATGTGTTAGTTTGGTTAAAGACAAAGTGCCTGTATACCCTATATTTGCAATGGGCTAATCCCACTGTATGTTTCTGCATTAACACTTATGACAATACCTGACAAGACCTGTTTGTTGGTTGAATACCTATTATGCACAACTAAAGTGAATGGAAGGAAACAATTTTAACTCAGTGACTAGCGCCACTCGAGTAGAAAATCAATACAGTATTTGAAAGTTGTATGCAGTCTGTATGTGGAAAAAATTGATATAGCAAGACTGCATTCAGCAGTGGTTTGGTTTGGCTATCTGCTGCTAATCTTCGTAAGCATCTAAATTCTCAACCAAGTGCAAAGCCTCAAGTCACTTCAAATGTATACACTTAGGGCCCGGTTCATGGAATTACTTGCGTGGGAAATAGGGAATTTACATGCCAAACTGCATGTAAAATCTCATTCGTTGATTCATGGAATCGAATGTGCAGTACTTTTCCAGGACTTGCGTGTAGTTCACGCAGGCTCAGCACATCTCTGCGAGCTGTCAAGCACCTTTGCCAAGACACCACTCAGAGCATGGGCGTGGCTTGCACAGAGGCCTAGGAAGGGGGCAAAACACAGAAAATGGGGAAGAACAAGTCCCTCGCACGCACACAAATGAGCCAAATGACATGGATTCATGGAACCACCCATGCAGCTTCTTGACTGAGAAATGGCAATACAAATCCCTCGATCTCTATGCCACCCGAAGGGAGGCGTAAAAGCACTTGCACATAGGAATCCCAGTGCGTAGGTGGGTATACATGTGGGATTTAGGGGTGCATATATGCAACAGGGGTTCTGATCTAACTGAGGTGTGCACATACTCAGTGTAGCAGGGTGCAGAAATGGTTTAAGGGGGTGTGTACGCAGACTCCTTTACCTGAGTTATGAAGTATTATACGCTTGTTGTCAGGGTGCCGGCAAGTGTTACGGGGGACCCTGCACAGGGTCTCTGAGATGCAGGTCTGCTTGTGGGGGACCTCACGTACTGTTACTTTGTGCAGTAAATTCCATGAAAATGGGGGGGCCTGCTTTTTTATTCTGCGCCCAGGCTCGCGCAGTGTGGTTCAATCCGCAATTGTGTGAGAAATGCGCACTTTTCCATGAATCAGGCCTAAAGTCAAATCAGCTCCCAACAAGCACTTATGATTATTACTTTTACTCTGATTATTACTTGTATACCTCACTTATCACCCAAAGCTAACAGACATATAAAGACTCTGCCTAACCATGTTATGTTACATTGTTATGTTAAATTGTCTTATACCACACACTGTTACCATTGGCATAGTCTGCAGGTGCTCAGGAGGCTATGTAAGAAAGAGGGTGGGGGTGGGTTAAAGAGGGAGGAGGAATAGTATAGAAATTGTGCTCTTGTGTTAATGTTTGAGGAACCAGGAGGAACTGGCGTCCTGTGCAAGTCGGTTTTCTAAGCGAGTTTGATTGTATGCAATGGTATGTTGTAACCAGAGAGTAAGGCCCAGCATCAGGGATTGTTTGTTTTTGTGAGTGTTTGTTATGTTAGATGTGTGTTTTGTATGTTGTGCGTGTGATTTGCTGGCTCATTGGGCATTTGTGGTACTTAGGCGGTATGCAGGAGAGGAGCAAGTATAAGGGTGGTTAGTACATTAACTACTCTCCATGCTTTTAAAGTGCAATACCTATGACTGCCTTTACAATAATTCATAGTGGTCATACATAGGCTAACCGTCACAATTCTTCCAAGTGCAATACATAGACTAATTTCACAATTTATCTGAGTGCTAGATAATGGCTTGCTTCACAATTCATCCGGGTGCAACACACTGGCCACACTAAAAAAATAATTCAAGTGCAATACATTGTCCACCCTCACACTTTCTGTAATTGCAGTGTATTTGCTATCCTCATACATCCACGGTGTGCAACGCATTGTCTAGCTTCACTATTCTTCTAAGTGCAACAAATTTTGCCACCCTCAAAATCCTCCAAATGCAATACATTCGCTATCTTCACATTTTGTGTAAGTGCAGTGTATTTGCTATCTCATGAATCTATTGTGTGTGACACATAGGCTAGCTTTTAGATTCTTCTAAATACAATACATTGGCTCCCTCAAAATCCTCCAAATGCAATAGCTTGCCTATCCTCACATTTCATCTAAGTGTGGTGTGGCTGCTATCCTCATAAAATCTATTGTGTGTGATACATAGACTATCCTCACCATTCCTCATGTGTAGCACATCGGCTATCTTTGCAGTTTCACCCAAGTCTGGTGTATTAGTGATCTTCATAAATCTATTTTGTGCGACTCTGAGTGCAAAGTAGAGGGTAGCCTTCAAGACTCACCAAGATCAGTAAAATTACTCTCCTTCATAATTAATCTAAGCGCAACACATAGGCTGACCTTCACATATTCTTCCAGATGCAATACATAAGCTAATCTGCAAAATTCATCTAAGGCAAAACAAAGAGTACAGTGCAAGATATCATAATGTTAAGAGTAGTTGATAGGAATGTAAGAGTGGCAGGGTTTTACCAGAGCACAGTAATGGCTGTTCTCCCCATCCTTACAACCTTATCTGGGTGTAACTGTAGATTGTCCAGCCAGGTGTCCATGGGCGAACAGGGGATAGGAGTGGCCCTGGGGAGCTGCCCTTTGCCTCTGGACCTTAGCCAGCTGCCCCGGAAAGGCTGCTCTGGGGCTCACTTCAAAGATTTCTTCCTGGGATGGATGGCCCTTTCAGGGATTGGGTGGGTGGGAGTGGGACTGGGAGATCATTAGGGGAAAGGAAATGGAGGGTGGAGGTGGCAGAGGGAGCCTCAGCCAACTGCTATGAAGATGGAGGAGAGGGGAAAACACACGAGAAACAAAAAGGCAGTGCCTTCTTCACCCAATCCAGCAAAAAAATCAGATTGGAAAATCACACTAAAAACACAAGTAAAACCATCCAAAACAACACCAAACTGGATGCAAAGCCTTTACCTGATGCTTACTGCACAGGATAGCAAATGGTTACAGGAAGGCAGGGCCAACCAGTAACAAAGGACTAAAAAAACAAAGTACAGACACAACTGACTGCCTCAGCTCATTTATATGAAGATGGGAGGATAGGGGAAAAAGGACAGAAAACAAAAAGGACTATCCCACAAAGACAGTGGGCCTCATTACACGGATGGCGGTAAGGGTTTACCGGTACCGGTATTTTACCGGTACCAGTAAATCCTTACCGCCTTACTACGAGGTCCCTTTGCGGGTTGGGGAATTTAACGCCTGCTTTTTGCAGGCGTTAAAAACCAACCCGCAAAGGGACCAGGGAGCTAATTACGGTACCACAATTTGTGGTACCGTAATTAGCGCCTTCCCCATTCCCATAGAGCCCTATGGGACAAAAATGGGAATGGGGAAGGGCAATGGTGGAAGGGGGAATTACCGCCCCGCCAACCTTAGAATAGGGCGGTAATTACCCTTTCCACCAAGGCGGTGCCGGTATTTTACTGGCATGAACCATGGCGCTAATAGCGCCATGGTTCACCGCCATCCGTGTAATGAGGCCCTTTGCCTTCTGCAAGAAATCCTGCACAAAAAGCGTATTGGAAATCACAATAAAAACACAGGTAAAACCTACCAAAAGAACCCCAAACAGGCTGTTAACTGCTTACCAGTTGCATGATGCACCGGATGTCTAAGGATTACTAATAGGATGGCAGGGCAAACCAGTAACAAACGACTCAAAAAACAGTGGACAGTCACACTTGACTGCCTCAGCCATTTGCTATGAGGATGGAGGGAGAGAGGAAAAAGGACAGACACAAACAAAGGATTGCCCCACAAAGGCAGTGCCTTCTTTCTACAACAATCCAGCACAAGAAAACGTAATGGAAATCTCACTAAAAGTATGGGTAAAAACCCTCTAAAAGAACTGCAAACAGGCTGTTAACTCCTTACCATGTGCTTGCTGCACAGGATGGCTAAGGATTTCTCACAGAAAGGCAGGGCAAACCAATAACAAAGGACTCCAAAAACAGAGGACAGGCACACCTGACTGCCTCAGCCAATTGCTATGAAGATGGGAGGAGAAGGGTAAAAGGACACACACAAGAAAAGGACTACCACACAAAGGCAGTTCCTAACCCCAGTTTATCCATCCCCTGCCCCAAACTTTGTAGCCTGTATTAGAATTTCTAGTCAGGGTAGGTGTTTATCAGCAGCCTCAAGAGTTTCAGTAAAACCAATGAAGATCTTTTTTCATTTGCACATGTAGGTTGGGGCAGCCATGACCCTAACATAGCAGTGGCTCAGGAACATAAACATTCTGGTATGCATTTTTGCCAGAGAGTTGTTGGACGAGAGACTATTCTCCTGCTTGGTCATCCCAGGAACTATGAGTTTGATCCAGGAAATCAGAATTGTAAATGAGTGGCAACACCACGCTGATTGCATTGCGTGTTGCTGTTTTGCCAAAATGGCTCTACACATCTTTAAAATAGTTCCCGTTATCTGGAATCCCAACTACCATCAGAAGCAGTTAAACAATGATTTTCATCATGATTTGGTGCTTGTGGAATATTCTTTCAGAATCACCACATCTCCTTGGTCGTTGCACTTGTTCGAAGATAACAATCTGTAGTTGTGCCAAGTGTTTCTGTTCATTAAAGTGCATTGCAAGGGGAGAGTTCAGGTTCCGAGTCTGAATTTGAGACTAGTGCTCAGTCCATCTTAACATCGCTTTATGAGTCATCAGGCCTACATGAAACAGGCCACATGGGCATTTCAATCCATAAATGAGATTGGTGGAATCACATGTACATGCAGGTTTTAACTTGATCTTCCTTCCGGAGTATGGGTGATTGGTTTTTCCCTTGATAATGTTATGACAATGTTGACACGAGTAACAAGGAAAGGGACCTAATTTTGCATGTTCAGTAGACTCACAATCTGCATGAACCAACAATTTACGAAACAAGTATGTATTCTTATATGCAAAGACAAGTTTGTTAGGAAACACGTTAGCAGTGATATTGTCATGTTACATGATGTTCCAGTGTTTTGAGATCATTTACTTAACCCTGTTGTTTTGGCATGAGTGAGTGTAAACATTCACAGGCCGATTCATGGAATAATTAGCGCGGCGCAAGTGGGCAAAAACGTGCGAATCGCAGTGGAATAGCGAAAATCGCAGTGAACGTGCGAAAATCGCACGAAAAGCAGCGCACGTCGATTCATGGAAGGCCGTGCGCGAGAAAACCAGCGGATGTGCGAAAAAAAAGTGCGCGGCGCACGTTGGCACGTTGGCGCACGTTGGCGCACAGGCCATCTAACAGCGTGCGCCAGGTCACAGCGAAAATCGCACAGGCCACAGCGAAATTCGCACATAGCACATAGCACATAGCACATAGCACATAGCGCGGCGCACGCAATAAAAGTAGGCGGAACACGGGCGTAACACTCGGAATGGGGAACAACCAAAACGTGGGCGTCACGGGGGAAGTACAGGGCACAAGTGCGCGGAACGCCCACACGCTCGCCTACAACACGTATTCATGGAATAGAATAGGGGAAAAAAGCGCACGCTCAAACCAGCGCACAGGCACAAACACGACCGCCACAAGAAAGGAGGCGGTAGCGTCTCTGCGGCTGTAAGAAATGTGCGCCAAAAGGTGCGCCAACAAATAGCACCTATATACTGCCATGATGAATGTCCCATACTGTGGCCCTCCAGGAAAAATGACGTGCAAAGGGGTACCCACAAACACGGACACCCGCTGACAAAAAATACGTGTGCATGTATACCGGGGTGCGCGGGAAGTGTCACACGCGATTTGCAGGGTACGTGCATCACAGGGGTTCGCGTGAAGTCATTCACACGATCGGGCCTGGGGGAGCGGGCTACGTGTATTACAGGGGTTCGCGTGAAGTTCCTCACGCGATCGGGCCTGGGGGAGCGGGCTACGTGTATTACAGGGGTTCGCGTGAAGTTCCTCACGCGATCGGGCCTGGGGGAGCGGGCTACGTGTATTACAGGGGTTCGCGTGAAGTTCCTCAAGCGATCGGGCCTGGGGGAGCGGGCTACGTGTATTTCAGGGGTTCGCGTGAAGTTCCACACGCGATCGGGCCTGGGGGAGCGGGCTACGTGTATTACAGGGGTTCGCGTGAAGTTCCACACGCGATCGGGCCTGGGGGAGCGGGCTACGTGTATTACAGGGGTTCGCGTGAAGTTCCTCACGCGATCGGGCCTGGGGGAGCGTGCTACGTGTATTTCAGGGGTTCGCGTGAAGTTTCACATGCGAATAGCCTGGGCGCGTGAATTTGAGGGGTGCGCGGGAAGTTCCTCACGCGATCGGGCCTGGGGGAGCGGGCTACGTGTATTACAGGGGTTCGCGGGAAGTTCCACACGCGAATAGCCTGGGCGCGTGTATTTCAGGGGTTCGCGGGAAGTTCCACACGCGAATAGCCTGGGCGCGTGTATTTCAGGGGTGCGCGGGAAGTTCCACACGCGAATAGGCTGGGCGCGTGTATTTCAGGGGTGCGCGGGAAGTTCCACACGCGAATAGCCTGGGCGCGTGAATTTGAGGGGTGCGCGGGAAGTTCCTCACGCGATCGGGCCTGGGGGAGCGGGCTACGTGTATTACAGGGGTTCGCGGGAAGTTCCACACGCGAATAGCCTGGGCGCGTGTATTTCAGGGGTTCGCGGGAAGTTCCACACGCTAATAGCCTGGGCGCGTGTATTTCAGGGGTGCGCGGGAAGTTCCACACGTGAATAGGCTGGGCGCGTGTATTTCAGGGGTGCGCGGGAAGTTCCACACGCGAATAGCCTGGGCGCGTGAATTTGAGGGGTGCGCGGGAAGTTCCTCACGCGATCGGGCCTGGGGGAGCGGGCTACGTGTATTACAGGGGTTCGCGGGAAGTTCCACACGCGAATAGCCTGGGCGCGTGTATTTCAGGGGTTCGCGGGAAGTTCCACACGCGAATAGCCTGGGCGCGTGAATTTCAGGGGTGCGCGGGAAGTTCCACACGCGAATAGCCTGGGCGCGTGTATTTCAGGGGTGCGCGGGGAGTTCCACACGCGAATAGCCTGGGCCCGTGTATTTCAGGGGTGCGCGGGAAGTTTTACACGCGAATAGCCTGGGCGCGTGTATTTCAGGGGTGCGCGGGAAGTTTTACACGCGAATAGCCTGGGCGCGTGTATTTCAGGGGTGCGCGGGAAGTTTTACACGCGATTTCTGCACGGTACGTGTATTTCAGGGGTGCCGGGGAGTCCCACATGTGATTTGACAGTGTGGGTCCTCCCAGGTGTACCCTGTACACCCTCCACGGCCCCTGCAGGCAGCCCACACCACAGGGGACTACCCTGCATCCCTGGTCATGTCCCGCAGGCAGCCCACCCAACATGGGCATGCCCCCCAGCAAAGGCACATGTCTCCTTGAACTAATGAACACCAACACATGTCCCCTTGCACCCCCACCCCCCAGCACTGTGGGGCACATGCCAGCAGTCCCCCACCGATGTCCAACTCATGTCCCCCACCACCCCCACCCCCCAGCAGTGCAGGGTCACCCTCCACCAGGGCCCCACTCATGTCTCCCACCACCCCCACCCCCCAGCAGTGCAGGGTCACCCTCCACCAGGGCCCCACTCATGTCTCCGACCACCCCCACCCCCCAGCACTGTAGGGCACCTGCCAGCAGGCCCCCACCCATGTCCAACTCATGTCTCCCACCACCCCCACCCCCCAGCACTGTGGGGCACCTGCCAGTAGGCCCCCACCCATGTCCAACTCATGTCTCCCACCACCCCCACCCCCCAGCACTGTGGGGCACCTGCCAGCAGGCCCCCACCCATGTCCAACTCATGTCTCCCACCACCCCCACACCCCAGCACTGTGGGGCACCTGCCAGCAGGCCCCCACCCATGTCCAACTCATGTCTCCCACCACCCCCACCCCCCAGCCACCAGGGTCAGCCTCCACCAGGGCCCCACTCATGTCTCCCACCACCCCCACCCCCCAGCAGTGCAGGGTCACCCTCCACCAGGGCCCCACTCATGTCTCCCACCACCCCCACCCCCCAGCACTGTGGGGCACCTGCCAGCAGGCCCCCACCCATGTCCAACTCATGTCTCCCACCACCCCCACACCCCAGCACTGTGGGGCACCTGCCAGCAGGCCCCCACCCATGTCCAACTCATGTCTCCCACCACCCCCACCCCCCAGCCACCAGGGTCACCCTCCACCAGGGCCCCACTCATGTCTCCCACCACCCCCACCCCCCAGCAGTGCAGGGTCACCCTCCACCAGGGCCCCACTCATGTCTCCCACCACCCCCACCCCCCAGCACTGTGGGGCACCTGCCAGCAGGCCCCCACCCATGTCCAACTCATGTCTCCCACCACCCCCACACCCTAGCACTGTGGGGCACCTGCCAGCAGGCCCCCAACCATGTCCAACTCATGTCTCCCACCACCTCCACCCCCCAGCCACCAGGGTCACCCTCCACCAGGGCCCCACTCATGTCTCCCACCACCCCCACCCCCCAGCAGTGCAGGGTCACCCTCCACCAGGGCCCCACTCATGTCTCCCACCACCCCCACCCCCCAGCACTGTGGGGCACCTGCCAGCAGGCCCCCACCCATGTCCAACTCATGTCTCCCACCACCCCCACACCCCAGCACTGTGGGGCACCTGCCAGCAGGCCCCCACCCATGTCCAACTCATGTCTCCCACCACCCCCACACCCCAGCACTGTGGGGCACCCTCCACCAGGGCCCCACTCATGTCTCCCACCACCCCCACACCCCAGCAGTGCAGGGTCACCCTCCACCAGGCCCCCACTCATGTCTCCCACCACCCCCACCCCCCAGCAGTGCAGGCTCAACCTCCACCAGGCCCCCACTCATGTCCCCCTGCACCCCCACCCCCCTGCCACCATGTGCAGCCCCCACCAGGTCCTCACAATCCCCAATCATGTGCGTAATGGTCAGCCTCCACAGCCAAAAAGACCTACCAAGTAACCCATTCACCCACATGGAAATGGAAATCACATGTTACACCCCCAATGTACATGAAGCAAATGAACCCATGTCCGTCACACACATATTTTCAAATTGAATGGGAAAACACACAACATGACATGCATGAAACCAATGACATGAAACCACACAGTGAACAATGTAAAAAAAAATGTATTGAAAAAAATACAAATGCCAAAGAAAGAAAACTAACTACAATGTAAATGTGAAAAAATAAGCTGCATGTCCGCATAAAAACACAAAACTAGAAAATCAAATCAAAAAAATAATGTCCAAAGTGAAATGTAAAAACTCTCCATGCAACAAAGAACTATGTACAAAAATAACAAGGGTCCATCATCACAACTGAACTAAGGAAACCTCCTAAAAAACCTACCTAAATATCAACTATATACAAAAAGTGGAGCAGTGTCCGTCGACTCCAAATAATAATAAGAACGAAAGGAAACCTAAAACTAAAGAACTATATACAAAGGCGGCGGGCAAGTCCAGCGGCTCACTCTGTGGTGTTCCGGGCCAGGGCATCATCGAACTCCTGTTCGATGTCCCGGAGGCGGTCCAGTTCCATGGCCCCGAGGGTCCGCAGGGACGACGCTGTGTCCTCCTCCAACCCCCTGCGGATTGCCTCGAGGCACTCGGCCCGCCTCAGGGCCCTCCGCATGGAGTTCTCCGCCCTGACCATTGTGAGCCGCGCCTCTTCCGCCCGCCGCCGCTCCGCACCTATGGCGTGGCCCAACCGCTGCCACACGGAAGACACTCTCTGTCCTGGGTCCTCCTGCCCTCCGGCCGATGCCTGCCCCTCCGATGTCGAAGGCCCCGAGCCTTCATGGCTCCCACCATCTTGCTGCTGCTGCTGCTCTGCCTCTGCCCGTGCACTGCCTCCTGCTGCCTGCACATCCTCCGCCGGCTGGGGTGCACCTGTTGATGTGGCCACCCCTGCTGGACGTCCGACTCCCGACTGTGGCAGGGATGCCTCCTCCACCAGCCTGGCCGCACTGTCAGAGGCAGCTCCACAGGGCACCCAGGTGACTGATGGGTGGGAAGATGGCACAGAGGACGACTGGCGCGTAGGGGGTCCAGTTGAGGAGGGGGTCGGAGCAAGCCCCATCAGACAGCGGAATCCGGCCTGGGTGACCTGTCCCAGCAGGCTGACGTGGTCAACGAGCCATTCGAGATGACGTGCAGTCTCTCCATGAAAAGACTGCAGGTCACCTCGCATGGCCCGTTGACGCAACGCCACACCAGCCAGGACAGGCTCAACCCGGTCCTGGATGGCCACGTCCGCAGGCAGAGGAAGGCCAGTTGACGTCAGCTCATCCCCTGCCTGAAAACGGGTCTGGACGTAGGCATCCCTGCTGGTGCAAGATGATGCAGGGACAGGATCGGGGACAGGATTGCACACAGGCACCTCCGCGGCCGCCTGTGCTGCCTCCTGTCCCTGGTCCTGCACTGCACCACTAGCACCAGTGGGATCCCCACCTCCAGACCCTGTCTCTGGTGCTTGCGCGGCCCCCTCCTCCACCAAACCCCCCACCAACCTGGATGACTCTGTGCCATCTTCCCCTGTTGGGCCCTGTGGGGTCCCAGCTGCCCCTTCTGCTGCCGAGGAGTCCAACTGCAACCTCCGCCTCTTGGACCTCCCCCCGGCAGCTGCGGCCTGGGACGCGGCACCGGACTCCTCACTCCCCGACGAGATGACAACACGGGAGGGGAGCCGGGCCTTGCGTCTCCGGCTGGCGGTCGGATCCCCGCCGCTGTGCTCCACAGCACCTCCTCCGCCCTCTTCATCAGTTGACGCTGCAGACAGGGAGAAACAAAACACAGGCATCAGGGCACTGTACAATGGACACATACACGCATGACAGTTGCACATGAGTGGCATTGGCAAACCTCAGACATGTCATCACAATCCCCAACAGACATGTCATTGCAACTGGCACACATGAGCCATACCACAGCCATATCGCAACTGCCACCACCATCCCCACACATACAACAGCATCAGCAGCCAAAGGGGAGCCATACATCACATGCAACACAGGAAGTGCACCACACATGTACACACACCACCACACTTGCATGCATGTCTACACCTCTGCCAAGTGTCGCACTGTTCAGACGGGCATCCATGTCACATCTGCCAATCAGGCTTCCACATACCGCTGTCACATGCATCCATGTAGCATCACTGTTGCACCTTTGACAAATACACACACATGCACATGTACACAGTGCTCATACATGCAGCCGAAAACAACATACATGCCTGACATCACGGACATGTCTACTTACATACACATTCATCCAAACATGTGTGCACGCACAACTGCATTTGCCATGCAAGCCCACACACACAAGCACCATCCATGTCTCACACATTACAGCCCTCGCATGTGTCAGCCCCACGGCCCTGTACACCCCCACCCATACTCCACCCCATACAAACAGATGTGCAACTGGCACAATGGGGAATGATCACCACACGCCCTGCTCACAACCAGGATGCATGTACACTCACCGCTCGACTCCAGACGGCTCTGCTTCTCTAGGACCTGGACGTGGAGCGCTGGGGATATGCGTTCCAGGACCCCCATCTGTTCTTCCGACAAGTGGCCCCGGCGCCCCTTTGCATCCGCTGCCTTCAAGAGGCGCCGGGCCTTGTTCAGGGTCCTGGACCTGAAGTCCTCCCAGCGCTTCCTGACATGTTGTAAGTCCCGGACTGCCACCCCCTCCGCGTTGATGGCAGTCACGATGTCTGTCCAGATCCGAGTCCGTCCTTCCTTGTCGGCGCGGGAACTTCCAAAGAGGGCATCATACTGCCCCAGGACTTGCTCCACCAGGACACCAACTTCGGTGGCACTGAAGCTGGTGCCCCTCTGCCTCTCTGGCCGGGGGTTGTCAGTGGTCACAGATGGTGTTAGCCCTGACATGACAACCCCAGAGGCAGGAGTGGGTGGGCAACTGGGTCCTGGGGCTGGGCTGTGGAGCGATGGAATTCCAGTCGGGAGTCTTCTGTTCCAGCAGGGGTGGTCACAGCAACAGCACCCCTGGCTGATGTGCAGGCAGCAAATGGCAGTGCACGTGGGCAGCAGGCAGTCAGGCAGCAGCAGATAGCAGGTGGGAGCGTGCTCGGGGCTCTGGGGGGCAGTAATTCGGCCTTCTGGGCAGGAGCGTGGTCTCCCGTGTGCTCACGCGTGGCCAGCTTGGTACGGAGTGAATTGGCACGTGAAAATCCTGCACGTCAGCGTGAAAACCGAGGAAAGGCCCTTAGCGCGTAAGCGCGTCAGCACGCATACGCGATTCCATTGGACCAAAGGCCCTCAGCGCGTAAGCGCGTCTGTGACGTGACCCGCACGGGTGTTTCCCACACAGCACGTGATGACAGAGCACACGTGGAAAGACTGCACGTCAGAGTCTCATTGCGTGTGATTGGTGGAAATGGCCGTACACCGGGATACAGGTGCGCTGACGTACTTGCGTGTGTAAGTGTCCGCGCACACCTCATATACACGTACATAGGCCAATCGCGTGTACACGCACTTTTGTCCAATTACACGCGATGAGACTCTGACGTGCAGTCTTTCCACGTGTGCTCTGTCATCACGTGCTGTGTGGGAAACACCCGTGCGGGTCACGTCACAGACGCGCTTACGCGCTGAGGGCCTTTGGTCCAATGGAATCGCGTATGCGTGCTGACGCGCTTACGCGCTAAGGGCCTTTCCTCGGTTTTCACGCTGACGTGCAGGATTTTCACGTGCCAATTCACTCCTTACCAAGCTGGCCACCCGTGAGCACACGGGAGACCACGCTCCTGCCCAGAAGGCCGAATTACTGCCCCCCAGAGCCCCGAGCACGCTCCCACCTGCTATCTGCTGCTGCCTGACTGCCTGCTGCCCACGTGCACTGCCATTTGCTGCCTGCACATCAGCCAGGGGTGCTGTTGCTGTGACCACCCCTGCTGGAACAGAAGACTCCCGACTGGAATTCCATCGCTCCACAGCCCAGCCCCAGGACCCAGTTGCCCACCCACTCCTGCCTCTGGGGTTGTCATGTCGGGGCTAACACCATCTGTGACCACTGACAACCCCCGGCCAGAGAGGCAGAGGGGCACCAGCTTCAGTGCCACCGAAGTTGGTGTCCTGGTGGAGCAAGTCCTGGGGCAGTATGATGCCCTCTTTGGAAGTTCCCGCGCCGACAAGGAAGGACGGACTCGGATCTGGACAGACATCGTGACTGCCATCAACGCGGAGGGGGTGGCAGTCCGGGACTTACAACATGTCAGGAAGCTCTGGGAGGACTTCAGGTCCAGGACCCTGAACAAGGCCCGGCGCCTCTTGAAGGCAGCGGATGCAAAGGGGCGCCGGGGCCACTTGTCGGAAGAACAGATGGGGGTCCTGGAACGCATATCCCCAGCGCTCCACGTCCAGGTCCTAGAGAAGCAGAGCCGTCTGGAGTCGAGCGGTGAGTGTACATGCATCCTGGTTGTGAGCAGGGCGTGTGGTGATCATTCCCCATTGTGCCAGTTGCACATCTGTTTGTATGGGGTGGAGTATGGGTGGGGGTGTACAGGGCCGTGGGGCTGACACATGCGAGGGCTGTAATGTGTGAGACATGGATGGTGCTTGTGTGTGTGGGCTTGCATGGCAAATGCAGTTGTGCGTGCACACATGTTTGGATGAATGTGTATGTAAGTAGACATGTCCGTGATGTCAGGCATGTATGTTGTTTTCGGCTGCATGTATGAGCACTGTGTACATGTGCATGTGTGTGTATTTGTCAAAGGTGCAACAGTGATGCTACATGGATGCATGTGACAGCGGTATGTGGAAGCCTGATTGGCAGATGTGACATGGATGCCCGTCTGAACAGTGCGACACTTGGCAGAGGTGTAGACATGCATGCAAGTGTGGTGGTGTGTGTACATGTGTGGTGCACTTCCTGTGTTGCATGTGATGTATGGCTCCCCTTTGGCTGCTGATGCTGTTGTATGTGTGGGGATGGTGGTGGCAGTTGCGATATGGCTGTGGTATGGCTCATGTGTGCCAGTTGCAATGACATGTCTGTTGGGGATTGTGATGACATGTCTGAGGTTTGCCAATGCCACTCATGTGCAACTGTCATGCGTGTATGTGTCCATTGTACAGTGCCCTGATGCCTGTGTTTTGTTTCTCCCTGTCTGCAGCGTCAACTGATGAAGAGGGCGGAGAAGGTGCTGTGGAGCACAGCGGCGGGGATCCGACCGCCAGCCGGAGACGCAAGGCCCGGCTCCCCTCCCGTGTTGTCATCTCGTCGGGGAGTGAGGAGTCCGGTGCCGCGTCCCAGGCCGCAGCTGCCGGGGGGAGGTCCAAGAGGCGGAGGTTGCAGTTGGACTCCTCGGCAGCAGAAGGGGCAGCTGGGACCCCACAGGGCCCAACAGGGGAAGATGGCACAGAGTCATCCAGGTTGGTGGGGGGTCTGGTGGAGGAGGAGGCCGTGCAAGCACCAGAGACGGGGTCTGGAGGTGGGGATCCCACTGGTGCTAGTGGTGCAGTCCAGGACCAGGGACAGGAGGCAGCACAGGCGGCCGCGGAGGTGCCTGTGTGCAATCCTGTCCCCGATCCTGTCCCTGCATCATCTTGCACCAGCAGGGATGCCTACGTCCAGACCCGTTTTCAGGCAGGGGATGAGCTGACGTCAACTGGCCTTCCTCTGCCTGCGGACGTGGCTATCCAGGTCCGGGTTGAGCCTGTCCTGGCTGGTGTGGCGTTGCGTCAACGGGCCATGCGAGGTGACCTGCAGTCTTTTCATGGAGAGACTGCACGTCATCTCGAATGGCTCGTTGACCACGTCAGCCTGCTGGGACAGGTCACCCAGACCGGATTCCTCCGTCTGATGGGGCTTGTTCCGACCCCCTCCTCAACTGGACCCCCTACGCGCCAGTCGTCCTCTGTGCCATCTTCCCACCCATCAGTCACCTGGGTGCCCTGTGGAGCTGCCTCTGACAGTGCGGCCAGGCTGGTGGAGGAGGCATCTCTGCCACAGTCGGGAGTCGGACGTCCAGCAGGGGTGGCCACATCAACAACTGCACCCCAGCCGGCGGAGGATGTGCAGGCAGCAGGAGGCAGTGCACGGGCAGAGGCAGAGCAGCAGCAGCAGCAAGATGGTGGGAGCCATGAAGGCTCGGGGCCTTCGACATCGGAGGGGCAGGCATCGGCCGGAGGGCAGGAGGACCCAGGACAGAGAGTGTCTTCCGTGTGGCAGTGGTTGGGCCACGCCATAGGTGCGGAGCGGCGGCGGGCGGAAGAGGCGCGGCTCACAATGGTCAGGGCGGAGAACTCCATGCGGAGGGCCCTGAGGCGGGCCGAGTGCCTCGAGGCAATCCGCAGGGGGTTGGAGGAGGACACGGCGTCGTCCCTGCGGACCCTCGGGGCCATGGAACTGGACCGCCTCCGGGACATCGAACAGGAGTTCGATGATGCCCTGGCCCGGAACACCACAGAGTGAGCCGCTGGACTTGCCCACCGCCTTTGTACATAGTTCTTTAGTTTTAGGTTTCCTTTGTTTTTTCTTATGATTTGGAGTCGACGGACACTGCTCCACTTTTTGTATATAGTTGATATTTAGGTAGGTTTTTTAGGAGGTTTCCTTAGTTCTGTTGTGATGATGGACACTTGTTATTTTTGTACATAGTTCTTTGTTGCACGGAGAGTTTTGACATTTCACTTTGGACAACATTTTTTGGATTAGATTTTCTAGTTTTGTGTTTTTATGCGGACATGCAGCTTCTTTTTTCACATTTACATTGTAGTTAGTTTTCTTTCTTTAGCATTTGTATTTTTTTCTAATACATTTTTTTTTACATTGTTCACTGTGTGGTTTCATCTCATTGGTTTCATGCATGTCATGTTGTGTGTTTTCCCATTCAATTGGAAAATATGTGTGTGACGGACATGGGTTCATTTGCTTCATGAACATTGGGGGTGTAACATGTGATTTCCATTTCCATGTGGGTGAATGGGTTACTTGGTAGGGCTTTTTGGCTGTGGAGGCTGACCAATACGCACATTGTGAGGACCTGGTGGGGGCTGCACATGGTGGCAGGGGGGTGGGGGTGGTGGGAGACATGAGTGGGGGCCTGGTGGAGGGTGACCCTGGTGGCTGGGGGGTGGGGGTGGTGGGAGACATGAGTGGGGGCCTGGTGGAGGGTGCCCCTGCACTGCTGGGGGGTGTGGGTGGTGGGAGACATATGTGGGGGCCTGGTGGAGGGTGCCCCTGGTGGCGGGGGGGTGGGGGTGATAGGGGACATGAGTGGGGGCCTGGTGGAGGGTGCCCCTGGTGGCTGGGGGGTGGGGGTGGTGGGAGACATGAGTGGGGGCCTGGTGGAGGGTGACCCTGGTGGCTGGGGGGTGGGGGTGGTGGGAGACATGAGTTGGACATGGGTGGGGGCCTGCTGGCAGGTGCCCCACAGTGCTGGGGTGTGGGGGTGGTGGGAGACATGAGTTGGACATGGGTGGGGGCCTGCTGGCAGGTGCCCCACAGTGCTGGGGGGTGGGGGTGGTGGGAGACATGAGTGGGGCCCTGGTGGAGGGTGACCCTGCACTGCTGGGGGGTGGGGGTGGTGGGAGACATGAGTGGGGGCCTGGTGGAGGGTGACCCTGCACTGCTGGGGGGTGGGGGTGGTGGGAGACATGAGTGGGGGCCTGGTGGAGGGTGCCCCTGCACTGCTGGGGGGTGGGGGTGGTGGGAGACATGAGTGGGGGCCTGGTGGAGGGTGACCCTGCACTGCTGGGGGGTGGGGGTGGTGGGAGACATGAGTGGGGGCCTGGTGGAGGGTGACCCTGGTGGCTGGGGGGTGGGGGTGGTGGGAGACATGAGTGGGGGCCTGGTGGAGGGTGACCCTGGTGGCTGGGGGGTGGGGGTGGTGGGAGACATGAGTTGGACATGGGTGGGGGCCTACTGGCAGGTGCCCCACAGTGCTGGGGGGTGGGGGTGGTGGGAGACATGAGTTGGACATGGGTGGGGGCCTGCTGGCAGGTGCCCCACAGTGCTGGGGGGTGGGGGTGGTCGGAGACATGAGTGGGGCCCTGGTGGAGGGTGACCCTGGTGGCTGGGGGGTGGGGGTGGTGGGAGACATGAGTGGGGGCCTGGTGGAGGGTGCCCCTGCACTGCTGGGGGGTGGGGGTGGTGGGAGACATGAGTGGGGGCCTGGTGGAGGGTGCCCCTGGTGGCTGGGGGGTGGGGGTGGTGGGAGACATGAGTGGGGGCCTGGTGGAGGGTGCCCCTGCACTGCTGGGGGGTGTGGGTGGTGGGAGACATATGTGGGGGCCTGGTGGAGGGTGCCCCTGGTGGCGGGGGGGTGGGGGTGATAGGGGACATGAGTGGGGGCCTGGTGGAGGCTGCCCCTGCACTGCTGGGTGGTGGGGGTGGTGGGAGACATGAGTGGGGGCCTGGTGGAGGGTGACCCTGGTGGCTGGGGGGTGGGGGTGGTGGGAGACATGAGTGGGGGCCTGGTGGAGGGTGCCCCTGCACTGCTGGGGGGTGGGGGTGGTGGGAGACATGAGTGGGGGCCTGGTGGAGGGTGCCCCTGCACTGCTGGGGGGTGGGGGTGGTGGGAGACATGAGTGGGGGCCTGGTGGAGGGTGACCCTGCACTGCTGGGGGGTGGGGGTGGTGGGAGACATGAGTGGGGGCCTGGTGGAGGGTGACCCTGCACTGCTGGGGGGTGGGGGTGGTGGGAGACATGAGTGGGGGCCTGGTGGAGGGTGCCCCTGCACTGCTGGGGGGTGTGGGTGGTGGGAGACATATGTGGGGGCCTGGTGGAGGGTGCCCCTGGTGGCGGGGGGGTGGGGGTGATAGGGGACATGAGTGGGGGCCTGGTGGAGGCTGCCCCTGCACTGCTGGGTGGTGGGGGTGGTGGGAGACATGAGTGGGGGCCTGGTGGAGGGTGACCCTGGTGGCTGGGGGGTGGGGGTGGTGGGAGACATGAGTGGGGGCCTGGTGGAGGGTGCCCCTGCACTGCTGGGGGGTGGGGGTGGTGGGAGACATGAGTGGGGGCCTGGTGGAGGGTGCCCCTGCACTGCTGGGGGGTGGGGGTGGTGGGAGACATGAGTGGGGGCCTGGTGGAGGGTGACCCTGCACTGCTGGGGGGTGGGGGTGGTGGGAGACATGAGTGGGGGCCTGGTGGAGGGTGCCCCAGCACTGCTGGGGGGTGGGGGTGGTGGGAGACATGAGTGGGGGCCTGGTGGAGGGTGCCCCTGGTGGCTGGGGGGTGGGGGTGGTGGGAGACATGAGTGGGGGCCTGGTGGAGGGTGCCCCTGCACTGCTGGGGGGTGTGGGTGGTGGGAGACATATGTGGGGGCCTGGTGGAGGGTGCCCCTGGTGGCGGGGGGGTGGGAGTGATAGGGGACATGAGTGGGGGCCTGGTGGAGGCTGCCCCTGCACTGCTGGGTGGTGGGGGTGGTGGGAGACATGAGTGGGGGCCTGGTGGAGGGTGACCCTGGTGGCTGGGGGGTGGGGGTGGTGGGAGACATGAGTGGGGGCCTGGTGGAGGGTGCCCCTGGTGGCTGGGGGGTGGGGGTGGTGGGAGACATGAGTGGGGGCCTGGTGGAGGGTGCCCCTGCACTGCTGGGGGGTGTGGGTGGTGGGAGACATATGTGGGGGCCTGGTGGAGGGTGCCCCTGGTGGCGGGGGGGTGGGGGTGATAGGGGACATGAGTGGGGGCCTGGTGGAGGCTGCCCCTGCACTGCTGGGTGGTGGGGGTGGTGGGAGACATGAGTGGGGGCCTGGTGGAGGGTGACCCTGGTGGCTGGGGGGTGGGGGTGGTGGGAGACATGAGTGGGGGCCTGGTGGAGGGTGCCCCTGCACTGCTGGGGGGTGGGGGTGGTGGGAGACATGAGTGGGGGCCTGGTGGAGGGTGCCCCTGCACTGCTGGGGGGTGGGGGTGGTGGGAGACATGAGTGGGGGCCTGGTGGAGGGTGCCCCTGGTGGCTGGGGGGTGGGGGTGGTGGGAGACATGAGTGGGGGCCTGGTGGAGGGTGCCCCAGCACTGCTGGGGGGTGGGGGTGGTGGGAGACATGAGTGGGGGCCTGGTGGAGGGTGCCCCTGGTGGCTGGGGGGTGGGGGTGGTGGGAGACATGAGTGGGGGCCTGGTGGAGGGTGCCCCTGCACTGCTGGGGGGTGGGGGTGGTGGGAGACATGAGTGGGGGCCTGGTGGAGGGTGCCCCTGCACTGCTGGGGGGTGGGGGTGGTGGGAGACATGAGTGGGGGCCTGGTGGAGGGTGCCCCTGGTGGCTGGGGGGTGGGGGTGGTGGGAGACATGAGTGGGGGCCTGGTGGAGGGTGCCCCAGCACTGCTGGGGGGTGGGGGTGGTGGGAGACATGAGTGGGGGCCTGGTGGAGGGTGCCCCTGGTGGCTGGGGGGTGGGGGTGGTGGGAGACATGAGTGGGGGCCTGGTGGAGGGTGCCCCTGGTGGCTGGGGGGTGGGGGTGGTGGGAGACATGAGTGGGGGCCTGGTGGAGGGTGCCCCTGCACTGCTGGGGGGTGTGGGTGGTGGGAGACATATGTGGGGGCCTGGTGGAGGGTGCCCCTGGTGGCGGGGGGGTGGGGGTGATAGGGGACATGAGTGGGGGCCTGGTGGAGGGTGCCCCTGGTGGCTGGGGGGTGGGGGTGGTGGGAGACATGAGTGGGGGCCTGGTGGAGGGTGCCCCTGCACTGCTGGGGGGTGGGGGTGCAGGGGGACATGAGCAGGTGTGCAGGGTAGTCCCCTGTTTTGTGGGCTGCCTGCAGGGGCTGTGGAGGGTGTACAGGGAACACCTGTGAGGACCCACCCAGCCTAATTGCGTGTGATAATTCCCGCACACCCCTGTAATACACGTACCAAGCCAAATCGCGTGTGATAATTCCCACGCACCCCTGTAATACACATACCTGGCCAAATCGCATGTGAAACTTCCCGCATACCCCTGTAATACACGTACCCTGGCCAATCGCGTGTTGAACTTCCCGCGTACCCATGTAATACACGTACCCTGGCCAATCGCGTGTTAAACTTCCCGCGTACCCCTGTAATATACGTACCCTGGCTAATCGCGTGTATAACTTCACGCGTACCCCTGTAATACACGTACCCTGGCCAATCGCGTGTTAAACTTCCCGCGTACCCCTGTAATACATGTACCCTGGCCAATCGCGTGTTAAACTTCCCGCGTACCCCTGTAATACACGTACCCTGGCTAATCGCGTGTTAAACTTCCCGCGTACCCCTGTAATACACTTACCCTGGCTAATCGCGTGTTAAACTTCCCGCGTACCCCTGTAATACACGTACCCTGGCCAATCGCGTGTTAAACTTCCCGCGTACCCCTGTAATACACGTACCCTGGCTAATCGCGTGTATGACTTCACGTGTACCCCTGTAATACACTTACACTGGCTAATCGCGTGTTAAACTTCCCGCGTACCCCTTTGATACACGTACCCTGGCCAATCGCGTGTTAAACTTCCCGCGTACCCCTGTAATACACGTACCCTGGCCAATCGCGTGTTAAACTTCCCGCGTACCCCTGTAATACACGTACCCTGGCTAATCGCGTGTATTACTTCACGTGTTCCCTGTAATACACTTACCCTGGCTAATCGCGTGTTAAACTTCCCGCGTACCCCTGTAATACACGTACCCTGGCCAATCGCGTGTTAAACTTCCCGCGTACCCCTGTAATACACGTACCCTGGCCAATCGCGTGTTAAACTTCCCGCGTACCCCTGTAATACACGTACCCTGGCTAATCGCGTGTATGACTTCACGTGTACCCCTGATATGCACGTTACCCGCTTTGCGTTCCTTGTTTGGCTGCCCTGTAAACTGGTCCAGGGTTAGCGCAGCCCTTTGCGATGATTTAGCGATTTTGCTGGCTTTTCCTTGCGCGAGGGCGTTCTTGGGGGCGTTACTGGCGCTGCTGCAGGGTCGCTGCGATACTCTGCGCCACGGCTGGTTTGGGAGCATGAAATCCATGAATACGCTGTGCGCGGAAATCGGTTTTAGCGCACGTGCCTGGCGCAGTCAATCGCACGCGGACACTCTGCGCCAGCCGCTTGCGACACTTTTCTGCGAAATTCTATGAATTACCCTGTCAGTTCAGTTCAATATGTTTATTCAGATGAACACATCCATCAAACTAGTGCAAAATACAAATTCAGGACATTAAAAATGTAAACATCGACACAGCAAAAATACCATTATTAAGATACATTACTTAAAAAACAATTGCAATACAGAAATACACGTTGCTTGTGCAGAAAGAATCAGTTCACAAAACAGCTAAGACACCCTTTCTGAATTACATAGCTCTTTGTAAATAGGACAGCAAAGCTCAGGCAACATATGGGGAATTGGCAGATTAAAGAAAAAACAGAGCAGAATGATGTGTCTAGATGCGGGAAGGATAGTAGCCTGTCTACGCAGGCCAAAACAAAAAAAGACGCTTTAGGTCTTCCTCAGCTTCTCTGCACACAGGGGAAATTGCTAAATCAGAAAAAAAAACTTCCAGCTAGCAGTGTTGTCCCTCAACAGCAGACAGTTAAACCGGGCACCAGTAATCAGCCAGCGGTCTGCCTTTTCGAGCTCAGAAGGAGATAAGGCCGAATTACACCCACCAGGCTAATATCAGCATGGACTCTAATAGCTGGAATAGGCATCTCCTTATTCTACCTCTTCTCGATGACTACTGAGACAAACAGAAACTTGTAAAGCTGTATGTACGCTGATGGCAACAGCGGGCATGGGGGAAGAGTGTAGAAGCACTGGATTCGGTCAAAACATTATTTATAAAAGAGAGCCAAGGAATATTATGCCAATTGTCCCTGGCCAATAGAGACCTGATGATAAAGTGTGTTAGACTTGCATTATCATTTGACCAAAGACATAAACAAAAAAGTATCTGCGCTAACATCTATTGGTCTTCTAAAAAGCCCACTCCCAATTCCCTGTGGTCAGCGAAATTGGGAGCGGACCCTCTGAGTCCCAATTTGCGTTTGAAAAATGTATTTTCCTGTATCTGTATAGCAGGCATTTTTGAGCAACCCCAAAGGGGATGTTTCATACAGGACGGCGGCTTTAGTCTGGATCCCATAAACCTTTAATATCAGGTCCCGTGATTGGCCATGGCACCAAGTCATAAAACGGGAAAGCCCACCCAAATATTGAGTCATCTTCAATTGTTGCTTACTAAGATGACCTTGGCACGTTACGTCTGCTGAAAAGTGCATGCCTAGATAGTCAAAATCCTTGCCCCTCGGAATGACCGCTTCATTATAAACCATAGGGTTCATTTTCACAGACCTCTTCACCCTAGCTCACACCATCACAGCAGACATTACGTACTGATCTTCAATTGCAAGTTGTTCATGAAAACGGAATAGGTATTGCTCAATTTCTGAAGGCCCTTTGGTGTTCTGGCGATCAATACTGTGTCATCGGCATAGGCTAGGTTGGGAAAAGCCCTGCCACCCACCCTCAGGAAATCTGCCCCAGAGTCCACCAGGGTATCGTTTAAACCATTAAAATACAAAGTTAAAAGGACCAGTGCCAAAACATATCCCTGGCGGACCCCCAGACGAAGGTTAAAGCAGGCTGTACATTGCCTTGCAAGCCCACATTTCACATACATGCGATTTCCACTATGTAATTCCCGTAACACAGTCAAGATCTCCATTGGGCACTTCATGGACCCGAACACAGCCTACAGTTTAGACCTATTCACTTGGTCAAATGCCATACTCAGGTGCATGAATGCAAGATATATATTCTCGCCCCTGCAAAAAACTGAATTTGTCACCAAGAAATACAAATTCCATGCCTGTACCATAGTGCCCACCCCAGGTCTGAAACCGAGTTGTATATTGCAGAGGATAGAAAGTTCTTAGAGCCAAGATTTTGACAGCGGTGTCGAGCAGGAAATTAGGTCTATACCAAAGTGGACTGGCAGAGTTCCCTTTTTTGAAACTGGAAAAAATTACGGCAGATTTTCAGGAAAGTGGGTGTAGGTCAGTCTCTAAAAAGGCATTAAAACCATAGTTAACAATGGTGCCCAAAGGTCACCCTGGTTATGAAACAGGCCTGCTGGGATGGCATGGGGCCAAGGGGCATGGTTACATGCTTGCTTAACGAAGTGCCAAGGATACCTCCTCGAGTGTGAAATGCAATGAAGAGCTGGGGTTGAAGCACTGCAGAGCAGAATCCCTGCCATTAAACTGCCTAGTGAAGTACTCCAACCAGGCTTGTGCCTCCACATGCGTTATCTTTGTACTGTTTGCAATCTTATATACCAGCCCCCGTTCACAAATTCCTCAAATTGTTTGGAGTCCTGGTTCCAAACATTCACAAAATTAGACCCAGCTTGTGGGTGTCTCTCCTGAAGTAGACCATCACAGGTCAACGTAGATGCCTTGTGCTTAGCAGCTGCTAAGACTGCAGAGTTATAATCTCTTGCCCTGAACCGTTCAAGCATGAGATCACATTATCTGTCATACTCAATGGGGTCCGAAATTATACGCTAAAGTCTCACCGATTGACTAAAAGGAAACCCTTTCAGGGTACTCTGGTGATGAAAGCTATTGGCATGTAGGGAGCTGTTTCTATCAGTTGGCATTGTGAACAGTGATGCTGTGAACTTGCCCTCAATGAGATGCACATGGGTATCCAAAAGGTGTATTGCATTCTGATCCACACACCAGTTAAACTAAATGCAGCCATTTAGGGAGTGAGTAGCAACAACATGAGATTGGTCCAGAAGTGCAAGGCCACAACTTTTGCTCAAATGTGTTCTTTCAGTCAGTGAGTAAAGTGTGCTTTTCTCAGCTAACTAAGTAGCCACCACATTTATAAATACATTATACTTTTACACACTAGCTTAGCGTCATATTTACTCTCATTGGTTTGTATCACTGTGTTTCCCAGGGACGTGCAGAGATCAGATCCCCCCAATAATGACTACAGACTGACAAATGGTTGGGCATCGCTGTGCTTCACAGTTCAGGATGGAGAATCCTGTAATGTGGGACCAATACAACTGATCACTAGACCCCAGGGGATTGTGCTTGAACATTTGTGTTCCAAACGTCTGAAAATGGCTTTGCTGTATACTCCGTTGCCACCTGCATCAGGTGATGTAGAGTGCTGATCCACCTGGAGGAAGTGTACCTAGTTGTCCTGGTCCACCAGGAACCTGAGGCACATCTGAGACTGGTGACAGTCACCTGGGAGATGTGAAGGGAGACTTGGACATTGAGACTGCTCACTTTGAGGCATCAATGATGGCTGACGAGGAAGGGCAAACTAATCTCTAGAGCTTTAATCCTGGCCCGATGCAGCAGCCAGAGATCATTCCTGTACAGGCATGCATCATCATGCTCCTAGGGCCACCAATACCAAACACTCCCATGGTCCCATAAATACTCAGATTGTTCCTACCGTTGTAGAGGAGGTTGAGTCAGAGGACACATTTCCAGTGGAGATGCCAGAGACATCCGGTCCTTAAGCTGTCTGTGTAACTGCCATGTCTATGTCTTAGTATTGCTGCACACTGAGGAATATACTGCTTTATTTGTGTGTCACTATGAGCCGGCACCAGCGGCTATGCAACCTATCAGCATGAATGGGCTGACTGTCACATTCAGCCCCTTGTGACTGAGAAGGTGGCCGAAGAGGAAGGTGCAATGGAGCATGCCACTGAATTGACCATTAAGATCTTGGCTTTCTATGCTAGTTATGCAGTTTGGCCAAGAAACTATCTCCAGAACTCTGTAACAGACCTGTGCACGCTATGTGCCAGAACTACAAGACTACTTCAGTATGGTCTGTTGATCAAGCATCTCAACCTTTCCTTCCTTTGACCCTTTTTTCCAACGGACCCCAAAGAATACTTCCCCCAGCTCCTAATGTGATGTGTAGGATCCTTACAGAGCGGCAGTTCAGCTATGAAAGAGGAGGACGTGCTAGAAGAACCCAATAAAACTCCAACTCAGGATCAAACTGCAAAAGAACTGTGCCTAGACAAGTTTGTGTTTTCCTCCGGCTGATTTGACGATCCCTGTCAAGGTTCACAATTGCTTCAAAGAAATTGAAAGTAGTCTCACCACATAAATCCACCACTGGAGGAAATGTTACCCATGGAAGTAGTGGCATTACCAAACATGCATACTCTGCTGAAACCAGTAAGCAGGATAAGACCATGGATCAATCAGACTGAGTATCCTTGGTTGCATTTCAGCCAAAACGTCAAGACGGAGGACGTGCTGTCAACCCGCGAAGGTGAAGGTAGTTGGCTGATTCGTGTGAGTGCTGTAGCCTGGAAAAACATTGCTGCCTCATAAGATTCTACTGCAGAGAAGATGGTCTGACCGTGGGTGACAGAGATCTAGGTGGTTTATTACTCTTGAGTGCTTTGAGTGGTGCAGGGAGGTCATAGACACTGAATGAGACCTTAGATTGTAGGACAAAATATGCATCCACCTGTTAAAAATGCACAGATTGGACCAACTCTTTACTTTTTACTTTCTTAACTGCACTCTTACTATTATTGTATTACTGACTATGTTTATCAATTATCCTTTAGTCTGCTAAGCCTGCCTATGCTTATCAATGATCTTTTAGCCGCCAAATGCCTCCCATAGCACCACGTTTATACTGCGATCCTTTGCAAGGATTCCATTAGCCATCTGTATCCTAATGCATAACGTGATACCCAGAACTATACTAGGTATCCTCCCATAAGAAAATATAACCCACAGCACTGTATCCAATAGCATTTTGTTCCAAGTGCTTGGCCTGTACTATGCTCTGTGATATGTTATAAGGGATTAGCATTGTATTGCGCACCGCGCCTATACACCACACCCTATCATAAGACCTTGCTAAAACCACCATTCACCGTAGACCCGGGAATATTTGCCAAATGCATTTCAGACTTTGTAACCTATTACACACAACGCTAGGCGCGTTGGCAACACTGCTACTACTAATGTTCCCTGTCCAACAGCAACCCAATCGTCCTAACACATCCACTATAGCCCTGCATCACCATCCACTTACCCGGCCCAATATAATGGCTACTACCACCACAGACACCACCCTATGCTCCAGAGGCACATTTATCCAACAAGGCATAGACCTAGCTCGCTTATACTGTCCTAGTATACCCCCTACCCTGCACCACCCCATTCTTGCCAAACATACCAGCCTTTGCTACCGTACCTATCATCACCCCCTTGGCACCCCTCACCAAGCCTATCCTAGGCATAACACGCTGTGTCAGGCTCTCCTCCAGAACACACAGCTCACTTGCACTTACTTAACCTTTATTAGGTATTATGAGAAAAGGAAGACTCTCCTCCAGAACACCCATGATCCACACCTTCCCAAACTCCTCAAACGACACAGGCAGACACCAAGCCACCAGCAACCACAAAACTTCTAACACTAGTATACTGACATCCTCGAAACTGAATCTCAAAACACATAAAACCCATGTCATCACTGCACCCTCTCCATCTCTACTCAGAGCTAAACAACACTATCCACACTACACATACCACCACTAAAAGTAGCACTGCTCAATGTAAGATCGTTAGGAGCACATGCCATAGACATACACCACCTTATCCTAGAATACGAACTTGATTTCCTAGTTCTAACGGAAACCTGGCTCCATTCAGCCTCAGACCCACTACTCACCATCGCCATACCACCTGAGTATACCCTAATAAGATCAGACAGCCAAAACACTATAGGCAGAGGAGTAGCTAGCATTTCCAGATCTTCTCTCCAAATCAGAGAATGCAAAATGGAAACAATACGGGGGTACGAACTACTAGCTCTCAAGTTAGCCACGGACCCCAAAACCACTATTAACTTTCTAATAGTATATAGATCCCCCAGTTCAACCAGCAACCCAGACATCAAACTAAATCTTCTCATTTCCCCTCACTTTAAGCCCAATACCAAATTCATCCTTCTAGGAGACATTAATTTAGGGTACAATGATATCTCTGACCTTAAAGCCACCACCTTCCACAATGCCTCCTTAGAAATGCAATTTTTACAAATTGTTAACTCCCCAACCCATTTAAAAGGCTGAATCCTAGACTGGATTCTTACACTAAACACCACAGTCCACTTAGAAGAGATCCTAGAGATTTCCAGGACAGATCACTTCCTCATCAGAGTCAACATTATTTTAACTAAGGACCCCACTCCACCCACTACCCCCTCTGCACCCATTCTAATGAGAAATGCACGGAATCTCACCCCCGAAAATCTAGCCCCCTTGCTAAACAAGCAACTCAATGCGAACCATCCTGCGGATTCTAACCCAGACAACATTGCACTGCACTACCACACCTGTATTAAATAAGCTATATAGGAAATAGCCCCTCTCAGACTCAAACTCCCTAAGTTTAAATGCAGTAATTCATGGTCCAATGATGACCTCATCAAACTTAGATGGAAAAAAAGGGCACTAGAACACCTTTTCAGGAAAAACCCTACCAGTGATTCCAAAAAAGAACTCCAGCGAATATCCAAAGCCTACAAGTTGGAAGTATTTACCCAGAAATCCAACTCCCTTAATCTACGCATCACCAATGCCACCTCAAACAGTAAATAATTATTCTCCATCATCCGAGAATTAGAAACACCCATTCCCCCTCCTAGCTTCGCTAAAGTGAGTAAGGAATGGTGTACCACCATCCAGAATGCATTAGCCACTAAGATAAACACACTCCAAAATAAAATAGCGCTGCATAGAAAACTCTTAGTACCCACAACAGAGTCAATCACATTAGCGTTGACTCATTCCACAACAAATATCCCTGAATTCAACTTCACGCCAGTGAATTCCGATTTGGTGCTCAAAACCAAAACCTAACTCAAACCCTCTAACTGCAGAGGAGACAGTTTCCCTGCCAAATTAGGACTGCGCCCCCATACTAGCACCCATCCTCACCAATTTCGTTAATGCCTCATTTAACACTAATACCATCCCAGCTAACATCAAAGAAGCCTGGATTACCCCCCTCCTCAAAAAACCATCCTTAGACCCCACTACCCCCATCAATTATAGACCCATCACCACAGTCCCCTTCCTACTCAAAATCATGGACAAAATTGCATATACACAAGTCCAATGCCATCTCGAAAATAACTAGCTACTAGGAGAAAGACAACCAGCTTCCGTCACAGACACAGTACTGAGACAGCATTATTGGATTTAAAAAAAACAAATGGACGTTATCAGAGACTCAGGGCAACTCTGTATCCTACTATTACTTGACTTATCCACGGCCTTCGATTTAGAAGAACACAATAAACTATGTCTGACATTAGTGAATAATTTCCATTTCTCAAAGGATGCTACCGCTTGGATAAAGTAATTTCTTGTAGATCGTACATCGAGAGTAGCATTAGGTGATGCAGCAGCAGACCCAATAATAATCCCACTGGGAGTCCCCAAGGATTCTGCCTCTCCCCAACGCTCTACAATGCATACACAAAATTACTTTTTGCAGCACTAGACGCTATGGGAGTAATATACACCAACTTTGTAGATGACACACAAATACTCATTCCCATCACAGATAACCTCGAACAGGACACCATTGTTGTCAACAAAATGTACTCCATCATCCAGAACTGGATGGAGACCAATAGCCTCTGCCTTAATGGAGAAAAAACCTAGTAGGCTCCCAGACCGACTAACTAAGCTCCACCCACAATATTCAGCCATAGTCATTGACGGTACCCCAATCAACATCTCCAACCAAGAAAAAACACTAAGGGTTTACATATATTCTAGCCTTACCATGTGCAAACACATTAGCGCACTCTCTTTATCTACAGCATACACGGCTAAACTTATAGCACTAAGCCGACCCTTTTTAACACCCCAAAACTGCATCATGCTTGCCAGAGCCCTCATCCTGGCCAAGATCGACTACTGCAATATTTTCCTATTAAGGACCTCAAAATAAAATAAAACAAAATGCAACTACGTCAGAACAAAGTGCTTAGAGCAGCGCTAGGAGTAAAAAAGAGGGACCACATTTCACAACATAGAAGAGAGGCCCACTGGCTTCCCATAAAAGCCAGGATACTACATAAAACCCTCACCATAGCACATAAATGTGTATTGGGCACTGCACCCATCTACCTCAATCAATGCCTAACCCGCAAAATCACAACTAGAACACTCAGCTCTAACACAGATATGCACCTTTGCATCCCCTGTTTCAAGAATGCGAGAACAGGAAACTCCAGCTTTCCAGTAGAAGCTCAGAGAATCTGGAACACTTTACCAGCCAATATCTGTAATGCGCCTTCCCTCCTAATGTTCAAGAAAACCCTCAAAACCTGTCTCTTTAATCAATTCTAAAGCCACAAGACCTCCATTACATAATTCAACTGTGAATGTAAATGTTAAATTGTTAGATTGTAAACCTGTATTACCATGTAACCGCTCAATTTTTCTCATGTGAAACCATTCGTTCGTGCACCTTTCTTTATCTGTTCTCAAGTAATAACACTGTATGCCTGCAAATCTGTCAACATGTAATGACTAAGCTTCCAAGTAATCTTGTAACCTATGCCGTGACACCCCAGGGTTTGGGCGTATAGCCAAATGCAATAAATAAATAAATAAATAACCTCTCAGATGTAGACCTTGGCTGACATATCAACCAAACACTTGCTGTATGAAGGTAAGGTCACTGGGCCTCATTACACCGTAGGCGGTAAGGGTTTACCGGTACCGGTAAGGAACGGGCCCGCAAAGGGACCTTGGTGCTAATTACGGTACCGCAATTTGCGGTACCGTAAATAGCTCCTTCCCCATTCCCATTGAGCCCTATGCGGGCAAAAATGGGAATGGGGAAGTGCCTTGGTGAATGGGGAATTCCTGGCCCCGCTCACCTTGGAGTAGGGCGGTAATTCCGCCATCCACCAAGGCGGACATGGTAAGACAACCATGGCGCTAATAGCGCCATGGTTACCGCCTACCGTGTAATGAGGCCCACTGTGTTTTAATGTCTGAAATACAGTGTTTGAGCCAGGATGTTAAGCAACAGGTGCACAACTGACAAATGACACTTCTAAAGGTCAGCAGTTGCTGAGTACTCACCTCTGTGGGTTTCTTGGACCTTCCAGTTGATTTTCTAACGAAACCAAATACTCACTGTTATGTTAATGTCATTGTCAAAGCTACAGGAAGATAGATGAACATGGCCGCAGAATGCTCTAGATCGATTGTGTTGTTTTGTGTGCAGGTCTTTTATTAAGAAAAGTTAATATATAGTTTTATTTTTTTTATGTATTGTGAAATTCTTTAAATCCCAAGGATGAGTGTAGTATAACGGTGAATAGGTTTAAGAAGGCAAACAAAGAAACAAAGATCATTAAAGTACTGCAGAGAAAAAAGAATGAATGAAAGAAACCTAACCTGAAGTAGTACTCCAAGGCTGACAACCCTTCACAAACAGGACAGATAGTTGAGGTGGTAACGCTTAATAGTCATAAGAAACCCTAAAAATAAAGGAAGTAAGGAAAGAAAGTGCGTAAGGGTATCAAAGAGGAACATTTGTATTTAATTTTGAAAAGATTTAAAAAGAGGCGCTGCTTGTGTTAAGATCATCATCTGTAGAATAACGAAACCCTTGTAGATGAAATGTAATAGGCTTGGTTGCCCTTAGATAGGCCATCAAGGAGAGCTTGTTAAGTCTATGAGCAAGTCCCCTGCCTGCTTTTTAAAAGTAGATTGTGGGGTTGCCAAAGGGGCCGGGTGCCAACACAAGCTGCAAAGTGCTGAGCTTGGGATGGCATTAGGAAGATCCCCTTGCTATTCCCATATAACACCATAATGAGGCAGGCACTCATCACAAGAGACCCTGCGTATCAGCCTCTTTATGAAATCACCATGTTGGAGAGAGACTGGCTGGTCGAGATGAACGTGTCCAATCAGAGCCCCCACAAATGACAATCTGTAAGACTAATGACACTAATGCACATGATTCTTGTATGTTAAAGAGGTAAAATGGCTCACAACACTGCAGGGAAGGATAGAAGTATAGACAGTGAATGTATTAGTATGCAAGTGTGAGTCACTCACTCCAGCACTGCCAACTACCTTTCCAGTCATCCGAGCCCTGAGGCGTGTGTCAGTTGAAGCTTTCTCTGCTTCTTTCTCTCTTCCTTCTGCACCTTTGACTGATTCACACCCTGACTCAACCCTATCCTTCATCTTTCTATGTCTAACACTCTTGATGTACTTCCCCCTTTCATGAGGATCCGCTTGAAGCTCAAATCCAAGTGCAACTCTTGGTACGACTCCAACCTCATCACCCTCAAACGCAAGTGCAGGGTGGTTTAGAGAAGGTGGAGGGCATCAGGTGCCCCCTCTGACAAACTGGCCTGCCGGCTGCCCAAAAGACAACACAGAGAGCCCACATCCAAGCCTGTCTCTCTGCTGCATCTAACAACTAGGTCAAACTCTTCAAAATCTGCAAAAAGCTGGCCAATCAGGTTGTAGTCTCTACCTTTCATATTCCCTCCCAGTCCTTCTGCATGGCCTTGGCTTCTCATTTCATCACTAAAACTCAGGACATTCTGTCCACCCTATATTCCACTTCATCCTCCTCCTCCTCCACTCCTGGCCCACCTGTGGCATCTGTCTTCCTCCATTCTCTTTCCTTGTTCACCCAGACAATGTTTCTAGATTAGTCCGGTCTATGAAAGTCTCGTCAAAACAGGTTCTCACCTGTTCACCCAGAACCATCAATGACCACATCGACACCCTTGCTCCAGACTTAGCCGATTTCTGCAATTACTCCTTTGCCACTGGAACCTTCCCCCTACCCCCTTAAGTACTCCCTTGTGCATTGCCACCTGAAGAAGCCCTTTTGCGATCCTTCCTCTCTGGCTAACTATCGCCCAATCTCCATCACCCCTTTCCTGACTAAACTCTTGGAAAAGCTGGACGTTTTGCCAGCTTAATCTGCACACTGAATCTGTTGGTTGTTTCCAAGACCACCAGTCTGGCTTCTGAGCTGCCAGAAGCACGTAAACTGCTCTCCTGATCACCTTTGAAGACCTGCTCTCTACCCTTGATTCTAACCTTCCTTCTGTCCTCATTCTCCTCGATCTTTCTTCTGCTTTTGATACGGTTAACCATGCCATCCTGCTCGATCGTCTCCGTGATAACCTGGGTATCACGGATCAGGCCCTGGCCTGGCTGACCTCCTTTCTCACTGACTGACCCTCGCAGGTCCAACTGAGGTTTTTCCTATCTTCTATCTCTCTCTCTACTTGTGGTGTTTCCAAGGGGTCTAACCTTTCTCTGTGGCTTTCCAACCACTACCTTGCTTCTCTTGCCCCCACATCTCTGCTTTCTTCTCCAGCTTTCAGTGTTATGTGGATGACACCCAGCTCTCTTTCAGGCTCCCCTCAGCTACCTCGTCCCCTTCTCTAATTTCCGATTGTCTGGCCGCAATTCAGGAATGGTGTGCCACCAATGATCTATGCCTTAGTGCCAGTAAGACTGAGATCCTCCTCATCCGAACAACAGCTTACTGCTTTCCTTTCTACCTGACTGCCCACTCTGAGCCCTCTTCCTGCTCTTATCAGTGAGGCTAAGAACCTTGGAGTAATATTCAACTACACCCTCTCCTTCTTTCCTCACATCTCTGATGTCTCTAAGAATTCAAACTGTCCTGAGAGGTGTTCTTCCTTTCTTCACTTTCCCCCAGAAGCTCACTGTCTCCAGAGCTCTGGTCCTCTCTAGGCTGGACTACTTCAACAGCCTCTTTCTAAATCTTCCTGCCTCTACTCTCTGACCTCTACAGCTTATCCAGAACAGGAATGCAACACTTGTCCTTGGCCTCAAGCCAGGGATCTTCAGCTCTGAAATCTCATCATTCTGGGGCCTGGGACCGCATCACCTCCAGCTCTCTCTGCCTAAATATCTCCCTTCTCAAGGTCATCCTCCTCATCCTCCTCCAACTCCCTGAGGGTCAGTCGCTTTACCAAGCTGAGAGTTGGGGGAAGATCTCTATCTTCAGCTGAGTCATCCCTCTGGATAAGCATCCGTTCCTCTCTCAAACTTGAGCAGAACCACCTCTGGTTCCGGAAGCAACTCAAGACTTTCCTCTTCGCTTCACTTTCTATCTTTCCCTCCCCTGTTGATGTCCCGACTACTCCACGCACCAGTCACCTGGCTACCCTCCAAACTTGGGCCCAGGCTCCTGCATGTCCAGTTACACTTTGCACTGCCTCCCCCAGAACTTGTGGTCTGTATCTACAACCCTCTAGTCCCTTCTCTCTGCACTTATGCGCCTCCCGCTGGCTGCACTTTTTGAGTTACCTGCTCTTCTCCCCCCCTCAGCACTTCTCCCCTTCTGCTTCCCTGCACTTGAGTGATCTGAAATACACAAGGCCTAGTAAGATTGTTGTTTTGTCCTCCCTCTGTTTCCCCCTCCTGGTCTTGTCACACCTAGAAACACCTGTTTACAGGCACGTTATGAATGCCATATCATATAATATCATGCTAGCTGTCCTGAAGAGTGGAGTATCCAGGGGCTGCTTCCCGAAATAAGGCCCCACTCACTTCTACTGCCAACTGCAGGGGACCTGCCGACTGTGCACTATCACCAGATAGGCCTTGGAGATTCCCTTCATCTGTCCCTGCAATCAACACCACTTCCTCATGCCGCCAGGCAGACTCCCCTCTGCTCAGCTTTGCAGTCAACTTTCGTAGCACTCTCCCTTCAGGCCTATTCAGCCTCGGCCCAAAGGTCCTAATGGGTCCTCATAGATAATTACCACTCTCTTTGTTATCAGCAGAGCAATTAAATGAGAAACTCTAAGTGATGGTTCAATGGAGTAACCATTGCTTCTTAGAAGATCTTAACAATTTTTTACATTTGGGTGATAAGAACTGTGATGGGTGCATTTTTCGTTTGAAAGCCTACACAAAACATATAGTTAGCTGCCTTCTTTCTGGACAGTTAAAATGTGTCACACAAAAAAACACGTTAAACTCCATCCCTTATGAGCATGCGCACATATCTGAGAAACAAAAAAAGAGTTTGCTTACTTATGGAACTTCGTATCATATATAACAACAAAAAGCAATGAGTTCACGGCTAAGTTCCGCTTTACCGCTCGTGAGGACTCGTGAGGACTTCGCTCTGCACTTGGATGTGTTTTTGGACCTTTTGCCTGGCCAGTGTTTCATTTTGCACTCAAGCGGACCGCTTTCCTGGTTACACCAGCCTCAGTGATTGACACAGCCCTGCCCAGGAAAGGGCGTGTTCTTTACTACTCTGTTCCCTACTAAAGACGTTCCTACGCGCACAGCGCGCGCGCACGAGCAAGTTCACGGCTAAGTTCCGCTTTACCGCTCGTGAGGACTCGTGAGGACTTCGCTCTGCACTTGGATGTGTTTTTGGACCTTTTGCCTGGCCAGGTGATTGCTTTGGCTGGAGGACTTGGACTCGTAAGCCCACTAGTGGGAGTTGCCAGCATTCAGCAATTTTTTGATATATGTTTGTTTGTTTGTTTTGTTTTTACAGTGTTTCATTTTGCACTCAAGCGGACCGCTTTCCTGGTTACACCAGCCTCAGTGATTGACACAGCCCTGCCCAGGAAAGGGCGTGTTCTTTACTACTCTGTTCCCTACTAAAGACGTTCCTACGTGCACAGCGCGCGCGCACGAGCAAGTTCACGGCTAAGTTCCGCTTTACCGCTCGTGAGGACTCGTGAGGACTTCGCTCTGCACTTGGATGTGTTTTTGGACCTTTTGCCTGGCCAGGTGATTGCTTTGGCTGGAGGACTTGGACTCGTAAACCCACTAGTGGGAGTTGCCAGCATTCAGCAATTTTTTGATATATGTTTGTTTGTTTGTTTTGTTTTTACAGTGTTTCATTTTGCACTCAAGCGGACCGCTTTCCTGGTTACACCAGCCTCAGTGATTGACACAGCCCTGCCCAGGAAAGGGCGTGTTCTTTACTACTCTGTTCCCTACTAAAGACGTTCCTACGCGCACAGCGCGCGCGCACGAGCAAGTTCACGGCTAAGTTCCGCTTTACCGCTTCACCGCGTTTCTGCGGTTGCGGTCTGGCTTCTTAGTGCAGGGGTTTTTCCCAAATTGTAGAATACTGTGCTTTTCCTGGTTTTTCGGGCTAGTTTGAGAGTTGCCCTATCCCCAATGACCTTTGTGCCGTACTCATTGAAATCAAACATGCCAGACTTGGCTTCCTATCCCAAGCCTGGCTGTTCCAGCACTGGGCTCTTTCAAACGAACTTTCCAGCGTTTACTCTATCTCCCAGAAACCCAGTTGACCCCACTTCTACCAACTCCACCATGGGCCCTTTGGCGGACCCACTCCTGACTGTCCCTTCTTTGATACAAGGTTTTGTAGGATCTCATCTCTCAGCTGTGGATCAGCAAACGGTACCGTGTATGGTGCTTCCCAGTCCTTCCAAAGTGCTATCAACTCCCTCTTGCACACGTGGTATTTCGGATAAAACGATTCTTGCATCGTTAAAAGCACGGAATGTGAGGAGGAAATTCAGCTCGCATTCAAATCACACTCTGTCGCCCATAACTCCAAACTCGCCCTTACACCTTGATAGTACGAGTATCTCCTTGTATGCTAGCCATCATGATACTTTGCAGTCTAAGAAATCCTCTTGCGATGTGGCTCCATCTTGCCTCTCTCCTCAAGGTATTTATTCCACCCCAATAGATTCAGAAATCGCCTCCTTTGCTCTTCCCACACCTCGTCCAGTTGTGCCTGCTCGCAATACATTTGCTTCAGCCATCAGCATTGGTGTTGAACCAGCTTTGCAGGCAATTAATACCTCTATTTTGGGCATGCACAAAATGTTTGATATCCTGCACACAAAAATAGCTACCCAAGGTGCACAACTGGAGGAGTTATTACACTGGAGTCGTCGCCATGATCAGCAGTGCCTCTCACCTACCTCACCATTAGAGGGGCCAGTGGTGAGCAATGAAGCCTCAATTATCACCTGTGGTAGCTATACTAATCTAGACAGGCACATAAGTATAGCTTTGCCCCCTGCGATTTGTGTTCCACATGTGAAAAGTGTGAATGTCCCCTCTGTTTTGCCTCATTTTCATCATGTCATTTGTGCAGCTGATGCCCCTCCTAATATTATAACTTCTGTTTCTGTGCCTCAAATTCAGATAGCCCCAAACAACATTGATCTGGTGCCTGCTCTTGAGGTGCCTCTCCCGGTTATAACTACTACTTCTAGTGCCATACTCCCCCTTCCCGAGGATGTCCTTCCGGCAACCCCCGCCGTTGCAGTTCCTCTGGTCTTATCCAGTGGCAAGTCTAGGACCACAATGATTCCAAAAAAATCGCTTATCGCAATGAAAAAAACGAAAAAACAGCTCCCTCGTCGAGGCAACAAAAATACTCTGAATGCCTTTTTCAAAGCTATTGGTGGGTCTTTGGCAGCAGGGCAGAACGATCCCTCCCAGAGTCAGTCCCCCAAAATACCCTCGGCAACTCTAAACCCGGCGCTGCTGCCAGCGAGTCTTCAGCCGTCTGATCAAACAAAGGAAGCAGCACTTCACGCGCCTATTGATACTCCGGCACAGATACCTCCCCACCCTCCTCTGGACGCTCTGGTTGAGTCCCTTGAGACGCTGGAGCAGCACAACGGACGAGTTGTGCTCAACATACCATCCATTAAAACTGTCTCTTTTGCCTCAGGTATCAGACGGCCCTCCTTCTCAACATCTGTACCGAATCAGGGCTCGCTGAACGACCTGAGACAGGCTGTTGACAAGTTTCTAGAGGAAAGGCTATCTGCAGCGCCCATACCCCAACTCATGTCTACTGTGTCAGCCCCCGTCCAACTCATTTCTAAACCTTCTGACACGTCCAACTTTTCTAGTCTTGAGCAGTACAATCTCGAGTCCCAAGTGACTGAGTTTAAAGATCTGCCCCTCCAACAAGCGTTCCAATCTAGATTGCCTAATCCTCACAATTCTGAAATAAGGTGTCCTCCATCACAACCGGCTCAAATCCCTTCCACCCTCTCGGCTTGCACATTTATTTTAAAATGTCGAGATGGTCCTTATCCTGTTTACAATTTGAATAGGAGGAGTGTCTTAAACATCTTTAGTGACATTGATGAATTAAGGGATATTTCTACTCTTGATATAGCACAAATTGAATTCATCTCTGTCTCTTCCAACTCTATCATTAGACTATGGATACCATCGACCATTGTTGCCAACACGATCTGGCGAGCGAGAATGGCCCTGTTTGACATGGGTTTCTTATTGGCTCATGAACCACATGATAACACAATTCAATCTAGGGTCACCATCCCACAGCCACGCATCTATGAAAGACAACAAATTGATAGATGTGATACTAATAAGGTGTATGATACTCGGACCCGCATCCAGAATTAACCATCATTGTGTCAAAATGGCAATCCTTTGTATCTTGCATGTTGGAATAACAGGGGGCATAATCATCTACAGGTTTCTATTAAATCTATGCCTGTGGCTTTTAACATCCTTGCCTTACAGGAGACCTGGCTTTTAGTCCCCCCGGTGTGGGACGGGTATGAAATCACTCTGCTGCCGGCCACTCGAACCAAAGGTAGACCCACATCGGGCTTGTTGGTTGCCGTACTACAAAGGGCTGGTCTCCATGTAAATGCATGGGCTTCCTTTGGGGCTCATTTGCAACTAGTTAAAATTGATCTGGGTACTGCCTAGCTCGCATTGTTGAATGTGTATAGAAATCCTGTGGCCTGCTCTGATGCACACTTTTATGGTGGCCTTATTTCCCTGTTGGATACTATAAATATGGCAAATAATACCAACTTCACCATCATATTAGGGGATCTTAATATGAATTGCATTGTTAACAATCCATATTCAACAGTTAGTTCTCGGTGGATGCAACTTATGAATGAACGGAACTTTATCATGATCAATGGGGCCCTCAAAGGTGATTCTCCATCCCAATCGACTTGGTATCGCAACAACAGTGCAAGTACACTTGATTACATTTTTGTGGATTCGCCACTGTTTAAACTCTGTCAGGATCTTTCAATCACTGCATATCCTGGCAGTGATCACAAGTTACTTCTTTTGACCCTTTCATGGCAAACTTTTGCGTTAAAATCTTCTTCAGTCAGCTGTGGCTTTGTTATTAACTCGGCCAGATCCAGACTGAAATGGACAGATTACCGACTTTATGAATTCGAAAAATCAATTCAAAAGAACTTGTACACAGTGGGTGTACAATATACTGATATACTTGCACCGTTTGCGCATACCATTTCGACCCCAAGGCAACTTCAATCCAAACACACCCACTCCTTTGATCAGCTGGTTAAAGACCGTAAGACCGAGTTTAGGCGCTTAAAGCGCCAGATTCTATCCTCCACTTCGTGTAATCGTTGGCAAGCGCTTACCAAGTTGAAAACACAACACAAAAACTGGTTAAAGGGCCATAAATCATTAATGTTCCAACATGACAGTGAAATAATGTTAAAATCACTTGCCAAAAAAAACTCGGCCCAAATGTGGCATCTGTTACACAATCATGCATACACTAGAGATGCCGATGCACAACTAAATGCAGTCAATGAAACACAATGGATATCGTATTTCACAAATTTATATGCTGATGCGAACTTTGTTCCGGACATCTTTCGCCCTACTAGAACTTCAACTTGGAAGCTGGCTTTTACAATTGACGACATTGTATCAGTCATCAAAAAAGCTAGCCCCTCCCGAGCCGTCGGCCCAGATGGCATTTCCAACGCCATGCTGAAACTAAACCCTGACACATGGGCTCGTATATTGTATGGCATTTTTCAGGACATATTACACACATGCACCATCCCGTTATCTTGGAAATCTTCCATCATTATCCCGATTTTCAAAAAAGGTGAAAGGTGTCTACCCCAGAACTATCGGCCAATTGCATTACTAGACTCCCCGAGTAAAATTTTTACCAAACTTGTTCTGAGTGAATTTAATAAGTGGACGCTACAGAACTCACTTAGAGATCCGTTTCAGACTGGTTTCATTGCGGGTATGGGCACCCAGGTCAATCTCTTTGCATTGAACTCTATTAAAGCTCAGTGCCAAGAATCACAACAATCTTTATTTCTTGCATTTATTGATCTACACTCCGCTTTTGATTCTATTTCTCGCCCCCTGCTCTTTGCCAAATTAAAACGTGATCATTGTCCACAAACACTGTTTGACATCATCTTGGATCTCCACTCTGAGACGTGTATTTATGTACGATTAACCCTTGATGGAGCTTTGTCCACCTCCATACCCACGGCTCGTGGTCTTAAACAGGGCTGTCTTTTGGCATCATCTGTTTTTAATTATTTTATCCATGACATAGCTTTCATATTTCAAAATCTTGATTCAGATTCTCCTAAAATTAATAATCGTCAGGTACAAACCCTAATGTATGCTGACGACATGGTACTGTTATCAAAAACTCAAATTGGCTTGCAGAAACTGCTGACTGCTTTTGAATCTTATATGATTCGTAATGAATTAAAAATTAACTCCAATAAATCTCAGATAATGCTGTATCAATCTACCAAAAGAAATAAATCATTCAACTGGTACATTAATCAGGCACAATTGTTGATTGTGCCGCAATACACCTACTTAGGTGTGATATTTGAATTGCGTGGGTCCTTCAATGCTCAAGTGGACGGGATTCTGAAAAAGGTGACAACGGCCACGTCACAAGCTAGTCTGATTATGTCTAGATATGGCAAATTTTCCATCATTCCGGCCCTTGCTTACTGGAATCAGAAAGCAGTGCCGTCAATATTGTATGGGCTTGAAACTTTTACATGTCAGTCCAAATTTGTCTTCCACAAATGGGAAAGCCAGTTTTGGAAAAAGATACTACAATTACCAGCTTGTATCCCCATTTCGTGGATTAGATATGAACTAGGCCTAATCTCACTTGAAACCCAATATATTTGGCGTTTGTGTGCGCTTTTCAGAAAATGCCTTCTTGCATCCAGGGATCACACTCTACTTTCAGAACTTGCTCTTCATATGTTTCATACTACACAAACATTTTTTGTCTCTTGGGTGACTACTGCCTACTCTGCATTGAGCAGTGCTGATATCTCCCTTGATACATTAATTAACAATCCTGATAAAGCTAAGCGTCAGCTATATGAATTTGACTGGATTAAGACAAATGAATTGTGTTTATCCTATCGTGATGGTAATGTTTCCCGTTTTCCTCCAAAAAAGATGAGAACACCCCATCCTTATCTAGTCAAAGCCCCAGCAGTCAATATCCGCTCTGCAATTATGCGTCTACGTTTTAACATCTGGCCAACTAAAGCCATTCTTCACAGACGCAAGCAAATAACAGATCGTGATAACTTTTGTCGCTTTTGTAAGAACAATTGTCAACCTGAGACTTTGGAGCATCTTATCATTGAGTGCCCTGCTCTCACTCTTCATAGACTCAAGTTCCTGGGTCGACATTGTCGGCATTTAGGTTTCCTAGACTATGAAGCATCATGGCTTACAATTCTGAACTCTACGTACCTGCCTATTCAAACTGCAGTTGTTAAATTTATTGAAAGCTTGTCCTTGACAAATTTAAATGGTTAAACTCATTGATCTACCCTCTAGCCCTTTGCTATCGTGTCTTGCTATTTATGCTATGAACCAATGAGTGCATTTTCTTTTTACTATGTTTCAACTTGGTCTATGTGTGTGGTAAATTGTTAACTCATTTTTTCTAAATACGACTAGATGTCGTATCTTGTTGTTTTTATACCATGTCTTTGTCATAACAATTTTTATCTCTATTGCAAATTTCTGTTTACCATTCTACTTTGTATAATATTTATTGTTGTGTTTCTCCTTTCTCTTGTAACATCTTGAAAGGTTGATTTGTTTCAACCAAATCAATAAAAAAAATAAAAAAAAAAAAAAAAGCAATGAGTTACAGACAACCTCAAGAAAACTCTAAATTATCAGATGGTTCAAGGATGGTCCAACTAATGTCTGTCTCTCTCTCTCACTCGTCTTCCTGTGTACTCCCTCCACTCGACCCAAGGTTTCCATGATCACCAAGGTGCTGTTCACTAGAGATCAGTAAACACTTCTGTCTAATATCTTCTATGACTAGCAGTTAGAATCTTAAGGCTGAAGCTTTATCTTCCTGGCTCCCTCAGGGCTTCTTCTAGGGGTCCCTTAAATTCACACTCCCAAATTGCATCTATGAGACTTGATGGTTTTCTTGTGCCCATCACAAACACCCTGGTCCATTCTCGCTCCTGCCTAGTCCATTTCTCTCATTTCCCTGATCTTACTACTCCCCTATACTACCTCTCCTGCTCTACTCCAATACTCCCTTCCCCTTCCCTCTCTCTCTCATTCTCATCTTCCCTCACACCTGTTCCTCCAATGTTCTGCACTTCCACTCTATCTCCTTACTCCTCTCCTTCTCCCCCCCCACTCTATTACTCCCACCACTACTCCCACCACTTCTCACCCTGATACCCCTCCTCACTCTGCTACTCACACCCCTCCTCACTTTGCTACTCGGTGGAACAGTGATTGAAGTCATCACAAGCCAAACAAAACAAGTAAAACTCACCCTGCCCTCTTCCCCTGCTTCCCCCGTCCGAGCCCACCCACAATTTCGCCCATCAATAGGGATACTTTTTGGTAATTAAAAGGTGTTATTTTCCCTTAAAGTTCCTCTTAGGATCGGGCAGGCAGATTATTAGAGATCCACCCCATGCCTGCCCTCTGATGGACACTAAATAGGAAATATCAGTGGATAGGCTCTTATTCGTCCATGGTTTGCCATTTTTTGTTGGGCTTATTTTTACTTCCTATGTTTCTGGACATATGTTCCTGTTTTTAAGAGGTAAAGCTGAATGGTATGTATGCCTATTAGCTGTAAGGCTGGCTTTGAGTAAATGCTGTCTCTGCTCTGTTCACAGGACAATGTAATGTTGATAGTTGTCATGACTGTGGCACTGGAGCACCAATTGTCACCCATTGTGGACTATTTGGAACTCATTCATCACCATAATCCTCCCCAGACAATACTTATTCATAATTTTGTCTTAACTTTCTGTTTGCAAGACTTTGGCACTTCCTTATTTAATTTCATAGGCTACATATTTCATGATGCACCGTGTGGCAATTCTCATTCTCTGGATGTTCCTATGCAGCAGTCGTATAACTACAATCCCTAGAAGCTTAAGAGATCAGTGATGCTTTCACTTTCCCAAGACCAGAGAGGGAGGTGAAAGATTACCTTCGGGTGTGGTACTCCAGGTGCTGCTAATGAGCCTGTATCAGCACAGGGCAGTATTGCATGAGCACAGGACTCTGGCATTAAGTTTGCTTCCAGTCCCTTGTATTTTGATCCTTGGATTTATGTCGTGTCCTGTTGCTCCCAGAACCTATTTATGTTCCAGCACCCTCAGCTCCCTGTTTTACAGCCCTACTACTCTGCCTGCACTCCCCTGCACCTCTATGCTTCCTTCACTGCAACCCGGCTCTCCTGCTTGCAGTCCTCTGTTCCCTGTCTGAAACCCCTTGCCCTCTCCCACCAATGATTGTGTTCCCTGCCATCAGTCTCTTGTTCGGTGCCCATAGTCTGTGTTACCTGGCTATACCTTCCTAGATTCCAGTGCTGAGTTTCCTTGTTATGTGTCTGCAGTCCTGCCGTTGTTATTCTGATTCATAGTTACAGTTCCTTGTTTCCAGTCTGCAGTTCAGTCCTTGTCATCTTATTCCAGAGTTTTGATCCTGAGTTTTCTTGTTCCTGGTATATAGTTCAGTCCACTGTTCCTTTATTCCAGTCTACAATTACAGTCTCCTGTACCCTTGCACTTAGATTCTTACCTTCTTGCTTTTCCTGTTTGCTGTCCTGAACCTTGCTGACTTTAACTTCATGTTCTTTCCCTGAATATTTCTATTACTGTTCTTTTCCTCACTTTTGCTTGTGTAATTCTTTTGTTCAGAGTTTGGCTGCTGGGATTCCCAGCAGGTAATCTCAGCTCCTTTCCTTTCAGTATTGTACCTTGTGCTATATTCTTAACAGTGTGCCTGTTTCAAGAGGCAGTCATTTTTCAGTTCCTGCAGGACCCATACAGGCTTTGGTCTTGTGAATATAGTGTCCTGCATGCTGCTCCGTTCCATAATAGTAACCAGCTCAGAAGGCTAGAGTTTCTCTTGAACATGTGGAAAATGATTCCCCCATTATGTGTACACCACATTTGAGAACCTAACATGTTTTTCTTACTCCCTGCCCCTTTGTGTTCACTGCCTTTTTACCTGTCTGTAGTTATTATCCATACTTTCTTTTCTGGAGAATACCTTACACTCCTGACGGAACATTTCTGCCCTCAAGCCTGTGACAATGGTAAGCAGAGGCACAGTAATTCTGAATATCATCCCTGTGGTGCAGGTATTCAGATGCAATTACCATCCTGACATATATTAGGAAGGCATGTTCTCCTGTCCCCTGAATTACTTCATTAAAGTGGCATATTAACTCTTATTGGCATGTTTTCTGGGACATTCCTTTATGTTGCCATTCTTCCATCTGGCAAATACTACATCATGGGCTACGAGGTCGGCAGTAAGGGGTTAACGGCAACGGTAAGGGTGCCGTTAATCCCTTACCGCTGCATTACGGGTCCCTTATCCCGGGAGCCACCAAGGGACCAGGGAGCTAATAACGTTATTAGCTCCATCCCCATTCCCATTGAGCCCTATGGGGGCTCGAATGGGAATGAGGAATGGTTCTCAGAATGGGGATTTACCAGGACCTCCAAGGTTGGAATGAATCGGTAAGTCCCTATTTAGAGAACCCGGACCCGGAATGCGGTAAGGGGTGCTAATAGCACCATGGCTACTTCCAACCTCGTAATGAGGCCCCATGTCTCAATCTTTTGGCAGTTACATTAGTTAAGTGATTTTTTTATTTGTAATACACACGAGTGTATTTTCCAAAGGCATAAACAAATCTGCATTGCCTCTGAGCAGTATTGACAAATGAATAGCCACAACTAAACATATTGTTGATGCTAAGAATCCAGTGCTTTTTTTGTGCATACACATATTTTTCTCTTCATAAGAGTATTTTTGCTTGGTACTGTGTTGAAGCCTTGGACATGGTTCATGTGTTTCCTTTATAATCACATTTAATACAGTTGCTTTTTGCAGCCTATATCTTTGGGAAAAGTGTTGTCAAATGCACCTTTTACACGGATTTGCCAAGAATTTCAGTGGTCCGGGAAGGGGAAATGCCCTTCCAAACTCTTTTAAGAGATGACAGTTTGCAAACTATGCATGCTCACAAAGGGACTTACCTCGTTACTCAATTGCGCACATGGAAATAATGCATGCACGAAAGACAACCATTTCCCCATTTAGATAAAAATTATTCGAGGGAACATTCATCTCTAGAATCTTGCACTTTTAAAGGGATTTAGACTCATAGGATTTCTGCCAGAAATGCCCTACCTAAAGTCCAAGCAAGTAAGTACCTAATACTGGACAGGGGAACCTGGTTAGGAAAAGGTGAAGTCACCTTTCATCTTTCCTCTTACTATCCGTCTTGTAAAGTCTTGTAAAAAATGTAAATATTGCGTGCAAATTACTCTTTGCAGATGGCTTTTACAATACATTGCTTTGGAATCTGCGGCTAGTTTTGATCAGGACTGAATTGGAGGCGGGTCCAATAGGAATTCGTTAATTTTGCACCTGCAAGAAATCTCATGCAGGCATACACGATTTGAACTTTCAAGATGGAGGAGGAAAGCATAGTGGTGATGTCAACCCAACTTCAAGCCCCTTCTCCTACTTGAAAAATATTGTAAATGGGCTGGACCAGTGAATAAATATGTAAAAGTGTTATGCCTTGCTTTTGCGCTGCCATTTCTTGCTCCAACATATGTAAAATGACCAAAATTGTGTAAAATATGATACAATTATTTAAAGCTTCTAACTTTCTTATTCCTTTTTCGGCAAAACTGCTAATAATTTTACAATCAATATTTTCAAGTCCCACAAACATGTTTTTTTTAGCACTTTCTTTATTGTGTTATCATAAGTGATCATCAAAATACAGCTTAACAAAACAAGTGCACAGCGTTCATAATTAAAGAAAAACAGTGACCCTGTATACTCATTACATTCCCTACGCCCACTCTGTGCCCGGTATCTCCATATCTATGTATTCCCCCTCTCCCCCACTCCCCCAAACCTATATTCCTGCCCTCAACTCCATCCTCACACAGGAGGTTATGACCCTCAAATCGCTCCTCATCCTTATTCATCCCCCCGATCATCTTTGTCCGCCAAGTATGTCCGCAATGGGACCCAGATGTCCTTCGGTCTGCTTCCGGCCGGCAGCGATGCAGCATAGTGTGTCTCTTTTGCCTTACACTCCACCATACATCTCAGCCAGCGCTCAAATGTGGGTGCTCATCCTCCACCACAGGCCCTAGCTATCAATGAACGTGTCACCACAGAATCCACAATTAATAATGTTTTTGTGCATTGACCTTCCTCTTCAAAAATCGCTAACAGACACGCTAAGTGGGCCTCCACAACTCGTTCTGATAGCAAGTGTCCCAGAGATTGAGTAATCCGCCTCTACAAAGCATCCACTGCACCACAATCACACACCATAGGCACAAAGTCTGCAGGGCTATAATGACACCTGCTGCGCTCCGCAGATCTGGAAGGGTAATACTGCTATAGCTGTAATGGTGGATAATGCATTTGATGGAGGAATTTGAAATGGGTTAGCCTGAACCTATGATTTAGGGAAATCTGTCTAGTCTGCATACATGCCACATTCGATTGCTGATCTGTATCCCTAGCCTTCATTGCCACTTCCCATTTCTCCCAGGCCCCATCTTCAGCGTTTTTATCATTTTATACGGTGATGAGACAATTGTCGTGAACCTGGGAGGTGTCACTAGATATTGTGCTATAATGGACTGCACAGGCTCTCCCGGGTAGCTGGGCAACCTATTACCCATCACTTCCCCGATTCTGTAACATAGGAGCATAGTGACTGCATTTCACTCCCCTCAGCCTGACAGTTGCTCCCAGGTGAGAAACCAACCCCCTGGAACAAATCTCCTATGGTGTGAATTCCCAGCCTCTCCAAGTGTACCTTAGTCACATCCTACAAACATGCTTTTAATTTGAATTCAACACTCTTATTAAACGACGTATGCCTAGATGACACGGGTGTTAATTAGCTGTGCATTAATACATTGGACCTCATTACGACGCAGGCGTTGGACCATGGTGCTAACAGCACCATGGTCCATGCCGGTAACTTACCGACTCCGCCATGGCGGAACGGGGAATTACCACCCCATTCCGAGGTTGGCGGGGCGGTAATTCCCCATGCCGCCATGGACCTTCCCCATTTCCATTTTTGGCCCATAGGGCTCAATGGGAATGGGGAAGGCGCTAATTACGGCACCGTAAATTACGTTGCCGTAATTAGCTCCTAGGTCCCTTTGCGGGTTGGTTTTTTAACGCCTGCTAAAAGCAGGCGTTAAAGTGCAACCCGCAAAGGAACCTCGTAATCAGGCGTTAAGGGTTTAAAGGCGCCGACACCTTTTACAGCGCCGTTAACCCCTTAACACTGGGCTGTAATGAGGCCCATTGTATACTGGTGCATTACTTCATATAATGCTCCATCTGCTCTACATCATACTCCCACAGGGCTATCTCATTGAGGGATCATTGCTTCAAGCACAGCCTTCTCTTTTTGCAGTGGGCATCTTAGAAACAGGCCTGGAAATGAAATAGCCCCCATTTATTCGCAATGAAGAACAGTGCCACAATCTTGGAATGGGCAGGCTGGTACCACAACTCACTGCCTGAAGCAAAGCTCTCCTCTCTTTCTCTCGAATCTGCTTCACCATAGTGCGTCAATATGGTTAGCTCAAATTCTAGTGACTCAGAGCCGGATTTACAATGAGTTTTTCAATGGGATTGCACCATTGTAAAAGGCTTTTGTAAATCAGATCCTTAGTCTCATAACATGATGCTGAGGAAACATTGCAGCAATATAGACCATCGTGACTGAAGTAATACACACTCACTTTCGAATTGCTAGTCTATTGCCCTCTTCGAATTTTAAGTGCGGAATGCACCCGCCTTTAAAATAATGTGAATCTCTTCAAAGAACCCTGACCCTTCCATACACTTCAATGGACTCCCTCTGTAACACTTCATCGATCTCTTTCCAAAAAATTTTTTCCATTGTCTTTCAGGCACTATTGTGGCAAAACAGTTATCCAAAGCCTCTTCGAAAACATGACAAGTTGAAAGGAAGGCTGTACTGTCCACCAAAACTGAAGGCTGTGTCCATACCTGAGCCCATTTTATACATAACTGACCAGACAAACACTTAGTAACCCACTATCATCTATAATGTTAGCGTTAGGTTGAAACCCCCAGTATTCAAAGTATGCATACAATATGGGAGGCCCTCTACTGAGCCTGAGCAAGGACAGATAACCTGTTCTTCTGGGTTGGTGCCCACTTCAGAGGGTATACAATCGTGCTTGTGCTCACTGTTCATAACCAGAGAAGAGATATCCATCACCATAGGGTATCAGGTAATGTCCCCGTACATAATGTCACCGGGAAAAGCGGCGACATTATATATGGTGTGGTGACATTATGTATGGAGATGGGTTGCTGGGATGTCGCCTGCTCCCTTTGTAAAAAAAAAAAAAAACTTTAAAAAATCAGGGTTCGCGTGGGTTTCCCCCGCATGTTCAATGTAATGTCTCCGGAAAAAATGGCAATATCTCAGTCAGGATACATTTTTGCTGGGACATTATTACATGGAACCCACCATAGGCCATTGAATAGGTAATTTGACTTCATTCATTCTCAGCAGAGGGGATTTCAGAATGTTGGCAAAAGTTGAAATGCTTAGGGTCGCACTCTATTTAATTGGTGGTAATCCAGACGTGGGCCCCTTTGCTCTTTGTTATTAGGGAATCCAGGCAGGGTATGATCTCTGGGATCATAACGATGGGGGGATCAGAATTTGCAGATCAAACCACTACTGGACATGGAGGGGCTGTGGGATGATCACGATGAGGTGTGGGATATACCTGTTCAGAGGGCCTCTGGCCGAAGGAGGGAGCATCCGTGGGCCATGGGTTGTGTGGCTCTGCTCCTGGGCATGAGATTAAGGGCATGCAATGGGCGGTTTGTGGATTATCAGACAGGTAGGCCCACATACCAGGGACATGGTAGTGCCACACAAATAGACTATGTCCATTTGTTTCTGGGGCTGTGGTTAAGTGCCAAAACCTTTGAGGTCCTTGGCATTTTAGGCAGCGATTACAGACCTCTCTCTTTACAAATGGCACTTATGGGTATCTGTGAGAGGTCTCTCCAGACTAAATCCAGCAATACAGGCGATAGATACAGAAGATGAAGTGGTCTGATATTGATCTCCTGTCTTTAAAACCCGGGATATATGATATTATTTTGCCTGATCTGCAGCACTTAATATATAGGGAAACTCCTGATGCCGAAATGGCTGCTGCATATGATAGGCCGATCATGGGCATATTGCCTTTTGTCACCAAATTGTGCACGATAGTAAAAAAACACAAAATCCAAAGGGCTTGTTGGTACGATGCAGAGTGCAGGACTGCCATGTCGGGCTTTTTGGATTGCATAAAGTAGGGCCCAGGGGTGAAATGTGGTGAGCTGAGGCTCCAAAAAATGCATTACAGACAGCTAATTAAAACCAAAAACGGTCAAGTCAGCCCGGAACAAAGAGGCCAATGGTAACGGCCGAGTGGACAATATTACTCCATATATATGCAGAAACCACTTGCAGAGACTTTATGGAGTGGCAGGTCCATCTAAGTCCCACTCAAATAAAGGCAGCATCACAAGCCCCATCTGGAGGGAGTTACGAGAGGTCCATAATGCAGTTACAATGCAACGATGGGGTAAGGTGCTGGGACCTGATTTTGTACCCATTGATATAGTTAAGGACAAGCCAGGCATATGGGCGCTGGCTCTATATCACCTGTTCGATGTGGTTCTCAAAGCAAATAGGGTGCCCCTATCTTGGCAAAAAGCCACCTTAATAACGATATATAAAAAAGGCGGTATAGAGGACACGGTACATTTCATGCCCATATCCCTACTGGATGGGGTAGGGAAGGTATTTGCGAGAACCATCTATGAGCACATGCAAACATGGGCTGTCTGGGAGGACCTTATTGACCATCTACACGTGGGGTTCCACCCCAATATCAGCACCATGGATCAGGTCTTAGGTCTGACCCAGGTCACACAGAAGTATGCAGCCCTGAGGAACATGAATCTGTTCAGTGTTCATGAAACTCTGTACTGCTTTCGACTGTGTGTCACAAGACACACTGTGGTCCATCATGGCCAATCTGGGGGATTCCAGAAAATCTCCTGCGAATCATTGTTCATTTGTACTCGAGCAATACAGCAATGGTACGATGGGGCCTGGGAGGCGAATCGACTGAACCATTTGCTGTAACAAGAGGGGTGAGGTAGGAGTGTCTCCTTGCCCCCTTGTTATTTTTGCTGGATATTGACAAAGTCATATGCTATGTTAGATCCAAGAGCCTCGACCACCCTAAATTAGGCATGGAAGCCATCCGATTCTCATCATTGCGGATGACGCAGTCCTCCTATCTACTTCCATCAGGGGGTTAGAGGCTACCCTGGGGGCTTTTGTTGAAAGGTGCTCAGAACTCCAACTGGAGGTTAACATAGGGAAAACTAATACTCTAGTCTTCTAGCCCAAATTTAACAAAATCACCAAGGTTAAACTGTTTGTTAACAACACCCCCATAGTACATAACTTTGACTATATTGGTGTCAGATTCTATGACAGGGATGGATGGACTCCATATCTGGTTAAATTTAGTGCAACCCTAGTTAAATACAGTGGCACAATACGGAGATTTTACCTTGCCCAAGGCAGAGGGGCTATTACACCTGCTCTTAACATCTATACTGCCCAAACTAAGTCTGCAGCAATGTATGGCACAGATATCAGCGGCAATGTGGCTGCTAATAAACTGGGTTTGGTTGAGAGAGGGTTTTTCAAACGCCTGCTTGGCTTGCCATCTTCGAGCCCGGGAACACCAATTTACCTAGAGCTTGGTTATAGGCCGATAGGTGCGGATGTTACCCTTAGACTGCATTGGGTTAAAGTATGGACAACCCCAGAGCTCAGGATATATCGTGAGGCCATAATACATTTGTTGGAGGAGCACAAGGGTGGCACATCCTTGCCCTGATTCACCCACATCAAAGGTTTCTTGATAAAATACCACCTAGAGGCCTGCTGCGATAACCCTACAAACATCCCAGCAGGCTCTGTTGTTAGGTTGAAAAGTATAGTGCGGGAGGATACGGAAAAAAAAACATGATCAATGCTTGTCGCAGGTTGGCCATCAGCGCTTTCTACCTGGAATGTAAACTGCTCCGGGGGTTTCAGAGCTATCTAGATGTGGTAATCCCCCATGTGCATGCTATTTGTACATGAAATTTAGGATAGGCCAATTAAACCTGGCTTATTGCACATGGAAATTGGATGCAGCGTGAGTGAAATGACAATTGTCAAGTCTGTGGCTTAGCCAGGAGACTCTGTCCCATTTTCTATTTTTCTGACAGAGGTATGCCACCCAGAGGAACACATACTTAAAGATGCTGTGCAAAAACTATGGCATGCGTCGCACAAGGGATGCTTTGTTGTTATTTCGTTGTTGCCAAGATGTTAACACTGTATACTTTGTGGCAACCTATTTGTTTCAGGTATGGTGCATAAGGTGAAGGTTGGGGGAGACAAGAGAGGGGACCCTTGAAATCCAGGAGAAGCATACCCGGCCTCGCAACATGTCACCAAACAGGAATAGAGCTTATCCACATCACCTAGCTCTTGCCAGAGCAATAACTTCTCCTATGGATGGGCCAAAAAGAATTGCTAAGATGCATGCTGTCCATCAAGGCATCTTAGCACAGTTTAATCTGGAAAGAGCTCATTCATATCATTAAGCGCTTGCCAGAGCAACAGCAGGACTCGTGGATGAGCCTAAAGAATGTTTAAAATGGATGTTGTTCTATCAAAGCATCACAATCAAGTTGCCGGGCCATATAACAGAGGTTGTTCCCCATGTAAAAGCACGTACTGATTCAAGCTTGTGGCAGTCTATGCAAGGGTATCCTATTGGATAACAACGATGAGGCATCTTAGGTCATGACGATCTCTTAAAGTATACTTTCGAGAACATGTTGATGCAAGACTTATCCACCTATGAAATGTGGTGAAGTGCCCCATGTGTTCTGGCTAATGACTACTGTTAAACAAAAACCTTATATATATCTATGGGTAACAACAGGCCTGCAAGAAAAATTATGAAATTAGCTGAACCCCGCGGTAACAATCACACTTTAAAAAGAAGCAGCTATATATTGTCAATATTGTTTTAGATGTTTTGTTGGCTCTACATCAATTATAATTACTGCGTGTCTTAACCATGTTATGATATTTTTGAAACTGTATTCTTGTATGGCCCAGTGTCGAAATAAAGCTAATTTGATTGATAAAAGATAGGTAATTTGACTTAATTCATTCTCAGCAGGGGGAATTTCAGAATGGTGGCAAATGTTGAAATGCTCAGGGTCCAACTCTATTTAATTGGTGGTAATCCAGACGTGGGCCCCTTTGCTCTCTGTTATTAGAGCGATGCTGCAACTCAACCAGCCTCCTCTGACTCATGATAACATGTCAGAAACACTTGTTTGGGGTTGTTGATGGGACTCTTGTCCAGAGGAGAATTGTCAAGCATTTCGATGCTGTGCTATCCTTGTGAATGACACTAGACTCATATGCAAACGGATAGTTCTCTTCTGGTATAGTATGGAGAACTCACATTTGCTTGTACACATTCTTGGGTGGGTTCCAACCTATAGGCCAGGTTATTTAGCCTTGTTTCTTCTCAACGGAGGAGCTATAGCATCATAGACAAACATTAATGACACCTGGCCTTTAGAATGGCGTAGATCCTGAACATGGGACAACAATGATAGCGAAACTACATGCGGAAGGCGCATATGCTGCGGGAGGAAAATCTGCCGTTTAGCTGTGCAATACAAATCAGCATTACATGATATAAGTAATCATCATGCTTCCCCCAGAAGCTCACTGTCTCTAGAGCCCTGGTTCTCTCTAAGCTGGACTACTGTAACAGCCTCTATCTTAATCTGCCCGCCTCTACTCTCCGCCCTTTGCAACTCATCCAGAACAGGACTGCAAGACTTGTCCTTGGCCTCAAGCCCAGGCACCGTATCTCTCCAGGACTGAAATCACTACACTGGCTCCCAGTGACTGCGAGGATCAAGTTCAAAACCCTCTGCATTGTCCACAAGGCCGTCTGGGGCTTTGGGCCAAAATACCTTCAACTCTCTCTTCCTAAATATCTTCCTTCTCGAGCTCTTCGCTCATCCGCCTCCAACTCCCTCAGGGTCAGCCGCTTCTCCAAACAACGAGTTGGGGGCAGATCTCTTTCCACTGCAGGGGCCTCCCTCTGGAACAGCCTTCCTACCTCCCTGAAACTTGAGGAGAACCACCTCCGGTTCCGGAAGCACCTCAAAACCTTCCTCTTTGCCTCCGCTTTCTCTCCCCCTCTCCCCTGCTAATATTACTGAAACTGCACTGAATCTGGAAATGGGCCATTCACCGTTCTCGGCCCAGCCACTCTCTCCTGCACTGCCTCCACGGCAACCCCTGCACTACGGGACTGTGTCTGTATCCATACAGCCCCCCTTCCCAGCACTTGTCTGCACTTACCTCGCACTTGCCACCAGCTGGCCCTTGTTATTTATCCTGTATGCTGTATGCTAATAACCCTGTACTGCACTTTCCCCTCTCCCTTTCCACCATGCACTTTTCCCTTCCCCTCTACCCTTGCACTTGCGCGATCTGAATGACACCTGGCCTAGTAAGATCGTTGTCTGTCTCCCCTTGTTCCCCCCCGCCTCGTCGCGCCTTGAAACACTTGTGTATAGGCGCGTTACAAATGCCTTATCATATCATATCATACATATAGCAAACTACAAAAAAGAATTGTGGGGAATACAGTTTTAAAGAGGACATGTATGCGCATTTTATTTATTCCTGGAAGCAATTAGCCCCACTACTTGGTCGCCGAAGGGCACTGTGTGCGAATTTCTGGCATTCAGGTGGTCTGTCCGGGATCAAATAAGTTGCAGTTCAGAACCCTTTGACAACCAGTGCCATTTTTGTACTCTAAAACAATGACACACTTTTAAAATTAAAAACACGCTGTGTTGAGCTGCGCACTACTCTGGTGATTAACCAATTCTATTCTTTTGTGATCGCCTATGAGCCTCATAGTCACTGCATCAGATTTTTATTTTGTATTTGTTTATTTTAGTAGTGTAGCCGTTTGAGGTCTAACTTCCAACCAGGGTGGAACAGTCAAGCTGAGTTCAAATCTTGTATCATCTACTTCCAATGTTTGAACTGGCCTAAAAAAATATTATTAAAAGCAATGTACTCTTTTTTTTCTGTCTACAAACGGTAGGGTGCATGGGCGATGTGGCCATCCAAACTATCTGAGGTACTGTTTCATTGATTGAAAACTAAGCTGTTGTAAACAAAACAAAAAAAATAATAATAATAATTATAAATAAATATATATATATATATATATATACTTATATAGGGGTTGATTACAGTGAGCTGCTAAAAGTGGAGGAACAGAAGCGACCACCAGCAGTATACAATGGCCTCACATAAACCATTGGGGGTTTGCTCAATCCACTCTACCAGCCCCCATCATATCTTTCATAAGGGTAGGCCATGATCCATACCACGAGTGAAAGATGTGTGTCTGTGTTGTTTCGGGAATTGGGGTTCCTGCTGGGATGTCTTTCTTTTATGAAAACATTAGATTAATAATACTGAATGTGAAGCCTAGCTGATATGGAGTCACGTGTCAAAATACCGAAAAGCGTCCATTACTACATTGAAGTCTACGTCCCCTCTGGCCTCCTGTCTTTTGCAAACCGGATTTAAAAAACACACTTTCTATCTAACTGGGATGCAAAAGGCAATCAGCCCTGATTACTTAGGTGCCAAGAAGATGCGCCTGTTTTTGCACAGCAATTTGATAGTGTACTTGTCAAGTGCCCATTATACCAGCCAGATGCAGTAAAGGCTCACTGAATGCGAGAGCTAAATCGGAAGCAACTTTTTCTCAGTGCGGCTTGATTCGGCTTGATTCAGCTGTGCGTGGATCGCTGTGTGCGAAAACACCTAGGTGCTTTCCTCTAGCTAGTTGAACAAGACTGCAGAGGAGGACGGACGGATGGGGACGCGAGTTGCCTGGGTGCTTGGGGGTGCCTCTGGTGCCCATAGCCGATGTCCCTCCACCTTTTGGTGTTCTGGTGTAGAGTGGGGAGTAGAGAGCGGTCGGCGAACAGCATTTAAAGATTTTGTGATACGCGCGGACCGTGCAGTGCAGGGACCTAGCACAGCTCCGACTCTCACGCTACCCGTCGGAACCAAGGTAAACCAAGGTAACCCAGTTACAGGTAACATCCCCAAAATTATTCTGGGAGTTCCTTTGTGACACTCTCTGTGCCAGTTTTTACGGGTGTCCACGAGCATGCAAGAGCGTGCCTTACACAGCTGGTTTTTGTAGGGAGAGGAGGCGGCATGATGTTGGGGAAGGCAATCCTAATACAGATGCAACATTAGGGTAGCATAACTAGCGTGAGGAGGCTGCACTCTGTTGGTGAACTCCACCCTCACACAGATGCAATCTTAGAGTACCATACCTTGTGTGAGTGCTTTGGGTAGTGCCCTATGGGGAGGAGTCATAATCTCACAGCAGTTGAAAAGGGATACATTGGCCCGCTGGGTAAAACAGCCTAAAAAACGTGTAGCTGATCACCTCTCTTGGTACGGGGGATTTTTCTCAACCGGCACAGAATTTGACTAATTGTAAGAACAGCTTCTGGCCTCCTTCCCTGGAAAAGTAAACTAAAGAGGTGGTTCTCACAACGTAAACTAATAACCTCAATTTTCAAACCATGAAGACATGAAGATACGGGATAAACGGGCCAGAAGCCCATCCAAGAACAAAGGTGGGGCAAATACAGCCCCGGGGAAAAAAAAGGCAGTCTGCATTAGTACAATGCCACAACAAAAGTCACAGCAAAAAATAAAATCATTCTTTTTCCTTCAAAAAGAACCTCAGGAAATGCCGGACCTCAACGCATACTGCCCAGATACGGCAGAACAGGATTCGATTGTTTCAAAAGACAATAATGGATCCCTATTAAAGCTATGCAAAGTGGCCAAAAGGAATTCCATGATGCCGGTCGAACTCAAACCCAATAATTTGCTGTCATCAAATCTATCAGCCACCCCGACTTGGAAGGTAGGGCTATCTGTGACGACTTCGGAGCCCTTGGTGCACGGCACGATGGTGGAAGAAATAAGGGAATCTGATCTTCTCTTCCGATAACATTGGCGAAGACCAAGCTCTGATATAAAAGAGGCTACTAACAAAGACCCACGGTGGTGTGCAGATTTAACACACATGATACTGGTGGAAAAAAAATCCAACGACAAACAGCCATTTCTTAAATAGAAAGTGGCTGTTGGAGTTACTGCATATGATCCCGAACTTGACGCTGATTTCATCCAAAGATATCGCCAAAGTGAAACTACCTAATCTTGACAGTGCAAACAACTGTGGTAATAACAAGCGTCTCTGCTGTGGTAACCGACAGGATTTGAAAGAACTCTGAAGCTCTGAATCAACTTGGATTTGAGATACAAATATTCATTCCAGCCACACAGAAGCTGACCGCTCTAATAGGAAATAGATATGGGGATAGGCGTGGGTACCAGTCTAAATACACTACAGAATTGAATGACATGAGGCTGGAGGGCCACTGGGAAGAAATCCAGATACCCGCCTATTGACAGAAAACAGCAATGGAGTCTAAAAGACTGTCATTACTATCATGGATCTCTTAAGGCCATGGGTCCGTTCTACGTAATATTGAGGCATTGCAGATAGTGAATGAAATGTCTTGTTTTTGTTTACAGGAAATGTGGCTTTGCGAGCCTGGTCCAATAGACGGCTACTCAATGATTTTTTGGCTTTCAAAACATTCTGTAAAGGGTAGACCCAAATGCAGCTTATGTATAGGGGCTAAAGCCTGGCTGGGCACAAGGGAATATAATGAGGGCCCCCCAAGTTTGAATTTTATGGCAGCTTCCATCACGAACCCCAACGACAGAGCGCAACCAATTCTGGTGGCAACCTTACATGATCCCCCGGGGGGGACATATGACCATTGAAATTAGAGAGGCCCTGACGAGAACATTTCGGGCACAGCGTGTATCACACAAGGGGTGCGGGATGGTTATAATGGGGGACTTTAATGTGGACTGTTGTCAAACACAGCTGAGAATGTTGGGTGGGAAGAAGAAACATGACCCAACTGGGAGGCAGAGGGCCATGGAATGGATGAGAATGATGGCTGAATTTGAGCTTGTACCTATCCACCCAGCTAAGGAAGTAAACGTTACCACCTGGTCCAACGGTAAAAAAGAGTCTAGAATAGACTTCATTTTTGTGACTAAACATGATTTAATTCTAGACACAAAGGATATAAAAGCTAGTGATCATGCAATGCTGATTACCAATTTACAAGAAACTAACCCGAGGCCAAAAGCTTACTTAAGGGACAAACTAGAGGTTAACTCTGGTGGAAATCGTTTACGTTTGACCCCCAAAACCATGGCCAATTATAATGCACTTTTGAAAAACCAACTGGTAGTCAGGGATGGGATGCAGATACAAGAAATTATTGCCGAACTGCTCTGTAGAGCAACTGCCGAAGCTGCTTCCACAAAATAATTGTGGAATAAAAATGTTCCCCGTCCTGTCCTCCGGTTTGATCCGCAAATTGCTCAGAAAAAGAGCTAAATTCCATAATTAACAAATTGAAAAAAAGTACAAGAGGCCAGGTTTAGAACTTAAAGTATTGATCTCTTCAATAAGGAACAACTTTAAATCATGGCTACATAACCATAGGGTGTCTTGTGAAGATGAGGGCTGGAAGTACCTGAACAAATTAATATGAATGAACGTTGCAAAAATATTGTGGCATTGGTTGGGTAAGACCCATGGACCTCACATAGGCCTGAAGGAAATTGTCTCAGTAAATGAGATGAGATGGATAGAATACATCAAGAGGCCATTTCAGGGCCCTCAAAACTTATATCAGCCCACCCACCAGATGTTAAATACCATGGTGGGAGAACATATTAAAACAGTAGACCTGGTAGCCAAAATCAAACAGTTAAAATCGTCTAGTGCTACCGGCCAAAATGGCCTCCCTAACCTGACCCTGAAAAGTGACCCAGAGTTTTGAGCAAGTACGCAAAAGCAACTGTATTTGCAGGTCTGCCAAACTGGGCTGATACCTGAGACATGGAAAAGTGCCATCCTTATTCCTGTTTTCAAAAAAAGCCAGAGAGAATGCCCGGAAAACTACAGAATTCTGGCTATGCTAGACTGTACCAGGAAAGTATTTGCTAACATCTTACTGGAACTACTAACAGAATGGGTAGCCCAAAAAGGAATACTTTCCTACCATCAAACAGAGTTCAGAAAAGAATGTTCGACAACTCATCCACTCTGGACCCTGTTGGCATTAATCTCTGACCTTGAATCTAAATCAGGGTTGGCTTTATTTGCATGCTTTGTGGACTATTCGTCTGCGTTTGATAGCATGGACAGAGGGAAGCTGTGGACAATGTTAGAGGACTGGGAAATAGATTCCTCTCTGCTCTATTTCATAAAAGACCTGTACGGGGATACAGTTGTTAAAATTAGGTTATCGCAGGATGGGACGTTATCGGGCTATATCCCAACATGGAAAGGTTTAAAAGAAGGGTGTGCGTTGGCACCTCTGTTTTTTAATATTTACCTCTCTCTGCTGGCAAAAAGGCTGGGAGAAGCACTTAACACCCTTTACCCAATATGGGAATAAGAGTCTGGTTTGCCTATCCTATACAGATGATGTGGGGTTCCTGGATAGGACTAAAATGGGCCTGCAACGATCACTCCAGGCCCTGTCGTCTTTTTCTGCTGAATTGGCCTTGAAACCAAACATTAGTAAAACAAATATTATGGTGTTCGGTAAAATGGTCGCTGCCAATAAAGAGACACATTGGAAGAGTGGAAACCACCAACAGCTACCGTTACCTGGGAATCAGCATAAAGGCAACATTTTCAGCAGCGGTTATCTTAGAAGAGGTGACCCAGAAAGCCTGGGAAATGGCTGGTTCTAAGGAAGATGAAAGATGCTCAAGGTGGGAGATGCCTTGAAGCGAAAATACTAGAATACAGAGTTTCAATTGTGCCTACGTTCATATATGCCCTGGAGGTCTTCCCTTGGAAGTGGGTGGAAGTCATTGGTAATCTTGAGGGAAAGATTCTTCGTTCCATGCTAAATTTACCCCCTGGCACGCCTGTCCATGATATTAGACTACAACTGGGTCTGCTGTTGCTAGGTATGATATGGTCAATCGCGTCTTGCAACCTATGGGCTAAGATCAAGTATGAGTTGTGGGGTCATGATAGTTTACTGTTGCTTACTAGCCATCACGCTGCTAGATATGAAACAAGTAAATGGTATAGCGAATTCGACTCAGTTACAAGTTATATGACCAAGATTGGAATCACTGTGATCCCCGAAACATGGCTAGATTTTAATTTGGCAAACATACTAGCGATAGCAAGGGCCTATGATATTGATATAGCCTTGACACAACTGGGAGCCTTAAAAAAGTTCCAGGAATATGTCAAACAATCGTTTGACATAAGCAGCCCCAATCCCTACTTAACTCAAAAACGTTACCCGGCAATGACTAGGTTCATGCTATCAATCAGACTCCAGACAATCAAGGTGCTCGAAAATATTGGTGCATGGAGAGACATTCCATGGCACAATAGGCTATGCAGACTCTGTGGGAAAGCAATAGAGACAGCAAGGCATGTGCTTGCACAATGCGAAAAGTTAGAACTTATATACATTCACACATATGAGAAGTACAAAGACCCTGCCTCCGATGTATTTTGGAGTGGCTTGTTTGGCGCTGATTCATCAATATTAAATTCATTTGCAATGTATGTATGGGCTGAAATCGGTAAGAAACTCATGATTAATAATGACGGTAGCCACTAAGACTGATATTAATAATGAATTTATCCATGATGTTCATTTAATGAAGTATTATTATTTTGCATAATACGTTTTATTTATTTCATGGTGATACAAATGTATATAGTGTATGTTAGTGCGAAAAGAATCCTAGTCATCCATAGCGTACTTTACATTTTAAAAAAAAAGTAAAGGCTCCCAGGACCTTGCACAAATATTACACGCGGGGAAGAGATGCACAGTGATGGACATTGTGAGGGCTGGGAGGAGGACACATGATCAAGTCTAATTGCAACATTCATTCTGTGGGGGCAGTTCTCCCACATCCTGCTTAGTAAACACAAACATGATGTGTCTCCTAGTCTCAAGGTTACCTTACAGCAGTGTGACTGACCTCGAGCAAACGCAAATCTGTATTTAAAAAAGCATGGTAGTAATGTTGACTGTAGAACTTCAGAATGTTATATTATGTTCCTTGATAAGTAGGATACATTCCTCAACCATAGAAAGCGCTATCACCACTTCTGTGATCAGGTACATACTGGGATGAGGTACAATAAAAGTACTACTCAGGGTGAGCTATGTTAGGTTTTACACAATGATAAGGTGCACATTTTTATCTTATCAAAGTTCTTCCTTTCATATTGTACCAGTTAAAGCTGGTATGACTGCATGGGTCAACCTACCATCCTATACTAGGTTTGTTTGTTAATGTGCACTATACATCACCGCTGTGCAGACCAGGAATGCTGATTGTGTCATTCTCTGTATGCTGGCTCGAATAGAGGCAAACTCCCACTGGCATGCTTTTGATTTTAACCATTGTCTGTGAAGAATTCGACCTTGTTGTTTCATTACACAACATTATAAACAAAATGAATTTCCTGTTGTGCTTGGGCTACGAGGTGGGGATCAGTGGGGTTGTATGATCAGATGGAACCTTCCTTTCCAAGGGAGTCAAGAATTCCATGCACGATTTTAGAGGTGGTTTATTTCTTGACAGAAAAGCTTGTTCAAATGTCCTTGTGGATTTCCTTCTAGATTCTAGTCAAGGGAAGTGAGAGGATTCCACACATTGTGTTTATCTTAAATTTAGTTTATAGTTTGGTATTGATAACGATGTTAATGGGAGTGTGGTTCCAGCATCATGACTTTTTATTCAAGATTAGAGGTAGTGGGTGGATCTGATTGTATGCAGGTGATGACAGTTCACTTCTGGTGCAGCACCTCCATCTGGTGATATCCTGAGGTGGCATTGCAGCAACCTTTGTATCAGTAGAAGGAAACAATGACATCCAAGTGGGATCTTGTTTGTAGAGCTTATGGAGCAGACTAGTTATTGGTAGCCTTTGCTTGCATGGTTAGAGTTCTGAAGGCTCAAGATAACTTATAACAGGCTGAGTTGCTATAATCCTGATAGACTTAGTTGCTAACTGAAATATCTGCATATCTTGTCGACTAGTGGATTATATCATCCCTACATAGTAACTTCGGGCCTGATTTACAGAATATTTAGCACTCTTAAAAGTGACTTTTCACACTTATCAGCGCACAAAAGACTCTTCAACAATTCATGGAACAGACTTTGCGTGCTTTTCCAGGACCTTGCTGGAACTTTGCGCAGGTCCATCCTGTCTTTCTGTGCAGTCGGGGGATCTGTGCAAGACTGCACCAAAAGTGTGGGACGGCCTACGCAAGGAAATGAATAGGGGTCGGATATGCATATTCCCCATTCCCTAAGCAGAATGAGGAAGAACAAGGACTTATGTGGGTGTGTCGAGGGACGGGCTATGCAAAGGAATCGCATGCACAGCAGTACGCATACAAAAGCGTATTAATGGATCTAACCGTGCAACATCATGTCGGGTGAAGAAGCATGCAAAGCTTGCGATCTTGCCACCACAGGAAAGGACCTTGCAAAGTAACAATCACATTAGAACCAACGTGCAAAAGTGAAGTGGGATTGGGAGTTGTGGGGTGTCCGTCTGTAGGTAAGGCGGGTGCAGCCTTCATTTATGGAGGTACGCACAAAGATTTATCGGGTCTGGCTTCACTTACAGGAAATTGTATGCAAATTGTTGGGGTGCATTTGGGAGTTATGGGGGACCCTACGCAGTGTCACCGGGGTGCTGCTTTGCGGGGCACCAGTATTGCTGGGGTGAATGATATTGTGGAATCAGACGGTGCAAATATGTCTATATGTCACAGCTTTTGCTTTGCGTTGGCGCGTGTGCTACTTATGCCTAATGTTACTTTGCGGTTGAAATTTCATGAATATGCAGAATGCGCAGAACATCCTTTTGTGTGCAGGTACACGCACAGTGGTTTTACTCACAAAGTACTTTGCAGGGTCTATATGCTTTTTCTATGAATCGGGCCTTTAGTTTGATACGTTTGAGTAAATAGATTGTGAAGACAAAGTATGGACTATTTCGGTAGTCACCATTAGAAGAACATGTTAATCAGTTCACAAAACATACTGCCACACACAGACAGAAAGAGAAGGTCTGATCCTACTACCACAGACCTGGCTATGCTGGTGGGTTAGAGCTGCATCAGACAGCAACTCAGTGCAGGCCAGATTCCAGGGGTAGATGATCCACTCAGAAATTGGGTCTTACTCCCCTGAGGGGGTCTGGCTCCTGGTTGGTGGCCCACCTCAATCCAGTCTCCACTAGGTGAAGACCCTTTCTCTTCTGAAATATCCCAATCAACTCCATCATAGATACATGGGGCTTGACTGTGGTACAAAAGGGATACTCTGTCAAATTTGATTCATGCCATCTGGGCCCAAAGTCGTTTGTTACCCTTTGGCCCAAGAATCTGGCGAAACAAGCCACAGTACAAAAGAGGATTCTAGATTTACAAGAGAAGACAGTGATTTGCACAGTCACTCTTCAGACCATGGCCCATAGTTGTTACTCAGTGTTTTTTCTTATCCCAAATGTTTCAGGGGATTCAAAATACTTTTAGATCTCAAGGGAGTAAGCAAATTCCTCTCTGATATAAAGTTAAAGATGGAAACATTGCAACGTAATGCCCCCTTGGTGTCAACTGGAGACTGGATTTCAGAGATGCATACCTTAACATGCCAGTTTATCCAGCCGACCATTGCATCCCAAGATTTGTTGTCAGGGACCAGCATGTTCATTTCTTGGTCCTCCCTTTCATATTTTGGTTGGCACAAAGGATAGTTACAAAGACCTTAGCACCTTTGGTGGGAAGTCCCATGAAGAAGGGCTAATCGTGTTCCCTTACCGCAACTGAGCCCTCTTCATGAGTAACTCTAGCTGTGTCTCTCTTCCTCAAGGCAGGGTGACACATCTCATGCTAGGGAGAGCATGACTGTCAGAGATGGTTGCACATTCAGGCTCTAATTGCGGTAATTGTATTTGTAATCCCTTGGGCTTGCCTTCATCTATACCCTGTTCTCTGGCATCTGCATCATCATTGGACCACAAGCTTCATGGGCTTTGATCTGATTGTTCCAATGTTCTCAAAGATCTTTAGTGGGGGGTGGACATCAACAACATTCTCTGGGGATTTTGCCTCAATCCTCCCCTGCCAACATTCATTACCACCAACACAGGTATCAGGTAATGTGGTTCCCCCTATGCAGGGTCTCTCCCCAGGAAGTGCTACAATTCTCCAACTGGAGGGAAATGGAGTTCATACATCAGGCTTTCCTGGCTCCTCACCTCCTGACCATGACCCGGTATGCACAAATTCTCTCAGACAACATGACAGCAGTACCATATGAGATCTGATCCCCTTCTCTGGCTTGATTGCCCTCCAGTTGAGTACCTGGCCAGAGAAGATTTATTTTATTCTTGAAAGCATCCCACAGACAGAGGATCAACAACTCCCTGGCAGACACCCGTGGCAGGATTTTCTCACATCCTCCCAGGAACTCTCTCTCAATTCTGCAGTATTCCAATTGCTCATGGACCTCTTTGGCCTCCTGGAATTGGACACGTTCATCTCTTTTCCCATTCACAAGGTGAGGGCTTTAACCATTGACACGTGCAGCATTCCTTGGCTTTCCAAATCCGTCTACATGCCCCCCCCTGTTTCTTTGATGAGGCTCCCTCAGAGGAATTAGATCTTCCCAGGAACATGCACTTCTCATTGCTCCTTAGCGGACTCGAAGTTCCTGGATCCCCATTCTTCTTTATATCAGGCTCCTCTTCTAAAGCTTTACAGGCTTCCTCATATAGTGCTCTCAGAATACTCAACACAGGTCAACAATTGGCTCTGGTTGGTCTGGACATTGAAACTGAGGGACTTGGTAGGCATGCTTTAGTGGTCGTTCCACCCAGGCAGTTATTTACACTTCAGACCTATGCAATGCACTAGTCTACATTTTCAGCCTTGTTCAACAAACAATCTCTACTCCACTTGCAGTATAGTTCAGCTGATATTGCCAGATTTTAACAAATGGGCTTCCTGTTAAATATAGCCCTCTCTATACTTGGCACCCTGTGGGTGGCAATCAAGCTCCCTGGAGTGAGGCCAATTCGACCAACAACATTGTTGCCAGGCTTCTTCATATTGCTTCCATTACTTGACCTAAAATGAAGTCACTAGTGCCCCCCGTGATGTCCCTCTGGCACTCCAGGCTCTGCAGCTGCCACATTGTCAGCAACTTCTTTTGGTGGACATGAAACATCTTACAATGAATAATGTCTTCTTGGTGTAGATCACCTTTGCTAGGAGAATCAGAGAATTAGGCACTCTTTTCTGTGCTCTGACTTATCTGATTGTCACTCTGGAGGCAGGTACACTTCACTGTGGTCCTGAATTGGGAACAAAAACAGTCTCTGTACTTCATCTCATTCAAAAGAGAGCATGTACCTGCAATCCCTCTAGACCTGTCAGATTTCTGAAAATGTGCATTGGGTTCTCTAACTGTCAGATCAGTTATCATCTATCTGGGAAAGACTGCTCAGATCTGGTCTTCGCGCAGTGCTTTTTTGGAGGTTTGGAGGCAAGGGTCACAAGGCCTTTGGAGGCACGGCAATTTGGAGGCACGGCAAGGGTCACAAGGCCTCCTCTTATTCGATCAGTACGTGGCTAAAAGGTACTATTTCTCTGGATTATTTGCTTGCTATCGATCAGTACGTGGCTAAAAGGTACTATTTCTCTGGATTATTTGCTTGCTATCGATCAGTACGTGGCTAAAAGGTACTATTTCTCTGGATCATTTGCTTGCAGGTGCGTTTCACCCTAGGCCTGTGGTAGGGCTTTCTACTTGATATGTGTCCATGACCAGGGCAGCGGCAAAGAGCGTTTATCTATTCGACATCTGTAGACCTGCCACCAGGACTACCATGTTTGTCCATCACAATCGTCTTTCCCTTCCGGGTAGGTCTGCTCATGCATTTGCCTTTTTTGTCATGCTATCTGCTGTTATGTGATGGTCTTAATGTAGTGATTGGTATTAAAAGGAGCAGTGCGTTTGCATTAATGTTTGGGTCTGCCTTTCATTGCTGGCCGATCCTTGGTCTTTGGCATAATTCATTAGTGGGTACTGGGGCAAGGAAGAGGGGAAATGGTGGTAAGGCCAGATCACTTACTAGTAATCTTCTTTAAACCTAGTCCTTCTTTTCTTCGCCACAGATATGACAAATCTCTTCTCCTGCCATGGGTATTGGGTCGCCCAAATGCTTTGGTATATGAACAGGAGGATTCTGGGTAAGTCTACCCATTAGGTACTCCTGTCTGGAAAGGTGAAGGAGTGAATGATATAAAAGAAAAGAAAGAGGATATTTTGAAGAGTGGACCTCATTATGAGTATGGAGGTAGCCATGGTGTTATTAGCGCCATGGCTGCCTCCTTACCGGGCTCAAATGCCGGGTTCCTTCAATGGGGAATAACCTGGTCATTCGAACATTGGAGGACCTGGTAATTCCTCCTTGAAGGAACCATTCCCCATTCCCATTTGAGCCCCCATAGGGCTCAATGGGAATGGGGAGAGAGCTAATAACGGGCATGTTATTAGCTCCCTGTTCCCCTCGCGGGACCCGGTAAAACCAGATGTCTGTTCCGGGTCCCGCAAAGGGAACCTCGTAATAGGCACTCCCGCAATGAAGGGTACCGGTCCCGTACCGGCACCCTTCATTACGGGATCGCCAGGGTCGTAATGAGGCCCAGTGTCTGGGAAAGGGACTGTGACGAGGAAGAGAAGGACTAGGTGTAAAATTGTTTACCGATAAGTGTTCTAGGCGTTGCTCGGCCTCACCGTGAAATTGACAACAAAAATATTTTTCGCTGCATTCTGATTCTATGTGTGCCCTTTTCTTGCAAAATAGCAACAACGGATTTGTCAAGAATATTTGTCTGATAAAAACACAATGGGCCTCATTACGACTTTGGAGGTAGCCATGGCCGGGTCCGATCTGGTGGAGTGGGGAATTATTTGCTCCCTGGTCCCTTAACGGGACCCGTAAGGGACGTGTGGTCCGATCAGATGTCCCTTGCGGATCCCGCTAAGGGACCTCGGAATTGGGTGGTAAGGGATTACTGGCACCGGTCTCCTTAACGGTGCCCGCCATCCCTTACCACCCAACTTGTAATGAGGCCCAATGTCTCTCTGATATTAAGTTTTAGTAGTAAAATGATTCTGATAGTTCCTTCGAACTTAAGCAAAATGAATTCTACTCTGTAACCAAAGTGGTACTGTGCTTCTGTGCTTCTGTGTGCTTTGCTGTCTGCGTCCGACCTTCACAGCACCTTTGCCTCCTGGTTTTATCAAGTAAATTGCTTTGATCCGGGAGGTGGAAGGTGGCAATGCGTTCTTCCCAAGGGGATAAATCCGCATCGGTAGAGGCCACCCTTTGCCTGTCGGCGGATGGCTTTCAACACCCATAAAGTAGCGATTTCAGAGGAGTATAAATTAATACATTGCTGATCGTTTTATATTTCTGCTTACATTGCCTGCGTTGCTGTTACATTTCACTGACTCCACCAAATTGAATAGTAAGGATTTATACTATGTAATTTGTGTGTATCTACCATAAAATGTGGCTGGAATAATGTTTAGGTATAACAGCTCCTGCAGTCATTTTTTTACGACTTGTCAGACTGATTTATGAACGTATGTGCATGCGAAGATCGAGTGGCTTGTAATCAGCCCGGTGATGAACACTGGTCAGCTGGATGAGAGCGGCTCACGCATGTGCGGGCCCTGTAAAGCAAATGCAATCAGGAAGCACAGTTACAGAGAAGCAGAAAGCAATTACGTAGTCTCGAGGCCTATTACATGCTTTCTTTACTTTCAGGGACTGCTATAGGGGCTCACTCTTGCAGACCTGCAGGGGTATTGCTGCACAACTATTTACAAATACATGTTTTTTTTTAACGAGTCACCATCAACATATTAAAAGAAGAGAGGCATAGCAGCTAATCGTAGGCAATGTTGCTACTGGTATAGGAAAGTATACATTCTGAAGAATGATCATAGGCAGATAACATCAGAATGTCTATGGCCTTTTGAACCGGTTCCCAAAGTATTCCCTTGCTCCATGTTCAAAAACCCCGCCCCCAAGCCCTGTTTGCTCATAGCATTCATTTATTCAGCCACATTATAATGATAGTTAATCACAAATTACCTTTGCCTCCCTCTCAGGAAGGTCATTTCACCAAAATGCCAGGGTTAGCAGAAGTGACATAACACGACCCTTGAACTTTGATGACATCACAGGAAGTGAGGCCATTTGACCCAGCCCCCAAGTGCCATCACGCGAAGTGATGGATCACAACCTTTCCCCCCTCTGACAAAACAGGAAGTGGCATCACATAGCATTTTTTCTCAGTACACGAAGAAAAATATGGTTAGGGTATCACTGTAAAATATGATATATATGTTTTAAACAAGAATGTATCACCATATGTGGCATTGATATGAGTGTATAGAAACCCATATTACCAAATTACAGTGAATGTAAGCATTTGCATTTACCTTGGCTTGCATGCAGTTACAGTCATCTCGAGTTTCCGGGGAAGGTAGTAAAAGCGCTCCTGCTTGATGTTTGTGTGCTCTGGCCGTCCAGCCCCCAGTCCTGTGCCACAGGATGCAGAAACCTGGCATAGAACAAAATGGAAACGTGCAGTCTGGGTGCACAATTACATTTAAAATAATGCACCTAACAAAAAAAAAGAGGCTAAGTAGCATGCAGCAAGAGAGACAGCCATTCTTGACTATCTGTAATTCCCTTGGATTTGGGAGGACATTTGGAAAAAGCAATGCCTTCAAGAAAATTTTAAGAGAAAACAAAGCACAAAGGCACCTCTCTGGGTGAAGTCTTCCCACACCTGCATAGGTAATTCCAACTACCTCTAGCGAAGAAAAATAAATGTAAAACAGGAAGCTATCAAATACACAAATTTGATCAAACACTGACGAGGCAGGCCCCTATTCAGCGATTCCAGTAATGCATGCTTTGAGTCTTAATTTAATGAAAAAAAAGGCCACAAAGCAACAACACACGAGTGGCTGGAATTCTGGGCATGGAGGGGTAAAATCAAATTGTGGATCTGCTGCTTGCTGTGCTGTCAACATCACTATCCCTGGCTGCAACAAGAGGCATTCCTGTCATTACAGTATATATAAAACATAGACAAATGGTGTTTAAGGGGTGAGATGGTTGGACATGCCAGTTGACCACTTACAAATGCCTTCTACCGGACCAAGAAGCAGCTATTCGTTTTTGGGCAGTGAAAGGGATCTCTTTTGCTAAATAAACACACAAATTGAAAGCAATAGCCAGCAATAATCTTTTCCAAGGACAAAAAAAAACGAAAAACATGCACGCCTTGAAAATTGTAGCTCAGAATTCTGCAGTAAAACATGTATGTCATCTGCCTCAGGTGGATGTGATAATTGATTTGAATACTAGCAGGAACAAGTAAATGAGAAATAGTATACAAACAGAGAAGGTTCTATCAGCTCCTCGATCGGTACATCAACACAAACCCAAACTGAGACAGGCTCTATCCTCTATAATCTGCACCTCCAATTTAGCTGAGGTTTCTATAACTTACTAAAGTAAGGATTTGCAGGTTGACGCAATGTCTCTACCAGCTCGGTTTCTAAATGGATGAACAGGTATTAAGCAAAGCACGATGACAACCTTTTTTTCCTCCATGTTTAAAAAATCTAAGGGGGTGGTTGCAGATTCAGGGCCCGCTTCACATCTACTTAATCAAACAATGCCCAACCCCTTAACCATAACAAATAATCTGGTAACTCCGGCTAATACTGTTACTATTCAGAAAGGGAATTGTGAGCAGAATGGTTTTCCTGCCACTCAACCCCCAGAAATACAACAGACATCAAATAATACTGAAACCTACCCTACAAAAATCATGGGTTGAGAAAGTGACCTGAAAATCAACAGTACTATTAGAAACAATAGATCATGTATGTTCGATCTCTTCAAACAAATTCCATTGCTGAGATCTCTAATTTTGAGAATATTGAATGGTTTACATTAAAACAGACAAATAATAATCGTATGATCTGTGAGTTCCGTTCCATTATAATATCGAAGTTAATCTGGGAACAGCATCATGACCTTTCGATTCTGGGGTACAAACCATATTTAATAAATACCATGTAAGAGGCTATTACATTTGTAGGGTTACATGCAAATGTTCCCGATAATGCAAACAACACACAGTCCAATGCAAATAAAATACAGTCGAAATAAAGCAACACTGCAGGCACAAATGACTTGCTGATGGCTCAGTAATCCACCCTTGCCAAGAGTGCTCAGGATTGGTCCTGGGTAGCGCCAGCAATAAAAACATTCATTAATTTCCAGCAAGGGATGCTGCAGCCCTAGCATCAGGTCGATAAAAATAATGTCATGGGATGAGTGTGGCTTAAGGAACATGAATATATGGTTCGACAACCCACCGTTCCCTATTAAACCAGCGATCATGCTTTTTCAGGAGACTATGGTACTAAAAGAATTTCAACTTAGTGGTTATGAGATATTTACATGTCCAGCTCAAAGAGCACTTGCGGGTCGTCCTGGTGTAGGGCTGACTATTGCTATTGACAGGGGCATTAAAACTAAAACACAATTCATTAATTCCTCAGAAGATCTGATAACTATTGAGTTGAATTTGGTGGATACAGCGGAAACAACCTGTTGGGTGCCCTGACCCACGTTTGGACTATTATGCTGCAACATTTCTCCTACCCATGAAAGTCTTCCACCCAAGGAGCAAAGAGGAGGTAGGAGAAACAAAGGACCCAAACAGACCCATTTTGTGGAGGAGGTACAGGTCTTCCAATTTGAGGGAGAGGGATCCTCAGAGGATCCTGGGAAAAGAATCTTCTCCTTCAGAGATGGGGGAACTCCTCCCAAGGAAAAATGGGTCCCAAGGGATTCCAACCCAGACTGGGTAGATGTGGGGATTGAGCTGTCACCGCCCATCATTCTATCCCAGAACCAACAATACCGAAAACTCCTGGTTCAAACCCATCCTGGTGACTGCCTCCAAAAAGGGGGGTGGGGAGGCGGCCCAGAACCGGAACCAGGGGAACCTAAAACCGCATCCATAGACTGGATAGATGTGGGGATTGAGCTGTCACCGCCCATCATTCTATCCCAGAACCAACAAGACCGAAAACCCCTGGTTCAAACCCATCCAGGTGACTGCCTCCAAAAAGGGAGGGGGGCGGCCCAGAACCGGAACCAGGGGAACCAAAAACCGCATCAATATCCAGTTTCAAACTTTTTCTTTCAGATTCCCATGACTCTCCACAGAATTCTGCCCAAATCTCTTCTCTAGCAATGTCCAAAACTAAAAAATTAGCCCACCAGTTGTCTAAAAATGTGCATTATCTCTGCCCCCTTGAGGAGAAGGAGGGAAGATACTATGCCCCGGTACAAGTACAGGGGCAGCGTACAATTTTGGCGCTGGTGGACACTGGATCTCAAGCTACCCTTCTGTCCAAAAGGGCCTTTGATGAACTAAATGCAGGAAGGGGGAAGAATTACTGTATTCCTCTCACCTCTCTTCCTGGACAACTCCAGAACTTTGACGGGAAGGAAATTCCCGTCGAGGGGACTGCAGATTTGGACATCAAAATTGGGTGACACAACGTGAAACACCCGGTCATAGTAGTGGCTCCAGAAGGCACCCCTTGTTTACTAGGGAATGACCTCCTGAGAATGTTGTCACCCCTAATAGACTGCGTAAACAAGGTCCTCTGGACCCAGACTAGCCGACCAATAAAATTAAAGCAGAGTGTCAACCATGTTAGTTTAAACGGCACATGCCACATGGTTGAACAAAAATCTGACCAAGTAGAATTTCACTTCCAGAACAACCAAATTCCAGATGTGACAGTAATAGCAGTAGGACAACAGACTGGTGATGGGGGGTCATCTCTATTCCTGAAAATCAACCTTCCCTCCAGTTTAAGGTGGTACTCCACAATGGAAGGAAATACTCTGAAATTCTATACTAATTCACAATCAGAAACACCCACTCCTATGGTCCAGAAAGATGTGAAATCAGCTCAGAGCCTGGCTGATGTTCAGCAAATAGGGGAGCAGTTGTTCATCCCGGTTCAGTTAAATGATGGGAAGGACTCTGTTCTCACCCGAGTGTGTGTGAACAACGGTAAGAGCTTCATCAGCGAAGCCATGTTCTGCCAACTCCCAAAAGATCCAGCCATTCCCACATTCAAACTGATAGACGAATGGGAAATGAACCTGGAAGCACCCAATTCCAAACATCTCCTGCCAAGCAGGTGTATGCTCAAAATCTCCATTGGCAACAAGAGCATAGTCCATAATTGTTGGGTCGTGCGAGACGTCACTGCCGTCTTTTACTTAGGCAGTGACATTCTCAATCGCTTTGCCATTAGTTTGGACCTAATAAACTTCAAAGCTTGGTCCAGATTAGCGGATAATCCCATGGGCTGTGATGATCCAGAAAAAGCATTTAGGTCAGCTCAATTGCTACCTTATGCAGTTGAAATTCAGATTAAAGAGGAGGTCACCATCCCAGAAAGGACCCGACAATTCTCCCTGGGAGTGAAAGTTAAAAGTGGACAAAAATTGAAAAACCCTGATGCTTATATTCATCTAAATGCTTCCCTCCAACAGCAAGGGTTAGGGGTAAACCCAACACCATTAGTCAACATAGAACATGACACCATTCCAATATAGGTGGATAACAGCGACATAAAGAGTATTACTCTAGCCGCAGGCACCATTATTGGAATGGCGGTTGATGACCGACATTTCTCCATTGATTTAGGAAATGAACTGTTAGGACCAATCCCCAAGGACTGTTTTGACAGTGACAGTGATGACAATACAACACCAGACAGGATCTTTACCCGGCATGGGGGGGACTTCCTGGTGTACACTTCCTGCCCTTATGGTAAGGAAGATGTGACTTGTGACTTCAGGAGGGATGAGTTGATTTTCCAGGTCCATGAGGGCTGCCTTTCCCACCTGAAGCCTCCAGTCCAAATCAGCACTCTGACCAGGGACTTCTCCACCCAGCTGGAGGAGGCCGCTGAGATAGCAAAACCAGAAGTCTATCCAGGCTTCAGGCAGAAGGTGGAAGAGAGGGTCAACCTAGCTGATGCCTGCGTGACTCTGGAACAGAAGCAAAAGTTTAAATAAGTTTTCTTTGATTTCCAAGATCGCTTTGCAGTAGACTCATATGACTGTGGTTGCACCGACATCCACACAACAACAATTCCCACGGACCCTGGCATGACGCCAGTGTTTGTGAAGCAATATCGCTTGCCTCTCGCATCCATGGAGTCCCTTACTGAAATAATTAAGAACCTTGAGTCCCGGGGAATAATCCGTCCAGTACACAGCACCTTCAATAATCCTGTGCTGGAGACAAACGGCCAGTGGAGACTCTGCGCCGACCTTAGGGAGCTCATCAAACGGGTCCATACTTCCCGATGGCCTCTGCCCTACATTGACCAAGGGCTGGCCCAGATTCAGGGGTCACAGGTATTCACGGCAATAGACCTGACCAATGGATACTGGACCGTGCCTGTCAGTAGGGAGGACCAATACAAACTGGCTTTTACCTTTGGGGGCCAGCAGTACACATGGACCCGAACTCCCTTCGGATACCTCAACTCCGGAAATGAATTCAACATTTTCCTACATAAGGCCATGCCCGACCTGGGTACCAGGGGTAACCTGGCTTATGTAGATGATGTCCTCATCAAAAGTTCATCTGTGGAGGAACATATAGCGGAGATCTGTTATGTTATGACACAGTTGAGGGCCGCTGGAGCAAAACGTTCCTTTCAGAAAGCACAGTGGTGTAGAACCCGTGTTAATTTCTTGGGGCATGAGATTACTCCTCAGGGTCTCTGTCCCCAAGAAAAGAAAGTGGAAGCACTTCAGAAACGGAAGGATCCCACAACTCTGCGGGAACTAAGGAGCCTCCTTGGACTGACTAATTACAGCAGAAAGTTCATTGAGGGCTACGCAGAGATCACTAGACCCCTGATTCATCTTTTGAAGGGGGGGGTCAAGTGGGAATGGTGTCCACAACAATCTGAGGCAGTAAGACAACTCAAAAGAAGCCTCTCACAAGCGCCTTGCCTAGCTTACCCTGTCAGAAACAAGGAGTTCTTCCTGGAGACAGGGTTCTCTAATATGTTCTTGACGGCAGTATTATACCAAAAGCATAACAAGGTCAATAAAGTAATCTCCTATGCGAGAAAAGCGTTATCCTCTGTGGAGGAAAAATTCAACGATTGTGAGAAGGCACCCCTGGCAATGGTGTGGACATTGAAGAATTACCGCCCGTTCATCCAGGGGGAACACATCATAGTGGAGACTCCACACCAGCCTCTGCAATATCTCCAAAGTGACAGAATCCGGGCCGGAAATGTGAGTAATTCCCGAAGCCGGAAATGTGAGTAATTCACGAATTACTTCCTGGATTCTGTCAATGCAAGGCTTTCCTGTGGAGGTCAGATATGGCCAAAACAAGAAGAGTCCCCTCGCGCAAGGTCTGGCTGACTTGCATGATTGTGCCAGAGAAAACTGTCTCGAGGACGAAAGTCTAAAAATCAAGGACAACATGGAGGCATACCTTAATTCCTTAATTCCCCACACAAAGTCTTTGAAGAGGACAAGCGTGAGGGAATGCCCACTGTCTATGTGAATGGATGCTTTTACCATGTTGACAACAAGGGGGAAAAAGAACTGGTGGCTGGCGTAGGGAATGCATGGGTGAAGGAGTCCCCAGAACCCTCCGCTGGGTACAAAATTGGTCCCCGAAGTAGCCAGATGGCAGAATTGATGGCTGTGTATCAAGCCATCCTCACTGCTGTCCAACATCAACTCCACGAACTGGTCATAATCACAGATTCAGATTATGTACGGAACGGGTTCGTGGAGCACCTGGTTAATTGGAAAACCAAAGGCATGTTATGTGCTAATAACAAACCCCTGAAACATGGGAAGATAATCCAAAATATTGATGATCTGGTCTCATCGAATGGGATGACCATCTACTGGAAAAAGATCAAGGGTCATTCCAAAGTAGAGGGACCAGACAAAACTGGAAATGACTTAGCTGATCAGCTGGCCAAAACCAGGGCCATCCAAGGGGATCTAATAGAAATAGAGTCCCTGTTGGGGGAGATCCAGGTCACTGCTATCACTAGGTCCCAGACAAATGCTCACAATGATCTTTCAACTGCACAATGGATTAAGGAGACACCAGATGCTGATTTGATTACGGCTCAAAAGGGGGATCCAATAATTGGTAAGTTTTACCAACACATTGAGGACACTGAGAACTTTCCCCTGACGGATACCGATTACATTGGGAAAGAGGACCTTAGAGTGTTGATGAAATGTTCAAAGATGTTCCGAATCCAAGACGGTTTGTTGGTAAGGAAATCCCAAGCTGGCCATGATCAGTGGGTGATCCCTACCTCATTCCGAAGCCTGATGTTAAGTCACGCCCATGATGCGGCCACCGCCGGTCATAGGGGGTTTCATACAACACTTGAGATCTTAAGAGAGGTTGCTTACTGGCCACACATGGGGCATGACCTCGACCAATACATGAAGAGGTATCTGGTGTGTGCACAATTTCAGCAATCATCCCTCACACACCATGCGCCTCTCCAAAAGAGGGGGATGACACTGCCATGGTCAGATTTGCAAATCGACTTCGTAGGCCCTGTGATTCGCTCGTCTAAGGGAAACAAGTACATGTTGACGGTCACATGCTTGTTTACCAAGTGGGTGGAATGTCTCCCGGCCCCAAACTGCAAGGCAGAAACAGCAGCTGCCCTGATGATTAACCACATCTTTTCCCATTTTGGTCTACCTCAAGGGATTGAGTCAGACAGAGGTAGCCATTTCACCAGCGAGGTAATGACAAAGATTTGGGAGATACTGGGGGTCAAAAGGAAGTTACATATTGCTTAACGGCCACGTTTGGACTATTATGCTGCAACATTTGGTGATGTGGGCTTAGAAAATCCAAGATGGCCGAAAAAGCCCACATTGCGCCAGAATCCAGGAAAACCACGCAGTTTTGGCACACACCAAAATGGTCGCCTGACCTACCACCCACCAGTGCGAGCGTGATGGGCCAGGAGTGCCATGGGTGAAATGTGTGCCAAAAAAGCGCTTTGAAATCACCTTTGTTTCTCTGAAATGCAAGCTAAAAATGCCTATTTTAAACATTGCAAGATATTCAAAAATCTCAATGAACACCAGCAGGCATTTGGCAGAAGGTAGAAATGTGTGCAAACAAAATCTGGAAAGATGAAGAGCCCTAAACAATGTTTATAACAAAACTGGCTGAGCTGTGGATGTCAGCAGCCTAAGTGGGACTGAAAGACACTTAAATCTAAATGTTTAAAATAAAGGGGTGACCTACTGTTGAGTGTCACATAGTTTGCAACTGTAAAATGTCAAAGTTTTGAACTTAGAATCAGCGTTCTAGCTGCATGTGTAAAAATTGTAAGTTTGTTTTGAATGAAGAAAAACTGGGAACAAAAGTGACATTTGGCTGAAGCCTGGCTTGAAGAGAGTGAATTCTGCCCGGCAACTACCCCCGACAGGAGTTGAAACTTGCTCAGCCACTCTTCCCAGGCCTGGCTGCATTCTGCTGCCCCACCAAAAGGAGATGACAGCTCTCTGATTGGATTAGGGGAGGAGCAGCTGGGAACTGCAGGAAACTGAACAATGAGCCTTCCTTGGCTCAGGCAAATGTTAAATTAGGAGGGGTCGTAAATGGCTTCATCTTGAGAGAAACGGGGAGGGGCAGTGCCTCTATGAGCAACTTGAGTTGGAGGAAGTGGACAAACCAGAAATTCTACCATGTGCTTTGGGAAACCACACCCCTCTGGGCCAGAGCATAATTTAAAAAAAAGATGGCTAATTCATAGTACGGACTTGTCAAAATTATATAATTAATATCATTATTCTTGTGATTTTTCTGTGCACATTTTAAGAGGTGTTAGAACTCATGTACCATGTTCTGATGCAAAACCGCATGAATTATGGAGATTGCAGACACGGGGTTCACGCTAGAAAAATGAAAATTTACTGGAATATGTGTAGAAAGGCGGGGTACATCTGTGTCATTTTTGGTAGAAATCCAATATTGGTAAACCAACCAAAAAGCGCAAAATGTTGTCATTTCTTAATCCAAGCTCTTAGAAACATCAGAGTTGGAACAGAAACTACCTTATGTGATATATGATATGTACATGTAATATCAACGACGTGTGTATCTGGGAAACCTGTTAGTTATGAAAAATTAATTTTCTAAGTAAAAGCAAAGGGGTGTTTCTTCAATAGACTGTAAGAATCTGACTCACTCTGACTCACTGCTCCCTTCTCAAATCAGGTCAAAGAGAAATCATTGACCTATCAAATCGTGAGTGGGTTGGGCACAGAAAGTTAGCATCCACACCCATTTTCAAAAGACATAAAAAGAGCCACTGGAAGCCAGACAGGGACATTCATTTTCCAACCTTCACCTGAATTCCTGCGCAGCACGCTGACGGAGAACTCCAGAATCCAGAACAGAACCAGTACCCAGAAAGCAGTGCTGTATCCAGAGAGACCAGACCAGATCGCTGTGAGCAGAACCAGAGATCCAGACCAGACCAGCAGAACAGAGCTGACCCAGATAGCTGTGACTTCACAACCAACCTCCTGGAGTCCAGACCCAACCTGACCAGACCCTGACGACCTATTTCAAATTCATAGTGTGAGTACTTAGCCAGAACTGTGCAAAACCAATCTCTTAGCTTAAAATAATCTGATTTAAAACATTTGAACCTGTCCTGAACCTGTAAAAGTGTCATTTTGCCATTTTGAATCATTATTTCATTTCTGAAAAACCACCTTCATAAAATCGTCCATATCTCTTGAACCGTTTGTGCTAGAAGCGAGATTTATGTGTATATGTGTTCTCTTTTTTTTTCTGCTGAGGCGGACGACTGGATCACTTCCCCTTCCTGAAAGTGGATATCGGTGAGACCTTGGCAGCATGCTGTGTGGTAGCTGAGGAGGCAGCGTCCTTTGGTCGGTCTTCTGATGACGAGGATGGCGGTGTCCAGTGTTCGCCTGTTGTGTGTGAGCCATTTTCTGAAGCAACCAATTGAATGCAGGGCTAGGGTTGCCCCCCATTGGAAAATTCTTGAATTGTCTTTCTCGAGTTCCGGTCTCTCTGGCCTCTGAAGGAACTCCTATTCCCCCCATGATATTGACTGTTGCCCCTGAGTCAATAAGAAAACAAAACTGTCTGTTTCCCAGGTTGAATGCTATTAAGGGTGCCTCCCTTGCCTCGTGATCATCTTGAATGAGGTTGACATATTCATCCCTGTAGTTCTGGCCATAGTCATCCCTTCAATGACATTTAGCGGCCTTCTGGGGATCATCATAGTCCTGGTATGAGGGTGGGGGTTTGTTATACTCATCCCCGAATCGGGAGTACTGGTCAAAACTGTCATAAGAATGGTCATAGTCTTGCGGTTGGACCTCCTCTATGGCCCTTATGTATCGCTGCTGCCCCTGATTGTATGGTCTGGTTTGGTAGGCAGGAGCTTGGAGAGGGCATCCATATGCTCTGCTTTCTGACTCTGGGGTCATTTGTGGGGTGGGGAACGGCCTCTCTTCCCTGCAGACCCACTGGAAATGTCCTTCCCTGCCACAGTTTGCGCACCTTTGCGATAAAGCTGGGCAGGTCCCTGAGTGTGGGAAAGCCATTGCGCACCTGTAACATTGTCTCTGCAACCTGTGGCCCGTTTGGTCGGTCACCCTGAAGGGCATTGTCCCTCTGTTACCCGGCGCTTCAGTGTCCATGTTGGACAGCGGCAATTGTTTTAATGTTATCTTGTTTCGTGTTTGGGCTTCCTGTCATGGTGGTTGCTTGTGCATCCACCCTCTTGAAAATCATCGCCCTCTCACTCACTTCGTCGATGGGGAGGGGTTTATTTTAGTAGCTGTTTCCTGAGGGCAGGTGATAGGCAACCTTCTTTCACGCAACGGATTTCTTCATCGACGGAGAATGCATGGAACTGACAATACCCGGAGGCAGGTAATACGTTGATGGTCTCTTCAGTTCTTTGTGTGCAATGGTTGAACATGTACCTTTCATAGTCTCTATTGGGTTCAATGATTAGTTTCCTGCTGAGGGAGTTTATTAGTGAGATGAAATCCGTCTGATCTTCCGTAAGAATGGTCTTCTAAATGGTCTTTATCTCGCTGCCTACTATGTTGATGAACATGTCGTGCAGGGTCGGTGATTTTTCGCACCCACTGCTCTCACAAAGTCGTTGAAGTCCTCCATCCATTCGATCCACCTCGGGGCTTTGTCAGCTTGGGGTGTCATGGTAAACGGGAGTGGCATGCGTAGTAAGGCTGCCTTGACATGGGGGTCGAAGGTTGTTCCGGGGTTGCTCATGATGGCGGAAGCCTAAGTTGTGGTGTTGGCCACCCCTCTGTAGACTCTGAGAAGTGGCTGGTGTGGGCATCTCTCTGGCAGTGACCTTTCCTGAGGTGTCCAGGGGCCTCAGCGCTGGAGGTGTGGCTGTCGTGTGACACAGCGTGCACCTTGGGCTTATTTCAGCATGAAGGGTTGTGCTGAAGACTTAGCGCCAGTAGGTTGGCTCTTTGTAGTTAAAGAGTATGCGATTCAATGTCTTTGTGTTGCCTGGGCCTCTTTGCTATGGTGGTGGGCTGGATAAGTTGAAGGGTCACGGTTATTTGTGTAACTATGCTGCGTGGGGCGCTGCTTGCACTTACAGTCTTCCTTTATGTGCAGCCGTAGCAGCTTTCAGCTGTCACGTGGCCCCTGGCCGCTGGTGGACTGCTGCACAGTAAAACAAAGCAGGGTGGAGGTCATGTACTCCTCGGCGAAATCGCCGGCACTGTGGAGCTTTTGGATGAGGAACGCCCCTTGGGTGTGGAAGCGCTGTGTGCCCGGGATTGGGCGTGTCTCTAGAGGAGTGGGTGGGCCACGGGCGACACTGCCTCAGAGGAATGAGTGGGTCCAGTGGGATCATTGGCCATCTCGCTGGACTCCGGTACGCAGTAAAAAACGTTTTTGCAAGTTGTTAACCGTGCCTAGTCACTGTAAAGAAGGATGCGACACCGGAAGATAATCATGCATGTCTTGCTTTATTAACATGTAAGGAGGAACTGCCTTTCCCTTTGAGGCTCCTCCCCTTTCTTCCCCCTCTCCCATTTCCCGCCAGGAGCTTGTCTCTCCCTTAAAGGTGCAGAGACCTGTGACAAGAACATTCCTATTTCAATATGAGTGTGTGTTATACACCCTCAGCATTTTGTTGTGTGATAAACACAGTTATTGTAACTGAAGGAAGGGCAACAGGCATATATAGTTGACAGTGGCCATCTTAGAACAGCAAAGAAACTATGAATAAACGTGTGGACAGGAGATACCCATAAATGTTTTTGAGGCACCATGGTCAACCATGAAATGTACCCATATCAACCACTTATAAAGTGGAAATCCAACTGTTTCCATGTTGAATATTTCCACGATATTTAAATTAGCAATAACCTTCATGCGGATTATACAATACCCAAATGTTGATCTGTGTTGCAAATTCTTATCGCTATATCATAATTTCGCTAAACTGACCATGCATGATTCCTTTGTTTCTCATAGGACCTGTCTGTATTTCTTTTGGACCCAACTAATCATGATGCTTTCAAACTACATCAAAGGAACACCTCCTCCTCTACCTGAATAGGCCTTAGAATGAGTCGGGCTGGGTGAAAGCATGGACTCATGTATTCAAGAGTTCTGTAAGTTTGTGTGGTTGCTAAGCAACCACTGAAAAGTAACAGAATTATTGAAAGTATGAGATCCAGTGGCACTGCTGCCCACAGACCAGGCAGCCATGGAGATTTTGTTTCATTTAAAAAAAAAATAGTTTTAAATGGGGGTCGCAAAGGCCATGCCAGGGGGGTCACAAGGGAGATAGCAAGGTCACAGCTGTGACCCATAGTGAGCCCCAAAATGGCGTTGCTGGTTCCTCTTCCCCGGCACAGTACTTTATTATGCCCTAATAACAGGAACCCAGTTAATCTTTTTAGTTTTTTTACTTGCCCCATGCCTTCTCCCAGGAATACAATACTCCCTGTGATCCAGCATGACTAAGTTATTCTTTTCTCTGCTTCATCGGCATGGACTGAAGGGAAGCAGTTGTGCTGCTCCCTGCAATTAAATCCTCTCGCTATAAGTGTTTAAGGGGCAATGAGTGCAGGCCTCCCCATGACAAGTCCCCTCTGCAGGTCTCAGTGATCAAAGGGATATAAAGAAAAGCTTCCCAGGGTACCTTTGAATGAGCGGCTCCTGGTTTTGGGAAGCAGAGAAAGAAGTCGACCAGGTGCTCATTGAGGGGTCCCGAGTGAGGCAAACACAAATGCTGTGGTTGCCACACAGAGGATGTTGTGGGCATGGTGAGTGCCCATCTTCGAGTGGAAGGGGGGCCAAATGGCGCATACTATGGTGACCAGATATTCAAACTGGGACTGGCCAAAAACATAAACGTATGACTAGCCCGCTAACCCCACCTTCCGTCCGCCACTCATCCCCAATAAATCTCTGGTGGGATCCTGGATATAAATTGTGTGTGCGGATTTGGTTGCTGTGACAGTAAGCATTTTAAAAACAGAGAAGATGTTGCTCTGATTGCTATTCCAGGCTTTGCTATGTATCCACTGTCCATTCAGTCTCTGTGACACAATCAGTTAATGCATTTGGCTGTTAAATAGGGGGTTTGAACACATCCCTTAAAGGCAGAGATCTAATTTAAGTGATCATTTAAAGTTACACATGTATGAAAGTATCGCTTGGCCGCAAATCCCTGCTGCTGTTTACAGATTTTGGACTTTGGATACTTGCAGCATTTGAACTATCAGCAAGGACTCAAACAACCACAAGGTGATGATGGAAAAGACTTGCTGAATAGCAACATAATACTGCCCTTTACGTGTTTTTGACGTGTTTTGTTTGTTTACCTAGGCTGCAGGAGCCTGTCCACATTGTTGTGGCATGTTGCATTGGGGAGTGCCTACTTAAACGTGCTCGCACATGTACCGTGCGCGCGCACCCAAGCAAAGTACCGAAAGTACCGCTTGGCCGCTTTGCCGCGTTTGTCGTGGCGTCGGGACAGTAAGCGTTACGAACAGAGTTTATTAGATTGTTAGATATTTTTGTGAGACTTCGTGTTCAGAATTAATGATGACCACGCTGACTGCAGGAATGCCTGCAATGAGTTATATGGCAATGATATTTGATTTAGCAGGGGGTTTGGTGACTCCGGATCAAGTGAGGAAAAGAGCATGGTCAGCGCCAACCACGGCTGCCAAAACAGGCAAATCACGTACAAAGCACATACGTATGCTGAGCAGCAAGTGGATATACGCTCTTTTTACCAGGAAATATCTCAGACCTCAACTCCGGTTACGGCTTTAAGGAAGCCTGTGCTACTGACTTCCTTGTGGACGGCGAAATCCACATCCAGGGCAACAATCGGCTCGGAGTTAACAGCGCCGGGACTCAGTGGCGTACTTAGTGGCGTCCTGAGAACCTTGCCTCCATCGATTGTTAGTATATCTTCCCCCCGAATAAGTGAGATGTTAGTGCCCGCCCCAAAATGTGTTTATGAACCTAATGTATCTCTATCTGATAGTGTTCTCTTATGCAATGTAATGACTGCTCCAGAAGTTGTAAGTGCACAAGACTTGTCTAGTAAGGGAAGGGACAATCCTGCCGTTATTAATATTGATTTAAATGATTCCGTTTTCTCATCTAATAGGTTGCATGACAATTTGCCTACGTCGCCAAACTTGTATTTAAGCACTTCGAACTCTGTTGAGGAAATGTCTTTTGCGGTTCTCACCCCACGCAAACCCTCACAGATAACCTTAACTAAAGATCTAGTGCAAGGTGAACCTACCAATGGTTTAATAGAGATAGTCCTAGAGGCAATGAACTTGGCAATTTATTCTATGGTGAAGTTGTTTGAGTCACTAGATCTGAAACTGTCTCAACAAAACGAACAAATAACACCGATCTTAGTGTGGCAACAAAATAATGCCACTAACTTGATATCGAGGGTGGAGATGAAGTCCAAAAAATTGAGCCCACAAAAACTAAAAATGTAGCCTCTCAAGTGTCGAGTCAAACTCGGGAAGTTGGCAAGATTGGCAAATTAAGTTAATTTCTTCCCTATTTTGATCAAACCATAACGAACATAACTGACGTTGCCCCACAAATGGTTGAGCAAAAGGAAAAATGCGATACCTTTGTTTCTGTGACTCCCCCAAAAGCTAAACCCTTGTACTCAACTTTTTACAAGTGCTAATCCGCAAGTAGATTCCATCAAAACACGAACGAAAGTAACATTTTCATTGGAGAAAAAGCCCAAAAACATAAAAAATAAGAAATTTAGTGCTGCATCTCAAACTAAGCAATTTATTAAAGCTATACAGTTACCCTACCCAGTAGCTTCAAAGAAATCACAAGCAATTATAAACAAATATCAACAACAGGCGTATCAAAGAAAGTCAATTATTAAGCCCACAAAAGCGGAGCTGAGGTCAGTGCATGAACCGCTCGATGATTTAATAGAAGCGGCTTCTGTACTCATCTCACCTGCTGAACGTGGTAAAAACACTTCTGAGGAAGCAAATAGATTAACAAAGCCGGTGGTGTTGCTGGGTGATGCCTCCTACACTAACTCTGATCAACATCGTAGAAAGATACATCGCGCAGTTGATGAGTACATGGCCAAACAAAACTCACAGGCACAACCAATGAAACATGTAACCAAACAGCCTGTGCAAAGTACAAATGCAAGTGTTGACAAAAATACTCTTATGGAAAGGGAAAAAGAAAAGTCTTGAAAAGAACGAGGAGCTGAAAACGCTCTCCCCGTTACTTGTCCAACAAATGGAAGCAAATTGAAAGAAGTAGATGCCACTGATACATTCAAAGCCATTTCTTTTTCAGATCTGCAAATTCAACAACTGATAATTACAACCATACAGCAGGTTTTAAAGAACAATGTAGTGCATCTCGTTCCAATGACAACACAGTTGCCATTAGCATCCAAAATAAATAAAGTTAAAACTTTAAAGTAAAACAGCCAGCGATGCATTGTTTATTAATAAAGTGTTGTCCCTTGCCAGCCGTCCAATATACTCTGAATAGAAAATCAATAGTAGAAGTTTTTTCAGAACTCCCGGCGCTAGATGACATAAATTCCATTGATATCGAACAAGTGGAATCTTTGGCAGATGGCATTAGAACTCATGTCAGGCTGTGGATTAAATCAAGAGCAATCCTGAATATGATATGGGCAGCGAAGGAACAAATAAAAGATCTGGGCTTTCTTTTGATGGAAGATACAGTGTCTCCACCAGAGTTAGAAAATTTGTCAGAAGAGAAACGGAATACCTCTGCAAAATCTATCCCAAATCATAATACCATCTCAAATAATATATGCTCCTGCAATCAAAAATTGGAACAGAAGTAGCTATCTCAACAAAGGTCCGAGTAGTTTTCACTCATTAGCCGGAATTCACGAGGCTTTAGACACCTATTAAATAATCCAAATGAAGTAATTATTCATGATATAATCATGCTACAAGAAACATGGCTCACAGTACTACCAGTATGGAATAACTTTGATCTTTATTTAGTTCCTGCACTAAAGGCGATGCGAGGTAAGCCAATGTCAGGACTATTGCTTGCAATAAAGCAAAGTTCATTTATAAAATCCAAACTATGGGCCCCCCCGAATCCCTTTGTGCAAATGATTAAGTTACATCATAACGAGAAAAAGATTGCTATAATAAATATCTATTGGAACCCGGATGGCATCTCCGATGACCAATTTTTCAATGATCTTACAGATTTACTGGACCTCATTTTAAAGGATCATCAAAGTCATCATATTATAATAGCAGGTGACCTTAACATGCATTGTTTTGCCAAAAAACAGCAACCTCGACAAATACGTGTCTTGAGGTGGCTGAGTTTCATCAAGGCAAGAAATCTGGTTGTAGTAAATGGTTCCCTCCCCTCCGACACACCACCTAGAGCGACCTGGCAGAGGGGAACAGTGCTGGAACGATAGACTACATATATGTTGACACTTCATTTATGTCACAAATCACCTCCTTTAAGGTAATTACAACATTGCTGAGTGACCATAATATGTTATCAATGAGATGGTGTAATCAAAGATGTGTGAGAACCTTTTTTTGCCCGGATCTTATACAATCTTCAATTCGAGTTAATACCGCCTGTAACAGATTGTGTTTGACAGATTCCTCTTTAAAGGACTTCAGTGACTATTTTCTCTTACAAACCTCAAGAGCATTGACTCAGGGGCTTTAAGTCCGATAACTTATGCTGACAGCATGCAATTATTTCAACCTAACTCCAGATGGCAGAAAACGAAGCAGAAACCTAACTTTCATATTTATAATAGCGAAGTTAAATCAATGAAAACACAAATGCACCTAGAAAAGTGCCAGGCGATAAAACTTCCCTTTGTTCAGAGAATTGCTGTCTAAGAAATATCAAAACTAAGTATAAAAACTGGTTGAGAGCTCGAAAAGCAAAAATGTATCATAATGATGGCGTGAAGATGTTGCACTGTGTTGCGCGAAAGAACATGTCACAGACCTGGACAATCATTAATCATTCTGCTGCGGGCAATCAGGTGGCTATCCAGTCAACTTGTATCAATGAGGAAACATGGGTAGATTATTTTACAGCAATGTATACGCAACCCGAAACCAAAATTGATATTCTAAGTCCCACTGCTCTAGAGAAATTTTATCTAGAATTTGACAGAGATGATATTCTCTATTTTATAAATAAGTGTAGCAGTTCCCGTGCTACGGGTCAGGACGGACTTACAAATTCAACACTGAAAAAACATCCTGAGTTGTGGGCTAACCTACTATTTGCACTGTTTCAAAATGTAATTCAATCACAAACCATACCTGAGACGTGGAAATGTTCAATTACCATCCCAATATATAAAAAGGGGATCGTACAAACCCAGTAAATTATTGTCCAATCTCTTTACTAGATGCACCTAGTAAGATCTTTGCTCGCATCATTCTTCGTGACTTTAACAACTTTTCAGCAAGACTCTCTAGACGAGATCCTTTTCAGTCAGGATTTGTAGCAGGGCTTGGAACAACTACGAATATGCTAACATTAAACTTGTTAAAGTCACAATGTATCATAGATAACCAACCCTTGTATATTGCTTATGTGGATTTCAAAATGGCCTTTGATTCTGTAGATCGGCAACTTCTAGTTGCAAAACATGTTCAATATGGCTGCCCGCTTCGTTAATTGCCTTAACTCACCATCTGCATTTAGATACCTATATGCAAGTTCGATTAAATACTGAAGGCCTGTTATCTTCCTCAATTAAAATGAATAGGGGATTAAAGCAAGGCTGCATTTTGGCATCCACATTGTTTATCTTTTTCATTTTGGATATGGGTCAATCATTTCTATCTGTGTCTGCTGATGCTCCAAAAATTGGCATCCAATGCATACCTTGGTTATTGTATGCGGATGATCTGGTTCTTATGTCAAGAACTCCGGTTGGACTTCAAAACCTAATCTCCGCATTAGCTGAATACACTGATTTGAATAACTTAAAAGTAAACCAAGAAAAAACGCAGATTATGATTTGTAAATCAAAAACTAAAAGCTGCTTGAATAAGTACAAATGGTACCTGCAACATTCTCAAATACAAATTGTATCAGAATACAACTATTTGGGGATGTGGGTAGAAAATACCTCGAATTATGTAAAACATCTAAATTATCTTGACTGTAAATTATCAGCTCTAATTTCACAAGCAAAAATTTTGATTTACAAATATGGTAAATTCTCATATAAACGCATAATGATTTTCTATGAACAAAAAGTCATTCCAGTTTTGATATATGGCATGGAAATCTTGGCCGATAAACAACAACCGCTATGGCACATTTTAGATGCTCGCTTCTGGAAAAGGATATTACATTTACCAATGTCAACTCCCATGCCAATTTTGTGTTTTGAATTGGGGCTGATTCCATTATCAGTGTGTGTGCTTTGGAAGAAATGTGTTTTTTTCCGAAAATGCTTACTGGGCCTGTATCTGATTAATATCTTAGGTGTAGTGGCTCATTATATGGTCAGATCTTCTCATACATTTCCTTTGAATTGGCGACGAGAAATTTGAAATGCCTTGTCCGATGCAGGAGTAACCTTACAGGTCTTATTAGATAATCCAACAAGAGCTAAATTGAAGCTATATCAATATAGCTGGATTTTAAATAGGGAAAAATTCCTAACATATAAGGATTTTTCATCAGCGATGTTTGGTTTTAAGAAATTTCGCTACATGTCAGATTATTTGGCAAAATGCCCTTCAGCATATATAAGAGGGAAATATCTGAGATTTTGCCTAAATTTGTGGTCAACAAATGATATTTTGGCAAGAAGGGGGAAGATATCTAAGGAGCTAAATTACTGTCGTTTTTGTAAGAATATGGCTCAAAGAGAGAATCTAGAACATATCATAGTTTTGTGTCCTGAACTAGATGTCCAAAGACATATTTTCTTTGCTAGACAGCTTTGCATATTCAAACCAACTGGCCTGGATGACATTTGGCAGCTAATCTTTTCTAGTACAACATTTGCTGTGAGAAAAGCAATAGTGCAATTTTTAGATTGTGTTCTCCCAGAAAACCATGCTTTGACTAAGTAATAATTGAAATTTCTGAAAGTTTTGTATAATGTGTCAAAAGGGGAATTTCTATTGAATGAAATTTTAATATATCTATGTATGTATATATTTTTAATGTTTTAATGTATGTAAATATTTATGAGAAGTCTATGAGTTTTTAATTAATGTTGAAAATTAAATTTGAAAGGCTGATGTAATTAACCAAACAAATAAAAAAAATATATATATGATTATTTGGTTTGTGAATGTTATGCTCCCTGGGTTCGAGCAGGGATTGCCCCAGTGGTCCCCTGCCCTTTCCCCAAAAACCAGGACAAGGTTTTTAGGGAGACACATTTCTGGTCACCTAGTGCAAACACATGCAAAGCACATTGTAAATAAAAGACCAGGAACTTAATACAATGTTGTTTTCTTGGCAGAGCTTGCACATAGTTAGAGAAGCCACAATGAATTCCAAATGCAAAAGGACGGAAAAAAGAAAGCACCTGGACACAAAATCCACAAGTCCCTCCTCTTGGGGCACGGAAGAGGGGCATGAAGGTAATGCTTGGTAAACCTACCAGTAATCATCATTACTCCTGGTCTAACGCTTCCTCGTCATAGTACTTACAATGCTCCACACCCACCCAGTGGAAGATGAACTGCGACAACAAGAAACATTAGTAAGCTAACAGGGGCATGCTGGGATGCTAAGTATTGTTCTCCTAAGAGAAGTGATGGGGTGAGCAACAATAATGGGAATGGCCTTCTATTTTGGAGATTGATACCTCATAAGAACCTTCTTTGACGAGGAAAGGTTGGAGTAGGCGTAATAAAGATTACCAAAGAGTAATCCAGGCACTACCCCTGTCCTTCTCCTTTTCATCCCTGTTCCTTGCACACACAAGGTGCCTCTGCCTCTACCGACATATGTTTTTATCCAATAGATTAGACATATTTAATTGGACTAATTAAGACCTCTCCTACCTAGGAGGTATACATAGCCTAACCCCACTCCCAGAATTCCCTTTGTTTTTCTCTCTGCCACTCCTGTCAGTGCACCCCCTCACCTATGGATCTTGGCAAAGAGTTGTCATGTGAGGGCCAAGGTTAGATGTCTGGTGCCGTGGTAGAAGACACACACTCAGACTGGGCTGATGGTATCCCTCTGGTGGTGCTGCCGGAATTTGCCACTGCTGGAAGGCATGCTTCTGCAGCTGACACAGTCCCGCCCTTCATTCCCCAGAATGCTGTCCATGAGATGCAGAATTGGCCTTTGCAGTTATGAGAGCAATGCGGGGAGTGCATAGACACAAATGATGAACATGTATACAGCTATTCCATGTCATGCAATGCCCTGCCTGACAATCTCCGGTGTTTGGGTATTGAATGAGATTTTCCTGATGAAAGAGCACAAGAGCATCTACCCAGGCTGCTTAGAGAGACATGTGGCCAGGAATGTGTTTAGGTCCCCTTACTATGTTTTGCACTGGCACAGTTATGCTATGTTCTATTCTTGAGACTTTTACCACACACCGCTGCCATTTTTCATGGTTTCCTGGTGCTCAGGTAGATCTGCTCATTACCTATTTTTGCCTCTCAGAACCCTCCAACAGGGCTGGGGCGATATAGAAAAAGCCTATATGTATTTTGTGTTTGTGTGTGTGTTTCTGTGTCTGTGTATGTGTACTATGCAGGGTTAAAACCATGGTGAAAAGGCATTTCAAATGATATCATCTGGAAATAAATCTCCTCAGCGTGTCCTCCATTCAGGGGTTTATGGTAACCTATAGAATTGACACCAGAGAGGTCTAAGGATATTGTAATAGTGTGAAGGGTGGGTGCAAATGAACAAAGAGGTCATGTTTGGTCTCTGGATTAGATGCATAACTTATCTTTGGAAACTTGCAATGTACAGGTCATTTGGGCATGTGATAATTTGAGGGATTCTCTGTGATTGTTCTACAATCTCCTTGATGCTAGTGTTATCAGCAAGTTACCCCAAAATTCCTGGAAACACAATTCAGTTGTATAGGCACCTAAAAAATGCTCAAATTCTCCCTGACCCAGGGTGTTGGGGACAGCAGCTGAATCTGCAGGTGCCTGACCCTGGGTGGTGGGGAGAGCAGATGACCCTGCAGCTCCCTGACCCTGTTGGGTGTGGGGCACAACTCTCTCTGCACGTCCCGACACTGCCCACCTCTGCCACCTTCACCTCTTGTGGCCTTCCCACTCATGGTACAGATGGATTTGTACAATGGAGGCACATCAAGCAATTGTCCCTGAGCTGACTCCTACGAGCCATTTGCTCCTGCCTGCCCACTGTCTGTGCCTGCTGCCCACCTGCAATGCAATTTGAGTGCCTGCTGTCCAGCCATTGCCATTGCTCCTGTCCTTGTCCCTGTGACCACCTCAGCTGATGATTCTGAAGACTCAGAACGTGCCATTCTATCACCACTGCTCCACAGCCCAGCCCCAGGACCACCTTGTCCACCCATACCTGACTCGGCGGTTGCCATGTCTCAACCAACATCTTCAAAGGTAAGTGGCAATACCATGGTAGCGAGGCAGAGGGCTGTCAACTTCACTGTCAGGGAAGTTGACATTCTGGTGGAGCATGTCCTGGGGCATCATGATGCCTGTTAGGGAGGATTCTCACCCAAGTGCTAAATTCCCTCTAGCTTAGAGCCCTCCAGCTCTTTTGCTATATTTTGGGACTTTGATTTTTTCATTTTCAATGTGTTTTACTTTTGTGTTCTTTGGATATGGAGTTTTAAAACAACTCCATAGTCATCATCTTTTTCTTATGTGTCACACAGCACCTTCAGTGCAGTGGCACAGGGATGTCTTTCAGACTTCCCAAGGTTTAAATACCTTCTCTGGGACTGACTACTGTCTCCCCGAGCATGTAAAGTTAAATTGACTTTACTGGTATTTTTTAAATTTACAGACCCAGCACACACTATCTTCCTATAGAATGCTGGAGGGGTTGCCTAGCATCCCCTGAGTCTAAACACTCATGTAACAGTCAAATGTTACCCTTTGCCTCTTGAAATGGCTGGTGACAGTGGTTTTTAACAAACTACCATGATTTTTCCCGACCGCGAAAACCGGTTTCTAAAAATCTGGTCAGCCATGTTTTTCAATATGGTGCCCAAGACCTATCTGTAAAAACAGACTCCGGTCAACTTTTTCCGATGTTTCTTTTAGGAAAGGTCCTTCTAGTGTTTGTCTCTGTGCGCCAAACCAGGTTTAGTCCGTTTGTTCATTGGCCTTTGGCGGGCTTCAGTGCTGAAGCCCCCCTCTGGCGCCTGAGTGGGTTGGGTGGACAGGATGTGAGGGAGGTGCCCGACACTCACTGTACTAAGTCTCCTAGGAGACCTGAATGCACTCTGGTGTGATTGGCTGGCTGGCTGTCCAGCAAGGACAGCCACCCTGCTGGGTGAGTGACAGCTAGGCTGGAATGAATGGGGGAAAACTGTTTAAAAGCAGGCCTCTGGGACTTGGAAAGCAGAGTCGACCACTGGAACGAGAGAACCGAAGACGAGCTGAAGGAAGACGACTGCTGCAACTCCTGGCCCCCTGTTGAAGCCCTGATGCAGGTCCGAATTGCCTAAAACTCCATCGGCAAAGAAGCCCTTCAAGGTTAACTTCTACCCTTGAGTTTGGTGGGAACAACCAACTCGCAAATCACCTGGACACCGTCTCTATACTGGTCGAATTTTCTTCTGAGTGCTGTTGAAAACCGGATAGACAGTGAGAAGGATACCAGTTTGTGGTCTTTAAGGAACTTACACCTTAAATCGACATTTTGACAAGCTTGTGGCCTCTTTCCTGGGCTGTGCAGGAACAACCCAACGTCCTCCTTCTTGTCCCCATGACTGAAGCTCACGAACAGCGAGATCTTCTCGAACTGCCATGAACAACTGCCTCAGCTACAGCTCTTCTTCATTTAAAAGGTACTGTGCATGTACGGTCAAGAACTCTTTTCTGCCGCGGTGAAAGTTTGTGAAACGTTCCCAACTTTGAAGGCTCGTCCTTCCCTAAACCGACATATAACTTTTCGTCTGACCAACTACATCTAAAAACCGTGGCAAAGACTTAACTGTTTACTACCGGAACTGTGCTATCCTATACAAGACTCTGAACCATTGACTTTGGCACAGGCCTATTGAATTGAATTACTGGTTGTAGTGAACTGAAGCTATTTTCCCTACTTCTGAAAGTATTTGTGCTTTAATTATTTTAACCTTGTCTTTTTACCCTTTTTATAGTAACTGAAGTGCTATTTTGCTCCCACTTCAGGGGAGCTGAACTTGTTCAGAAACTGATTGGTTGTGAATTGTAGTATATTATAATGTGATATTGAGCTGCTCTTACTAGTGGAATGTTTTCCAACTGACTGTGTAAATAAATGTATACATTTTACCAAGAAACCTTGAGTAAGTGTTTGTTTGAACCACTGTGATTGCTAGCCTTTTGTGTAACCTCTTGCACCGCTCACTTTACTCTTGAGATAAGTCTGGCTGCCCAGCCACTGCTACCACATTATTGTGTAGTACGGGCTTTTGCCAAAGGTGAAATTTTTCTTGCACGTGTAGTCTTAATTGTGTGTAGTGTTCCCAAAGGGTACTGTATGTGATTCTGCCTAACACTGGTGTACAGTGGTGAGGATAAAGTATATTTGTTACATTGAGAGTGCTGCTCTTACCTTTGTTCAAATAACCCTCACAAGGCTAAGCACCACTAGAGAAGCCATTGTTTTATCATGTCTGATATGGATAGCTACAGACAGGAGACCCTAGTCACTTTAACAGTTGATCAATTGAGAGAAATGTGTAAAGCTACGAACCTCACTGTAAAAGGCAAAAAAGTTGAATTGATAGAAAAGTTGTTGGAATATCAAAGTCTGAGGAGTGGGTCTGAAATACCTACCCCTGCAGCAAATGTGGAAAATGATGATGAGGATGATAATGTTTCAGAGTCCAACTCAAATGTTATTGATGTGTTAGATGAGGCAGACGAGTCTCAAAATGTAGGCCCTGTTTTGCCTGTACCTGCTCATAGGCCTCAACCTTTGGCCAAAGGTCCAACACTAAGTCCTGAATTTGTCTCTCTTGAAAGCATGAGACTTGAGTTGGAATTCAAAAGAATCGAAGCCCAAACTGAGAGTAAGCATCAAGAACTTAAGCTCAGAGAAATGGAGTTGAATCATGGGCTTGAAATTAAAAAGTTGTCTCTTGAGAATGGTTCTCTCCCAGAGTCTTCTAAGTCTTCCAGTCCTAAGAGGCCTCGCATGCCCAAAGATGCAGTAAGTATGGATGAGGTTAAGCTTGATATTTTGGATTGGCTGGCAACCTTTGAATATAACCATGGGATTCAGAACATTACAGGGAATCAGTTGATTCCTTGGCTCTTTTGTAGGCTACCTCCGGTTGCATCTGATATTGTAATGGAGATGGGCGAAGTAGATAGAATGGAGTATGAAAGTGTGAAACTAGCCCCATCCCAGTACCTTAAGAGGTTGCTGGGAAGGGGTCCAGGCAAGTCACCTTGACACTGTCTCTATACTGGTCGAATTTTCTTCAGAGCACTGTTGAAAACCGGATAGCCAGTGAGAAGGATACCAGTTTGTGGGCTTTAAGGCACTCAAACCTTAAACTGACGCTTTGCCAAGCTTGTGGCCTCTTCCCTGGGCAGTGCAGGAACCTCCTGATATAGCAGAGTGGAGCAAGGAAAGGGCTGTGTCAGGGAGTGAGTCAGTCAAAGGGAGAGCAGGGTGAGAAAGTGGCAGCAAAAGCCTCAACTGACAAACGCTTCATGGGTTGAATACCAGAGAAGGTGGGTGGCAGTGCTGGAATTGGCTTAGCCTGGGGGGAAGAGAGGGTGAGCTGGGAAGAAAGGAGAAAGTGATCACTCCAGCTGAGAGGAGTGGTGAGAGGAATAGAAAGGGGAAGGTCTGAGGAGATCAGAACATCCAGAGTGTGCCCTGCAGAGTGAGTCGGGCCAGAGGGGAAAACAGAGAGTGAGAGAGAGTCACAGAGGTCACAAAAGAGTCCAGAATAAAGACAGGAAGCATCCAGGTGGATGTTAAAGTCTCCAAGAAGGAGGAGTTGAGTAGTCCAGACCTGGAGGGAAGAGGAAAGGTCCGCCCATTCAGATAGGAAGTGTAACGCTCACCTGACTCCCACGGAGACGCCGGCCTGGTTTGAGCTGCTGTGACCTCTTCTAAAGTGATGCGCAGGACTCGGAAGACAGACTGGACCGGACCCCCAAATCTTGCTTGTCTGGCTCGCAGAAGTATCCTTCTGTAGGTGGAAATAGGGGATTAGCTGTCTGCAGGGTAATGCGTCGGCCTCCCACTTACCCCTCTCACCCTCCTCAAAACCCTTCTGTGCTTCCCCGTGGCGTCTCACCTTAGGGTCTGGAAGGACGTGCTCTCCATCCTGCTTCTGATGCAGGGGCGCGTTGGTATCCAGTTACTTCACTGGATTTTCGGATTGGTGGTTTCTGATGCGGGGGCGCATTGGTATCCAGTTACTTCACTGGATTTTCGGATTGGTGAGAACCAAACTTGCTTGGCTTCCAGGTAAGTTTTTGATAAGTGGTTCCCCTTGTGTCCATGCATTAATGTTCTAATGCTAGTGTCTTTTTCCCCATAGGGGCCGGGGTACGGAATGCCGGGGAACAGGCACCGACCCGAGATGAGAGGTGAAATCCTTGTGGAAATCAGGTAAGTCTTTAATGAGCGTCTTGGTAATGTCTTTTCATTCGCTCATTAACGCTGATGTCTTTTTTCCCCTTAGGGGCCGGGGACCGAAAATGCATGGATGCGGCGCGGACCCGAAATGAAAAGGGAATGACCCAGCAGGTAAGTCTTAACATGGAGATTTAGCTTCCCTTTTCCCTTCTTTCTCTCACCTTCGTTATTGTCTTTTTCTCCTAGGCGCTGGGGCGCGACTGCGGATCCGGATGGTCGCTGCAGAACATGGAAGCGCCCTGTAAGGTGAGTAGAATGAGGCGCTGCAGCGATCGATGCAATGTGCTTTTAAAAATAAATGTCTTCCTTTTCAGGATTGTCGGAGAAATGTCTCTGGGATGCAGATTTAGCAGGTAAGGCCTTTTCCTTCTTCTGTTCTCTTGTTCCCTTCCTTTGCAGGTGATTCAGGATGCTGGCAGGCGTGGCAGAAGTCAGGATGCAGGAGCAGACACGGTGAGCGTCCAGCTGCTAGATGCAGAACAACGCGAAGCACGTGTGGCAGTCTGGGCGTGGTTTAAATAGCCTTGGAAGAAGTCCCAGGTAAGTATTCTTCCACGGTCCCCACCCAAGTAAAATAGTTCCTTTAATAAAGTAGTCCCTTGAGGCTTTATGCAGCATGGTCTGCGTCAGGTAAGTGCACCAAAAACCTTCTTTTATGAGCCTGGCGCCTTTGGCGCCAGGACTGATGTCCAATATGAGCCTGGCGCCAAAGGCGCCAGGACAAAGTCCAAAGAGCCCCTATTAGGGGCCGCTGGGTTTTTTCCCGAGGGCATGATGCCTGCTTCCGGGGGTGCTGGGCCTGTCCCGGTGCTCTGGGGGCAGGCATCATGACAGGAAGGAGGAGATCTGACCAGGTGGCCGATAGATAATAGCCACAGTAAGTGCATGGCTATGACAGAGAGAGAGCCTTGCAGATGAGACATTCCAAAGAGGAGTAGGCCTGTATAGGAATGACAGAGGTAGGAATCCACTCGGGGAAGATCAGGGCTGCACCTCCTCTGGAGCAGTTGGACCTGGACACGGAGAGGATCTTGTAGCCATCATGGTGGAGAGTGTCAAAGCTTGTGACACAGCAGGCCGTTAACCATGTTAAATACTTTCACAATGCATGTCTGAGAAAATGCTATGGGGCAGGGTTATCAGGGTAGATTGCAACTAAACCAGGGCCACTCCTACCATGTTTACACAGTGCTGGTTGATGGCTGTCAGCTGTCTTCCGCTGCGAACACCTGCAGACATGAGAGGGAGCCGCCTCTGTGAGAGCTGCCCTTTGCCCAGGGGCCCTTCACTGCAGGGGTTGCCGGGCAGTGGGGCTGCGCAGGGAAGGTCATAAAATGACCAGAGATCTGACCAATTGGGGGGAGAGGGGGTGGGGTGGGAGGAGGGCGGAGGAACATACAGGAAGAGAATGGAGAATGAGCGAGAGGGCAACCAACGGGCCGAGGGCCCAGCACAACTGAACAATAAAACAAACAAAATCTGCAGGTGAAATGGTGGAACGCACAGGTACCTACCTCAGCAGCACTGAGTGGAAATGGAGTCAGCTGCACAGACACGGCACTTGGGCTGGGAGCAGGCACCAGTGGGGGAAGGTGGGCTGGCTGGGAGGAGGGACAAACAGGAAGGGAATGGAAAACGAGAGAGAGGGCAACCAACAGGCCGAGACCCCGGCACAATTTAAAATAAAATAAACAAAATCAGCAGGTGAAATGGTGGAAAGCACAGGTACCTACCTCAGCAGCACTGAGTCGAGAATATGAATATGCCTGCTTCTTGTATTTACTAATTCAGGTGCTTTTCATTGAAATCCAATGCATTTATGCGAACATAAAAGTTATATGATGGTGCAAGTGCATTTAGTGTTTTATGGCAGAGGTTTGGAACAGGTGTACATAGACATCCTGTTGTGTATCGTGGTTTTGTCTACAGACATGAGGAACATCCCCCAGAGTGCAAAAACGAGTGTTAAACCTGGCATAAACTTTTATACCACATTTTTACCGATTTTACACGCTTAGCATGGCTCGAATATAAGCCCCATTCTGTCTCTATGTGATGGCAAGACAATGTGCGGATTGGTCTTTATATTCAAATTAGACTTCACTTGAATCAGCCAGCATATGGCACGCGAAACATTTCATAAATAATTCCTCATTATTACCCATACAGTACATTCCAATGAAGGCCCACACACTATTTCCCCAAAACAAGGATAGGCAATATTGTTATTGCAAGGGTGGTATGAATCACAAAAATTAAACATGCATTGACAAAGGCAATAGTTCTGGGCTCTAACTTTGCAAATGTAGAGGATACACCTTTGTTTTGGTTGTAGAGACTTTACTTAAATAAATCATACTATAGAGAAGCACCTCAACGTCCACAACAGAATAAATGGAACCCACTACGGAAACAGGCCCAGTACACCTCGTGCAAGGAGAACAAGGTTTATTCTCATAAAAACAAGTATGCAATAGCAAAGAACTCTGCTGCCATGGAGCACTCTGGAAAAATCAGCATGAATAACACATTAAGAAGGTACACAGCGTCATCAGTGACGTAAGTTACATACATTAGAAATCCAAAGGGTTGGTTGGTGAGACCCTTTACATAGGCTACCTACTCCATAGGGGATGCCAGGCCATTGGTCCCAGCCTCTTCTGTACATCTTATTCTCCGTGGGCTCCACCTCATACATCGTCAGACACAAAGCTACAATTAATTTCTCATTATAAACAAAAAACAATACATTTTCTAACCTAATGTGCACATGGTACTGCAGACAAGGGCTAAGAGGATTCTTTGAGGTCATTGTAACTAACAAACCCCAACTCGATTTCAGACACGTTGGAGCCCTTCCAAAGCTCTCCACCCTTATTTTAGGTTTGTTGTTTTGTCCCTCCTGGCACCTCGCAGCACAAATCACGTGACACTTGGTGAAGGCAGCCTGCCCTGGCGTTCTGATCTTTTCTGATCTATTGGGGGTATAACAGCTCTATGGTCGGTGGTCTTGAACTGACTGGTACCTTGTAATGCTGGGGTCTTGGGGTGGGTGCATGTGGGCGCTATTACTTAGAGCTGGGACAGGGAAGGTTGGAGGCTCATGCCCTACTTTTCGTTGGATCACTTATCGCAGGGAGCTCTCAACCCCCTTGTGGCCTTGTAGGGCGCATTCCTCCTGGAATACAACATGCTGGCAACATGAGACAATGAAGGGTCTATGAATCTCTACAGCTCTGGCCTTTCTCACCGGTGCCCAGGATACAACCCATTTTTGCATGCATACACTTATTTCCATGTTTGTGGCCTAGACTTGTAGTCCTGGCTGCAATGCCGAGTTAGACCTTGATTACAATATGGCTGCTATTATCTAAGATGACGTTTGATTCCCAAAGTGCTGTAAAGCCAAAGTATGTGCTATCCTCCCTGCACTCCTGCCCCTGTTGATACCCCCCTCCCCGCTGTACCCTCCCTTAGCCCCTACAGCACAGTCCCAGTACTCTGCCGCCTCCGAAAGTACTTGGGGGCCTGGGACAATGCTTGTATTAAACATATTCTGTTCTCTGAGGTGGCCCTCGTGATTAGTCTTATAAAACTAGTCTCTCTCTCTTTCTCTGTCTCTAACTCTCTCTCTCTCTCTCTCTCTCTCTCCACTTGAATTCCTCATATTTGGAGACATACATTGTCACCATGTGTGACCAATATGCCTGTGATAAAAATGATTCTATGCATGAATCGCCAAGTACATAATGCAGAAAGAGCTTGGTGCTCATTTCATTTTTCACACCATTCACCCTAATATTAAAATGCTTGTACACATGAACCATATATACCCATTCAGACAGCCTCAAAGTTTATATATGAAGATAACATGGCTGTGAAGTCTGTCACTCCACCGGGAAAACAATAGAGCCAAAATTGGGAAGCCATTGTGCATATACTCATAGAGAAATTTACATGTATATAAGATTATTAATGACTTGTAATTTATATAGTGCCCTAAAGCCAAAGCGCTTTACAGAGAACATATTTAAATACATTTATCATCCCAACTTAAGTTGGTACTCACTTATCGACCTCGGAAGAATGATAGGCTGAGTTGGCATTGCTGAGATTCAAACCTGCAACTTGCAGATCAAACATAGATCGCAGCAGCGAGTGCTCAAGCCGTTGAGCTATCTTATCGGCCTGATGTACCCATTGAAACACATTTTTTAAGTGATTGCTTTATATATTGACAGAAAAGTGGAGCTGGAAGCTATGCCAAAGACTGATTCAGTGTCCACAGGACGTCAACAAACATGGGAGTTGCCAGGCTGCGCAGTTAATTATGCGTGGAGTGCCCCTGAGCACCATGAAGAGGGCAGTGTCTGAGCACCACAGGACTTTTTGGGTGAATGAAACATAATAATTCAATGGCATTAAATTGAATAACTTTGTTACTTTCGATCCCCCAACAAACCAGAATAACCATGGCCCCCTTCGTAGTGATAGACTGTGGTAGACTGTCTATCCCAGTTTCCTGTTTTAGAAGGAGGAATTTAAGATATTGTCCCGAAACATGCAATTCAAGTTGGTAGTGTAATTAAGACTTCTCTATTTAATGTCAAAAGGGAGCTTCGTATTATAAATATATCTACCCGGTTCCAGCATCTCGGATTTAATGGCGGATTTAATTATGATCATTTGCACGCTGGTGAATATGTTATCCTGTAGTCCTTGGGCCTCTTACGAGAATGGAGGTAATGAAAATAGGAAGGCGGAATGGTATTACCAGCAACGTTAACGGGTTCGGGCCATTACGACCCGACAACCCGCCAATACCGCCCGTACCGTGCCGCTTCATACAGGCTTGAGCGCATACACGTGCATGGCCCTTTCGAACCTGCTTCAGCAGGCTCTGCACGGATGTCAAATGAACGCTCTACTCGCTGTGCTATCTGATCGGCTGTCATAGGGCCCCTAAAAGGAGTGGGGCCCATAGGCTGGTGCCTACTTGGGCTAATGGATAATCCGGCTCCAGCGGGATGGGCGTATAGAGAATGCTGAAGATTACCTGGTAAGCCTTTACACATAGGGCCTCTTTACTATGGTACCCATTTTATTTCCAAATGTTGTTTTAGGAAAATGATTGGGCTTACTAAAAATGTGTAATATGGAGCCACTTAGCAAATTATTCCCAGGACCTCTTTTGGTTCTCTATCCACCTCTGGCCACTAGCTAGAGATGAAGACAAGAATGGAGAGCAGTATTTGGCTTCTTGCCCTTGGATTATGTTTGTAGCTGTATATTGGGACATTATACTGGTACATATATCGCCTACACCACATCAGGTAAATTGTCATTCATCACCAGCTGAATTACACTGAAGTTAGATTTGACGGGGCTCTGGCCTTTCTGCGCCACCCTGGTGCTCCTTGCTAGTGGCGCCTCAAACATTCACCTAGAATGTCCTTACCTTGTCAGAAAGCTTTTATCTAACTTTTAGCAAATGGGGTAAAATGAATTCCTTGTTATCGAGGTCCCAGTCCACAAAAACAGTGTTTGGGCCTCAGCAGTAAGCGCTCAGCTTCTTCAACTGGCCGGATGCCACGAGGTGCACAAGGGGAACATTTTTTCTTGGACACCACGTATATATACATCCCACCGTGGCCACCATTTATTTTCCAGGACAGGCATTCTGTTGGCTTTCGGCACCCTTTCTGTCACTAGGAAGGCAGAATCATTTCTTTTGAACTAGATCCAAACACCGTTAGGAAAATGCTGCACAATGCCTGAATGTATTGCTTCCAATCTGGCTTTTGCAAATAACAAAACGCTGCTTTCTATTACTTGCTACTCTGCTCTTGTGTGTGGATTTATCACTGTTCTCTGGTGGGATTATCCAGTTACTCGTACAGATACAACAATATTGTATTTTTTCCAAACACACAATAATGTAAGCTTAGCTTTTTGTCTCTCTCACTGCACACTGTCCTAACCGAAAGGCCAGGAGGAGAACAATATAGTGTTGCTGCTTAAAAAAAGAGGGATGGGGGCCCCGCGGCTCTGCTGCAAGGAAGCCTAGATGAAAGCAGCATCCAATTGTACTCAGCAAATGCTGTTAAGTCAAGTATTGCTGCAGAAGCTACCCTGCTTTCTTTTATTTCTCCAAAGGTTAACTTGAATGAAAAATTCCTTCTCAGCTTCCAAATTTTAAATATGGAGCCTTCCAAAATGGGTTCCCAAATCTCTTCTTATTATTCTACGTTATTTGGGACCTGGTGCTATCTATTGGGAATTATATAACACGGAAGAAGGGCAAGTAGGTGAAGCAAACTCTGGTCCGTTCATCAGGTGGGGGCAGGCCTTGCTCCCATGTGACTGCCACCGTGACCTCTGCGGTATCCCCATACATATTTTGCCATTCATATGGCCATCGGGAAAAGGCTGTGGCAATATTATATATGGCGACCGTATATATAGGGTCAAGGGGAGGAGGAGTCAAGGGGTGTCCCCCGCCCCCCTTGAAGAAAAAAAAGGGTTTGGGAGTTGCAGGGGTGTCCCACGCATGTTAAATGTGATAATGTCCCTGCAAACAACAGTCATTTTTTGGCGACTTTTTTGCCGGGTGACATTTTTGCAGGGACATTATAACATGGAACCACCTCTGCAGAGCTCAACTCAAGATGCATAAGATGTCCTTTCATATTGGCATTAGACATAACATTTTGAAAAACAAACTGATGTATAGCCTTTTTCTCTGAGAGTGAATTCTTGTTGAGAAAATCATAAAGCGAGGGATGGAGTTGATTGTGCAAAAGCGAATTAACCATTGGACATTTTCCAGGGTGTCATACCATTATAAGCTTTCGCTTGTCAGTGTCATTAATTAAGGGAGTCTGCCACGTGCTGATCAGTCTTAACTTTCTAGCAAAAAAGAGAAGTCCAGTTCAGACTCCGGCAGGCCTTGAGGGCAATTCCTAAATATCTGGCTCATCTAAAAAGTCAGCTTTTGTGTGCGTCAATGTAAGACACTTTGATGATTTAGTGCAGTTTGTTGTTTTTATCAATACTATTGACCCAATGTGCTAGTAATACATTTCTTTGCTACCAGGTGATTGTTAAAAGCCAAAATATGTGATGCACCCAGATGGGAAACTTCTTTTGGTGCCCATACCTATTTTTGTCCCAATAGGGCGCTCTGCTCATCTGTCCAACATGGTGACACAATCAACCCCAAACATGTCTTTGCATCGCTGTTACCTTACTTCCTGCCCCCTAACACTTCCTCCACATTGCCATGCCTGCCTACCTGACTTGTTCAGTTCCCTAACCTTACATTCTGTCCATTTTTAGGAAGACTAAACTATTAACATGGGAATATCAGGCACAGGGGAGGTGGCATATGAGGAGGGACACAAAGCCTGCAGATTCTGTTTGGTTATTTATCCTCCCCGTCATTGCCCATGGTCATGCTAAGGCTTGTGTGAACTCCCTACCCCTCTCCACTCATACAATGCCATTGCAGACTTTTACCGTGTTGCCAATCAACTGCATTTCTCACAGGCTCATCAGGCAGCCTGTGATGTGCAGCTGTTTCATACTAGACGAAATTAAATAAATGAAATATGACCTCACAGTCGTCAATTATTGACTCTGTTCTGTGAGGTCCCTCTACATCACCACCCATACCTTGAAAGCGCAGCGACAGGCGTTTGTTTGTTCGTTCTTTAAATATATATATATATATATTTTAGCCCATTTGCTTCTTTTGGTGGACCTGGGTACGTTGGGCCTTTTTGCGGAACTGATAGAAAGTCTTTCTTTTTAGCCCATCTGGGAACGGCGCAAATTACGACAATATAAGGAGCCATTAGCTCATTTGATTTCTATGATTATCACATACATACATACACTGCTCTTACACACAACACAATACATGCCAACCCTCACGATTTTTCTATCAAACATGTTTCTGTTTTACTTTTTCCCCTCCTCAAATAATCCTAACTCCATTGCAATTTTATGGGAACATTAACTGCTTTCTGTGACACAATCTACCTTCTAGGTGATCCCAAATGCTTCCATGTATGCAACATACCTTCGGGTAATTTACAGAATCCTGCGCAGAAGTAGCGCACGTGGCTGGCGCAGAGAGAGAGCATGCGTCAGCATACGCGAGTCGCGTGCGCTAAATCCCATTTCCATGCACTGCGTATTCATGGATTTCCCCATTCACATCCAGCTGTGGCTCAGCGTGGCACAGCGACCATCCAGCAGCGCCAGTTGCACCCCTAACACTAACCCTTGCGCCGAAAACAGCTGCACACATCCACAATATGGCGCAAAGGCCAGTGGACCAGCATACAGCCCCCCAGCAATGAAATTGCGCAAAAAATGCTTGCGTACCCCTCTTGAGCCAGCCAAATTGCATGTAAAACTCCTTGCTCATGCCTCGGAATACGGGTAAGCATATTGTGAGGGGTGCATGAGGTGTTTTACACGTGATTTGGCTGGCGTGAGTGGGGTACGCGTATTCCGAGGGATGCACAAGGAGTGTTACACGCGATTTGTAGGGGGGACAGGGTATGCATTCCTCGCGCACCCCTCAGAATACGCGTAACCCACTTGCGCCAGCCAAATCGCATGTAAAGCTCCTCGCGCACCCCTCAGAATACGTGTATCCCACTTGCGCCATCCAAATCAAGTGTAAAACTTCTTGCGCACCTCTCGGAATACGCGTACCGCGCTCGCACCGGCCAAATCATGTGAAAAGCATACTTGCGTACCCCGGAATACATGTACCCCGCTTGCGCCAGCTAAATCACATGAAAAGCGCACTGGCGTACTGTAACGCTCACCTAGTATCCACGGGTATGCCACCCAATCGGGCTGGACTGCTTCTGACCTTGGACCCACTCCCTTGGACTCTTGTTTGGCTGAGGACCAGGTCTTGTTTTTTGGTATGGTGCGCTCTCCATCCCGCTGTTCTTCGCAGGGGTGCGTTGTGGATGGGCGCGTCGCAACCTAGTTGCTTCACTGGTGCAGGCCCCTCAGAGTCCAGACCTGCTGCGACTCAGTTTGTTAGGTAAGTCTGCTGTTTTGGTAACTTGTCCTTTATTTGTAATTGCCCCTATTAATGTCTTTCCTTCTTTCTTAGGTGCAGAAGGAGCTCTGGTGATGCTGTGCTGCCTGGGGCTGTGCACGAGATGGTAAGTGAAAGCGTGGAGTGCGGCACTATGTGCTTTTCTTGTGCTAAAACCTGTTTGTTGTTCCTTTCTTGCAGGCCGCCGTGATGTTCGGGACTGTATGTTGCCGAGAAGATGGAGAGCGGTGAGTAAAGTGTTGTTCGAACCGCCTTCTAGCACTTATGCATATTCATCGGCCTTGTCTTTCTTCTTGCAGGTCGTTGAGAGGTTAGGAATGGACGTGGACCCAAAGTAAGTCAAATTCAGGTAAGCGTGCGCCTTTTGGTTGTTTTTTCAATGTTGAAGAATAAACGCTTACTAATTCTGCTTCTCTGTTCTTCCCAGGTTGCGGCTTCCAAGAGAGAGCAAGTGTTTGCCGAGATGCTGGATGTTCAGCATTCTGGAGCGGATGACAGAAGCAGGGCTTGCTAATAGGTAAGCTAATGCTAATGGTGTTCTTGTTCTTGCAGGTATCGGGCCCGGAATGCAGAGGAAGATCCGACAGACCGCAGTGAGCATCACGCTGCGACAGAGTAACGCGAAGTGTGTTCTCCAGCTTGGGCGTAGCTTATATAGCCTGCAGATATCCCAGGTGCCCCCAGGCCTGACCACACCCTAAATGGTAGACCGCATGGCTCAGTTCTGGACTGAGCCATGCAGGGACATCCATGTTGTGACAATGCCATTGTGAGTTCCAGTTCTCCAATTTCCCATATGAGCCTGGTGCCAAAGGCGCCAGGACTGACTCCAAGAGATTCTTGGGGGACATGATGGGGCCCTTGGGGCCATGATGGAAGACAGTGGTGCTGCCCAGGTGGCCTGACTGCCAAGGCCAGGGGGAGGGGTCATGACAGCCCCCCCAAGGCCCCTCTCAGCATGGTTCTCCTGTCTGGTCCTGGCTTGGTGGGATAATCACGATGGAACACCGTATCAGACGTGGTGCATGGATGTAGTCACAGGGTTCCCATGTCCTGTCATGCGGACCATACCCCTTCCAGTCCACTGGATAGTATAATTTCGTTCTGATGTCCTTTGAGTCCAGGATGTTCTTGACCTCAAACTCTGGTTTTCCATTGACCATTACTGGTTCGGACGGTGTGGTTACCCGTGTTCCAGTTTGAACTGGTTTCAAGAGAGACACATGGAACACAGGATGAATATGCATGTTGATAGGCAAGGCCAGTTTATCTGCAGCTGGGTTTATAATAGATTTGATGGAGAAAGGTCCTAAATATCGAGGGTAAAATGTCCGGGTTCCTTTTATAGGCACATGTTTTAATGTTAACCAAATTTTGTCTCCCACCTGGTAGTTGGGAGCCCTTTTATGACGTTCTGCTGTGCAGGGAATTATTATAAGCATACTGGGCAATCCACAGCAAGTCTTTCCAATTCCCTTCCACTTGATGTAACATACAGCACAGGTACTGTTCGAGCGTTTGGTTCGTTCTCTCTGTTTGGCCATCCGTTTGGAGTGGTGGCTAGTGGATAGTCTGATGTCGATTTGAGCCATTGAACAGCATTTTCTCCAGCAGTTGGATACAAATTGGATACCTCGATCAGAGATCAGCACTGACGGGATCCCATGAAGTCTTACGATGTGTTTGAGGAATATCTTCGCCAGGCTAGACGCATTTGTGAGACCTTTAAACGGCAAGAAGTACGACCACTAGAATGGTATTGTATCCTTGACTGGATGGTAGGTCGGTGATAAAATCAAGAGATAATGTATGCCAGGGTGCCGGCGGAATTTCCAGTGGTCTGATGAGTCCAGCTGGTTTTTGCTTAGATTACTTATTTTGTGCACATATGCCGCAAGAGATGATGAATTGAATGACATCTTTAAGCCAAGTCACAAGTAGCTTCGCTTTACCTTGGCTACAGTCTTATCAATTCCAGGGTGGCCCTCAATTAGGGAGTCATGATACCCTGAGATGACCTGTTTCTGAAGCTCTTTCTTGGGCAAGAATAGACGGTTCCTGAAATATGGTAGTTGGTCCTTGAATGCATAGTGTTCTCCCCGCGAATCCCATTCTTGTAACAACTCGGGAGTCATCACATGTCGGATACCTTGCAGTAATTTGTCCTGAGTCATCGTGGTTGTAATGCCCAGGAGTTTGTCACTCGGGATGATGGCCACGAGATCGGGGGTCGTGTATACCAGTTCATCAGTACCCATGTGGGAAAGGGCATCGGCTTTTCTGTTTTTGACCCCGGGTCGAAACGTGATCTCATAATCATACTCCACAAAGAAAAGGGCCCAGCGTAGCTGTCGTGAGGATTGAGCCTTCGCAGTTTTTAGATATTGTAGATTTCGATGGTCAGTTATCATGGTGATAGTGTGCCTGGCACCTAGAAGATAATGTCGCCAGGCCTTGAAGGCTGCTTTGATGGCTAGGAGCTCCTTGTCCGTGATAGCGTAATTGAGTTCAGGTGGTGAAAACGTAGGCGACCAGAAGGCTACAGGATGCAGCTGGCCGGTTTGTGGGTCCCTTTGCGAGAGAACAGCACCCATCGCCATGCTGGAGGCGTCTGTTTCCACCACACACAGAAGATCTGGGCGAGGGTGTCGTAAGATCGGGGCAGAAGTGAATCGCACCTTGAGTTCTTGAAACGCCTTTTCTGCCTCTTCCGTCCACTGTAACTTCTTGTTGTACTTCCTCAATAATTATGTGATTGGATGTACTATTTGAAAAAATCCCAGAATAAATCGGCGGTAAAAGTTTGCAAAGCCCAACATGCTCTGGATCCCTTTGAATGAACTTGGGGCTGGCCAGTTTAGAATGACGTAAACCTTGTGCACATCCATTCGGATCCCCTTTGGAGTGAGGATGAAGCCGAGGAACTCTACCTCTGTGACGTGAAATTAACATTTTTCGAGATTGGCATAGAGGTGATGTTGGCAGAGCTTTGTAAGGACGGAACGAACATGCTTGACGTGGTCCTGTTTTGAAGCCGAGGATTCTGGGATATTGTCTATATAGACCAGGGCACAGACGTAAATCAGCTCTCTCAAGACATCGTTCATGAAATACTGAAATGCGGCAGGGGCGTTGCAAAGGCCAAATGGCATTACCTGGTATTCATATAAGCCATATTTGGTACGAAACGCTGTCTTCCATTCATCCCCCTTTTTAATTCGGACAAGATGGTATGCTCCTCTAAGATCCAATTTCGTATGGATTTGGGCATCTTTGAATTGGTCTAACAATTCCGCAATAAGCGGCAGGCGGTAACGATTTTTAAAAGTGATTTGGTTCAGTGCGTGATAGTCGATGCAAGTCCTCAACTCTCCTTCCTTCTTCGGCACAAAGAATAGGGGAGATGCTGTTGGTGACTTCGAGGGACGGATAAAATCATTAGCCAGGTATTGATCTAAGTAGGACTTCAAATGTTGATTCTCTGGTTCTTTAAGAGCATAGATTCGACCACAAGGGATTTGTGCACCAGGTACCAGATCGATCTAGCAATCATAGGGCCTGTGTGGTGGCAAGGTGTTAGCTTGTTCCTTTTGAAACACATCTTGAAAGTCCTGGTATTCACTTGGTAGGGTACCGATCACACCCAGGGCAATTGCCGTTGTTCCCTGGACAGATGGGCTTGTATTCATTGACTTCCTTCCTTTGTAATAGCAAGTGCGAGTACAGCCTTCGGAAAAGACCAATTTCCATGCATGCCAATCGATATGTGGATTGTGTGCGACCAACCACAGCATCCCTAGGATCAACCGGAACTGCAGCGCCTTGATGAGATCAGAAGCGATAGATTCCAGGTGGCCATCCTGACATAGAAGGGTTAGAACTGTTGTGCATTTGGATACTGGCCCGGAAGTGATTTCTGTACCATCAATGGTGGTCACTGTCTCGGTGGTCGACTTAGGGCACAGAGAGAGCCCCATCTTTGCTGCAAGATCCTGGTCCATATAATTCCCAATGGCTCCACTGTCGATGTATGCTTCTACTGTATGCATCCTAGACGGCTGCTGTTAGTTGATTAGGATCACAGGCAATGCAAAATGGGAAGTCTGTAGTTGGCTTTCTTTGCTCAACAAATGGACCCCTACATTTGCCGGGCTTGGTAGTTTTCCGACTCTTCATTCGTGTTTTCCTTATCCGTGACTCTTACGGTCCTCCTTGGTGGCTTTACTGGACACTCTTTGAGGAAATTACCTGCTTTTACGCAGTACAGTCATAGCTGCTGTTCCCTTCTCTTGTCTCTTTCAGCTTTGGTTAAAGGAGGTCTTACTCCTCCCAGTTGCATTGGCTCCATCAAATTGTCTGCCACTCGTGGAACATGGTCCTTAGACCGCACGAACATAGGGCGAGTGTCTGGTCTGTTCCGATCTGCCCTTCGGTCTTGCAACCTGTGATCAAGTTGAACCACAAGGTTGATAAACTCTGCACAGATTTTTGGTGGATCCACCACTTGGGCAAGAACATCCTTTAGCTCCCCCCGTAGGCCCTGGTGAAATAGCAGGGTTCTCTTTTCCTCCGGCCACCCTGCTTCAACCACGAGCCTGTTGAAGGTCGCTTTATATGTTCATAAGTCTTGGTTTCCTTGACAGAGGGACAAGAGTTTGTTGTCTAGTGCCTGTCCATGAGTACGACAAGCAAAGAGCTTTTCCATCTCCTGCTGGAAGCCCCCTAAGTCACGTAGCAGTGGGTCATCCTTACTAACGAAAGGTACAGACCAGTCTGCAGCACTGCCACTCAAATAAGACAAAAGGAAGGCCACCCGCGATTGATCATTAGGAAAGGCCCCAGGTCTGTAAAGAAAATGGAGGCGACACTGGTTCATGAAGGTTGCATACTTCCTAGGGTCCCCTGTGAAACGCTCCGGTGGGGCTAAAGAAACTGCTCCTGGGAGGGTGATCTGTACCGGATTGATCGGCAGTGCTGACATCGATGGAACATTCCCAGGCAATGGGGCTTGTCCGGCCTGCGATTTAAGGAGTTGTCTACTTAAATCATCAGTGCGTTCCTTAGCCACTATCAATTCTCTCTGCAAGGCGTTGGTCTCCAACTGGCTGAATGCACCTCAGCGCGTAACTGCTCCAGCATCTGAACTAACTGGTCAGTTTCCGAGGTCTCCATGACACCCAGGTGGATTGTGGTTTGTGAGGCTTCGTGTTCTGTAATGCTCACCTGGTATCCAAGGGGGCTGCACCCAATCTGGCTGGACTGCTTCTGACCTTGGACCCACTCCCTTGGACTCTTGTTCGGCTCAGGACCTGGTCTTGTTTTTTGGTATGGTGCGCTCTCCATCCTGCTGTTCTGTGCAGGGCTGTGTTGTGGATGGGCGCATTGCAACCTAGTTGCTTCACTGGTGCGGGCCCCTCAGAGTCCAGACCTGCTGCGACTCAGTTTGTTAGGTAAATCTGCTGTTTTGGTAACTTGTCCTTTATTTGTAATTGCCCCTATTAATGTCTTTCCTTCTTTCTTAGGTGCAGAAGGAGCTCTGGTGATGCCGTTCTGCCTGGGGCTGTGCAGGAGATGGTAAGTGAAAGCGTGGAGTGCGGCGCTATGTGCTTTTCTTGGCTAACCTGTTTGTTGTTCCTTTCTTGCAGGCCGCCGTGATGTTCCAGACTGTATGTTGCCCGAGAAGATGGAGAGCGGTGAGTAAAGTGTTGTTCAAACTGCCTTATAGCACGTATGCATATTATTCGGACTTGTCTTTCCTCTTGCAGGTCGTTGAAAGGCCCGCAACGGACATGGACCCAAAGCAAGTCAAATTCAGGTAAGTGTGCACCTTTTGGTTGTTTTTTCAATGTTGAAGAATAAACACTTACTATTTGTGATTCTCTGTTCTTCCCAGGTTACGGCTTCCAAGAGAGAGCGAGCGTTCGCCGAGATGCTGGATGTTCGGGATTCTGGAGCGGATTACAGAAGCAGGGCTCGCTAATAGGTAAGCGAATACTAATGGTGTTCTTGTTCTTGCAGGTATCGGGCCCGGAATGCAGAGGAAGATCTGACAGACCGCAGTGAGCGTCACGCTGTGACAGCAGAGTAACGCGAAGCGTGTTCTCCAGCTTGGGCGTGGCTTATATAGCCTACAGGTATCCCAGGTGCCCCCAGGCCTGACCACACCCTAAATGCTAGACCGCGTGGCTCAGTTCTGGAACAGAGCCATGCGGGGGCATCCATGTTGTGAAAATGCCATTGTGAGTTCCAATTTCCTATATGAGCCTGGCACCAAAGGTGTCAGGACTGACTCCAAGAGAGTCTTGGGGGACATGATGGGACCCTTGGGGCCATGATGGAAGACTGTGGTGCAGCCCAGGTGGACAGACTGCCAAGGCTAGGGGCAGGGGTCATGACACGTACCCCCTAATTCACGCACCGCGTGGGGAGGAGCTGAATGCACCCCCTGCATGCAGCCCACACCACAGGGGACCACCTCTAAACCCCTGGCCATGCCCTGCAGACAGCCCGTCACCCCTGACCATGGCCCGCAGGCAGCCCACACCACAGGGGACGCCCCTACACCCCTGACCATGGCCCGCAGGCAGCCCACACCACAGGGGACCCCCCTAAACCCCTGACCATGCCCCACAGGCAGCTCCTCACCCCTGACCATGGCCCGCAGGCAGCCCACACCACAGGGGACCCCACTACACCCATGACCATGGCCCGCAGGCAGCCCATACCACAGGGGACCTCCCCCTACATCCCTGACCATGCCCCACAGGCAGCCCCTCATCATGTCCTGCAGGCAGTCCACACCACAAGGGGCCCCCTAAACCCCGGACAATGCCCCGCAGGCAGCCACTCACCCCTGACCATGGCCTGCAGGCAGCCCACACCACAGGGGACCTCCCTACACACCTGACCATGGCCTGCAGGCAGCCCACATGGCACCATGCACGTGTGAGCCCTGACTCAAGTCTCCCCCACCTGTGACGGGCACCTGCCAGCAGGCCCCGACTCATGCCCCCCCCAGTGACGGGCACCTGCACGCAGGCCCCGACTCATGTCCACCCAACCAACACATTGTCACAACATACATGCATGTACCAAATGTCCACCCACATGCCACCCCACACTGCCCCCCCCACAGTGCATATCCACACCTATCCATTGTCCCCACTTCCCAGTACAGGCCCCATGGCATGTCATGCACAGAAGCATACATGCATGCACTCAAAGACATGCCCAACATGGCCACACACCACCGACGCATGACTGAGTCAATGACGACTGACACATGCACCAAAGTAATGAGAGCACACAACACAAATATATGAACAGATGAAAATGGATTACAATAACAGAAATCACACACACGAAAACCAACCATGACAAGGATAAATAAATGAGTCAACTGAACTGAAATGCTAATTCCCAAAAATATGTGATAAAAAAATAAGAAAAACATCCAAGTGATCCATGTCCAGAAAAATGAAAATCAGAATCCAAAGTGTAACTGAAAAAAAAACATTCCATCATGGGTGTGAAAAATCAGAAAATAATAAATTCCACATTTCCACAACTATATACAATGAAAGTTCTCAGGGTCCATGATCCCAAAACCAAATGAAACCTACTAAAATACCTACAAAAAAACCTATGTACAAAAAGTGGAGCAAAGTCCATCAACTCCAAAATAAAAATGAAATTAAAGGAAACCTACGTCTAATAAACCATATACAATGGCGGAGGGCTAGTCCTACGGCTCACTTCTGTTGTTAATGTCTCTGACCAGGGCATCATCGAACTCCATGTTGATGTCCCGGAGGCAGGCCTGGGAACTGTCCTCGTGGGCTCGCAGGGACGTCGCCATGGTGTCCTCCAACTCCCTGCGAGTCCCCTCAAGGAACGCTGCCCACCTCAATGCCCGGTGCATGGAGTTCTCCACCCTGACCATCGTGAGCCATGCCCACTCCCCCCTCTGCTGCTCTGCCTTTATCTGCTGGCCCAAACGCTGCCACACGGAAGACACACATAGTCCAAGGTCCTCCTGCCCATTTGCCAATGCCTGCCCCCATGATGGAGACGGCCCCGAGGCCTGACGCCTCCCATGTCGAACCTGCCACCGCCTTAATGCCAACTGCCTCTACAACCACGACACCCTCCGGGATGATGGGGTCATCCGGTGCCGCCGTGCTTGTGCCCTGCTCGGAGGTGCCTGCACATCCTCCATTGGCAGGGGTCCAGTTGTTGGGGTGACCACCTCTGCTGGTCCTCCAACTCCCGACTGTGGCAGGGATGTGATCTCCACCAGCCTGGCCGCGGTGGATGGGGTAGGTCCAGAGGGTGCCCAGGTGACACATGGGCGGGAAGACGGCACGGCGGATGACTGGGGCATAGGGTGTGCAGATGTGTAGGGGGTCGGAAGAGCACCCAGCACACGGAGGAACCCTGTGCCAATGACCTGTCCTAGCAAGTCGACGTGGCCACACAGGTGTTCGAAATGATGTGCGTTGTCCTGCCTGGACCAACGCACATCATCCCGAATCCCCCGTGTGCGCAATGCAACACCGACTAGGACAGGCTGAACCCTGTCACGATTGCCATGTCCACAGGTAGAGGAAGGTCAGTTGATGTAGACACATCCCCTACCTGCGAACAGGCCTGGACAGAGGCATCCCTGCGGGTGCAGGATGATGCAGTCACAGGATCAGGGACAGGATTACACACAGGCACCTCCACGGCGACCTGTGCTGCCTCCTGCCCCAGGACTGCACCTCTTGCACTAATGGAACCACCCCCTCCAGGCCCCATGAATGGGTCTGATTCGGCCTCCTCCTCAACCACACCCCCCACCAACATGGATGACTCTGTGCCATCTTCCGTAGTATGCCCATGTGGGTGCTCATCTGCCCATTCTTCTGCCGAGGAGTCCACATCCAACCTTGGCCTCTTGGACCTCCCCTCGGCAGATGCGGCTATGGATGCAGCACCACTCCCCTCACTCCCGGAACATATTATTACCTGGGAGGGGGGCAAGGCCTTGCATCTCCGGCTGGGTGTGGCATCCCTGCCGCTGGGCTCCACCGTGCCGTCTCCGCCCTCTTCATCAGTCGTTGCTGCAGACAGGGAAGACAGAACACAGGCGTCATGACACTGTACAATGGTCTGCTAAACACATAACTATTGCTGCACATGAGTGGCAGTGTCAAACATCACAGGTGGCATCACACTCCCCATCACTCAGGTCAATTGAACCCACACACATGCACAGACAAGCAGGGAAAGTGCAACAGGCATCTGCATCCATTCACATGGAACTGCATGAACATCCTAAGGGTGGCATGACGTCACAAGCATCATCGTGCGTGCCATTCACATGCACACAAGCCACCAGACAGACATGCATCTGGCCATCTCTGCCTCCTCTCACAGTGCAATCATCGTCAACTATGTCACATCTGCCAATCGGGTACCTAGATGTCCTTGTCACATGCATCCATGGCATCTCACAGTCACACACATACCAAACAGACACACACATGTACACCGTGCACGTACATGAAGGTGGGACGAGCATCCATGTGTAACATCCCAAACATGGCTGAGTACATACACAGGCATGCAAACATGTGTGCATCTTCACATGCATTTGTACATCATGCATCGGAACAAATACACCATTGATGTGCAGCACACATGACTGGACTCACATGCAGCACGGCCATATCACTGCACATACACATCCATACATGGGCCATGTCAGACATATGTCCAAGCTGCATACTCCTGCCACACCTCAACATGCACTGTGTCGATTAAGAATGCATGGACACTTACCGCTCGACTCCAGACGGGTCTGCCTCTCGAGGACCTGGAGGTGAAGCGCTGGGCAAAAGTGCTCCAGGACCCTCATCTGGTCGGTGGTAAGCAGGACCCGGCACCGCACTGCATCATCTGCATCCAAGAGGCGCCGGGCCTTCCTGGAGTTGTAGTCCTCCCAGCGCTTCGGGACGTGTTTCAAGTCATGGGGTGCCACCCCCTCCGTGTTGATGGCATCCATGATGTCCTCCCAGATCCTCCTCTGTCCTCCCTTGTCACCACACGATGGTGTGAAGAGGGCATCATTATGCCCCAGGACTTGCTCCACCAGGATGCCAACTTCATTTGCACTGAAGCTGGCAGCCCTCTGCCTCTCTGCCGGGGAGTGGCCACTGGTGCCAGATGGTGTTGTGTCGCACATGGAAACCCCCGAGGCAGGTGTAGGTGGGCAACTGGATCCTGGGGTTGTGCTGTGGAGCGATGGAACACCAGTCGGGAGTCTTCTGTTCCAGCAGGGTTGGTCACAGCAACTGGACCCCTGGCGATGGCTGATGTGCAGGCACCAAATAGCAGGGCATGTTGGCAGCAGGCAGGCAGGCAGCAGCAGATGGCTCGTAGGAGGGTCCCTGGAGCTCTGGAGGGCAGGTAATTGGCCTTCTGGGCTGGAGGGTGGTCTTCCGTGTGTTGTCGCGTGGCCAGCTTGATGCAGAGTGAATCCACACATACAAATACAGCATGTCAGTGTGAGATATCATGAAATCCGAGGAAAGGCCCTTAGCACGTAAGCGCACGAGAGACGTTACATGTGCGGGCATTTCCCTCGGCACGGGTTAAAGGAGTGCATGGGCAGCAGTTTGTTGTACGTGCTTTTCATGGAGACCGACGCGTGTGTTTACTCTTCTTGTGGTTTCACACGCGATTACTTCACAGCGGATAGAGTTCGTATTTCTTCTTTTGGCGGAGGTGTTGCCTACGCGCTCAAGCATGTGTGTTTTTCTTTTCCACGCAAGGCAGATGGTAAGTCGTGCATGCTATTTTTCCCACTGCAGGTGCCCCTGTGTATCGCGAACCCATTTTCGAGGTCATAGTAGCCTGCGTGTTCCACGCATATGTGTTTTTTGTGTCCCTGGGTGCCACAGAGTACTGTGGGAGGTTTATTCCACGCACGTGGGCTACCGGGGGTTGCATGCATGTTTATCATCATTTTTGGGGTGCGTGAGCATTGCGTGACCCGTCATTTATCACCAGGGGTCACAAACAGCCTTGCAGGAGCACAGGGGTGCGTCTAACATCGAGTACCCTGCCCCCTTTACCCCAATTGCCCAGGACAATTGTTGAGTGCACCTCCTATCGGCAATATACCATCTGTGCCATGGTTGGGAGGCCACCAAAGGTACAGGGCGGCAAAGTTGGGCATCCTCCCAGTGTTGTGAATGGCCAGGGACGTGGCCAGTGTGACCAGGGGGTACAGGGAGTTCAGGGTGGCCAGGGTGGCCGCAGAAGGGGAAGAGGCAGGGGTGCACCACTGGGACAGGATGTCCAGCAACGTGATGGTGCAGTCATGCCACCACCCCCTGCGGCTCCGGGAGATGCAGCTGTTGCATCCGACACAGGTGCCCATATGACCCCACAGTCAGTAACATCCGCTGTCACAGGCCCTACGGTAGTGGTAGAGGCAGGTGCAGCTGTGGCGACCCCCACCCAGGCTCAGGGTTGGCCAGTGCATGATGCGTTGGAACCTGAGGACTCCCAGACCCGAATTCCAGGTGGCCAGGTGAGTAGATCGCTGCAGAGTTCATCGAGGCAGAACTAATCCGTGGAGTGGGAGAGATGATGGATTATGATGCACCATCCGATGAGTGTCGATGCGTGTTTGTCCAGAACATGTGTGTTTGGCTTGTGTGATATGTTGTGCTTGACTGCCACTACATGCTATGTATACATGGTTGTCATGTGTGAGTCATACAATGCTTCACTAATGCATGCCTGTTGTGATGCATGCAGGATATGTGATGCAGACGTGGACTGTCCTGATCATCACACATGCACCCTACTCACATTCAAGTCACTCGGCTACCGCTCCGGTACATGCTCTGCTCTAAAACCTTGACTCTTACACTCCCTCTGTCCTCATCCTACTTGTTCTCTCCTCTGCTTTTAACACGGTCAACCATTCCACCATGCTAAATCGTCTCCCTGACAACCTGGGCATCACCGATCAGGCTCTGGGCTGGCTGACCTCTTTTCACTCTGATCGACCCTCCCAGGTACAACTTGGGTCCTTCCTATCCTCTATCTCCCTCCCTACCTGAGATGTTCGCCAGGGGTCTAACCCCTCACCCAGGCTTTTCAACCAATACCTGACAACTCTCGCCTACTGCATTTTCCATTTTCTGCTGAAATTTCCAGTGCTATGCTGATGACACCCAACTCATTTTCAGGCTTCCCTCAGCCACCTCCTCTCCTTCCCTCATCTCTGATTGCCTAATCGCCATTCAAAATTGGTGTGCTGCAAATGATCTTTGTTTAAACGCCAACAAGACTGAGATCCCCCTCATTGGTACACCCCCTCCATCCTTTCCCCTCACTCTCTGGCCGGCCTCCGTTGGCACTCCTCCTGCCCCTACCAGCGAAGCTAAGGACCTCAGAGTCATCTTTGACTCCACACTTTCCTTCTCTGCACATATCTCTGATGTCACCAAAAAGTCACACTTCTTACTGCACCTCCTTAAAGGCACTCTTCCCTTCCTCTCCTTCCCACAGAAGCTCCTTGTCTCCCAAGCTCAGATTTTCTTGAGGTTGGAATGCTCTAACTGCCTCCTTTTAAATCTACCTTCCTCCACTCACCGCCCTTTACAACTAATCCAGAACAAGACTGCAAGACTTGTCCTGGGCCTCAAGCCCTGGCATTGTGTCTCTCCTGCTCTGAAATCCCTTCATTGTCTCCCTGTGGTTGCAAGGATTACATTTAAAACCCTTTGAATTGTCCAGAAGGATTTCTGGTGCCTGGGTCCTAATTACCTACAACTATCCCTCCATAAATACCTCCCCTCTAGAGCCCTTCGCTCCTCCACCTCAAACTTGTTCCATGTGATAATATCCCCATAAAAATATCGCAATACAAAAATATTGCCATATTTTTGCGGCAATATTAAGGCATTGACCCTGCGGGGGACACCCACATAACCCCCGCTACCGCAAATTTACCCCCCAAAAAATATCACCTATGGCGTTCCAGGCGACCATGTATACGGCAATATTTTTGGCGGGGATCATATGTAGGGCTACCCTCAAACTCCCTCAGGGTAAGCCGTTTCTCAAAGGAACGAGTTGGTGGTAGATCCTTATCTTCTGCAGGGGCCTCCCTCTGGAACTGCCTACCTGCCACCTTGAAACTTTAGGAGAACCATCTACAATTCCGGAACCTCCTCAAGACCTTCCTCTTCGCCTCTGCCTTTTCCCCTCTTCTCCACTGCTGATCTGCTTTCTCTCTCAGCAATGCTGCACCTGGCCACCTTCTGCCCTTCGGGCCCAGGTACCTGCTCACCCTGCCACCCTCCTGCACTGCCTCCTGGCCACCCCTCGCACTGGACTCTGTATCTATACCCATACAGAACCCCCCTCTTCTTCTGCACTCCCTTTCTGACTAATCTTGCACTTGGCCACTCACAGGCTGCACTTCCACTGTTTTGGATCACCATGTGTATTTGTATATTTAGTTATTATTTATCTTGTCCTCTCTTATGGTCTGCACTCTCCAATTTGTCCCCCCTCTCATGCACATTCCCCCCTTTCACTCCCCATGCACTTGAGCGTTCTCAATGTCACTGGGCCCTGAGAGATCGTTGTTTCTGTTTTCTCCCCTGTTCCCCTCCCTTTGCCTGGTTGTGCTCTAAAACACCTGTGTACGAGCGCAATATGAATTAATTATCATTTCATGTCATATCATCTTCCTGCTCACTCACATGTCTGCATGTGGCCTGTGGTGTTGATGCACTCAGCACTCGGCATATCTGATCACATGAGTGCCGTGTATGTGTGGATAGCCTTCAAGGTGGTCCTCCTCACGGTCACGCTTCCTTGCCTCTCAAACCCCCTGCAGCTCAATTTCAACATGGCACTGGTGAGTTACATGTTGGACTACTGGTATTGCCTGTTCCCCATTCCTGTGTACATGCACACTTCCCTCTGCAGACCTGCAAAACACGTACTGTGGTGTACATACTTTGTCCTTGGTGCAGTGTGTCTCACTCGGACTGTGCAGATGGCAGTGGCTCCCCGTGGACATGAGTGCCCATTCATGCTCCATGTGCATTCCATGTATGCCCCTATGGGTCGTTGACAGGCTGATCATCGTGGTATGTCTCCAGGATTATTTAAGTGTCATGGTATTTATTCATGAGAGATAGGTGGGCGCACTCTCTTTTTTGTGTGGGGGCTTGACCCAAGAGGGTAATAGGTACAATAGAACAAGAGATGAGTAAAAGCTACCCTGACCGATGGCGTGACATAGGGTCACCGAGGTTTGCAGTGGAGCTAAAAACAATGTTAGCTCTGGAGGACAAAAAAACCCTTTGGAGAAGTGAAGCTGACAAGAAACAGGTTTTTTTTATTTTACTCTAACACAGAGAGAAAAGAAGACAATTTTTTTACAAACTGCGCCGTGGCGCTGAAACTATACATGGTGAACACATTAGAGTGTGCATTATTGTGAGTTAGTATGCAGAGTGAAAGATCACAGATTTTTATTGTTTCAAACAATAGTATTGATAAGACAATAGGCTTTGTCTTAGACTTGTCGACACATTATTCTGTGTTTCTGGTTCGGTATGGATAGCTGGTGAATGTGGCTGAAGGGATGGAAGCAGCGTTGTTGCACCAGGTACCGAACGGTCTTCAGGACAGATGGATCAAGTCAGGTGAAGTAGTTGGAACCGTCAGCCTGTTGATTTACAGGGGACTGGTTAGTACGGTGATAGAGGTGTCTGGGAAGTTAAAAACTGCAAACGGAGGAGACCTACCATGTTCGGGTTAAATGCCGCCTAGGTCAGAAAATGTTGAGTCCAGGTAGTTACATTCTCTAATAGCTCCAATAGTAGCGACTCAGATTCTACCACCGGCGGACAAGCAAACCCTCAACAGGCCTCAAGTTTTCACGGGAGGGGACAACGAGGGAGGCCACGCTACCAAGGCCAACACCCAATGCGAACACGGCAATGGGTCCCCCCACAACAAACATGGTGATCCCTATTTTCAATCTCAGCGATCACATTCTATCCTCAAATGAAATAGATGTTTTATCAAAAGGCCTCAGCTTTATACCAAGCACCAGCGCCGACCTGTTCAATACAGAAGTAGAACTCAGGAAATTCTTTCGTACAATTCGTCTACGATATTTCTTCAGAGATAAGCCTGAAAAAGAGCCGCCAAAATCCACGGGACTAAAACCTCCATCTAACTTTTTCCCCCTTGCTTCAATGGTATGTCCTGAAATACTGTCTTTTGAAAACCGTATCATCCTGGAATTGCACAAAACTTTCGACAAGAAGATCCATTTCTTGTCAGATTCACTTCTCCAAAGGGTTTTTTTGTCCTCCAGAGCTAACATTGTGTTTAGCTCCACTGCAAACCTCGGTGACCCTATGTCACGCCATCGGTCAGGGTAGCTTTGACTCATCTCTTGCTCTATGGTATTTATTCATCCATTCAATGCTCACTCTGGGTCAGTCCCTCATCACGCACATGTTTAGGGTCTCCTCGTCTGTGTTGTGCACAGGCCTCACCCTGTTACAGGCCACCTGCATCTGTTCAACTGGTGTTGTGGATTCTGCATGCATGGGTGTACTACTGATGGTTCCTCATGTGTCCTGCTTAATCTCCATTTCTCATCTGTTGTAGTGTCATTTGACTGTCAAGATGCAATTGACACATGCCAACACTGTCTGCCAATGCACTGTTCTCTGGTCAACCTTTCATTGCCATGCACTGCCTCCCTGCAATTCCCCAAAGGGTGGGGGTTCACTGTATCCATGCAACTCAGTGCATGCACTTTGCACATGATGACTGCACTTGCCCTTACACTGTCCTCATGTTAAGAGATTGACATCACTACGTACGTGTTAATGTTAGAAGTTGAGGCGATACACATGCACTGCACTGCACCCAACCACTTCTGAACCATGTTCGGGCCTTCGACATGCCTACCCATGCTGTTATCTCAAACTGACCCGGCATGTATGTCCCCATGTTCGTCCCTTCACTGTATTGAAACGCTCTAGCGTAGGTGCATCCTGTGACACATGTACTCTGTATTGGTGATGGTTGTTGATTGCTGCATGTCAACATGCATTTACATGTGTCACGGTGTGTTTGGTTTCACTTGCAGCTGTGGCTTTTTGGGTGTTCCGCCATGCATATGCTACGTGCCATCTCTTTGTTGCCATCTCTCATTTATGGCTTGGATCTGTGCCTGCCAGAGGTTGTGTGTGATGCAGGTGAAATTCAACATGCAGTACATGTGTAGGCTTCACATTTTACACACATTCATTTCTGCTTTCGGGATACTCTTGCATTGCAATGCCACTGGACGCATGTGAGAGTTTGAGTTGTGTGTGACATGTCTGCTTCATGTGTTGGCTGTCGATGTTGTGATGTCTATGTGTGTGGTATGTGCTGCTGACATGTGTGCTCATCTTTCTTTTGTTTATGTTACAGGTGATGAGGCACTGGAGGCAGAGGATGAGGATGTGATTCCAGACACGCTGGTGGGTTTACGTCACAAACCTAGCACCAGTGGTGGTCATGGGGTGGTAAACCACGAAAACTCATTATTGCTCCAGGCCGTCGTGTCCAGGGCTGACCATGAGTCAGGCTCTGATGAACTCACTGACCACAATGTTGAGTTGGATGTGCATCATGACGTGTCTTCGCTGGTGAGTGATCCTGCAGTGGATGATCTTCTGTCCACGACACCTGCAGTGAGTGTAGTGTCCTAAAGGGGCCAGGCAGTGTTGGAATGTCTGCCTGTGGCAGTTACGGACACACAGTCACACTCCACACCAGTTGCTCATGTTCCTGGGGCATCAGGTTGATGGAGGGATGCAGTCCTGCAGCTGCGGGCGGTGCCAACCCAACAAGGGCCACGGCTCCCTCGGCCTGGCAGGTGTAGAGTCTGGGAACGCGGAGGCCATGCACTACTGGGGACCACTGAGTGGGAGCATGCCATGTATGCCGTCACACAGCAACAGGGGGGAGCAGTTGAGATGATGGCTCAAGGCATGGAAAGTGTGGCCCGTTCCATCCTCACCCATGAGAGGCAGGTGCAGCTCCAGCAAAAGGCAACACGGTCCATGTGCCTCTCACTCAGGCTGGGCATGGGGGCCTAAGACAGGGCACGCCGGGCTGAAATGGTGGCTCTGCGCGAAGCAATTGCTGCTTAGGCAAAGGCGCACAGGGAGGCCCTGAGGGAAGAACACCAATCCCTCAGATCTACCCTGGGTGAGCTCATGATGACCCAGAGAACCCGGTCAGAAGAGAGGATGGGGCAGCTTGAAAACACCTTCTCGGCAGAAATCCGTGCAACGTGGGATGTGCTCCGTATGTCATGTGAGGCCATGCAGGCAGAACTCCGTCATACACGTGAGACTTTGCAGGAGGAAGCATGTGTATAAAGGGATCTGATGCATACACACCTATATGCCATAGCCATGCAGGACCGGGCTTACCAGACCCGTATGCTTGCTGCGGATAGGCGTGGTGAGTCAACTGTGCCACGTCCACCTTCTGATTTACATCCAGGGGGTGACGATGACAACGACTTATCTCTCACACAGGTCGGGCCGTGCAGGCGTTGAGCCCATGGAGGATATGGAGTTTTTTTTTTTAAATCTCAACATCAACACATGTGGGTGTTGAGGTGAACCCTGTACCTCCCCACTCCTGGGTGCCCCCCCCCCCCCGGGTTGTATGTGGCCATTTTTATTTTTGTTTTCTATTATTGTTTGTCTATTGTTCATTCATGTGACAGTGTGGTGCTTTGTGGCATTTGAAAGCATCCACTGTGTGTTCCAGCTGGCCCATACAGGCTTGTCTCGTGTATGTGTTTGTGGCTTGGGGTCCTGACACATATGCCACTCCTACTTCCCCTTTCCATGGGCTCGGCAGGATGGCTCGGTGTGACAGCATCTTACACAGAGGAATCGGGCTTCCGTCATATATGTGGCCAGTCTGCAGTGCTACTTGTGTATACACCCCTAGTGGGTATTCCGGATGGTTTCACCAATGCATGTCTGCACTTCATTTTGGTGAGTATTTTGTTGACTATGCATTTCATCATGTTGCCTGTGATGTTTTTTATGACTTGCCTGTCTATGTTGATGCACTTCCTGCTGTAGGCGGTACCGTGCACCCTTTGGCTGTGCAACACACACTAATGATGGGACGGGTCCGTGTGGTGACAATGTCACATTGGGACATTTGGGCTACAGTGATTGGTCACTGTCTGACATTGTCGATGTGGGGTACTCTGTACATGATGTGTTCTTCTGGTCAATGGATGATCCTGTGTTGTGTTTGCTTTTGAGGTGACAGGGGATTGGTGTGGTTTAACACACTGAGGGGTCCATGGGGCACTTTTAACATGTGCTGTGTACAGAACACTGAGGGTCACTTATTTTCACATGCATGTATTTAGTGCATGTCCCCACTGACACAAACACTTAGACAACACACCCCCACACCAACAACGACAACAAGATGCACACACGTGCACCCAGATTGCCATCTCAGACAAGCTGTGTCCCTGCAGTGCATGATCACTGTCAATTCCTTGATCATGTACATGCATTACAGGGTACCTTTAGTTGATTGTACTTATTTTTCATGATGCTGAAGGGCTTTCACCAACACACAGCAGACTCACTGTGCTGTCTGGTGAGCGGTGTGTTGCAGGGGACACACACGCAGCACACAGTGTTTCTATTGGCAAATTTCTATTGCTCGATGTGCATGGCAACAGGCATTTTGAGTTTTGTTACTAGTACCGCTGGTGGCATGTATTTGTGCCACACCTTTTATGGGTGGGAGGTTTTGGTCACTCATTTAATCAGATTCCATGTCAGGTGTAATTGTCTACTGCCTGTTTACATTTCTCACGTGGCACTTCATGACAATTGTGTCATGTGTTGTGCATTTGGTTTGCTGTTTTGCTGTTGCATGCCATAGCATCGTGTGGCAGATGAGGGTCATGGGGGTTGGGAGGGTTTAGGTGACATACCAGTATTTTCATGCCCTGTTTTGCAGGGGGGTGGTGGGATATGCACCTTGCATGTGTTCCTTTTGGTCACACAGGATTGGTTATGTTTAAGTAGTTAGGGATGCACACAATGCAGCACTTCTGTGGACACAGTCTCTGGGTGGTAAGGTTGTGACAGTTGACTTGTCCCTTTGTCATCATCGATTGTCACCTGGTACGTGACAGGCCTGTGTGCACTCCGCTGGGTTGGGAGTTTAGGTGAAGAATATGGCCACAAGCTGGGTACGGGCTGCCTCGCCACGTGCCCTTTCCCCTCCCATGCGCAGCACGTGTGCGTGTGGTTGGGGATGTGGGGGCACCACCATCTCCACCGGTACACCCCGGCGTGTTGCAAGGTTGTGCAGGACACATGCTGCCATATTGATCCTGCACACTACTGGGGGTGCATATAATAGGTGGCCGCCAGAGCGGTCAAGGAAGCGGATGCGTGACTTGAGCCCTCTGAATGTGCGCTCCACTATGGCCCTGGTTGCAATATGGGCTGCGTTTTATCTTACCTGCGTTGGTGAGGTATGGGTTCTGTATTGCCGTCATCATGTAGGTGCTGTGAGGGTAGGCACTGTCCCCTTGGGAGGTGATAAGGGTTGTCATTATTTGGGCTAGTGTATTTGTCTGTGCATGCTTATGCCAGGCATTTGTACAAACCAATGAGCCATGTGTTGCCATGCTTCCCAGCTTCCAGGTCCCGGCTCAGGGCAGACATTCTGTATATGAAACTGTCATGGCTGGACCCTGGATAGTTTGCATAGACAGAGGTGATGGTTCCCCTGGCATCGCATACAACCTGCGCATTGATGGAATGCCAGTGCTTGCGGTTGCGGTAATGTTCTCAGTGGCCCTAGGTGGACGTAGGGCCACATTGGTGTAATTTATGGCACCAAGTACTTTGGGGAAGTGTGCCACCCTGTCAAAGTCCTGGACCACGGCCTGCCTTTCTGCGGGTGTTCTGGTCATGTATATGTGCCTGCGGACGGAGGGGCGCACAGTCATGATTGCCAACACCTGGTGTAGGCAGCGTGATTGCGTGGGCTGTGAGACGCCCCCAACTATGGAAATTGTCTGCTGAAATGACCCAGTGGCCAAAAAATGCAGGACATTGAGCACCTTTTCCAAGGGGCTCAGTGCTTGGGAGCACAAGGTGGGGGATGTAAGGTCGTCCTCCCACTAAGTGATCAGGTCTAGGATGATATGATTTGGAAACCTATACCTGCAACCTGGTCATCAGGCATCCCAAAAAGACTGGTCCTGGGCAAAAAAATGCAGGGCCTGGCTACTCTCCTCCTACTGTGGTGACCCACGATCACTTCTGAGAAAAATGGGACATTCATCGTAGCTGTATGTGCTTGTTTGTTGTTTGTGCACACTTTTATACTGCACAGGGGAGCTTCTGCCTGCTTTTGTGTGGTGGATGTGTTTGTGCGTGTGTGTCTTTTGGCGTGCGCGGGTTTTCCCTATTCGATTCCATGAATACGTGTTGTTCACGAGTGTGTGGGCGTTGCGTGTATTTCCCAGCAGTACTTCCCCCGTTACGCTCACATTTTCATGCGTTGGTCCCCATTCCACATGTTCCGCCCCCTTTTTAGGTGTGTGCGCTAGAAGTTGTGCACTTTCACTGTGCGTGACACGCACAGCATTTGGAAGGTCGCAGTGACAAGTATGGTTAGCGCAGATTTGGCACAGCTACCGGGAAAGCCAGGCGCACAGCATTCCATCAATCGCTTCTGTGCGAATCGCACGCGTGTGCTGGCTTTTAACACGCTTGCGCCACACATTTCAGCACACAATCTTTCCATGAATTACCCCGCTTGTCTCTTGTTTGGCAGACCTCCAACACACAGTCTTGGAAAAAATACAACTCGCTAGGGAAAAACACCCACAACACCTTTTATAAGAAGAACAAGGTTTAATCACACCCAAGAAAAATACATGCCAGGAAAGAACTCTGCTAACACGCAGCACACTGAAAAATTCACAGCAGACATCACAGTTTTGAATGTACATGTCATCACAGATGATGTGCATCACATAGGTTACAATTTACAGTAGCTGGTTGGTGCAACCCTATACAAATATCACCTTCTCCATAAGAGATGCCAGGCCATTGATCCCAGCCTCTCCTGTTCATCTTCTTCCACATGGGGTTCATCTTTGTACGTCATCAGGTGGGAAAGCTCCTAATTGACAATTACCAACACAAATCATTGCATTTGTGGCCTAATGTGCACCTGGTACTGCAAATATGGGCGCAGAGGATACTCTCGAGGTCACGATAACTTGCAAACCCCAGCTCGATACCAGACACGACAGCGCCTTCCCAAATCTTCCCACCCTGGTTTTAAGTTTGTTACTTTTCCCCCCTGGCACCTCACATCACAAATCACATGGATCCAGGGTGCAGTGAACACGTCTTTCTGCTATGACCTTCCTGATAGGTTGGCGATCTAAGAGTTTTATGGTCAGTGGTTGGCTGATACACTGGAATGCTGGGTGCTTGGGACAGGGGCACTATAACTTAGGGTTTGGACTGGTGAAGGTCGGAGGCTCATGCCCTCACTCTTGTGGGATAACTTTTCACAGGGAGCTCTCGTCCCCCTCAGTGCCTTTCAGTCACATTCCTTCTGGGATACAAATGCTAACAGTATGAAACAATAAAAGGTTTATGAATCTGCATAGATTAGGTCTTTCTCACTGCTGCCTATGCTTCAGTCTGACCCTGCATGCCCACACGTATTTCTATGTACTGGGCCCAGGTTTACTGCCCTGTCTCCGGCGCAGTTCTAATCCTCGATTTCAAAATGGCTGCTGTTTTCTAGGATGGCATTCCACTCCCAGCGCAATCTACTTCAAAGCATATAATAATCTGGCTATGATGCAGCTTTATCAACACCCACTGCCCCCTATAGCCTCCCCAAGCACCTAAAACAGACTGTTGTGCCTCTGCCTTATCCGGACACTTTTGAGGGCCTGGGACAATCGTCCCCACTCCACAACACTCCACACACCCACTGCCCCACACACTGCCATCTCATACAGGCACACAACATTTCACACTCCCTCCCACACACACTGGCACACAACGCCACCCCAAACAATGCCCACCCATACACATAGACTGATCCCTACAAGCATACTACCTGATCCCAACACACACTACCATTCCCCAACACACACATCCCCACACATGCACTGCCACACCACACACACACTGGCCCCTACACATACTGACTCCGTACACTGCCCATACACGCTTTCCACACACAAACTTGACATGCACACACAAACATTGTGCATATATGCCAACTCTGCCCCAAAACATACTGACCACTCACAAGCTCACTCCACAAGCACACTGCCACACACACACACTGTCCTCCTAAACAAACCATTTCCACGCATACAGATTGCCCCCACACACTGATCCCAAACACCCACTCACTGCCCATCACCACTGCCTCCTCCCCACATTTACCCCCCACACTGCCACCACTCACACTGCCACCCACACACACTGACTGCCCCACATTGCCCACACATGCACTGTAAACAGGCCCACAAACGTATTGACCCCTCCACACACAATGACTATACATACTATCCCCACCCACTGCATCCTTCACACATAGTCCCCCCACATACTCTGCCTCCTGCACACACTGACTCTACAAACTTCCCCTGGCACAAACACAGCCTTAAGACCCAGTATTGGCACAAACACCCACTTCTCTTCACAAACACATACTCTGCATGTCCACACACACACTATCTGTCCACCCTAAATACTACCACTTCCCCTACAGACTGCCACTCCCACACACACGTCGCCACACATGCACTGCTCTGCTACACAGTTATTCCCTAACACACACATTGGCCCCACACATACATTGCTGCAAAACCTACACACACCCACTTCACACACAACCACCTATCCACTACCAAAACACACAAGTACCTGCTGCCCACTAACACAAACCCCACCCATGCAACACACACTGCCCCCACACACTGCTCTCCCAAAACAATGCCCCAAACATACTGATTCCATTCACATTGCTCCACAACACATGCCCGCCCTGCCCCATGCACATTTTCTCACAGAGAAATGACCCCATCCATGCACACTCTACCCATACACACACTATTTCCACACATGCACACTCTCTTTTCTCACACCTATAAATAATCACACACTGCCCCCAAACACTTTACACAAAAAGGTAAACAAACATAAACACACCCACACTGCCCCAAACACTCCCCACACATACCCACAGCCTACATACAATACATCTGCCTCTACATAGAGCCCTCACACTGCCCTACCACTCATGCTGCTCCCACAAACACTGTCCTCATGCAGACATTACCTTGCACACGTGGTGAATATCACATGCATTGCCCATAGATAGTAACCCTTCCCCCACACACATGCACACACACTGCCCAAAAACAATCTGCCACCCCACTGTGATGGATTGGGTGTTTTTTATTAAATAAATGAAATTATATGGTTAATTCCATCTCGGGAAGGGACGTCTTCTAATTAGATTACCCTCTTTATAAAATCCATGCCAAAAGCATAGTGCACCTCTGTGCCCTGCTGCATCAGTAGCCTGATCTGTCACACCTCTCTCGAGTGGCAGAGAGCAGGTTTGAAGGTCACAGCTGACCCTTTAACAGCCCCAGTGACAGCCACGTTTCTGCAGCAGAGGGGCTGCATTTAAGATATGAACCTATTTTCCAAAACCCCATAATTATGAGTCTACTGTCCTGGTGGCACGTTAAACTTTAAATATAAGCAATACCTACATTAAGGTATGATGGATGGTATTTCTCATAATTATTACAGCCACCTCAAATTAGTATCACACATGTGTCAGCCCTGTGAGCCCAGCTCAGCTGTGGAAGTATTATTTGTATTGCCCCCAGCCAGCATGTCTCTTTGCTGTATGCTAGACTGTAGCCATGGAGGTTCCCTCGCTGTGTTCCTTTTTGAGGGCAGGCAATATTCTTCCCAGAGAGATAGCCAGTCCACAGGAAGCTGTCCTAGGAACTGAAATCAATGGGCATCACTGTTCACAAAAGGCATAGCCTCACACAAGGGTGCTGTATGCCAAAAGGCCCTTTGATTCTATTGAGAAGAGAAAGGAGCAGCATTAGTATAGACACATGCACCTCCTTACATCTGGAGGAAGGTTCCATCATCTTCTTTCTCTCTGCATCTATTTTTCATATATCCCTTCCACTTCCTTTAGCGCAAAGCCCTTTGTGTGTGATGTCAGACGGCTAATACCACTAGGTTTAAGAACAGGGATTGGACCCTTAAGACAGACTTGTTTTTACCCAATCACCTGTCCAATTTTTCCTTTAAAAGAATGTGTATTGCACATTTTCTTTGATTCACTCTTGAATAAAAACCTGAGGAAGTATTCATTTGACCTCTGTTGTGGAAGCAGTCCTTCCAAAAGCCCTCTGCCGGAGGCGAAGACTGAGTTGCAAGCTGTGCTCCCAAACCTTCCCCAGCAGTGACCTGTTGTTTGAGTAAAGCCTGCCTCTCTGCCTGCGACAACAGTACCCAAGATCTCACTTTGTCCGAAAGATGCATGCAGTTGTTGGCCTGCCTCCCCTGTGTTTGGGAGCCCACACATAAAGATTACATTTTACCCTTGAGTCCCTGGATTGGGGCTTACAGCAACCTGAGAATCAAGACAACCAGGATCCCTGTTGTTTTCTCCTCAAACCAATTTGAACTGTGAGTCGAGCTTGTTCGACCCAGTTGAACCAACAGGACCATCTGGTTCTGCATTTGCACTCACCTAACTTACAAACTGCTGTTTTGCAGCTTTTGAACCATTTTGCTGCCACACCATGCTAACTGAGTGTGTTGTTGCATCGGCTCAATCAAAAAGCCATTGTTGCACACACACTATTCAAACCCCTTTTCGAACCGCCAGCATCTGCTTTGCCTATCTTAATCGACAGTTGACCAGACCAGTTACCCATCCAGCTATGACCTCTGTACATTGCATAAAACTGCCTGACTCAAACTGCACATGCACTCACGAACATCTTCGCCTTCAACCCGGCTTTCAAAACAACTCTGGCAGCCCTCACAATCCGCACCTTGTTGAGCATTTCTTCAAACCGAAACAAGCCTCCGCTCAATGCGGTCGCATCACAAGCAGAGCCATTCACATGTTGGCTCAGACCACTGAAAGCATTAGCTCACCCTTCAACTCTACTCAGTAGTCACCAAATGACTTGAACCATCTCAGCATTGAGTTTCCCCCTCATCGGACCACATATCTGATCCTCAGAACCACAGTTTTGATCCATCACTGGACCTTGACTTGAACCACTGGAGTTTCACATGCATACCTTAACCAGGGGTTACCACATCTTGAGCTGACCCTACTGAGCCACCCGAAACTGCATTGCTCAAACTCTGTCCTCAAAGTGCGCTGAGCTGCAGTTTCGAGCCACCTCAACTCGCACTCCCTGCCTGGGATTTCACAAACTGCTAAAAACCACAAAAAGGTATTTTTCTGTTTAGTTATCTTTGCAGATGGTGTGGTTAATTAAAGTATTTTGGACTGTTGTACAGTTGCTGTTTGGCTTGCTACCGGGTTACATTCATACCACTCTTCAGAGTATAGCCATCCCACAGCCCATGTTAGCCCCTGTTAGCCCAAATACACTGCTCTGGCACATCTTATTTGCACCAATAAGAAAACCGAGACATCTGAAGCAGTTTTTAAATCACGCCACCTGTAGAATGGTGTTCAGGAAATCTGGTTCAGCACCCTACCCAATTAAACATGATGTGTTTTTTTGTACAGCAGTACCTTTCTATATAGTTTATTCGCAAATAAACTCTCACTATAAGCCATTAAAATAGGTTCAGAAACAATGCTGACATTTTCCTTCTCCTGCCATTTGCATTTGGTCACCCACTACACTGCTCAGAACTACTGCAGGCAGTTGTATCTATTCTTGAAAGACAAGATTAATAACATTCATGAGTATACATTCTCCCCATCCACCAATCCCCGACTTAACTGCCAAACACAACTGTCTTTATTGACACAAGCCTCTTCTCCAAACTTTCTTTACTTTACTTTACTTAGTTTACAGGCTTATGGGCGCACATGTAACAAGGCAGAATTAACAACAGATAATACAGTCCAGCTACTACTCTTGGCTTAGATGGGGGTTTCTCAAGCTAACTTATGCTATTTAGTAAAAAAAATGTGTTTTGAGTTTTTTCTTGAATAAAGCTGTAAAGAGCTGCCTAAACAAGCACGGAAAACCTCTGTCTAACACTAACTGCCTGATTTAGAGGTTGTATACAAATTGTTCGTATTACAACTGTTCGAATGACAATTGACCTTTTCACAATTGACCGAATTGTGAAGGTCAATTGTAACATATATGCGGGGGTGAAACCCCCCGCAACCCCTCACCCAACCCAAACCCGCCCAAAACCCCTTATATATATATATATATGCAGTCAATTGTTAAAAGGTCGATTGTGACCCTTTAAATTCGGTCAATTGTTCATTCGAACAATTGTAAACGAACAATTTGGGTAATACCGATTTAGAAACATGTTTTAACATGAGAAAGTCTCATTGAAAACATTTTTGTAAATCATGCCCTTAATGTATATGATCAACCCTCGATCCTCACTTATCTATCCTGTAGGCTTAGGTTCCAGCAATGACCCAATGGAAAAACTGCGGCCAACTCGTCAATTTCAAAAAGTTTCAAATCTGATTTTGTCATCCGCTTACCCGAGAAATCATCCTTATACACAACAGGCCTTATACACAACAGGGCTTCAGAGCCCCAATGCCATCTATGCTCTAACCTACACCACCTTCAACATCAAACGGATACGAAGTTCAAATGCTGAACATCTACATTCCCAACTGAAGGCCTGCCCTAAATTAAATGGTTAGCAGCACAATCTAGGGTCCCTGCAGGGGAATTCAATATATATTTACCCTGCTTCTTGATGACATAATATGGCTTTCAAGCCATGTCGTGAGTGTACCTGGATAGTAACAGCCCACTGCCACAAACCATGGCATGCCCGAGTGAAGCAAGGGCCTCAGTTCGGCCTGTGCACCATTTCTGGCCATGTCCGTCGTACGCTGGGGCGTGAAAGCTATTCACACCCTGGGGTTCATCTAGGGCGCAAATGTTTTTTTTTTTACACAGCCAATATCCCAAGGGAAGAAATAAAATATATAAAGTTGGCTGCCTTTTCTATGGTGGCAGGCGGGATTGCAGGAACACAGAAACCAGGGCTCAAAGCTCCAGTCCTGCAGGTAAGTTGGGAGGGAGGCATGGGAGGGGAAGGGGTTTTTTCTTTGGTTTTGTGGGATGGGGAGGCAACAGGGAGAGGCACCCTATTGCCTCCCCACATAAAATAAATGTTAAAAAATGGGGCCACCCGCGGGAGAGCCTCGGGTTGCTGGAACAGCGGTCAAAGAATGTATATTCTCGCCCGCTGTTCCAGCCATCTAATCGGCCAATGGCCCTTCCCTGGGTGCAAATGTGAATTTAATATGACAGTGATTGTCATGGGATACTCCTTGACCTTTCTGCTCCATATGACACAGTCGACCTCAGCACACAGCTCAAATGAGTATTTCTATTGTAGGGATGCAGAGATTTTTCCTGGAACGTTCCTCTTCCTTCTTAATGAATCACACTCCTCCCAGCTCTCTTCTCCATACACCTTGGCAGCCTTGCTGTGCTCCGCAACCAACTGTTGAGTTTGCCTTCCTATTCAACCCTTATTGTATCCTCAACACTTCTGAGACGTCAGCAAGCAATTCATCTGCTTATTTTACATACTCGATATATGCTAATGACACTGAAATGATTCTAAAGACTTGAATTGTTGCCTTTTAACCTCTATCCTCAGTTCCTGCTGTCAAGTGTCAACAAGAGGAAGAGAACAAGCTGTCTGAAAACGAATCATGTGGAAACCAAAATCCTCATTTTCAACAACTCCCTCCACCTCTGGAACACTGCAGTATGGCCCTACCAAAAACATTGCCATGCAACTCCGACCCAGACACTCTGGTGGATTCCTATAATGACACCATGGCGAAGGACCTAGATACCATTGCCCCACTAAAGATACGCAAGAGTAAACAACAGACTCACCTTAATACCTGGTTCACCCCTCACCTCAAAGAACTTAGATTGGAAAAAAGGAAACTAGAAACCACATGGCAACACTCCCCAACGGAAGAAAATAAACAAAATCTAAAATCCTGTGCCAATAATTACAAGAATAAATTATCCAAACAAAAAAAGAAGTCTTTAATGAAATAATCACAAAAGCATGCTCCCATACCAAGGAACTGTTTGTGATCCTGCGGGAATTAGAATCGCCTATACCTCCGCCAGATAATGTACCCAAAGATAAGCAATGGTGCACCAGCATTCAAAATGCCCTAGCAAATAAAATAAAAACACTGCAAACTAAAACTGCAATCAAAAAAGCCTCTCTCCCCCTTGCTGAAATACCAACTTATACCACCCAATTGACAAACCTGACCTGGCTCCATTTAAATTCTCCAAAGTTTCCATTCAGTAAAGTGAAAATATCATTGCATCCTTAAAACCGTCAAACTGTAAAGGAGACAACTGTCCAGCCCAAATAATCAAAGACACGGCCAGAGTCTTAGCCCCCTTCATTTCTAAACTCATTAATGCTTCCTTATCATCCAATACTGTCCCAAGTAGCTTAAAAGAATCCTGTGTTCTACCCCTTCTCAAAAAACAAACTTTAGACCCCTCCATCCCAACAAACTGCAGGCCTATCACCACCGCACCATTCCTCCTCAAGATAATAGATAGAGTGGCCTATCTTCAAATTTAGAATTACCTTGAAACCAACCAACTTCTAGGCTCCCGCCAATTGGGTTTCAAACCCCAGCATGGCACGTAGACAGCATTAATAGACCTCAAAGCGCAAATTGACGAGCTCAACAACAAAGGAAACACAGCTATGCTGCTTTTCCTGGATCTGTCGGCAGCATTCAACTTGGTGGACCATGCAGTGTTATGTAAACATCTGGCGTCGGTTGCCAACTTCTCAAGTGAAGCCATAGCTTGGGTCCAGTCCTTTCTAGACAACAGAAATACACAAGTCTTTTCCACCTTAGCATTAGCAGACCCATTGCAAAGAACGTGCGGCTTCCCACAAGGCTCTTGTGTCTCGCCAACCATGTATAATATCTTTACTAAGCCTTTATTTGACAAATTGGATAGACTCGGTGTCACCTATACAAATTACGCGGGTGACACCCAGATCCTCATTCCCCTTTTGGGCAATTTCACCGCAGATACAGCCTTAGTAAACGAAATATACATCCTCATTCAGGCATGAATGGCATCCCATGGCCTCTGCCTGAATGACAATAAAACAGAGATCCTAATCCTTGGCCAGCCAACAACCTAAAAAACCTTGACACTAGCTATAGCACCTTCAACATTGACGGCAACATAATTACAGTCACCAAAGAAGTGAAGACACTTGGCTTTTATCTGGACTCCTCGCTAACTCTAAAAAAACAAGTAAACTCCCTGGCCTCCTCCACTGCTTACACTGGCAAACTCATTAGATCATGCAGACCCTTCCTCTCAGTAGCAAGCTGCATTATCCTAGCTAATGCTCTTATTTTATCAAAATTGGACTACTGTAATGCATTATACCTAGGAGCTAACAAATATATTATCAACAGATTACAAACACTGCAAAATAAGGCGCTCAGAACAGCTTTGAACCTCCCTACCAGAGAGCATATATCTAATGCTAGGAGAAACCATCATTGGTTGAAAATTAGTGATAGGATCCTCCTTAAAACTCTGTCATTAATCTTCAAATGTCTTAACAACGCAGCCCCTCAATAGCCGAGGGAAAGAATAATCAGAAAAACATCTGCACGGCCTTCTAGATCAACCAATTCCTACTGCCTTCAAATGCCTAGATTCAGACTTAAAAAAACAGGTGGCAACAGCTTCCCTGTAAAAGCGGCCCAACAATGGAATGCACTACCAATCGAGCTCAGAAGGGATCAGTCCTATTACAGTTTCAGACGCAACAACCTCACCTGGCTACGCCTTAACGACCATTAAGACTAATATTCGCAGTTGTATGCATACCTGTATGCTTCCTACCTGTACTGATGTCTACAAGTGTAACTATGCTTTTTAGCACTCTTTTTGCTCCTCTCTATATCTGTAACTAAGCTTTAAGTATTCTTGTTATGCTGTGCGCCCAGTTATCTACGGGTTTGGTGCGCCCTACAAATCAATAAACAAACACCAACTCTGATTATGCATCCTCAATTTACCGTGCTTCCAGCCTGTCAGATAACAATCGACTTGTTATCTTCCTTTCCTCATATGATCACTGTCATGAATGCCATGTTGTTTAGTCACTTGGACTAATCAAACAGCCCAAATCACAGCCTTTCTACAATCTCACTGACTGAGCTTTGTCCAGATACTCTGACACACCACATACAGGTCCTTCATTAGCTACTGTGGCAAAACGTACACGGCCTGCTTCATTTTTCAACATGCTTGATTTGACCGTGACCCCTCCTTCAGTTAAACATTTCAGCACCACATTCCAATGTACATCTGCACACCTCCTCCTGCTTAATGGTTCCTCGCCTTTATAGGCTAAGCAAAGAGTGCAAGGCCCTATCTGTGATGGGAGCCATCACCTGGAACCAGGGGTGTTGCTAGGTCTGGAAAAGATCCGGGGCTACGAAATGTCGGACTGTCTAGACTAGGGGATAGCTAGCCTTTTTGTTTGTAGCCCCTGAGCTTCTATCCGGGGCTACAACCAAAAGACCTGGGGCTATAGCCCGCTCAGCCCCTCCCCCCGCCCAGAAATGCCTCTGCCTGGAACTCTGCTTCTCTCCCTGTTCACACAAGGCTGAACTGAATTTTTGGCGAAACAACCTTGGCGCCCCACCAATAATTGCACATCTTAAAGTCCACGGACTGCGCATCTTGTGATCGGGTGCCCAGAGCCCAACCCAGTGGCATGTTTGCACGGTATACACATTTGCATTGCATAACACCTTTCCTTTATCCAAGTCTCAAACGTTTCCCTTGCACAGGTACTTTTGCATCCACACTCCGTTCACCTTTAATCGGCCTCGATATTACCATGGAAAACAATAGAAATGCGATAAGGGGGAACCATGGATTGCAAGTCATGACAATTCCCCCAGAAAAATTGCAAGCGAGAATGGATTTTTTTTTTTTATGAAGTTGTTCTGCAGTGAGATTCGGCTCTCCAGATGTTTAGGACTGCAATTCCCATGAGCTCTCAGCATTGATATGCTGACTTGGGAGGATGAAGTTGTAGTTAAGAATTATCTGAATTCTTAATTTTGCAGAATCCACTTTTGATAAATTTCATTTCTCCTTGGTTCAATTAGTTCACGGCCAATGATGACACAGCAAGGAGCATATGTACGCCATTCAATTGAGGACAATATGCCCCCAGAGCCGGTCTGCAATGCATCATGAGACAGGGGTGAGTTAACATTCCAATCAGATACCCTTTCGAATGAAAACAGGATATCACATTTCATCATGGCGGAGCTTAAAGAGCTGATGCCACACCCGCCAGCCTACGACGTGTCCTCAGTCACTCCGAGTAGCCCGGTTGCTCCAGAATGGTTTTCCCTAAACATCTGGCCAAATCCCCAAATACGCCTGCTGTCGCGAGGACTGTAGCACGCGCATTTCAATCAAGTCTACTTGCAGGTTTTACACTGCAACTGTGAATGATGTGCTCGCCGCCCGATTTGTAATTAAAACCCAGAGCAGATGGCAGAGGTTTCATTTAAAGGGATTTATCCATTTAAATAATTTACACTGTTAAACGGTGGCTCTGTGGAGCTTTTTTTTTCCTAGTGACTCATTTGAAATGCAAAGGAAATATCTGACATTTTGCTCGTTTATTTGTAAATTGATTATAGGCAGGGTTTGGTGAATATGTATCGGAACAAGACAGCAAATAAACTGCCTTATATCAAAAACAAACATGCATTTAAGCGCATTTTAGCCATTGAGGATTGAGCTGGGATCTGCAAGGCACTTGATAGCTGAAGTCTCAAAGCGCATTGTGAGAACACTATCCTGTATGATGTCATGAAAAAAAAATCAAGACGTTAGGTAGAACGGGCTGGGGCTATATTTAGTGTCAATTGAGCGTGATGAAATAGTAAAAACAGGCAGTGTTTCAGGAATAAATGCCTTGCGATTATGAGGTGGAGTACCTCCAAAAAGCACCTCATATTTGGATATCCAACCAAAAGGTGAAGGCAGTTTTTGGTACAGGTGGGTTGAGGGGTAGGTAAGGAGGGCAATGGAAATGATTCAAGGGGCCTCATTCCGAGTTTGGAGGCAGCCAAAACTCGGGTCTGGGTCCGTGGTGTCGGAATGGGGACTTACCGGGGCATTCCGACCTATGCGGACCCGCTAAGTCCCCATTTCGAAAACCATTCCCCATTCCCATTTGAGCCCCTATAGGGCTCAATGGGAATGGGGAAGGAGCTAATAACGGGCCTGCAAATTGCGGGCCCGTTATTAGCTCCATGGTCCCTTAGCAGGTCCCGCTAAGACAGGCTGGTAAAACCAGCTGGTCCTGGTGGGACCCGCTAAGGGACCTCGTAATAGGGCGGTAGGGGGTTAACGCTACTGGCATCCTTACCAGTGCTGTTAACCCCCTACCGCCAGGGTCGGAATGACTCCCAAGGTCACTGGCAGCTGATACTTTTAGTGGCGGGGCATTTACATCATCCCCAAATTAGCGCAGGAGACTAAGTACAGCGAGACAGCCCTAAGTAATCTAGATGGATTTGGGTGGGATCTCCCCTTGAAAACATGTTTTAAATAATGGGTTAAAATAATTGGTTCTCTAGGGTAACACATTAACAAATCCAATATATTCTAGGTCACTGACAGTACACGGGACCATTTTACAGGACAACCATGATGCCTGTGTTCACAAAATATGCTAGCATTGCCACGGTTGAGTATATCACATTAATGATGCTACCGCCACAATATATGCAAACATTTCAACTGATAATCACTATTATGTTGCACACACAATATATGGCTGCATTGTCACTGTAAATCGCTTCCATGAAGCTGTTCAAATATATAGCAATATTGCTACTGTAAACCGTGTGTATGATACTGCACACTACATAAAGATCAACAATGCCACAGTAAATCACTATTGTGATGCTTTGCAAATGTATGTCAGCACTGCTACTGTAAACCACTTTCATGATGCTGCACCCACAATATATTCTAGCACTTCCACTTTATATTCCTTTGAAGATGCTGGAACAATATATGCCATCACTGCTTTGTATATCACTTTCCTGATTATGCACCCACAATATGTCAGCATTGCAGCAGCATATTAGTTTATGATGTTGCACACGAATATGCCATCACAACTACAGTATATCCCTTTCATAATCCTGCACCCACAATATATCAAGAATGCCACTGTAAGTCAAGTTCATGAAGCTATGCCATAATATATGGCAGCATTGCCAGGGTAAATAATTTTCATTAAACTGTGCTTGCAATATGTTGGGATTGCTATGGTATTTCATGTTGAAGAGACTGCACCCACAACATATACACTCATTATCACTATAAATAATGTTGTTTATGTCAGATGTGAACAAAATGGATACGAAATACACTTCATGTTACACTCACATTCACACTTAGTCTCACAAAGAAATGTAAACATATCCATGCACACAAATCCATTCACACACAATTACATATTCAAACGTTTGTGCACAGACACAAACTTTTTACTTTCAAACATACATGCACAAACATATACCTCAACAGTAATGGCTTGAGCTTTAGGCAGAAGTGCTATGAGCACTTCCCTCAGAAGGGAAGGATCCTGTGGTGCACCTGGGAGCATATGTAATTAAGGTTGGTTGGCAAGAAACCACTAATCTCCAGCATCCAGCGCCTATATGGCATGCACATTCACACTGCATGCATATTTGTTTTAGAAAAGTGTTTTGACCCAGTCTAAGCCAGCGAGATTCTGAGGGGCACACCAGACATGGAGGAGGTGCCCAAAGTGGTAGTGATTTTCTAGGCACTCCACTGGCTCAGCCATTGGTTGGAGGTAAAAATACTGTCTGTCTGCAGCTTGTTAAACATGTTTATGTCCATAAAGGATGGATGTGCAGGATGCACTAAATTACAGGGAAAAACAATACATCAGTCCCCAAAATGCTCTGCGCTGATCATAAACTCACACACATAATTCACTATGCACAGGAGGGTCATTTGTGACCCTTGTGTGCATTTGTAGCCTTTGTGATGAATCCAGACAATTTGTCCCTTCTCCCCACAGAGGAGTCACCCTCTTTGAGGCTAGGGTGGTGATCCCATTATGCAAGAACCAGCCTAGGGGTCTGGACAAGTGGGACCTATCTGGGAGTGATTCTCCCCTTGGGGACAAGGACTCCCATTCCAGAATGGAACTCCCCATTCCAACCTCCATGTCTGCATATATAAATATGGAGAAAAAAAATGTATATCTCCTGCAACCACAGTATTTTACAAAGATCCTTCTTTTCCTCTCTTGGCTGCAAGCAATGCTGAACACAACCGGAATACCCTGGTCAACAAAAAGGGACACTGTTCAAATTGTTTCTCTGATGTGAATAAGAAGGAGACATATTGTAAAGCAAAGGAAGACTCTAAGAGAGGCAGTTGGACTGCTGAACAGAGGCGAGCCTCTGCAATATTGACATCCTGGAGGGGTAGAGCCACACTGGTCTCTGAAGCTAGCAGAATCAAGGAAGGTGAGTAAAATGCTAACCAAATGCCTACAGGTTTGCATTTGTATCCAACATAGAAACTCAGGTCGGAATGGAAGCAGAGAAGGCAAGACACTTGTCTCTTCTGGTGGTGCGAACACGCAGGACCTGTGGTGTCCTGGGAGGCCGGTAACAGATGGTGAGACCAGACTGTATGAGGGAGCCCGGATCCCCAAGGTCTGTGCACTTCAGACCATACCCATAGATCACAGCCATGGGGAAAACCGATGAGGTTTCGGGAGCCTCAGAAATACAATGGAAGACATACCTCTACAAGGTACGAACATTACGAATAATAGCTGTGGACACATCCAGCTATGAGAGCCTGAGAAAGCCAAGTGTGCAAATATCCCATAAAAGGGGGAGTGAGAGTAATATGAACGTTGTGAACAATTGCTGGAACCACTGTTGGGATTATGGGAGACTGAGAAACCAGAGAATTAAAACAAACGATGAAAGGGGGACTAAGAAAAGTACTAACACTGTGAATAAAGACATGAAAAAGCTGTTCAGGTTACAGGTGCCTGAGAAACCCGAGCATGCAACTAACACATGAAACAAGAAAAGAAAGAAATAAGTATAATTGAATTACGGATAAGTAAGCCAGAAAGCTTGCAAACTTTGAACAACCAGAGTGGATCACCACTCTATCTAAAATAACTTGTGTGAAAGAAAAGCTGCCTGAGGACTACATGAATTTGGGGAGTACGAGCGCCTTGAAGGAAGAAAGGACAGAACATGTATTTATTTGTGTTCCCAAGCAATCCTGGAGTAATGGAATTGCTTGCAACAAGAAACAGTTTTCTTTATTAAGAGGAGACTGCAAAACATAACTTGATATCATGGCTGGAAAGAATATCCTCCTAGGAAAAAGGAATGCTGGAAGACTGAAACCAAGTCAAGGATAAACTGAGCCAGGCAGAAGCCTTGCTTAGGCTAGCGTACAAATCCTCCCCTTTAAAAATGCATCCATTCTGTATTGTGTTATATTCCTAAGCCCACACACATTGAATTACGCCATCTCACCTTCCAAACTCCATCATGGTAATTTTGCTCACTTTACCGGGTTTTCATTCCTAACGCAGTAAAGATTAACAAAGTCATCACACCAAAAGCTCTTCAAACATGCCCCTGCACAGGAATGATAAATATGCTGAGTACATTGTTTGTCTTCAACTTAGAGCCTTGAAGAACTGGCAGAAACGTAGCTTATCTGTAAATTAGGTGCCTTCCTGTCTTCCTGACTCTCTTGACTTTCCTCGGCTAATTTGAATGTGTGTTTAAATGATTAAAAGAAGCACAATTCCTACCATGAGTATTTCTGAAAACCTGAGCTACCGAGTCCAAATGCAAAGAGACCTTTTAGTCTAGAAACAACATAGATGGAGCACGAGAAATGTTACCTTGTGTTAGATATACTCCTACACCCCACTCTGCTCTGTTCTCAGACAGTAAATTGTCTGAGAGATGACGCAGAGTGCTGCAGCATGTGTTGCCATAGTAAAATGCCCACGTATGTAGATCATGAACCCTCATCACATGATGGACTAAAACAAATTCACCATGTTGTTAGATTTGTATAAAGTATGCTCGCTCCCCCATGCCTTCGCTCACCTTCTCTATGCCTGTACACATGCATTGATAAATATGGGTCCGCTTAAGTGATAATAAAATGTTGTTATTTATTTGTTTCTCATGACTGGTGTGTCTTCATTTATTCGCAGTTATCCATATTTGGGAATAACAGATGGTGCCCAACGTGGGGCTCTCCCGATAATGACCCATTGCGTTTTGCGAGGATAGAGTTAACAAACCGAGATCAGTGAGTATCGAGGGCCTCTGCACCTAGAGACACGCTTCCTCACAGACTGCTACTTGTGATCTCCATTTGCCACGCTTCACCCAGAGGTCGTCACAGCGAGATTCCCGGACTAGAGACTTTTTGGGAAGATCGCCAGCCACAACGGGGTTTGTTCGATTCGATAGGGGGACTATGGTACTTTGATTTGGAATCAGGTGAGTCTGTTTCAAACTGACAGTACTTGACATTTGTTTTGCTTTGGAAATATATTACGTGTAACATATTGGCCAGTTAAAACTGTCATTTTTCAGAAATGCCAGTTTTTAGTAAGTTGTGACTGCGTAAGCTGTAGAACCCCTTCGTCTTCCCGTCCCTTCACACTCTCCTCACCTGAGTCTTCAGAGTTGCCTGCGTTCTGTAGATTCCGCCGACTCAGGTAGTCCCGTTATTTTTTAGGTAGCACTTGCCTGTCTCGGTGAGAAGCCACAGTGACAACTGAATAGACAGCCGTTCTGGGGCCCCTTTACCGGGAACAGGCCGGACAAAAGGGAAAAAACCCACACGTGGGAAAAACCCTTAGGATACTTCTGGCAATGAGGTAGGTGAAGATCCAAGCTTGTAACCAGTAGGACTGGAAGCAGATGCGAGGTCCACAGGGTTGAACACAGGAGGGAAGTCCAATGCGACACCAATATGAGGTGAAGGAAGCCGAAGCCACAACCGGCCCAAGGACTTAACAGGCGCGGTAAGAAAGAGAGAAATTACAGGAGAGAAAACAACGGACAGAGAAAAAAGGGAAAACTGGAGAGCCGCGAGTGAAAAGAGCGGCAAAGAGGAGGGAAAAAAAAACGCCCGCCGCCGGAGCGGCGAGACAAGAAGGAGAAAGCGAAAAAGTGCCGAGGGATCGGCAAGGAAGAGGCTGCAGAAAAGAAGGCCACCGCTGAAACTTAAACGGCCGTCAGGTAAGTAGAAGGAACTTTATCCCAAGGAGTAGGGAAAAGCAAGCAGAGAAAACCCGCCGCACGCCGAGGCGAGCAGAGGGCAAACGCTGGAAGCGCAAAAACCAGAGCCGCTGGAGCGAGAACCAGCATAAGGTTGAAACGCAGCGACTGCCGGGCTTGAAGGGCAGATAAACTCCCGGCAGTGCTGTGATTGGCCATGGCTTGATACCAGACACAAAGAAGGGACTAAACCTCTCTACCTGCCGGTTAGCTACCAACGTGGAAGGAGCCGCCACCCGCGGTAGCGATTGCGGATGACAGTATGACCCCCTCCCCACCTAACCGCCCCAGGCTTCCCTGGATAGCGGCGGTGAAAAGTAGCCAACAACCTTGGTGCATGAACCTGAGAAGCCGGTTCCCATGAGTCCTCCGACTCAGGGTATCCCTTCCAAGACAGGAGGTACTCAAGACGTCCGCGATAATACCTGGAATCATGGACCTTAGATACCTCATACTCATCAGGCTCCGAGGACCGTGCTAGGATAGATCTGGGAATGATTCTATGGTGAAGATCGGGACAGTAAGGTTTGAGAAGAGAGGAATGAAAAACCGGGTGAATGCTGCGAAGAGAGGAGGGAAGCCGAAGGCGAAAAACTACAGGATTGACTTTAGAGAGAATAGTGAAAGGTCCCAGAAAACGAGGAGACAGTTTAGAAGGCCTTGTCCATCTGGGCAGAAACCGGGTGGACAACCACACCTGATCCTCTGGCTTCCATACTGGACATTCTTTCCGATGTTGATCGGCACAGGATTTTGTCCGTCTTCTGCTGACCTCTAAACTCTGCATAGCTGAAGTCTGGGCTTCCTTAATATTCCCTAATACCTCTTCTACCGTCGGGGAGTTGGTGTAGCTGGGAACCTCCGGAAACACGGCACGAGGGTGAACCCCGTAAGTGCAGAAGAAAGGAGAGAGTCCTGTGGCGGAATGCCTGGTATTGTTGTACGAGAACTCTGCCGTGGGAAGCAGCGAGACCCAGTTGTCTTGATGTTGAGATATATAACACCTTAGGTATTGTTCCAGGGTCGCATTCAGGCGTTCCGTCTGACCATTGGTCTCCGGGTGAAACCCTGAAGACAGAGCTCTTTCAATGCCCAAACGGTTGCAGAAGGCAGTCCAAAACTTCGAGATATACTGACTTCCCCGATCCAAGATTATCTTATCGGGGAGACCGTGTAGCTTGAATATATCTCGAGAGAAAACCTCTGCCATCTTAGCCGCAGTGGGCAGACCTGGAAGAGGAGAAAAATGTGCCAACTTAGAAAAGGCGTCTACCGTGACCATAATGCAGGTACAGGATTCCGATACCGGCAGATCGACAATGAAATCGGTAGATATGAGACCCCAGGGGCGCGTTGGAAGTTCGACCTGAGTGAGTAGACCCAACGGTTTTCCCAGGCGATATTTGGCTCTGGCACAAATTGGACAAGCCTTGACATACTCGTATGTCTCCTTTCTAGCGTTTGGCCAAAGAAACGTTCTAGAGAGAAGCTCAAAGGTATTCTCGGCCCCTCTATGTCCGGCCGAGCGAGAGTCGTGACTCCACTTCAGGATTCTAGAGCGAAGAAGACCTTTGGGAATGTACAATTTCTGTTTGTAGAAAAGCCAGTCACCTCTTTGTTGAAAAGGAGAGGTAATACGTAGGGGTAGTTGGGGCTTTTCCTGAATGAGGGCGGTTTTCACCTCTTTAAGGAAAGAGCCAGCAAAGGCTAGGATTTGGTTGCGTTTGAACATGGACTCCCTCTTGATTTCCAGGAGTTCCTTGGTGGAGTCTTTGCGGGATAAGGCATCCTCCAGACTATTCTGTGATCCTGGGATATACGAGACTTGGAATTCAAACTGTGCAAAATGATTGGCCCATCTGGCCTGCCTGGAATTTGAACACTCCAATTCTTGTAGTACCTTGAGGTTCTTATGGTCGGTCCTAATCAGAAATGGATGTCTGGCTCCTAGTAGGAGATGGCGCCACTCTTCGCAGGCAAGTTTCATGGCCAGGAGTTCTTTCTCCAGTACCGAATAGTTGAGCTGGCTAGGAGAAAGAGTTTTTGACATGTATGCCACGGGGTGTTCCACTCCTAGGATGATCTGGAGCAATACCGCTCCTACAGCTACCGCAGAAGCGTCGGTCTCCAAAACAAATGGTTGTGATTGATCAGGATGCTGGAGAATGGGGGCAGTACAGAACAATCTCTTGAGAAAATCGAAACTCCTCTCTGCCTCATCAGACCAAAAAAATGGAACAGCCTCCTTCTTGAGTAGGCGCGTAATCGGGTATACTACCTCCGAAAAGTTTGAGATAAATATGCGGTAGTAATTTGCTAATCCCAAGAATCTCTGGACTTCTCGGACTGAAGTAGGAGCTGGCCAATCAAGAATATCATCAACCTTGGTTTGGTCCATGGCTACCCCTTCTTCGGAAAGAATGAATCCGAGATAGTGAACCGAGGATACTGCAAATTTGCACTTCCCGCCCTTGACCAGCAACTGATTTTCCTGAAGACGAGACAGAATCTGTGTGACGTGTTGAATATGTTCCTCCATGTTAGGGGAGAAAATCAGAATGTCGTTGAGGTATATTATAACCGAGACCGACAGCAGATCTGAAAATAGCCTATCCATGAATCTCTGGAATGCAGCCGGTACGTTCACTAAGCCGAACGGCATCACTCTGTACTCAAAAAGACCGTATGGAGTTCGAAAAGCCGTCTTCCATTCGTCCCCATCAGCGATGCGAAGCAGATGATATGCGTTCCTGAGATCCAATTTGGTGAAGATTCGAGCCCCTTGTACCGCCTCAATAATGTCGGTTATGAGTGGCATAGGATACCGGTCAAGGATTGTAACCTTATTGAGGCCCCGGTAGTCGATACATGGTCTGAGATCAGTCGTGTCTTTTTTCTTGATGAAGAACAGGGAGGCGCCAGCTGGTGACTTCGAAGGTCGAATAAGACCATTCTCCAAGTTGGTATCCAGATAGACTCTTAATACCTTATTTTCGGCCTGAGAGAGAGAGAACATGCGCCCAAATGGAACCAGTGCATTAGGTTTGAGATCGATTGAGCAGTCTTCTGGCCGATGAGGAGGCAGCTGAGCGTGAAGATTCTCTTGGAATACCCCGGAGAATTTTGCACAGAATTTAGGAAGCGCGTGAATACCTACAAGATCTTTGGAGAGAACTCTAACTGACTGTTGATCTTCCCTAGTATCGGGAGGAAGACAGTTGACCGAACAGTACGTGGAACAAAAACTTAGTCGATTTTCCGTCCAGTTGATATACGGGTTATGCCTGCGCAGCCAAGGAATGCCTAGGATTATGGGGAAATGTGCGGCTCTAATAATGTCGAACTGCAGGGCCTTTGTGTGTTGGTTGATGACCACAGAGAGTTGTTCAGTGGTATGAGTGATTAGTCCAGACGACAAAGGTGTACCGTCCACTCCTTCCACTTTCTGACCCACCTTCCGAACTATCCGAGTGAGCCCCATCTTGTCAGCCCACAGAGTGTCCACAAAATTCATGCCGCTCCACAATCCAATAAGGCTAATGTTTCCACCGGTCTTCCATTTAGATTCAAGGTAACAGACAGTACCATCAGTCTGGAATCCTCTTGGGATTCTGAAGCCGACACCGAAAGTGTGACATAGGGACGCTGAAAAAGATCAGAGTACCCCCGGCTGCCCGTCCCTATTGACGCCGAGGGTAGTCGTTTCCCGCCTTCCTCTCCGGTACCTCAGAGCAATCCTTCAGTACATGTTGATCGGAACCACAATAGGTGCACAACCCTTTTTCTCTTCTTCGCCTTCTCTCCGCTGATGACAGAGGTGCTCTGGTAGCTCCGATTTGCATCGGTTCTTCGCTCTGAGTAGAGGAGAAACGTCCAGAGGGAGAGTGTGAAGGAGGGTTCATGGGATTTCCTGATCCTCTTTGCTTCCTGCGTTCTGTCCTTCTCTCTTGGAGACGGTACTCGATGTGGAGAGCGGCAGCAAGTAAGTCCGGAAATGTGGGAGAGCGCATAGATCTGGCTAGCTCAGCCTTGATCTCATCTCTCAACCCTCTCCGGAATACAGCATATTGTGCATGTTCGGACCATCCCGCTCCTGCTGCCAGTGTCTTAAAGGAGGAGATGTACGACAGCACATCTAGAGCACCCTGTCGTGCATCCAGCAGGTCCTCACCTGCAGTAAAAGATAGTTCGGGTCGCTCGAAAGTCTGTTTCAGTAGGTTCTGAAACCCCGAGAAATCCTGTAGAATGGCATTACTGTTAGTAACTAGCGGAGTAGCCCAGGCTAAAGCATTCCCTGTCATATTTGAGATCATAAACCCTACTCTGGCTTGGTCCGTGGAGAAGGTGTGTGGTCTGAAGGTGAAGTACACCTTGCAGGCCTCCAGGAATTCTTTTACCCTCTTAGGTGAGCCATCAAATCTTCCTGACGAAAGAGTCATAGGAGGCAATTCCGGGGGATGTGAGGGTTCCCGGACCGCTACCATCTGTTTTAGAAGGGCATTCTCCATCTTGACCCCCTGTAATTCCAGTGACATGGCCTGAAAAGCCTTCCATAACTCCTGAACTTGTTCTTCGGCTGACATCTTGGTCCTTAATGGCGTTTCAATCTGTGACTGCGTAAGCTGTAGAACCCCTTCGTCTTCCCGTCCCTCCACACTCTCCTCACCTGAGTCTTCAGAGTTGCCTGCGTTCTGTAGATTCCGCCGACTCAGGTAGTCCCGTTCTTTTTTAGGTAGCACTTGCCTGTCTCGGTGAGAAGCCACAGTGACAACTGAATAGACAGCCGTCCTGGGGCCCCTTTACCGGGAACAGGCCGGACAAAAGGGAAAAAACCCACACGTGGCAAAAACCCTTAGGATACTTCTGGCAATGAGGTAGGTGAAGATCCAAGCTTGTAACCAGTAGGACTGGAAGCAGATGCGAGGTCCACAGGGTTGAACACAGGAGGGAAGTCCAATGCGACACCAATATGAGGTGAAGGAAGCCGAAGCCACAACCGGCCCAAGGATTTAACAGGCGCGGTAAGAAAGAGAGAAATTATAGGAGAGAAAACAACGGACAGAGAAAAAAGGGAAAACTGGCGAGCCGCGAGTGAAAAGAGCGGCAAAGAGGAGGGAAAAAAAAACGCCCGCCGCCGGAGCGGCGAGACAAGAAGGAGAAAGCGAAAAAGTGCCGAGGGATCGGCAAGGAAGAGGCTGCAGAAAAGAAGGCCACCGCTGAAACTTAAACGGCCATCAGGTAAGTAGAAGGAACTTTATCCCAAGGAGTAGGGAAAAGCAAGCAGAGAAAACCCACCGCACGCCGAGGCGAGCAGAGGGCAAACTCTGGAAGCGCAAAAACCAGAGCCGCTGGAGCGAGAACCAGCAATAGGTTGAAACGCAGCGACTGCCGGGCTTGAAGGGCAGATAAACTCCCGGCAGTGCTGTGATTGGCCATGGCTTGATACCAGACACAAAGAAGGGACTAAACCTCTCTACCTGCCGGTTAGCCTCCAACGTGGAAGGAGCCGCCACCCGCGGTAGCGATTGCGGATGACATAAGTTGTCATCTTGTTGGCCAAAGCTTGGTTGCAGAAGAAGACAAACGAATGGTTTGGAACATAGTCAACCGGTGCCACCCGCATGGTCACCGGCATATGACATGTACATAAAGTTTGGTTTATGAGCTATAGTGTTCAATAGTATTTGGCATTGTCAAACCAGACATGAAGCAGAACTTCAATGGCCAGAATTGGGAGGGATTAGCGAAAGGAAGCCACTCAATGCCTCAAAAGCAGAGAGAAACACGCATGTAGACACATTACACAAGCTGGAAAGGCTTTAGCCCATATCCAACAAAAGCAAGAAGAACCCATTAGGAGTATGGATAGGGGTTTCAATTAGAAGTGCAGAAAATATACCCGTCAAAAGAATTCCATGCATCCGATGAATTAATAAATAAGACGAACATACCCTACTTAAACGCCTCCATATGTACCGCCAGAGCTGCAAGCACAGCCACCATTACTTGCACCAACCGCACGTTCTGATGACTTTCCTTTGCTGCCTAGTGCACACAACTTACTCCTACTTTTGTTACCGACTACATCTGCTAATCCACTTTTGACACCTGACAACATCGCTAGTGATCAGAGAGTGGTAACATGTAGTACGATACCTCCTGCAGGTAAGAGGGAGTTGCAGGATTGGGCAGAAAAGTGTATAGAAACGGGTGACAAAGCAGCTACTTCGGGTTCTCTAGCAGACCATGGGGGTATCCCTGAACAGAAAGTATTGATAGAACAAATGGGATTATAGCTAGCAGAGGTTTGGGGTGATTTAACTGATTCAGCTGTTCCGCAGGGATTGCATGATTTAAATGTCTTGTCCTGTACTGGAGATACCACACTGAAAGTGTGCAAACACTTACAAAAATTATTTTTCTTTGAACATGAACTTTATCAATTTCACCAAATAGAATTGGACCAAGGTTCAGGAAAGACATCATATGTGCAGAAAAGATTTTTGCCTCCACCGAAACCAGTTAGTGAAAAAATGCACATATGTAAGAGAATCGTCTTAGATGGATCTCAAATGCCTCCATTTCACCTATCAAGGTTCATGACACATTTAGCCAATATTCTCCACCTACGCAAAGAAAAGGTATTACAAGTTATGGTAGAATTTCTACAGGATGAATGTTTGAGGAGAAAATTGCTAACCTCATTGTCCCTCGATTTGACTTTACTTCTTAATAAACGATCAGAGTTTCCCACTGTACAGTTGCCTATGAGAGAGGTTCCTCCGACTCTTGTACCAAAAGTAGAGATACCTGGTGTAAATGGAGCAGCTGCCATGACTATTCCAGCGCATTATATTTCACAATTTGTTCATGTTCCGTTCTCATGGCAGGAAGTAAACACTCTTAAGCAATCTATTCCTGACATTAGAAAGAATCCTACAGGTTTCTACAAAGAAATAGAATCTGTTCTGAATTTGTTGGTTATCACTTTAGGTGACATCGATTTATTATTCCCTGTGATTTTGGCAGCAGATTTATGGAAGCAAATTAGGACTGTAGATGATCAACCTGCTATGGGCGATACTTCCACTGGAACTAGCTGATAGGTCTAGGAAAACTGGGGAAAAACCGCCTCAAAGCATATTAATCTTACCGAACCACATTGTGACTAAACATAAAACTTTAGTGCCCGAAAAGAGAATTATTTGGGATAAATTAACCGTGTGCATGCAGGGGGAGACAGATGGAGCAAGTAACATTTTCAACAGGTTTGAGCAAATCTTTTCAGATTTCAGTATCCAAGATTTGAGTATGGAACCTGGAAAGAGATTGTTTATTGACAAATTTGTGCAAGGGTTATTGCCTGACATTCAGTCGCAGATCACTTCCTCTGAAAGTGTAAGGCAGGCTAAGTCACAATTTGAGGTTCTACATATGGCTCAGTATTACGAGAAGAGAGTTAACAATGAGAATGAGAAAATAGAGAAGAAAAAGGGGGATTTAAAAAATAGGGTATTTTTGCAACAAATTGTGAAAGGATCATATGGTGGGAATGCACAACCAAGAGGACAGTTCATACCAAAAACAGGGCCTGTTCATATGAATCAATGTGCATATTTTAAGCTAGAAGGTCACCGGAGGGCACAGTGTCCAGTCCTCCAGCAGAGAGTGAATGGTACGAATAGTATGATTGGTAGAAGATCGACAAAACGAAATGGCATGCCAGGACCAAATAGGAATCAGTTTTCTCAGAATCAACAGAACCAACAATAGGATAACAATACGGGTAATCAGAGGGGACAGTATCAAAACACTGGGAATGCGAACACTTTTGACAACAATACACACTCTTATTTCACTGAAGATTTTAAATCTGACAATGTTTTGTTCCGCTAGGTCACCCGAAAGCAGAGTCTGCAACCTATTCCTATAGATCAGAAAGGACTCTATGTAGAAATATAAGTGGGGAATAGGGCACATGTTTTTCTAGTGGACACAGGAACACAGAAGTGCTCCATTGACCATCTGCAGGTTCCAGATATCCCACTGTCAGGGCAGAATGATGTTTCCTTAGGGTTTTCTGGTACTCCAGTAGCAAGTCCGGTTTCTCGACCGGTGCCAATAGCTTTGGGTCCATTCACTGACCCATAGCCATTTTTACTGACTACGAATTGTGGTGAGAATCTGCTTGAATTAAATCTGTTAAAGACATTTCATGCAGTGATTTACTGCTTGCCAGAGGGAGTGTATTTGACCATTTCACCCCAGCTGAATTCCACTTCACAATTTATGATGTTGCCTTTACCGAGTGAATTACACCAAGTGCCTACACATTTATGGGAAGTAAATGACAATGATGTAGGGATACTGAATGTTGTATTAAAGTCTGGTATTACATTACCACGCATCCTGCAGTATAAAGTATCTGTTGAGAGTGAACATGCGCTTAAAAGTATTGTCTATGATTTCATGCATCAAGGTGTTATCAAAGAGATTTCTGTAAGTACATGCAATAGCCCGGTTTTGCCTGTTTAGAGGAAAGGTAACAATGCATTACCCTACCATTTTGTTATTGAGATTTGCACAATTAACAAGGTAGTAGCACCACAGTTTCCCATAGTCCTGGACATCACCACCATCTTGACTATGATTCCTGGTATGGCTCCGTATTTTTCTGTCACTGACTTTAAAAATGCATTTTTTAGTATACCCACTGACCCGGACAGTAGATACTTGTTTGCATTTTCCCTTGGTGGACGCTCTTTCACTTTCACACGCATACCACAAGGATATACTGAGAGTCCCAGCCTATACAGCATAGCCCTTAAGGAACACTCGATATGCTTGAATTCCTTTCAACTTGCACGCTGATAGAGTACATTATCACCTGCTTATAGCTGCTGATTCAGAAAGCACTTGCAAAAAGGGCACTGTTTTATTATTGAGGCACCTATCTGAGCATGGCCATAAAGCATCATTGAAGAATTCCAGTATTGTCAACATGAGGTCGCCTATTTAGGCTATCTCCTGTCGAAGGAGTGTAGGCGCCTTGCACCTGAACGCATACAAAGCATCTCTGGCATGACTGTTCCAAATGCACAGAGACAAGTTAGGGCCTTTATCAGCATGGCTTCGTATTGCAGACAATGGATTCCAAATTATTCACTTTTGATTAAGCCAGTGTTGGCATTGACAAGGAAGGATGTAGCTTTACCGTTACCTTGGGATACGGATTGTCAAGAAGCTTTTGATCTGCTCAAAACAGCATTATGTTCAGCGCCAGTATTGGGCAAACCAAATTATAAAAAATAATTTGTTTTATTTGTGCATGAAAGGAATGTACACACTTTGGCTGTTCTGACACAGGAACATGGAGGAAGAAGCAGACCATGCAGCTATTTTTCATTTTTGTTAGACCCTGATGTGTGCGCGTTGTCAAAATGTCTCAGGGCTGCAGCTGCTGCTGCCGCCTCAGTGAAACGAAGTGAGGGTATGGTTTTGGGTCACTCCTTAACAGTGATGGTACCTCACTCAGTAGATGTTCTATTGAATACGACACAAACTCAGCATCTCACATCTGCCCAACTCACGAGGTAGGAATTGATCCAATTTGCACCTCTCATCAAAATTAAGAGAAAATAAACATATTTCTGCCGTCTTCGCCAGAGGCTGTGTTGTCCAGCGACCTGTTCACAGGGGGAAAATCTTAGAACGTGGAGGTGGAGAACATTTTGTGCCCCCCCTCCAGACAAAGCAGTGACTCCTTTGCAGGTTAAACCTGCCACCAAACGTATTCCTTCCTTCTTTTTGCCGAAGGGTAATCAAGCTGGGAAAACTGATAAGGCTACCAGTATAGCCCTTCTACCCAACAACCTGGCTACAGTTATACATGCTGCTACAGGCCCTTCCTTTTGTGCACATCAATGAGACGAGGATTAAGGTATTCTAGATACTCCGCCTGATACAGATCAGTGGTCTGTAACAGACTTTGATTCCTTGTTTTCTTCTATAGGCTCATCGCCTCCTTTTCTACCTCCAAGGAAATCTGAGGTCCCCTTCTTAACATATAAGGAAGGCGCGCTGCCCTGGGAACAATCACTGGTAGAAATAAATCAGGTCTTATGCATTCTAGTGTCACTATATGAGAGCCTCATGATAGAGGGGATCACACAAGAGTTAAGAGTTGGCTCTCATGTAGGAGAGTCCCCAATCACAGGAGTTCCAGTGGCTCCAGCTGAGCTGAGGCCCTTGTCAGACTTCAACTTGGAAAGTGTCATCATCTGTGAAGATGTCTCGGCTCAGCTAAGGGGGGGCCTCATGTAGGAGAAGGGATATTGGGCTCTAAGAATAGTGTTGGGGACTCCATCATGGTCAGAAGGAAGCCTCCCCTGCCTGAAGGATCAACACTGGGAATTGAGGCTACCACTCTGGCCCACATTTCTACACCTTTGGGGTTGGGCGATAATGGTTTTTCCTTGCCAAAGGTGTCAACATCATATCTCAGTCAAGGCATCTAGAGGGAAAGCTCCCAAGATGAAGAAAACCAAAAACTGCCCAGCCTTAAATTTAAATACCCAGGCATCTCAATGTCTTTCTGCAACATCTTTTGTCTCGGCCCAAAGTAAAAACTGCCATATCCAAGACAGTCATCAGAGAGTCCTCATCTTGTGACAAGTAAATTCTGATAACTCGCTCTGGTGAGACCAGTGTAATTTGTATGAGGAATACAAAATAAGAAAAATCAGTCTAAAATCTTTGAGGGGCCTACCCGTAGTGCAGAAGGAAGGTTTATCCCCCTGATGGGTTCATCAGGTCTGGGTACTATTGAACTGGTGAAACCATCAATTTCTTTGCTCAATTCACAAAGTCATCCACAACTGCTTGGAGCAAGTGATTGTTTTTTATGGTGTAACACAGTTTAAGAGCCACAGCAGTTGAACCTTTGATCAGTAGTGGGTAGTGACCCACATCTCAGGATAGACATGTTTTGTCTGAAGCCCAGCGGGCGCTAAAAAATGATGTGAACAATGTGGGTATTTGGTGGAGTGCTGTCGCTTCGGCCCAGGGAGGTTGGGTGGCACCCGTGGTGTTTGCAAAATCCCAGTGGTAGTGGCATTGGACTCAGAACTCAGAAAGTATGCAATCTTATTTGAAAGTGTGATCCCTGACAACAGACCCCTAACCTTGAATCGTACAAATGTTTTATGCTTGCTAGCAGAAGGGTCAAGTTTAGCAGGCATATCCACACAAGGCATAAAGAGGGTATTCTTCACCGCTAGACATAGGCTGGATAGATCTGTGGTCTATTTTAATTCCAAACTGGTTTTTGATTTTGTCCTATAAGAATGTGACTAGTTATGGGTTTTTGGCTTTGACTTAACTAACTATGTAGAGAGTAAAGATGTCGGAATAGTAGCTAAGGGGCGAGTGTGTGATCAACAACTTAGCAAGGAAATATCAGCCTTAAAATGCAAAGTTTAAATCTCTGAAGAGTCTAGAGAACGGTCTTAGCGATTGAGAGCTATTCAAGGTTAAAAATCAGTTATTACGGGGTCAAACACTGGTGGAAGTGAGTCACTTTTTGATCTTTTCATGGAATACATGGGGCCATTCCCACGTATTTACCAATCTGGGTGTGGGTCGAGAATTAAAGTTGCATACAGTGGTGTGCGTTCAGGGGACCTAGTTAATGAATCAATCAGCGTTTGATGGTACACTATAATTCTTCAAGCAGCAACATGTAGGCTTATGGGTCGCCCATATGGTGGTCTCCTAACATTGGTTAGATCAGTGAGAGGTCTTGTACTATTGAAGAGTGTGGCCTCTATTTTTGTTATTCAAGCTACTCATGTGCAAATGTTGGGAGACATGATCTCTCACCTTCTGATGCTAAATGTATATTGGCATGAGAACATCTTGGGACTGGTCTCCACTTGGTGACCTTAATTCCGATTTCTTTGACAGTGTTTCTCAATTAACTTATTAGGGTCTCTATCTGTGGCAATGCCTTGCTAGATAAGGCTAAAAGAGTGGCTTAAGGGTCAAACTTTGCAATTTGTTAAACTATTGCAGAGGGCTGATGTGCGCTAAGGTAAATACACCTTAAAACGTCAGCATAAATTATTACAAAGGGAAAATCACCCCTAAAAACCTGTGTGGTATGGATATATATATCCGCTATTATTATTGGAAGTGCTGCCTACCTTGGAAGATATGGTTTGGCGTACGGTCTTGCATATACTCAACTCAATCCCAATACACAAAATTCGATATAAATTGGGCATTACTTCCCTTAACACAAGGGCACAGTGGAAGATTTTGTCTCTCGTGAGAAAGCTCTTTAGTCCACCCATTGGTTCCATATTTGGCGAATTGAAAATCATTCTCGATTCAGGGACCTGTAAGTGGTTGAATGAGTTGTTCGACTATTGTGGTGCTTGTTTGCTAGAGGATTGTAGTTCCATAGTTGAGTTGAGAGACAATCCCTGTAGTGTCAAGAAACTACTGTTTTAATTTGATTGGATCGGTATACTTGAGAAAATTCATGAATACCCCACCCTCTCCCACTTATAGGGTGACCATAAGGAATTAGGAACGCTAGCTACCTTTTTGGAAATTTATCCAGCTAAGTTTGTACGTTTGGCTTTTCCTTATTTTCGTTGGAATTTGTACCCAACAAAACAGATAATGATTAGATTTGACCTCCTGGAAGCAAATCAAAAGGGGTGTCACTTTTGTAAGGATGAGTCAGCCTGTGAAACCCTTAAACATGTATTTATAATCTGTCCTGCGATTCAGGGTTTGGGGGGGAATTATTTAAAAAAATTCTTGTCAACTTTTGAAGTGGGGAGGGCAACAGGTATGGACTGCCTGTCTATCAGGTCACACAACTTCCACGATTCTAGCCGTCACCAACTTTTTAAAAGCCTTGAGATTGGAAGAGTATCATGTATCACTATCGGGTTAATGATTAACCAAGAGGATTTAACACAAATGGAATTCAGTATGTTTCATATCAAGAATATAAGATTATTTTTCTCTTTCTTTGGCTTTTATTTAAATGCATGAAATGGTTTGAAGTTTTTAATGACTTTTTTCTTGTTCTCTCTGTTTTTAGGATTCATTACTTTCTATTTCTTTATTATGTGTAATGACTGGTTGTGTTATTCTTTTGTTTTTACTTGTTACACTTAATTTGTTAAAGGTAAATTATGTTTAACCATAAAACAATAAAATAATAATAAAAATATAGGCATGTTAGGTAGTGTACGGTTAATCCTATTTGCAATCGCCAAACCTAAGCTAAGAGTCTTTGAAAAACCTTCAGTAAATGAGAGAGGACAGTAATGATTCTCTGAGTAGCCGGAGTACCTTAATCCAATGGAGTTTGTTCTCAATTGCAGAGGCCCTCCATGGATCAGAGCTCAGTAGGTTTTTCAAATGACAAGACCAAATCTCCACTAGGGTTGAAGAGAGGTAGGAAGCATGTCCAGTTCATACCCAACTGCATGGGAAATTGTCATTTTGAGCTGCTTGTGTTTTTAATCATAGTTATCCCGAAAATATTGTTCAAGTGAAGCAGGCTTTCAAATCAGCAGTTTACTATCCTCCTCTAAGTCAGAGATATATCCAATCTCATAAAGAAACCAAGTGGACCAGCTTAGAGTGTGTTCTTTTATTGTGATTTGGGTAATTTAAAGGATAAACCACTGATAAAACTAATCTGGTTTACTTGGAGCTGCTTTCAAATTCATCCTGAGCAGGCACTTAGTTCAATAGTAAGGCATGACATCTTAACAACGTTTAGTCGAGATGAATTGTTGATGCTTCAAACAATTTAGTCCAGCCTCCTCATCCATTCAACTTATCGATTAAATGACGAACTGAAGTTATGGTATAGAAGATTTGGAAAGGTAGTTCTCCTTCCTAGAGTCTAAGGGCTCATTTCAAGTGGGCCAATTGGGGAGCAGAAGAGGCCTATTCCAAAGAAATCGGTTTGAATTAAAAATGCTATCGATTTAGTGAGTTAGAGGTAACACAGAGACCATGTAACAGGCTCTAGCAGCGATAATCATTTTCATGCAGGTCTTTTTTTCCCACAAGGATAGATAAGGCAAGATCTAATTATCGTGAAATGTCTATGCTTGCTAACAAGGATTAACCATGCTCACTAATCAGACTTGATCCTCCACAGCTGACCCAAATGCTAACTAGATCGGGACTGGGGTAACATTTCTGATTTGCCCCAGTTGGTTGTGCAACTGGAAAGGTATTCAATTGTTCACATCATGCTTTTCATTGAGATGGAAGATCTTTAAGTAGCATCAAGAGTTCCTCATCATGTATCAAGGTTTTTGAATAACTCTTCCATGGTTCATGCCTTAAATGATACCATCCTTTCATATCAACGTGGGATTCTTTAACCACAAACGAACAGCTATGATAGAAGGAGGGCAGGAAAAGAAGGGCATCAGCAGCTGTTGATTGTGTGGACTCCTACATCTAGTAACTTTTAATGGTCTTCATGAACCCCAGGATGACATTTTCAACACTTTATTTATTAATTTTACAAAATAACCAACAAGTAACTAATACAAGCATTCATGTAATATCAGAGTTACAATTCCTTTCTTAACAACCAGTGAATACACTAACACAACTTAAGAATCCTATGATACAGGTTTGTGCTATGATAACTGGCAAATGGCACAATCCCTACTAAGATGCATTCTCCTTGGACATAATAACCACAGAACACATTGACCAAGACATTTTCAATATGCAGTAGTAGCTATTGGTGCATTGTAGATGATGAGCAGAGCTTCCAAGTTTAATAAAATGAGCACAACCCAACCAAACTCTCATATACAACCATTACATTGACATCAGGCTACTGGCAAAAAGAAATTGCATATTTCAGAGCATATGCGCTCTGTACCTATGTTTAGTTCTGGTACTGTTCAATATTGCAGGGGAAATACACATTCATACCTTTGTAGGTAAAGTTTAGGTACTGAGGCACTCGTGATTACAAAATCATACAGGGTTAGTTGGAGAATAGACCAACACCACTTACATATATTAATGATTGAGGAGCAAGATTTTCTATAAACCCATAGGTAATAACTGCCACACACCTGAAATTGAATTGACATTATTTGGCACATTTATTTGATGTGAACATGACTTCACTACGGTATAAAATTCCATCTGCCCGTTGTAAGAAGAGGGTAATAACAAGCGAAGAAACTCAACAATGTAATGTTTTTGAACTGCCAGACTTTGATATTATCTCTTCATTAATGGCAAAGATAAAACAGACATTTTTCACTGATGACCCTTGACTGGCCTCAAAAATAAAAAAAATGCTTTACAATGTTCTCTCCTTTCTTTACCCAGCAAACTAATTTACACTAGATCAGGGAAATTTTGCAGACTTATTGAGAGTAGGCCATGTACACCTGTGAATGAAAAAACATAATCTAGATATTCATCAACTGACTAATTATAGTCCAATTACCTCACACCCTTTTTTAGGAAACTTTCTGGAGAAAGCAGTGGCGGTTCAGTGGAATGACTGGAAAAAAGACAAAACCCATTGGCAACATTTCAATCAAGTTTTAGGGAGGGATGCAACATTGAAACTACAACACAGCACATATTATATGAGGTTCCTAAAAGTTTAGATGATGGGGAATGCTTACTCGTACTCCTAGATCTATCAGAGATGTTTGATACGATCGACCATGAGACACTATTGGAAACACTTTAATATTAAATGGGGATAGGAGGAAAGGTAGTGAGCTTGTTGTGTTCATTCCTTATCGATTGGCAGCAGGTAGTGTCAATTGGTCAAAATCAATCAAACCCCTTCCCTGTGACGAATTGCCTTCTGGGGCACCAGTGGTCCAGGGATAAATATTGGTTTCTAAATCATCATTCAGCCCCACACCTCTAGTACACCAAAAGGGATCTGAACTGTGGAAACACAAGTAAATTATAAACCTCCTTGTCCGAATGTGGACGGAACGTCAGGCTTATCTCTGCAAGGTCACGGATCGTTGGTTTGTACAAAAACAGAGTGAAAATACAATTATTACCCAATGATAGAAGGGACTGTCCAGTCAAGGTTCTATGACAATATCTACTTTCAAATTATTACAACAGACAGTTCTAGCACACTACAAAATACAGCCCACCCTGCAAAGGAACAAAGAGGACAGACAGTTTCACGAAGGAAAGGGGTGCACTCTGGATACTGACAGGTGGGTAGTCGGTAAAGCAATCATTCTTAACTGTTCAATGTTATTTGGTTTTCAGCACCAAGAGAGAAATGGGTCATACATGTCACTCAGGGCCTTCGGGGAAGGACTAGGGGGACAGAACCATAATGTACCTGGTGTTTGAGACGATCTTGATGCTTGACACATATGTATAGTCGGTTCCAGGATGCTTTGCATCTCCTGAAACAGAGTTCAAGATGGGAGACAGCTGCAGGTATCAGGTGGCAGGCAGTTCGGCAATCGAGGCTGGATGGATGGCTGAAGGCTGACCTTAACGGTGGCTCGGGGTCAAGAATCATTGTCTCTGAACTGGTTGGTGATCTGGAATGCTGGTTGAGGCGTCTCAGATGGCTTTAGTGACTGCAGCATGACAACAGTCAGTGGTGCAGCCGGTCGCGGTTTGAGGGCTCGACTGATGCAAACATTTCCTCAAAAGATGGACACTTGTTGATGCTTGTTGTGGCAATACTCCTAGCTTCTTCACAGGGCTCGTGTCATCCTGTAAGGCAGATGGCCCAAAGCTGAGGAGACTGTTTGCAGGTCTTGTCCTTTGGTTCAGAGACTCTCTGGCACCTATGAAGCCAGCTGGCAGAGCCTAGCAGGGCACGCTATGTGCTGGCTGGGTACCGGTTCTGGAGATGCTGGATGGGTACTCAGAGGTTGGTATCTCCCTCTTAGCCCCTGGGAGATCATTAGGAGAGGGATCTTTTTTCTCTAAATCCTGGCCATCTTTCACTGGCGGAAGCTGTAAGGCAGACTGTACCTTCAGCCCGGGTTCAAATGAGTCCTTCTTCTTACTCCTTTCAAAGTCGTCGAATGATCTGCCAAAAGAGGGGCTCAACCCTCTTTTAAAGTCAAATGTGCCTCAGTGATTGGTGCAGGCTAAGCCTACCTTAATGAGCCAATTCTGGGTCCCCACCTACAATCTTCTGCTATGTGTGAGTTCATAACCAGAGTGCTTTGCAACAGGAAAGGTAATGGGTGAAAATATGTACTACTAAGGCCCACCATTTCTCTCTGGTTAATTGAGCACTCTGTGACCCCGAATCAAAGTGCCGGTCTCCCTTGAGGTTTGTGGCGAGAACAGACTTTCTGTTTCCATCAAATCACATACTTCATCCCTCTGAAAGGGGATTCCCTGCAGGGGTTGCATACTGTAAACAGTTGTTGCAGACATGACAGTCACTGCCCTTCATTCAGAGGGGTGGGAGCTAGCTTCAAGTTGACACAATGCATATCAAATAGGTGTTAGTGTCCTGTCGCTTGGGTTTGTTCTGTGACCAAGTCTCTTCGCAGGCATGCTTTCATTTAACTCTCAAGTATGCGATGCCACCACACAGAACTTAGACAATAGAACAGGATGGATCCATGGAGCCTTTGATATTTAATTAGGCTGCCCATGGCAATAGGAAGGTGTTGTTTTCCCCTTTCCTGAGATGCTTTGATGTACCTGTGGCTGTCACATTTCAGCTAAATGTGTCAGGGAGTACTGTGCCTTGAGGCTCTGTCCCCCTCAGAGTACACTTGACTATGTGTGTGTTGTGGGGTGAGCATAGGAAAATGTGTGCAGATTAGCCAGACACATTTTCTGAGGTTGATAAAAGCCCAGGTGAGTGCACACTCTCCGTGCAGATGGTAAAATTCCTCACACTACCGGTACCATATGGAATACCGCAGGGTTCATTTTCCTCACCTATTTAAGTTATTTAATATTTGGAACCATTAGGTGAAATTGCAAAGAAACCTATGGTGGATATGCACCCATATTCTGGCAACACCCAGCTCTATATGAAAATCTCATCGGTAGGTAGCATTAGGAGATTGGAAAACAGCCTCCATGAGATAGAACATTGGATGACATCCCACTTTTTAAAATTAAATCCTTTGAAGACTGTGTTTTTATTATTTTCTTACTCAACAACAAATCCTTCAATTGATGATTGGCTTTCTGAAGCTCAGATTTTAGGAGCCTCCTCCATTGAATGTACTAAAACAGCTACATCTTTATTGTTTACATTAGACGTTCATCTCTCTTTTATTCCTCATATTAAGGGAATCATAACAAAAAGTTATTTTTCATGTATTATCTCTCAGAGCAGGAGAATCATATTTCACAGAAACTCAATTACACCTATTAGTTCAATCACTGGTGCAATCTCTAATTGATTTCTGGAATTCTGTGTTAATTGGTCTTGGTAAATCAACACTAGCACCTCTTAAAACAGTGTTAAATGCCGCAGTACGCTTAATTTTTGGAGCAAGTAAATATGAGCACATTACACCTGTTTTCAAAACACTTCACTGACTCCAGAACAGAGGATTCAGTTTAAGTTAGTATGTATAACGCACAGAGCACTTTACAGCAAAGCACTGTGATACCTCATGGAAAGGTTGACCATCTCTGGAGGTATAGGAGGCCTGCAGAGTCGTAAATCATTACGTCTGGAAACCTCCAGATTTAACTGTGCTATAACGATGAGCCAATCTTTTATGAGTTGCTATACACATTTGGAATTCACTGCCTACTGAGCTACGATCGGTTTCAGACTATTTGAAATTTTGAAAAGCTGTCAAAACGTGTTTTGGGAAATCGTTTTAAATTAGGATGTTTTTGATCAATTAATGTATCTGAAACATACTGTTGGAAATATGCTATTTGATCTTACTGAGAATTTTAGCTTGAACTGTTATTTTAGAAAATGATTTAAAATTGTTTACAGTATTTTGTGTATTATATTTTTAACTGTTGTGAAATGTGTCAAATTGGAGATTATTTGTGCAGCGCTTTGATACATTTGGCTGTCTAGTTTGCGCTATAGAAAAAATGTACATAAATAACAAATAACCTTGGCACCAGGCTACTGGGCTATTGAGGGAAAGTACATATTCATGCCTTTGTGGGGAATGGTGCCAAGGAACTGCTGATTACAACATCGTACACAGTTAGCTGGAAAATGAGCAACACCATTAAAATATATTAATGGGTGAGAAGCAAGAATTTTAGATGTCAGCAAACATAATTTTGACTGATCTCTAATTGTCAACAACACCAACATTCTTGCAGCTAGACTGTTACAATGCATGTATTCAGAGGCACTACATCTAACGAATCACAAACGATTAATCTAGTGAAACAAATTGCTATTTTTAGAACAAAAGAAAATATAATTTTCAAAACTGTAAAAAGCAGGGGGAATCCATAGCCATTCAAGCATTTCCACTATAACAGTTATTACCAATGAAAGGCACTGTTTTGACACCTGTCAAGCCAGTAACAAGATATTTTGGGACAGAATCTGCTCTTTTATACAACCTATACTCTGATTACATGAAATGTACATTTTTCGAAATTGCTTTTGTAAAAGTCTCAAGATATGTTTGTGTTGTGAAAGGCTAAACTTGGAAGTAGGGGCCTTAGTGAGAAAATTGCATGTTACATTCACAGCTCAAAATTCCCTTCAATGGTGACGGGAACTGAAGTGTTCACAAGGGAAATAAAAAAAGGCAAAACATTAAACAATTTATACATCCATGTTACATCAGAAAAAAGCAAAATACTTCTTAATAAATGTTCTGCGCCTCAAGTTAATGTTGAATTTGGTCACTTCAAGTAAATGTTGCCATATGTTTGAACTGTTGAATATATACAAGGAAGCAGGGCTGTTTTGCATAAAGAGTGTTTGTGTTCCCCTTTACAACTAATTTAGAAGGACAATGATTTCACACGTGTTGCCTCTAAGGGACATTCATTCTTTAGCCTTAGGAAACTTGTCTTTAATTGCATATCAATCAGCCTGATTGAGTGCAGTGCACCATAATAGTTTGTATATTTGGTGTTTAATTCACTTAATATACAAAGAAATGTAGCTATCATTGAGATTTACATGCTGAGGATTGGAAGGCTGGCAATAAACTGCCAATTGCATAACTACATATGACAGCAGACATCTCACAATTCACCAAGTGCCTTTTAAGACCCAGTGTCCATAGTTTAAAGCGAACTCAAAAGGTCAGTAACTGTTTTGCCAGATACAAATTTGCCCATTATAAGCAGGTCCCTGAAAAATCAAATAATGGGAACTGCTAAACCACAGACCCGTGGATTAAAGAAGGTGAGGAGATAATGGATCTTCGAACAAACTCATAAAGTGTCCAAATGCTGTTGGTGTTTGTCTTCAGAAATCTAGGGGAAAAGAAACTAGTGAAGTAGATGGTTTAATGTTTGCAATGGTAAAACGTGCATTTCATTTAAAGTGAGGCTTTTTGAAATATTTCAGAATGTGATGTATGAAAACCGACAACAACTTCTGCTCTGAGACTCACAATTGAAAACCAAAGGTATTAGCTTATTTAGAAGGAGAAGGCTGATTAAAATATAACATTTTAATTTTAACTTGACCATAATTGCTGTCATAAAATGATAACATTTTATAAGTCTGACATTCTTAAAGTTACAGTGGCTAAATAATTCATATTAATTCCTGCTGAAAGACCTTTAAAAGATAATTCATAAACCTGCAAGGCAATTGGAAAGAGGATGTATAGAAACTACAATTATTCAAATCCAGTATAAGCCCAGGGGTGGTGATAGAACCTTACCGTTTGCCAAACCCTTCGGACAGCTCCTCAAAGAACAATGTCCTATGGGAGGCAGAGGGTGTTTTCCAGGAGTGACATCACTAGAATAAGCTACCAATCTGATCAACCCTCCAATGGGAGTCGAGGCAGGGGCAAAACCTTTCGAAGGTGAAGTCTGCAGTCTATATAGGCCCCCACACAGAAGATTTGATGCAGAACTAACTAAACACTTGGAGCCAACTGGATTGAATCCAGGTGAGGCTTGAACAGACATGTGGAACACTTGGCCATTCACAGCTGTGTTCTGGTAGGTAAGAACTTCTTCAACATATGAGTTTGCATTTATTAATGGAACAATAATGGTTCCTGTAACACTTTGAAAAGGTTTCCTTCTGACTATTTCTGATGGTGGGAATGTTGGTCATTCCCATTAAATTAAATTAACATTGTTATGGTCAATGTTGAGAAATAATGTTCTCTGACTTTTGTTCCGCCTTTTTGTCCGTAAGACTATGGCTTTGTCAATGGGGCTGGGCTTCTTATGATTGGTAAATAAGATTGTTCCACACCAGTTATCCTGGCTGAAGGCTTTGCTGAAGAGTTCAATATTTAGTTTGTTTGAGCCTCTGATAATTTGATCAGGTCTTGAGTGTGATCCTCAGGCTATTACAGTGCTTTGTTTCTAGGACTTAACATTTCTATTCCATTGTGTGTCCTAGACCACATTTTTAAGCCTTTTTTCTCAGAATGTCTCTGAGGAAACATTATTGTGAGCAAATCTTTCCCCACCAGACACAGCTCCACAGCTGTCCAGGAAGCATCCATGAACTGGGAACTTAGTGCACCAGGCAGAGTGGGCAATAGACAGAGGTCATGAACGTTGCCATGCAGAAAGGGTTGCCAGGTAGAACAGTTTGGGGTCACACACATGAAATGATATGATATGATATTATATGGCATTTATAACGCACCTATACACAAGTGTTTTGAGGCGCGACGAGGCAAGGGGGGGGGGAAACAGAGGGCAGGCAGAGACAGCGATCCTACTATGCCAGGTACATTGAGATTGCGCAAGTGCAGGAGTAGGGGGAAGGGGAAAAGTGAGGGGGTAAAGGGGAGGGGGCAGTGCAGTACATAGGATAACCGTAGAATAAATAAGACAATAAATACGTGCAGCAAGATAGTGGCAAGTGCAGGATAAGTGCAGAATCCGGTGTTGTCGAGGAGGCAATGGGCTCACCTTGAAAGGAAGAGCAATTGGTTCCACACATCCATGTTTCATCAGTTCCTCACACCATACAACAGCTGAACCAAATGAAGTAGGTGATGGGGTGACATTTATTGGGGGTTGTGGTGCCCAGAATAAGACATTGTAATTTGTTGTGAAATTGGGTTAAGCTAGGGTACAGGTTGAGAGAAGTAGAAGGGAAAGAAGGCAGGCTACTGGCAATTTACGATTAGTGGTGCTCTCTCTTCTAAACAATGAAGAGTCTGCAACATGCAAGCACAGAATGATCCACTTGGTGGGCCTCTGGACTGCTTTGGTTGACTAAACATTAACTGAAAGGCATCATCACTTGGAACACCATTTTATTGTTGCCTTTTGTTATGTGTCTAATCAGGGAGAAAAATACAATAAACAACATTTTGATATAAAACCAGGATTACGGTAATCAGGGCGAGAAATACAATAAATAGCATGTTGATATTAAACCAGGATTACAGTTTCAATTGTAAATACATGGTTTGTCTACCTTTGAACTTCCACTTTAGCCAAGCCAACAAAAAATGTTGTTAGTTGTTTTATTATGGGTATTCATGGTTTAGTTACTTTTGTAATGCATTGGATGTGTCTAACACATATGCCTGTACTTGCATATGAGGGTGCAACCAGTATAAGATGACTGTAACCTTTCAATGTGTCTTTACCCAGCATATTGACTGTACTGTTATATGATAAATGTGCATGGCCATATTATGGCACCTGGCATATGATGGCTATGCCTGGGCATATGAACCAGGATCTGGTAAATTAATCGTTTTAATGGTTATATTATAGTTTTACAACAGTATAGTAGCCTGACCATGGTATATAATGGTAGCAGGCAGTACAGTATTCACAGTACTTGGGAATATGAGGGTGCACTTTGCGTAAAATGGCAGCACCATACCATCTAATGGGGTTCCTGGCATATGACGTCTCTATAAAGAAAATATGTTAGTATTCCTTACATATAAGGTCTGTACCTGTTACTATGGGAATTAACCTGTGGATACGAAACTATACCTGTGCATTTCATGGGCCACATGTATTACTAGCTGTTGCCCGTGGCTTTGCTCGTGTGGATTTTGGGATTGTATACAATAGTGGTTCTTCCTCAGGTGCTAGGAATACCAGAGAGTTAGGTGAGCCCACTCTGGAACAGGAAACTTAAAACTGCCCATGTGAGAAGCAGTCTTCCCTTAGGTAAATCCCTGCTACCTTTAAAGTCTGCCCCAGAGATGTATTGGTGGTCATGGTAAAACAAACCTTTAAGGGGGACTACAATCTTTTGATTTCAAACAGATATTCTGAAGCTATAAGTGGTATTTATGGTATCAACACGGACTCCCCTGGCTAGAACCAGTTAGCACCGTAGCCTCAATCACATTTCTGTGGAGTGCTTTCACATGCAATCTGGTGCCATTACAGAGTTTAGGTAGGTTGAGGTTCCACAATAATATAACAGGTGCTCCCACTTTGAGAAGATGTTTGTGTTTGGAAAGACCAGTTGGATTTAAAGTGTTTAAGAACTCAACAGGGTATTGGACTGTGTCATTTGAACCACTGAGTATACAGATTTGTACCCCTCCAAAATAATTTATAATTATCTTATTGATTAGGGCAGCCATGCTGTTCTTTGGCATTAAATTGGCACACGTACATAAATATTATGTAGATTCATCCATTAGATGTTTTATGTCATGGTACATTTTGGATGTGAAGTCTCCTAGGGAATTGACTGTGCCTAGGTCAGAGGGGATGACAATTTTGCTCTCAAATACAGGATACTCTCCATTACCAATGTTAAGAAGCTGTTCAGAAACTTATTTTATTATGAAGATTTAAAATGTGCATTTTTACTTGTGTAACTTATTCGGTTTGTGAGATATGAGTATCCTTCAAAATTAATTTGCCCTCCTTGACTGGTTTTTCAGAAAATGCAAAATAGGAGTTTCTCTGTTTTTGAAGAATAATCTACGTACCAATTTTCACATCTGTAACATCTTCAGTTTTTTCACATGTAGGCATCCTCACAAATAAATGCACCCCCCTTTTCACCAACTATGGGAAGGAATTTCTGAAAATCCTTCCTTAGTCGGTGCCTTCGCCATGAAAACAATGTACCTTCCAAATGTCACGTTCCTAGGTTAAACGGTTTGAGCCGGGCATTGATGAGTAAGTCAAACATTCACCCCCCCCTTTTCACCCACTCAGGGATGGAATTTACCCAAATCCTTACTTAGTGGGTGCCTACATCCTGAAAACAATGTACCTTCCAAATTTCACGTTCCGACCTAGGTTAAACGATTTCAGCTGGGCATTGATGAGCCAGTCAAACATTCACCCCTGCTTTCCACCCCCTTAGGGATGGAATTTCCAAAAATCCTTTTTTAGTGGGTGCCTATGTCGTGAAAGCAATGTACCTTCTAAACTTCACGTTCCTAGGTTAAACAGTTTGAGCTATCTATGTAGGCTGCCATTCTGGAGGGGACATTTGTACATATGAGGGAATCTGATTTAATGTGCACATGTCTTGTACTATGAAAGCATGCAAATAGAACGAGGCCTTGCACATGTGCTTGGCCACGTGGGTGGTCCTTTAGTTTGAATGGCATCTAAAGGAGTGTCTTTGTAGACCGAGACGAAAGAATAATGCCATTCCCTTATACAATATGGATGTGGTTTTACCTTGGTCTCAAAACCAATAAGTAGGCAATCATCTTCAACTTATATGGAATCATATGGTGTGCTTGATGGTAAAGCCAGGATGTGGTGACCATCTAAAAAATAAAAACAAACATATTTAAAAAAAATGGTATAATGATGATTTGCCATGCACATGGGTGGCTTGGTGTTTATCACTTCCTCTAGACAAAGACGTACTTAGGGTGATCTGTGCTAACCCGTGTTAAATATAGCGAGCTATTTTTGTTAGTCAGCAGGTGTTTTTGATATCATGTCCGAACTATCTGAGAATAAAACTATCCCAATTTCTTCTCATTTAGCTTTGGTGGATCAGCAATAATAGGGACCATGTCATTAAACAAAAATGATTAACAACTGTGGGCTATAACACACCCCTGATGAACTCCCTTGAACACCTGAAATGGTGTGGTGACCGCGCCAGGACGGATGCACATACTAGCACTGTATCATTTGAATTAACATTTAACACAACTTAATTTGTCTGCATTCAGTTATTTGCCTAGAATCCATTCTTCTTCTGCAGATACCTTCAGTTACCATTTAATACCCTCCCATATATGTATCCATAGTAATGCCAATACAGTTGTTAAATATCATTATTTAGCCAATACTAGTACATGCTGAAACCATCACATCTTCACACAGCGAAATCTGCATTATAACATTAGCGAGAGTCTCATTCACCTCTGTACCCTATTATCTTTTATATAGGAACCTTGAGAGTGCCACATAGGCTAACTCAGGGCACTGTGTGCAATCCGTTATTGAAACCACATGTACTGAATTTAAGAGTAACATCCGAACATAAATCTCCTTTTTGTTCACTGCAACCAGTGGTCGAAGTGGGCGGGAGTGGTTGGCAGCGCTGCTCCTCTGCTTTTTTAATTAAGTTTTACTGTTCCTATACTTTCATTTTAAAAAGAAACCGTTCCGGCATGGTTTCGATTTAAAATCAAATTGACAGAAGAAGTTGAAACTTGCACTTAAGTGCAGTGCACTGAACATTCCCTTAAACAGCAGGTGCGTGTGTTTAGGGGCTTGTATGGCACCTGGGAGGGGGCATAGTGATTGGGTTTGTGGGGAGCGGGGGCAGGCCAACAGGGAACATAGTTCCACTACTTCTTTTCATACACTTCGACCACTGCCTGCAACGGTTATGTTATTGACATATTGATCAGCTATTTTGCCTCCAAAATCTCAGTGAGAACCGGCTGCTACATCGCGTGCTCTGCTGCCTTTCCTTTCACCAGTACATTCCTCCTTGTCATTGAACAGAGCTCCTCATGTTTGTTCACATATACTCTGGGCCTCATTCCGAGTATGGAGGTAATCATGGCGCTATTAGCGTCATGACTACCTCCAATACTGGTACCAAGTCTGCCCTGGTTCAATGGGGACTTAGCGGTCTATTCCGACCTCTGCGGGACCGGAAAGTCCCCATTGAAAAAGCCATTCCCCATTCCCATTTGAGCCCCCATAGGGCTCAATGGGAAGGCGCTAATAACGGTACCACAAATTGCGGTACCGTTATTAGTTCTAAAGTCCCTCAATGGGTCCCGTCCTTAACGCCAGGTATAACCAGGTGTTAAGGAAGGGAACTCGGAATAGGGTGCAAAGGGATTACCGGCACCAGTGTTCTTACCGGTGCCCGGTATCCCTTTGCGCCCAACTCGTAATGTGGCCCTCTGTCTATAATGCTGGCAAGCAAATGGCATGTCCTTGTTTCGGAAAAGCCAGCATTGTTAAAAGTATTTTTTTCTTTTTTTTATAACCCTGCTTTATTGAATCTATCATATTCCATTGATTCCATTAATGACAATATTCCATTGCTCTAGATGCCCTGTAGAGTCTTTGGACAAAGCAACCATAATTCTTCTTTCGCATAAACATGTTTAAGACTAATAAGTTAAATAGCTCTAGGTTAGCCCCATCCTTGGTCAGGACATTTGCGACAAATTATCCATATCTAGATATCTCATTATCAGTTAACAATGCCTAATGCTTTTAGGTCTTTTGGTATTTACAATTCCATCTTGTCTTTTTTAGGATATATGATACAAAAGTAGACTACACTTTGTCAAATTTGCTTAGTGTACCCCTTGCAGCAGCAGTTAAGTTTTGCATGTGAAACATATTCCACTCTCTGTCGAACCAAATCAGGTCGGTGGGCGCCATCTCCTTGCCCCATTGCTGTGCTACACATCTGTTCGCACACATATGCAAGTTGAAACCCAGTTTATATGTCCTACCATGCATGTGTCTATTCGTCTTGGGTGTTAAGGTCAGCAGGAAAAAGTCGGGTGCTCTGTAATTGCTAGTGGCAGTAGCCCATTGATTTTGGATTTAAGCTCCTGCCAGAAATTTCTAAGAAGGGGGCATTCATATCATAGAGGGATCCCACAGAACCACACCCCCTCTGGCAAAATTACAGATTCTGTGAGTGCATTGCAAGAAGCCTTTGGGTCATGTAATACCATCTACAAATACATGCATACTCTAATTCTTGGTTCTGTACACTTTTCGAGATTGAAAATTACCCACTAAACACACTATCCTATTCTTCACCTGACAAATCACTTCTTAATTCCCCCACCCACTTCGTCCTATAGCGTGTTGCTTGAAGATGGTTAAGATCAAATCCTTAGCTATTTTAAAGGTATGTAAAAGGAACTCCCAGGGAGTGTGTTTCTTTGTTCACCCCTCTTTCATGTGGGTTTGCATCACCCATTGCCTCAAGTGGTAGAATGCCAATCTGTCAGCCTCTTGAAGCTCAAATTCCTGAGTACATGTGCCAAAAGATTATGTACTCCCCACTGAATAGGTTTTGCAACTGTGGGTGGGTGAAAATGGCAAATTCCACTCTGCAGGTAAACTGACGAATTCCTGGGAATTTTGACCATTCTGGTAATTTCTCCCACAGACCAAAATTGGCAGTTGTAAGAGGATTCAATTCAACACTACAGCTAAGTCAACGCCTAGTCTATAATACTGAATGAAAACCCTTATTGATATATCTTTAGGTCCAGTTCATGCGTTCTGGATGACTACCCCTATATAACACCCCTCTCTTGGAATCCCCCTGACCCCACTGAGCCAAGAAGTAGTTCTGTTTTGCAAGTTTAAAAGGTTTATTTGATAATTTAAAATATATATATATCACACTTTATAATAAATTAATAATTGAATAGCACACTTAATCTGATATGATAAAGATCAACAACGGAGAATCTGGCACTAGCACGCTTCTCTATAATCAATAAGGAGTTGACATGAAATGGATAAGGTAGCACACTGGTAAATAGGAACAAAAGTATAATGTGGTAGAGGATGCTTTATGTAAGCTCAGGTGGATGCAATATTCAATGAATGCAGTACAGAAAATACTCAATATGATTTCAACCAAACAATGTAATCACTTTTCTCTGGCAATCCCCTCCCCCCCTTGATGCAAGGCAAGGAAATGGAAGGAAAACACACAGTTCTCAGAAATGCAATCAATGTAAATCAGTTCACCCCAGCAAGCTTACACTACAGAAAACAGATAGGAGTTTTGAAAACACAGGCAAAATGCTTTGATATGTGCTAGCAATGGATGAGAAATATGCTGGAAATGATTTTAATTCCCTTTCAGAGGTTCAGGGTGAGTGGTATCTAGTTAATATTAGTCCAGGCTCACACTAGCAATGAGGCAGGGATAGTTAGCAGGTTAAACGAATTTCTGGCAAATGGAAGGCAAGCAGCAGCAGTTTTTACATGTGAAGAAATTTGCAAATCGCGGTAAAATTCGCGAATGCGTGTTCCGCGATTGCGGTAAAACTATAAGGGGTAGGAATGCGGTTCGTAAGAAAGCCACGATTCTAACCTTTCAGATGAAAGTTATTGCAAGTCTCTAGCACAAACGGTTGCGGAGATATGAGCGATTTTGTGAAGGTCGTTTTTCAGATTTGAAATTTTAAAGTTCAAAAAGACAAGTGCAGCTTGCAACTAGGAAATGACAAGTGACAGCTTTACAAATGACAGGTGACAGTTAGGAGGCAGTTCTACTTAGATTAAATAGATTGAATTATATTATTTTAACTAGGAGAGTTTTCTAGGTACTGGAAGGATGTAGCTTTACCGTTACCTTGGGATACGGATTGTCAAGAAGCTTTTGATCTGCTCAAAACAGCATTATGTTCAGCGCCAGTATTGGGCAAACCAAATTATAAAAAATAATTTGTTTTATTTGTGCATGAAAGGAATGTACACACTTTGGCTGTTCTGACACAGGAACATGGAGGAAGAAGCAGACCATGCAGCTATTTTTCATTTTTGTTAGACCCTGATGTGTGCGCGTTGTCAAAATGTCTCAGGGCTGCAGCTGCTGCTGCCGCCTCAGTGAAACGAAGTGAGGGTATGGTTTTGGGTCACTCCTTAACAGTGATGGTACCTCACTCAGTAGATGTTCTATTGAATACGACACAAACTCAGCATCTCACATCTGCCCAACTCACGAGGTAGGAATTGATCCAATTTGCACCTCTCATCAAAATTAAGAGAAAATAAACATATTTCTGCCGTCTTCGCCAGAGGCTGTGTTGTCCAGCGACCTGTTCACAGGGGGAAAATCTTAGAACGTGGAGGTGGAGAACATTTTGTGCCCCCCCTCCAGACAAAGCAGTGACTCCTTTGCAGGTTAAACCTGCCACCAAACGTATTCCTTCCTTCTTTTTGCCGAAGGGTAATCAAGCTGGGAAAACTGATAAGGCTACCAGTATAGCCCTTCTACCCAACAACCTGGCTACAGTTATACATGCTGCTACAGGCCCTTCCTTTTGTGCACATCAATGAGACGAGGATTAAGGTATTCTAGATACTCCGCCTGATACAGATCAGTGGTCTGTAACAGACTTTGATTCCTTGTTTTCTTCTATAGGCTCATCGCCTCCTTTTCTACCTCCAAGGAAATCTGAGGTCCCCTTCTTAACATATAAGGAAGGCGCGCTGCCCTGGGAACAATCACTGGTAGAAATAAATCAGGTCTTATGCATTCTAGTGTCACTATATGAGAGCCTCATGATAGAGGGGATCACACAAGAGTTAAGAGTTGGCTCTCATGTAGGAGAGTCCCCAATCACAGGAGTTCCAGTGGCTCCAGCTGAGCTGAGGCCCTTGTCAGACTTCAACTTGGAAAGTGTCATCATCTGTGAAGATGTCTCGGCTCAGCTAAGGGGGGGCCTCATGTAGGAGAAGGGATATTGGGCTCTAAGAATAGTGTTGGGGACTCCATCATGGTCAGAAGGAAGCCTCCCCTGCCTGAAGGATCAACACTGGGAATTGAGGCTACCACTCTGGCCCACATTTCTACACCTTTGGGGTTGGGCGATAATGGTTTTTCCTTGCCAAAGGTGTCAACATCATATCTCAGTCAAGGCATCTAGAGGGAAAGCTCCCAAGATGAAGAAAACCAAAAACTGCCCAGCCTTAAATTTAAATACCCAGGCATCTCAATGTCTTTCTGCAACATCTTTTGTCTCGGCCCAAAGTAAAAACTGCCATATCCAAGACAGTCATCAGAGAGTCCTCATCTTGTGACAAGTAAATTCTGATAACTCGCTCTGGTGAGACCAGTGTAATTTGTATGAGGAATACAAAATAAGAAAAATCAGTCTAAAATCTTTGAGGGGCCTACCCGTAGTGCAGAAGGAAGGTTTATCCCCCTGATGGGTTCATCAGGTCTGGGTACTATTGAACTGGTGAAACCATCAATTTCTTTGCTCAATTCACAAAGTCATCCACAACTGCTTGGAGCAAGTGATTGTTTTTTATGGTGTAACACAGTTTAAGAGCCACAGCAGTTGAACCTTTGATCAGTAGTGGGTAGTGACCCACATCTCAGGATAGACATGTTTTGTCTGAAGCCCAGCGGGCGCTAAAAAATGATGTGAACAATGTGGGTATTTGGTGGAGTGCTGTCGCTTCGGCCCAGGGAGGTTGGGTGGCACCCGTGGTGTTTGCAAAATCCCAGTGGTAGTGGCATTGGACTCAGAACTCAGAAAGTATGCAATCTTATTTGAAAGTGTGATCCCTGACAACAGACCCCTAACCTTGAATCGTACAAATGTTTTATGCTTGCTAGCAGAAGGGTCAAGTTTAGCAGGCATATCCACACAAGGCATAAAGAGGGTATTCTTCACCGCTAGACATAGGCTGGATAGATCTGTGGTCTATTTTAATTCCAAACTGGTTTTTGATTTTGTCCTATAAGAATGTGACTAGTTATGGGTTTTTGGCTTTGACTTAACTAACTATGTAGAGAGTAAAGATGTCGGAATAGTAGCTAAGGGGCGAGTGTGTGATCAACAACTTAGCAAGGAAATATCAGCCTTAAAATGCAAAGTTTAAATCTCTGAAGAGTCTAGAGAACGGTCTTAGCGATTGAGAGCTATTCAAGGTTAAAAATCAGTTATTACGGGGTCAAACACTGGTGGAAGTGAGTCACTTTTTGATCTTTTCATGGAATACATGGGGCCATTCCCACGTATTTACCAATCTGGGTGTGGGTCGAGAATTAAAGTTGCATACAGTGGTGTGCGTTCAGGGGACCTAGTTAATGAATCAATCAGCGTTTGATGGTACACTATAATTCTTCAAGCAGCAACATGTAGGCTTATGGGTCGCCCATATGGTGGTCTCCTAACATTGGTTAGATCAGTGAGAGGTCTTGTACTATTGAAGAGTGTGGCCTCTATTTTTGTTATTCAAGCTACTCATGTGCAAATGTTGGGAGACATGATCTCTCACCTTCTGATGCTAAATGTATATTGGCATGAGAACATCTTGGGACTGGTCTCCACTTGGTGACCTTAATTCCGATTTCTTTGACAGTGTTTCTCAATTAACTTATTAGGGTCTCTATCTGTGGCAATGCCTTGCTAGATAAGGCTAAAAGAGTGGCTTAAGGGTCAAACTTTGCAATTTGTTAAACTATTGCAGAGGGCTGATGTGCGCTAAGGTAAATACACCTTAAAACGTCAGCATAAATTATTACAAAGGGAAAATCACCCCTAAAAACCTGTGTGGTATGGATATATATATCCGCTATTATTATTGGAAGTGCTGCCTACCTTGGAAGATATGGTTTGGCGTACGGTCTTGCATATACTCAACTCAATCCCAATACACAAAATTCGATATAAATTGGGCATTACTTCCCTTAACACAAGGGCACAGTGGAAGATTTTGTCTCTCGTGAGAAAGCTCTTTAGTCCACCCATTGGTTCCATATTTGGCGAATTGAAAATCATTCTCGATTCAGGGACCTGTAAGTGGTTGAATGAGTTGTTCGACTATTGTGGTGCTTGTTTGCTAGAGGATTGTAGTTCCATAGTTGAGTTGAGAGACAATCCCTGTAGTGTCAAGAAACTACTGTTTTAATTTGATTGGATCGGTATACTTGAGAAAATTCATGAATACCCCACCCTCTCCCACTTATAGGGTGACCATAAGGAATTAGGAACGCTAGCTACCTTTTTGGAAATTTATCCAGCTAAGTTTGTACGTTTGGCTTTTCCTTATTTTCGTTGGAATTTGTACCCAACAAAACAGATAATGATTAGATTTGACCTCCTGGAAGCAAATCAAAAGGGGTGTCACTTTTGTAAGGATGAGTCAGCCTGTGAAACCCTTAAACATGTATTTATAATCTGTCCTGCGATTCAGGGTTTGGGGGGGAATTATTTAAAAAAATTCTTGTCAACTTTTGAAGTGGGGAGGGCAACAGGTATGGACTGCCTGTCTATCAGGTCACACAACTTCCACGATTCTAGCCGTCACCAACTTTTTAAAAGCCTTGAGATTGGAAGAGTATCATGTATCACTATCGGGTTAATGATTAACCAAGAGGATTTAACACAAATGGAATTCAGTATGTTTCATATCAAGAATATAAGATTATTTTTCTCTTTCTTTGGCTTTTATTTAAATGCATGAAATGGTTTGAAGTTTTTAATGACTTTTTTCTTGTTCTCTCTGTTTTTAGGATTCATTACTTTCTATTTCTTTATTATGTGTAATGACTGGTTGTGTTATTCTTTTGTTTTTACTTGTTACACTTAATTTGTTAAAGGTAAATTATGTTTAACCATAAAACAATAAAATAATAATAAAAATATAGGCATGTTAGGTAGTGTACGGTTAATCCTATTTGCAATCGCCAAACCTAAGCTAAGAGTCTTTGAAAAACCTTCAGTAAATGAGAGAGGACAGTAATGATTCTCTGAGTAGCCGGAGTACCTTAATCCAATGGAGTTTGTTCTCAATTGCAGAGGCCCTCCATGGATCAGAGCTCAGTAGGTTTTTCAAATGACAAGACCAAATCTCCACTAGGGTTGAAGAGAGGTAGGAAGCATGTCCAGTTCATACCCAACTGCATGGGAAATTGTCATTTTGAGCTGCTTGTGTTTTTAATCATAGTTATCCCGAAAATATTGTTCAAGTGAAGCAGGCTTTCAAATCAGCAGTTTACTATCCTCCTCTAAGTCAGAGATATATCCAATCTCATAAAGAAACCAAGTGGACCAGCTTAGAGTGTGTTCTTTTATTGTGATTTGGGTAATTTAAAGGATAAACCACTGATAAAACTAATCTGGTTTACTTGGAGCTGCTTTCAAATTCATCCTGAGCAGGCACTTAGTTCAATAGTAAGGCATGACATCTTAACAACGTTTAGTCGAGATGAATTGTTGATGCTTCAAACAATTTAGTCCAGCCTCCTCATCCATTCAACTTATCGATTAAATGACGAACTGAAGTTATGGTATAGAAGATTTGGAAAGGTAGTTCTCCTTCCTAGAGTCTAAGGGCTCATTTCAAGTGGGCCAATTGGGGAGCAGAAGAGGCCTATTCCAAAGAAATCGGTTTGAATTAAAAATGCTATCGATTTAGTGAGTTAGAGGTAACACAGAGACCATGTAACAGGCTCTAGCAGCGATAATCATTTTCATGCAGGTCTTTTTTTCCCACAAGGATAGATAAGGCAAGATCTAATTATCGTGAAATGTCTATGCTTGCTAACAAGGATTAACCATGCTCACTAATCAGACTTGATCCTCCACAGCTGACCCAAATGCTAACTAGATCGGGACTGGGGTAACATTTCTGATTTGCCCCAGTTGGTTGTGCAACTGGAAAGGTATTCAATTGTTCACATCATGCTTTTCATTGAGATGGAAGATCTTTAAGTAGCATCAAGAGTTCCTCATCATGTATCAAGGTTTTTGAATAACTCTTCCATGGTTCATGCCTTAAATGATACCATCCTTTCATATCAACGTGGGATTCTTTAACCACAAACGAACAGCTATGATAGAAGGAGGGCAGGAAAAGAAGGGCATCAGCAGCTGTTGATTGTGTGGACTCCTACATCTAGTAACTTTTAATGGTCTTCATGAACCCCAGGATGACATTTTCAACACTTTATTTATTAATTTTACAAAATAACCAACAAGTAACTAATACAAGCATTCATGTAATATCAGAGTTACAATTCCTTTCTTAACAACCAGTGAATACACTAACACAACTTAAGAATCCTATGATACAGGTTTGTGCTATGATAACTGGCAAATGGCACAATCCCTACTAAGATGCATTCTCCTTGGACATAATAACCACAGAACACATTGACCAAGACATTTTCAATATGCAGTAGTAGCTATTGGTGCATTGTAGATGATGAGCAGAGCTTCCAAGTTTAATAAAATGAGCACAACCCAACCAAACTCTCATATACAACCATTACATTGACATCAGGCTACTGGCAAAAAGAAATTGCATATTTCAGAGCATATGCGCTCTGTACCTATGTTTAGTTCTGGTACTGTTCAATATTGCAGGGGAAATACACATTCATACCTTTGTAGGTAAAGTTTAGGTACTGAGGCACTCGTGATTACAAAATCATACAGGGTTAGTTGGAGAATAGACCAACACCACTTACATATATTAATGATTGAGGAGCAAGATTTTCTATAAACCCATAGGTAATAACTGCCACACACCTGAAATTGAATTGACATTATTTGGCACATTTATTTGATGTGAACATGACTTCACTACGGTATAAAATTCCATCTGCCCGTTGTAAGAAGAGGGTAATAACAAGCGAAGAAACTCAACAATGTAATGTTTTTGAACTGCCAGACTTTGATATTATCTCTTCATTAATGGCAAAGATAAAACAGACATTTTTCACTGATGACCCTTGACTGGCCTCAAAAATAAAAAAAATGCTTTACAATGTTCTCTCCTTTCTTTACCCAGCAAACTAATTTACACTAGATCAGGGAAATTTTGCAGACTTATTGAGAGTAGGCCATGTACACCTGTGAATGAAAAAACATAATCTAGATATTCATCAACTGACTAATTATAGTCCAATTACCTCACACCCTTTTTTAGGAAACTTTCTGGAGAAAGCAGTGGCGGTTCAGTGGAATGACTGGAAAAAAGACAAAACCCATTGGCAACATTTCAATCAAGTTTTAGGGAGGGATGCAACATTGAAACTACAACACAGCACATATTATATGAGGTTCCTAAAAGTTTAGATGATGGGGAATGCTTACTCGTACTCCTAGATCTATCAGAGATGTTTGATACGATCGACCATGAGACACTATTGGAAACACTTTAATATTAAATGGGGATAGGAGGAAAGGTAGTGAGCTTGTTGTGTTCATTCCTTATCGATTGGCAGCAGGTAGTGTCAATTGGTCAAAATCAATCAAACCCCTTCCCTGTGACGAATTGCCTTCTGGGGCACCAGTGGTCCAGGGATAAATATTGGTTTCTAAATCATCATTCAGCCCCACACCTCTAGTACACCAAAAGGGATCTGAACTGTGGAAACACAAGTAAATTATAAACCTCCTTGTCCGAATGTGGACGGAACGTCAGGCTTATCTCTGCAAGGTCACGGATCGTTGGTTTGTACAAAAACAGAGTGAAAATACAATTATTACCCAATGATAGAAGGGACTGTCCAGTCAAGGTTCTATGACAATATCTACTTTCAAATTATTACAACAGACAGTTCTAGCACACTACAAAATACAGCCCACCCTGCAAAGGAACAAAGAGGACAGACAGTTTCACGAAGGAAAGGGGTGCACTCTGGATACTGACAGGTGGGTAGTCGGTAAAGCAATCATTCTTAACTGTTCAATGTTATTTGGTTTTCAGCACCAAGAGAGAAATGGGTCATACATGTCACTCAGGGCCTTCGGGGAAGGACTAGGGGGACAGAACCATAATGTACCTGGTGTTTGAGACGATCTTGATGCTTGACACATATGTATAGTCGGTTCCAGGATGCTTTGCATCTCCTGAAACAGAGTTCAAGATGGGAGACAGCTGCAGGTATCAGGTGGCAGGCAGTTCGGCAATCGAGGCTGGATGGATGGCTGAAGGCTGACCTTAACGGTGGCTCGGGGTCAAGAATCATTGTCTCTGAACTGGTTGGTGATCTGGAATGCTGGTTGAGGCGTCTCAGATGGCTTTAGTGACTGCAGCATGACAACAGTCAGTGGTGCAGCCGGTCGCGGTTTGAGGGCTCGACTGATGCAAACATTTCCTCAAAAGATGGACACTTGTTGATGCTTGTTGTGGCAATACTCCTAGCTTCTTCACAGGGCTCGTGTCATCCTGTAAGGCAGATGGCCCAAAGCTGAGGAGACTGTTTGCAGGTCTTGTCCTTTGGTTCAGAGACTCTCTGGCACCTATGAAGCCAGCTGGCAGAGCCTAGCAGGGCACGCTATGTGCTGGCTGGGTACCGGTTCTGGAGATGCTGGATGGGTACTCAGAGGTTGGTATCTCCCTCTTAGCCCCTGGGAGATCATTAGGAGAGGGATCTTTTTTCTCTAAATCCTGGCCATCTTTCACTGGCGGAAGCTGTAAGGCAGACTGTACCTTCAGCCCGGGTTCAAATGAGTCCTTCTTCTTACTCCTTTCAAAGTCGTCGAATGATCTGCCAAAAGAGGGGCTCAACCCTCTTTTAAAGTCAAATGTGCCTCAGTGATTGGTGCAGGCTAAGCCTACCTTAATGAGCCAATTCTGGGTCCCCACCTACAATCTTCTGCTATGTGTGAGTTCATAACCAGAGTGCTTTGCAACAGGAAAGGTAATGGGTGAAAATATGTACTACTAAGGCCCACCATTTCTCTCTGGTTAATTGAGCACTCTGTGACCCCGAATCAAAGTGCCGGTCTCCCTTGAGGTTTGTGGCGAGAACAGACTTTCTGTTTCCATCAAATCACATACTTCATCCCTCTGAAAGGGGATTCCCTGCAGGGGTTGCATACTGTAAACAGTTGTTGCAGACATGACAGTCACTGCCCTTCATTCAGAGGGGTGGGAGCTAGCTTCAAGTTGACACAATGCATATCAAATAGGTGTTAGTGTCCTGTCGCTTGGGTTTGTTCTGTGACCAAGTCTCTTCGCAGGCATGCTTTCATTTAACTCTCAAGTATGCGATGCCACCACACAGAACTTAGACAATAGAACAGGATGGATCCATGGAGCCTTTGATATTTAATTAGGCTGCCCATGGCAATAGGAAGGTGTTGTTTTCCCCTTTCCTGAGATGCTTTGATGTACCTGTGGCTGTCACATTTCAGCTAAATGTGTCAGGGAGTACTGTGCCTTGAGGCTCTGTCCCCCTCAGAGTACACTTGACTATGTGTGTGTTGTGGGGTGAGCATAGGAAAATGTGTGCAGATTAGCCAGACACATTTTCTGAGGTTGATAAAAGCCCAGGTGAGTGCACACTCTCCGTGCAGATGGTAAAATTCCTCACACTACCGGTACCATATGGAATACCGCAGGGTTCATTTTCCTCACCTATTTAAGTTATTTAATATTTGGAACCATTAGGTGAAATTGCAAAGAAACCTATGGTGGATATGCACCCATATTCTGGCAACACCCAGCTCTATATGAAAATCTCATCGGTAGGTAGCATTAGGAGATTGGAAAACAGCCTCCATGAGATAGAACATTGGATGACATCCCACTTTTTAAAATTAAATCCTTTGAAGACTGTGTTTTTATTATTTTCTTACTCAACAACAAATCCTTCAATTGATGATTGGCTTTCTGAAGCTCAGATTTTAGGAGCCTCCTCCATTGAATGTACTAAAACAGCTACATCTTTATTGTTTACATTAGACGTTCATCTCTCTTTTATTCCTCATATTAAGGGATTCATAACAAAAAGTTATTTTTCATGTATTATCTCTCAGAGCAGGAGAATCATATTTCACAGAAACTCAATTACACCTATTAGTTCAATCACTGGTGCAATCTCTAATTGATTTCTGGAATTCTGTGTTAATTGGTCTTGGTAAATCAACACTAGCACCTCTTAAAACAGTGTTAAATGCCGCAGTACGCTTAATTTTTGGAGCAAGTAAATATGAGCACATTACACCTGTTTTCAAAACACTTCACTGACTCCAGAACAGAGGATTCAGTTTAAGTTAGTATGTATAACGCACAGAGCACTTTACAGCAAAGCACTGTGATACCTCATGGAAAGGTTGACCATCTCTGGAGGTATAGGAGGCCTGCAGAGTCGTAAATCATTACGTCTGGAAACCTCCAGATTTAACTGTGCTATAACGATGAGCCAATCTTTTATGAGTTGCTATACACATTTGGAATTCACTGCCTACTGAGCTACGATCGGTTTCAGACTATTTGAAATTTTGAAAAGCTGTCAAAACGTGTTTTGGGAAATCGTTTTAAATTAGGATGTTTTTGATCAATTAATGTATCTGAAACATACTGTTGGAAATATGCTATTTGATCTTACTGAGAATTTTAGCTTGAACTGTTATTTTAGAAAATGATTTAAAATTGTTTACAGTATTTTGTGTATTATATTTTTAACTGTTGTGAAATGTGTCAAATTGGAGATTATTTGTGCAGCGCTTTGATACATTTGGCTGTCTAGTTTGCGCTATAGAAAAAATGTACATAAATAACAAATAACCTTGGCACCAGGCTACTGGGCTATTGAGGGAAAGTACATATTCATGCCTTTGTGGGGAATGGTGCCAAGGAACTGCTGATTACAACATCGTACACAGTTAGCTGGAAAATGAGCAACACCATTAAAATATATTAATGGGTGAGAAGCAAGAATTTTAGATGTCAGCAAACATAATTTTGACTGATCTCTAATTGTCAACAACACCAACATTCTTGCAGCTAGACTGTTACAATGCATGTATTCAGAGGCACTACATCTAACGAATCACAAACGATTAATCTAGTGAAACAAATTGCTATTTTTAGAACAAAAGAAAATATAATTTTCAAAACTGTAAAAAGCAGGGGGAATCCATAGCCATTCAAGCATTTCCACTATAACAGTTATTACCAATGAAAGGCACTGTTTTGACACCTGTCAAGCCAGTAACAAGATATTTTGGGACAGAATCTGCTCTTTTATACAACCTATACTCTGATTACATGAAATGTACATTTTTCGAAATTGCTTTTGTAAAAGTCTCAAGATATGTTTGTGTTGTGAAAGGCTAAACTTGGAAGTAGGGGCCTTAGTGAGAAAATTGCATGTTACATTCACAGCTCAAAATTCCCTTCAATGGTGACGGGAACTGAAGTGTTCACAAGGGAAATAAAAAAAGGCAAAACATTAAACAATTTATACATCCATGTTACATCAGAAAAAAGCAAAATACTTCTTAATAAATGTTCTGCGCCTCAAGTTAATGTTGAATTTGGTCACTTCAAGTAAATGTTGCCATATGTTTGAACTGTTGAATATATACAAGGAAGCAGGGCTGTTTTGCATAAAGAGTGTTTGTGTTCCCCTTTACAACTAATTTAGAAGGACAATGATTTCACACGTGTTGCCTCTAAGGGACATTCATTCTTTAGCCTTAGGAAACTTGTCTTTAATTGCATATCAATCAGCCTGATTGAGTGCAGTGCACCATAATAGTTTGTATATTTGGTGTTTAATTCACTTAATATACAAAGAAATGTAGCTATCATTGAGATTTACATGCTGAGGATTGGAAGGCTGGCAATAAACTGCCAATTGCATAACTACATATGACAGCAGACATCTCACAATTCACCAAGTGCCTTTTAAGACCCAGTGTCCATAGTTTAAAGCGAACTCAAAAGGTCAGTAACTGTTTTGCCAGATACAAATTTGCCCATTATAAGCAGGTCCCTGAAAAATCAAATAATGGGAACTGCTAAACCACAGACCCGTGGATTAAAGAAGGTGAGGAGATAATGGATCTTCGAACAAACTCATAAAGTGTCCAAATGCTGTTGGTGTTTGTCTTCAGAAATCTAGGGGAAAAGAAACTAGTGAAGTAGATGGTTTAATGTTTGCAATGGTAAAACGTGCATTTCATTTAAAGTGAGGCTTTTTGAAATATTTCAGAATGTGATGTATGAAAACCGACAACAACTTCTGCTCTGAGACTCACAATTGAAAACCAAAGGTATTAGCTTATTTAGAAGGAGAAGGCTGATTAAAATATAACATTTTAATTTTAACTTGACCATAATTGCTGTCATAAAATGATAACATTTTATAAGTCTGACATTCTTAAAGTTACAGTGGCTAAATAATTCATATTAATTCCTGCTGAAAGACCTTTAAAAGATAATTCATAAACCTGCAAGGCAATTGGAAAGAGGATGTATAGAAACTACAATTATTCAAATCCAGTATAAGCCCAGGGGTGGTGATAGAACCTTACCGTTTGCCAAACCCTTCGGACAGCTCCTCAAAGAACAATGTCCTATGGGAGGCAGAGGGTGTTTTCCAGGAGTGACATCACTAGAATAAGCTACCAATCTGATCAACCCTCCAATGGGAGTCGAGGCAGGGGCAAAACCTTTCGAAGGTGAAGTCTGCAGTCTATATAGGCCCCCACACAGAAGATTTGATGCAGAACTAACTAAACACTTGGAGCCAACTGGATTGAATCCAGGTGAGGCTTGAACAGACATGTGGAACACTTGGCCATTCACAGCTGTGTTCTGGTAGGTAAGAACTTCTTCAACATATGAGTTTGCATTTATTAATGGAACAATAATGGTTCCTGTAACACTTTGAAAAGGTTTCCTTCTGACTATTTCTGATGGTGGGAATGTTGGTCATTCCCATTAAATTAAATTAACATTGTTATGGTCAATGTTGAGAAATAATGTTCTCTGACTTTTGTTCCACCTTTTTGTCCGTAAGACTATGGCTTTGTCAATGGGGCTGGGCTTCTTATGATTGGTAAATAAGATTGTTCCACACCAGTTATCCTGGCTGAAGGCTTTGCTGAAGAGTTCAATATTTAGTTTGTTTGAGCCTCTGATAATTTGATCAGGTCTTGAGTGTGATCCTCAGGCTATTACAGTGCTTTGTTTCTAGGACTTAACATTTCTATTCCATTGTGTGTCCTAGACCACATTTTTAAGCCTTTTTTCTCAGAATGTCTCTGAGGAAACATTATTGTGAGCAAATCTTTCCCCACCAGACACAGCTCCACAGCTGTCCAGGAAGCATCCATGAACTGGGAACTTAGTGCACCAGGCAGAGTGGGCAATAGACAGAGGTCATGAACGTTGCCATGCAGAAAGGGTTGCCAGGTAGAACAGTTTGGGGTCACACACATGAAATGATATGATATGATATTATATGGCATTTATAACGCACCTATACACAAGTGTTTTGAGGCGCGACGAGGCAAGGGGGGGGGGAAACAGAGGGCAGGCAGAGACAGCGATCCTACTATGCCAGGTACATTGAGATTGCGCAAGTGCAGGAGTAGGGGGAAGGGGAAAAGTGAGGGGGTAAAGGGGAGGGGGCAGTGCAGTACATAGGATAACCGTAGAATAAATAAGACAATAAATACGTGCAGCAAGATAGTGGCAAGTGCAGGATAAGTGCAGAATCCGGTGTTGTCGAGGAGGCAATGGGCTCACCTTGAAAGGAAGAGCAATTGGTTCCACACATCCATGTTTCATCAGTTCCTCACACCATACAACAGCTGAACCAAATGAAGTAGGTGATGGGGTGACATTTATTGGGGGTTGTGGTGCCCAGAATAAGACATTGTAATTTGTTGTGAAATTGGGTTAAGCTAGGGTACAGGTTGAGAGAAGTAGAAGGGAAAGAAGGCAGGCTACTGGCAATTTACGATTAGTGGTGCTCTCTCTTCTAAACAATGAAGAGTCTGCAACATGCAAGCACAGAATGATCCACTTGGTGGGCCTCTGGACTGCTTTGGTTGACTAAACATTAACTGAAAGGCATCATCACTTGGAACACCATTTTATTGTTGCCTTTTGTTATGTGTCTAATCAGGGAGAAAAATACAATAAACAACATTTTGATATAAAACCAGGATTACGGTAATCAGGGCGAGAAATACAATAAATAGCATGTTGATATTAAACCAGGATTACAGTTTCAATTGTAAATACATGGTTTGTCTACCTTTGAACTTCCACTTTAGCCAAGCCAACAAAAAATGTTGTTAGTTGTTTTATTATGGGTATTCATGGTTTAGTTACTTTTGTAATGCATTGGATGTGTCTAACACATATGCCTGTACTTGCATATGAGGGTGCAACCAGTATAAGATGACTGTAACCTTTCAATGTGTCTTTACCCAGCATATTGACTGTACTGTTATATGATAAATGTGCATGGCCATATTATGGCACCTGGCATATGATGGCTATGCCTGGGCATATGAACCAGGATCTGGTAAATTAATCGTTTTAATGGTTATATTATAGTTTTACAACAGTATAGTAGCCTGACCATGGTATATAATGGTAGCAGGCAGTACAGTATTCACAGTACTTGGGAATATGAGGGTGCACTTTGCGTAAAATGGCAGCACCATACCATCTAATGGGGTTCCTGGCATATGACGTCTCTATAAAGAAAATATGTTAGTATTCCTTACATATAAGGTCTGTACCTGTTACTATGGGAATTAACCTGTGGATACGAAACTATACCTGTGCATTTCATGGGCCACATGTATTACTAGCTGTTGCCCGTGGCTTTGCTCGTGTGGATTTTGGGATTGTATACAATAGTGGTTCTTCCTCAGGTGCTAGGAATACCAGAGAGTTAGGTGAGCCCATTCTGGAACAGGAAACTTAAAACTGCCCATGTGAGAAGCAGTCTTCCCTTAGGTAAATCCCTGCTACCTTTAAAGTCTGCCCCAGAGATGTATTGGTGGTCATGGTAAAACAAACCTTTAAGGGGGACTACAATCTTTTGATTTCAAACAGATATTCTGAAGCTATAAGTGGTATTTATGGTATCAACACGGACTCCCCTGGCTAGAACCAGTTAGCACCGTAGCCTCAATCACATTTCTGTGGAGTGCTTTCACATGCAATCTGGTGCCATTACAGAGTTTAGGTAGGTTGAGGTTCCACAATAATATAACAGGTGCTCCCACTTTGAGAAGATGTTTGTGTTTGGAAAGACCAGTTGGATTTAAAGTGTTTAAGAACTCAACAGGGTATTGGACTGTGTCATTTGAACCACTGAGTTTACAGATTTGTACCCCTCCAAAATAATTTATAATTATCTTATTGATTAGGGCAGCCATGCTGTTCTTTGGCATTAAATTGGCACACGTACATAAATATTATGTAGATTCATCCATTAGATGTTTTATGTCATGGTACATTTTGGATGTGAAGTCTCCTAGGGAATTGACTGTGCCTAGGTCAGAGGGGATGACAATTTTGCTCTCAAATACAGGATACTCTCCATTACCAATGTTAAGAAGCTGTTCAGAAACTTATTTTATTATGAAGATTTAAAATGTGCATTTTTACTTGTGTAACTTATTCGGTTTGTGAGATATGAGTATCCTTCAAAATTAATTTGCCCTCCTTGACTGGTTTTTCAGAAAATGCAAAATAGGAGTTTCTCTGTTTTTGAAGAATAATCTACGTACCAATTTTCACATCTGTAACATCTTCAGTTTTTTCACATGTAGGCATCCTCACAAATAAATGCACCCCCCTTTTCACCAACTATGGGAAGGAATTTCTGAAAATCCTTCCTTAGTCGGTGCCTTCGCCATGAAAACAATGTACCTTCCAAATGTCACGTTCCTAGGTTAAACGGTTTGAGCCGGGCATTGATGAGTAAGTCAAACATTCACCCCCCCCTTTTCACCCACTCAGGGATGGAATTTACCCAAATCCTTACTTAGTGGGTGCCTACATCCTGAAAACAATGTACCTTCCAAATTTCACGTTCCGACCTAGGTTAAACGATTTCAGCTGGGCATTGATGAGCCAGTCAAACATTCACCCCTGCTTTCCACCCCCTTAGGGATGGAATTTCCAAAAATCCTTTTTTAGTGGGTGCCTATGTCGTGAAAGCAATGTACCTTCTAAACTTCACGTTCCTAGGTTAAACAGTTTGAGCTATCTATGTAGGCTGCCATTCTGGAGGGGACATTTGTACATATGAGGGAATCTGATTTAATGTGCACATGTCTTGTACTATGAAAGCATGCAAATAGAACGAGGCCTTGCACATGTGCTTGGCCACGTGGGTGGTCCTTTAGTTTGAATGGCATCTAAAGGAGTGTCTTTGTAGACCGAGACGAAAGAATAATGCCATTCCCTTATACAATATGGATGTGGTTTTACCTTGGTCTCAAAACCAATAAGTAGGCAATCATCTTCAACTTATATGGAATCATATGGTGTGCTTGATGGTAAAGCCAGGATGTGGTGACCATCTAAAAAATAAAAACAAACATATTTAAAAAAAATGGTATAATGATGATTTGCCATGCACATGGGTGGCTTGGTGTTTATCACTTCCTCTAGACAAAGACGTACTTAGGGTGATCTGTGCTAACCCGTGTTAAATATAGCGAGCTATTTTTGTTAGTCAGCAGGTGTTTTTGATATCATGTCCGAACTATCTGAGAATAAAACTATCCCAATTTCTTCTCATTTAGCTTTGGTGGATCAGCAATAATAGGGACCATGTCATTAAACAAAAATGATTAACAACTGTGGGCTATAACACACCCCTGATGAACTCCCTTGAACACCTGAAATGGTGTGGTGACCGCGCCAGGACGGATGCACATACTAGCACTGTATCATTTGAATTAACATTTAACACAACTTAATTTGTCTGCATTCAGTTATTTGCCTAGAATCCATTCTTCTTCTGCAGATACCTTCAGTTACCATTTAATACCCTCCCATATATGTATCCATAGTAATGCCAATACAGTTGTTAAATATCATTATTTAGCCAATACTAGTACATGCTGAAACCATCACATCTTCACACAGCGAAATCTGCATTATAACATTAGCGAGAGTCTCATTCACCTCTGTACCCTATTATCTTTTATATAGGAACCTTGAGAGTGCCACATAGGCTAACTCAGGGCACTGTGTGCAATCCGTTATTGAAACCACATGTACTGAATTTAAGAGTAACATCCGAACATAAATCTCCTTTTTGTTCACTGCAACCAGTGGTCGAAGTGGGCGGGAGTGGTTGGCAGCGCTGCTCCTCTGCTTTTTTAATTAAGTTTTACTGTTCCTATACTTTCATTTTAAAAAGAAACCGTTCCGGCATGGTTTCGATTTAAAATCAAATTGACAGAAGAAGTTGAAACTTGCACTTAAGTGCAGTGCACTGAACATTCCCTTAAACAGCAGGTGCGTGTGTTTAGGGGCTTGTATGGCACCTGGGAGGGGGCATAGTGATTGGGTTTGTGGGGAGCGGGGGCAGGCCAACAGGGAACATAGTTCCACTACTTCTTTTCATACACTTCGACCACTGCCTGCAACGGTTATGTTATTGACATATTGATCAGCTATTTTGCCTCCAAAATCTCAGTGAGAACCGGCTGCTACATCGCGTGCTCTGCTGCCTTTCCTTTCACCAGTACATTCCTCCTTGTCATTGAACAGAGCTCCTCATGTTTGTTCACATATACTCTGGGCCTCATTCCGAGTATGGAGGTAATCATGGCGCTATTAGCGTCATGACTACCTCCAATACTGGTACCAAGTCTGCCCTGGTTCAATGGGGACTTAGCGGTCTATTCCGACCTCTGCGGGACCGGAAAGTCCCCATTGAAAAAGCCATTCCCCATTCCCATTTGAGCCCCCATAGGGCTCAATGGGAAGGCGCTAATAACGGTACCACAAATTGCGGTACCGTTATTAGTTCTAAAGTCCCTCAATGGGTCCCGTCCTTAACGCCAGGTATAACCAGGTGTTAAGGAAGGGAACTCGGAATAGGGTGCAAAGGGATTACCGGCACCAGTGTTCTTACCGGTGCCCGGTATCCCTTTGCGCCCAACTCGTAATGTGGCCCTCTGTCTATAATGCTGGCAAGCAAATGTTATGTCCTTGTTTCGGAAAAGCCAGCATTGTTAAAAGTATTTTTTTCTTTTTTTTATAACCCTGCTTTATTGAATCTATCATATTCCATTGATTCCATTAATGACAATATTCCATTGCTCTAGATGCCCTGTAGAGTCTTTGGACAAAGCAACCATAATTCTTCTTTCGCATAAACATGTTTAAGACTAATAAGTTAAATAGCTCTAGGTTAGCCCCATCCTTGGTCAGGACATTTGCGACAAATTATCCATATCTAGATATCTCATTATCAGTTAACAATGCCTAATGCTTTTAGGTCTTTTGGTATTTACAATTCCATCTTGTCTTTTTTAGGATATATGATACAAAAGTAGACTACACTTTGTCAAATTTGCTTAGTGTACCCCTTGCAGCAGCAGTTAAGTTTTGCATGTGAAACATATTCCACTCTCTGTCGAACCAAATCAGGTCGGTGGGCGCCATCTCCTTGCCCCATTGCTGTGCTACACATCTGTTCGCACACATATGCAAGTTGAAACCCAGTTTATATGTCCTACCATGCATGTGTCTATTCGTCTTGGGTGTTAAGGTCAGCAGGAAAAAGTCGGGTGCTCTGTAATTGCTAGTGGCAGTAGCCCATTGATTTTGGATTTAAGCTCCTGCCAGAAATTTCTAAGAAGGGGGCATTCATATCATAGAGGGATCCCACAGAACCACACCCCCTCTGGCAAAATTACAGATTCTGTGAGTGCATTGCAAGAAGCCTTTGGGTCATGTAATACCATCTACAAATACATGCATACTCTAATTCTTGGTTCTGTACACTTTTCGAGATTGAAAATTACCCACTAAACACACTATCCTATTCTTCACCTGACAAATCACTTCTTAATTCCCCCACCCACTTCGTCCTATAGCGTGTTGCTTGAAGATGGTTAAGATCAAATCCTTAGCTATTTTAAAGGTATGTAAAAGGAACTCCCAGGGAGTGTGTTTCTTTGTTCACCCCTCTTTCATGTGGGTTTGCATCACCCATTGCCTCAAGTGGTAGAATGCCAATCTGTCAGCCTCTTGAAGCTCAAATTCCTGAGTACATGTGCCAAAAGATTATGTACTCCCCACTGAATAGGTTTTGCAACTGTGGGTGGGTGAAAATGGCAAATTCCACTCTGCAGGTAAACTGACGAATTCCTGGGAATTTTGACCATTCTGGTAATTTCTCCCACAGACCAAAATTGGCAGTTGTAAGAGGATTCAATTCAACACTACAGCTAAGTCAACGCCTAGTCTATAATACTGAATGAAAACCCTTATTGATATATCTTTAGGTCCAGTTCATGCGTTCTGGATGACTACCCCTATATAACACCCCTCTCTTGGAATCCCCCTGACCCCACTGAGCCAAGAAGTAGTTCTGTTTTGCAAGTTTAAAAGGTTTATTTGATAATTTAAAATATATATATATCACACTTTATAATAAATTAATAATTGAATAGCACACTTAATCTGATATGATAAAGATCAACAACGGAGAATCTGGCACTAGCACGCTTCTCTATAATCAATAAGGAGTTGACATGAAATGGATAAGGTAGCACACTGGTAAATAGGAACAAAAGTATAATGTGGTAGAGGATGCTTTATGTAAGCTCAGGTGGATGCAATATTCAATGAATGCAGTACAGAAAATACTCAATATGATTTCAACCAAACAATGTAATCACTTTTCTCTGGCAATCCCCTCCCCCCCTTGATGCAAGGCAAGGAAATGGAAGGAAAACACACAGTTCTCAGAAATGCAATCAATGTAAATCAGTTCACCCCAGCAAGCTTACACTACAGAAAACAGATAGGAGTTTTGAAAACACAGGCAAAATGCTTTGATATGTGCTAGCAATGGATGAGAAATATGCTGGAAATGATTTTAATTCCCTTTCAGAGGTTCAGGGTGAGTGGTATCTAGTTAATATTAGTCCAGGCTCACACTAGCAATGAGGCAGGGATAGTTAGCAGGTTAAACGAATTTCTGGCAAATGGAAGGCAAGCAGCAGCAGTTTTTACATGTGAAGAAATTTGCAAATCGCGGTAAAATTCGCGAATGCGTGTTCCGCGATTGCGGTAAAACTATAAGGGGTAGGAATGCGGTTCGTAAGAAAGCCACGATTCTAACCTTTCAGATGAAAGTTATTGCAAGTCTCTAGCACAAACGGTTGCGGAGATATGAGCGATTTTGTGAAGGTCGTTTTTCAGATTTGAAATTTTAAAGTTCAAAAAGACAAGTGCAGCTTGCAACTAGGAAATGACAAGTGACAGCTTTACAAATGACAGGTGACAGTTAGGAGGCAGTTCTACTTAGATTAAATAGATTGAATTATATTATTTTAACTAGGAGAGTTTTCTAGGTACTCACACTATATTCTTGAGTGAAATGGGCCACGCCACGGATCTGGTCAGATTTTAGACTCGCCTCTGGTCTCTGCACTTCACAGTGATCTGGGTCAGCTCTCTCTGGTTCTCTGGTCTGGGTCTCTAGTTCTGGATAGATTGAAGTCTCTAGTTTGGCTCTCTGGAGGTAAAGTATGGATTTTTCCGGCAGAGCGTCCCGCTGCAGATGGAATTGAAGGTCCCTATCTGTCCTGTCTGTCTGCTTTTATGTGTTTAGAATGTGGGTGTGTTCTAGCATCACTGACCCTACCTCTCCCTCAGCTTCTAATTGGTCAAACTTCCATTTATCATTTGATTGGGGAATGAACTGTGAGTCAGAGGGATGTCATTTTATGGCTTGCAGATAGGACACTCCTCTGTCAGATTGCACACATTCTATATTTGATAATAAAAGACATATTTCACAGTTACACAGTTGCTTGAAATTACATATACATGGTGTGGCTGAATTTAGCCATGTCTCTGTCCAAATCTGCTGTTTCTAAGAGCTTGCATTCAGAAATGGCACATAATTGACTTTTTAACTGATTTTTCACTTTCTGACATTGACCCAACTTTACATACATGTGCGCAGGGAGTATGGACATTAACTGATGAAGTTTCAGATTTTTAACATGCATACATTTAGAGTAATATCCACTTTTCCGCTAAAACCCCCCTGAACATACCACCGGGTCGAAAAACCTCTTAAAATGTGGGCAGAAAAATCACAAGAATTATGGTATCATTTATAAAATTTTCACATGTCCGCTCTATGAATGATCCATCTTTTTAAAGTTATGTTCTGGCTCCAAAGGGGTGTGGTTTCCTCTCAGCACAAGGTAGAAATACTGGTTTATCCAGTTCTGCCAAGCCAGCTTGCTCTCACAGGCAGTGCTCCTCCCAGCTTCTGCCAAGAGGAAGCTACATTTTACGACTGCTGTAATAAAACCTTTGCCTGAGTCAGGAGAGGCTCATTGTTCAAGAGGAAGCCATTTATGATCCTCTCAATAAACCCTCTGCCTGGGTGAAGGGAGTTGCATTGTTCACTCTCCTGCAGAGCACAGGTAATTCAATTATCAGATAGATGGCATATCCTTAGTGTGAGCAGCAAAAGGGCAGCTAGGCCTGGGAACACAGCTGTGACTCAAGTTTCACTCCTGATGGGGGTAGTTGCCAGGCAAATTGGAATCTCTTTAAGCTGTCATTTCTGTTCCCCAGTTTCTGCATTAAAATAAAACTAAACATTTTCACATATGCAGCTAGAAGGCTGATTCTAAGTTTAAAACTATGACATTTAAACAGTTACAAAGGCATGTGACACCAAACATAGGTCACTCATTTAATCTAAACATTTTCGATTTTAGTGTCTTTAAATCCAGTGCAACTTAAACTGCTGACTCCATAGCAGTTTTGTTATAAGCATTGTTTTGGGCTCTTCATTTCCCAGATTTTGTAGACACACAACACTCCATTCTACCAAATGTCTGCTGGTGTCCAGTGAGTTTTTAGATGTGTTGCAATGTTTAAAATAGACAGTTTGAGCCTGCCTTCAGAGAAACACAGGGTGGTTTTAAACTGCCGGCTTTTGGATAGTGGTGAGTACTGGTACTGCACCCATTTTTGGGATTTAAGAAAATGAATTCCTCACAATTCTAGGTTGCATTTGGCAATCAGCATTGCCATTCCCAATGGTTTCAGACTACTGTGCGGGTAGTCCAATGGTGGTTTTAAAGCGCTTTGAAGCTAACCGGCGCTACTGTTTTTCCTTTGGCAACCCATTTCCCTCATGGCAACCCGGCCTTTCATTCTCGCACTGGTGGGTGGCAAGTGAGGCAACCATTTTAGTGTGCGCACAAACTGCGCAGCTTTCCTGGATTTCGGCGCACATGTGGGTTTTCCGCCATCTTGAATTTTCTAAGCCCACAGCACCAAATGTTGTGGCATGATAGCTTAAACGTGGTTCAGGGCACCCAACACAGTTTGGGGAATTTTCCCATCCAAATTATCTTTTTTTCTCGAAATGTCATTTTTTAAATCATTTCAGACCACAGAAAATATTAAATTTCAGGTAAAAACGAAATTTCCCCAACAAAGAAAGACACAAAAAGTCTGGTAAAAATTGTAGAAGTTCGACCAGCCAGCGGAACGTAATTGGTGATGAATTTTACCAATTTCATTCCTCCCACCTCTATTCTCAACCTCATAGATCTCCTATTGATCCACCACACAATTAATTTAGGCCCCAGGACCGGTTGGTTTGTAAATAGTGACATCAACTGGGATGGCTGAGGTGCTAGCCTTAGCCCCTTTTTACCACACCCCACATCCGTAATGTAAACCTTGCAGTTGTATTAATCGCGAGAGTCACGGTCTGTCTCTTCTGAGCACTCATGGCTGTTTCACCATTCTATGTCTCTTCTTATTAAAGATACATTTTAGAATATCATTAGGGATTAACGTGATTATGGAGTTTGCTATGTGTGCGGTTTAATGACAGCCTCAGCACACAAAAAGAAAGGCCAGGCTACGCCTCTAATTTGAAATACATTGTCTGTGTGAGAAGGCACACTGGTGAATTAAAAGCCTGCCTTAAAGCTTTGGTACTGCTAAATGTGCTTCGCAAATCCAAATACTGGTATTTCTGCAGTCATGACATGGAATATGCTGAAAGTAGAATGGGTTTGCAGAATGGAAAGGCACATCACCTTGTTGGTTGAGAGACAAAAAGCAGCATTTTTCATTGCAACTGTCACACATCAAAATGCGCTGCACCATGAAAAAATTAAACGCACAAAGTGGGCCTTGTTTGCTGAATTCAAAGCCATGTTAGTATCTTTCATTTTAGGTGACTAAGGCACCCTTTTCAACAGAAACTGACGTGTGACATTGCAATGGGGAAATTGTTAAGAATTGACATATGAGGATTATCAATGATGGCGAGATGCAAGTTATGGCTAAACCTTGACACAACATGAATTTGATAATTGTCATCATTCCCAAACCTTGCTGTTAAAACAAAAGGTCCTTGCCACAAAAAAGGGATGTTCCAGTCCCAAAAATGAAATTTCCAACTGTTAACACTTACCAAATATTGCCTTTCAACAAAAGCGTTACTTTGTCCCAAAATGAAAGTCCCAATTGTAACCACTCCTTAAACATTGCATTTAAGAAAGGGGTGCACTTGGCCCAAAACGAAATTTCTAAACTGTCCCCACTCCCTAGACCTGGCCTTTCAACAGAGCGGGGGCTGCTTTTAATTGATGCCTGGGTTTTGGGAGCGGGGAGAGAAGTGCTTTGCAAAGTAAAATGAATGTAATTTCCACTGAACAATAGACTCTCTCCTGAGAGTGAGTAAGTGGCCCTAACAGCAGAACAATTTTGCATTGCTTTTGGGTGAAAAGGAAACAGGGTTCTATTTGCCACATGTATTTTTACAAATCTGTGTGAGTCCAAAACTGCTAGCATTTTCATTTGTTCAGGAAATTAAACAAAGAACTGCAAGTACAATGTGTACATTGTTCTAAAAACAAAACTGTGCTTTCTGTTAAATCTGAACCTTATCAAGTAATATGTGCCTGTGCATTACGAAAAGGAAAGTTCATTGTGTATTGAAGCTTTGTTTTGTGCCGCATAGAAGTTAGCATGTGTAACCATTAAAGATTGATTGAACATACATTTTAAATAAATATATATTCTGTCTATACCCCTCTCTGGTTCTTGGCTCATTGTTGACACAGGGAGGAAGAGCCATGTGGCTCTATATGAGTCATAGATAGGGCTTCTTAAATCCAAACAAATAAATGATCTATTATGAGCCATATTAATGGGGGCTGGGGACTCCCTATGTTTCATGGGGTCTCCCAATGTATCATTACACATTAGGATGGGGAGGCCATGGAACAAATTCAGTAACCTAGGTAAAATGTACATTTATACTATTGCTACCCTTCCCAGCATGAAATGCGCAGACCCTGCCACCTTCTTAAGTCTCCACATATTTTGCCAGTAACTTTAGTTTGCTCTATGTAACCAGTCTATAGAGATGGATTCAGAGCTATCCCTAGATAGTTAATCGACCCACTGGCCCAGCAGATTGGTACTCATTGGGTCTCATTACAAATGTGGCGCTAAGGCAACAATGGCGCCGGTAGTGCTACCTGCGCTGTTGTTACCATACCGTCACATTACAAGTTCTGCTTGCGGGTGCCGATCTGCACGCCTGGTGCATATCGGCACCCGCAAGCAGAACTCGTGATTGCACCGGCACCGTTATAAATGGTGCCGGTGCAACCATGCTCCACACCGCCATTCTGCCCTATTTGGGCAGGATGGGGATCGGGAGCCCGGCCATACCGGTACCCGCGAATGGGCAATTACCGGCCCATTCAACTCGTAATGGGCCGGTAATGGCCCATTCGCGGGTGCCGGTAGCGAGTTTGGCGGTAGCCGTGCCCTTATTAAGGGCACGGCTACCGCGAAACTCGTAATGAGGCCCATTGTCTTAACTGGCCTGCCTCCTCTTCCCTGACAGAAGTATTCTGAATCTCAGACCTTGAGTGATTAACCTTAAAGCCAGAGACCTTTGAGAATTTTATAATTTCATGCATATATTTCTAGAGTGAGCAGGTTGTGTCCATAACCATCAATAGAAAATCCTCTGCAAAGAGACATCTTAAGCTGTGTGATAGAAAAAGAAAACAGTAGGTACTTCTACTTGTGGAGAAGAACATTGGAAGCCACATTTCACTGTCATGTTCATTCTGGGTTGCTAGTAGTTTGCCAAAACCATGTTCCTAACTTGTGGCCTAAACCCCATTCTTTGAAGCACCATAAACAAAAAGTACCAGATAATTAGGTCAAAGGTTTTTCAGGTGTCCAGTCCCAAAAGTAAAGCCAAACAGATGAATTTGTCCACCCCAGAGGATGATTGCACTGACTGCCCCTCTGACTTGGGACTGTGTTCACACTGTTCATTTTTGACAGAAGATTTTCACACGTGTCACATGGCAGCCTGTCATTTTCTGCCACATGACACTTATCTGTGTTTTGCATGGTGCCTGTCCTTTCTGTCTCTTGGAATATTTGTGGTTCAAAATACTTCTCAGTTGACTGACCTGCACCCTTCTTTTGAGCCACTGTATTTTCTGTCTGGAGTTCAACAGTGTTCTATCATGGGAGGATATTCTAACTACTGATCCTACCTCTTTGTCTTGTGTTTCATTTTCCCATTGGATGCTCTTTTTAAATCTGTCTCTCTGTTCTTGAGGTTTTTCTTGTTTGTTTTCCCGTTTTTGTTCTTCATCTTCACACACTTCAATAGTCTGATTGAACTCTAAATTGAACCACACTCCTTTTTTGTGTGTGTCGGAATTCCCTGTCTCACTTTCATTCGTTTGGATTCTTATTTTTGAATCAGCAAGCAATTCAGGACCGTTATACAATGGTGATTCAGGAGCTTCTGTGCTTTTGTCAGTGCGGAGGCTATTAAACAGTCACTTGTCAGAATGCACAAGATCACTCCTATGGCATTCTGCACCTTCACATAACTGTTGTTTCTGAACTGCACAGAGCTTTCCTATTTGTTCAGACAACATTTTGACGTGGGCCTCTAGGCATTGAAACCTGCCCATGTCTCTGGAGTCTTCTCTTTGTGGCCTGGGCCTGTACTGGTTAAATTCGCATAGGCTGGGCCTATTTTGGTACCTCTCAGGAGATTGATTTCGATTTGTGTTACCTCAGAAATCATGGGACATAGGAGGTGGAGAGCGTGTACTGACCATCCTTTGACCATGGTCGACTGGTGATGGTGATTGGTTATAATGGCAATGGACATATTTTGTCTTTCATTTGGTGTGAATTGTCCCCTATGCTGACTTCCATTTTCAATGAATCTATCCACATACCCTGGTCTTTCTTTGTGGCCATACACCATTGTGTTAGGGTAAAATCTACTCTCTGCCCCCAGTGTCTGGTAAGGGCCATTGTACATTTAATTTTGATTGTTAATCAGGCCTGACATACCGGTGAGAAATACCCACCCTGGGGGCACTGCCCAAATATCTAGGGCTTATGTTAGACTCTCTATTGCTACTGGGATCAACAGATTGGAACATAGGAGTTTGGTGTTTTGTCCTCTGTGGCGGCAGGCCCCTTTGATTAGTTGTCCTGCTGTTTCTTACTTCGGTTTGTGCTGATTCAAGTGGCATTTTTGTAGATTTTACCTCCATCATCACTGGTGTGGGTTCTTTAGATTTTGATTTTGTCTCTTTACTCTTAGGTCCTTCCTCTCTACGACCATAGATTACTTCATACAGTTTGGTCCCCTGTTCATTTATCAATTCTAGTGATTTTTCCCTGTCAAATTCAAAAGTCAACTGGGATACAATTTCTTTTTAGAGTCCATAAAAGTATACCATCTTAAATTCTGCAGAATTAGGAATAAAAGCCACATTAAAGCGTGAAAATGATCTTTTTATGCCTTGGAAGAACTGGCGAGGGGACATATGTGGCTTTTCAGTCATTGTATATGCTGCCTTTTTTGCATCTTGTATCGACTGATAAGGTGAAAATTGATGTCTAACCTCTTGCTCAAAGTCCGCCCATGACAAGATTTCCTGTTCATTGAGACCCTGAATGACACTAGTAGCTGCAGAATCAAGCGTTAGGTGAAAGTAACGTCTATACTGTTCCCTAGGTATCTGGGCGGCTTTAAATATATCATGTACTGTTTCTAAATGGTCTTGCATGCAACAATCTCCTCCCTTTTTGAATGGTTTATTCAAAGTTTTGATTGACTTCAAGATTTTTATAGGGCTGCATGGTACATTTTGATGTGTGCTATTCTGTTCCTCATTTCTATTCTCTTGTGGGCAGGAATGATTATAACCATTGGCTGGTGATTCACATCCCACCATTGGGTTGTAATCAGGTCTGGCCACAGAAACAACTGTTGGTACATTGTTCCCTTGGGAAGAGCTGGGGCTAAATTCTACTCCATTGAATGTAGGGCCTTGTTGCCTTTCCTGATATTTTAGACTAAATATTTGCTGTTCTAGATTCTTGCACTGTGCAGGAAGCCGTTCCGCCTCATGACAAAGATTAGAATTCTCATCACTAATTTTATTGATCACGGCTTGCAACTCGTTTATTTGCACCTGGCACTGGTCAAATGCTCAATCTTTCTTATCATTCTCTTCCAACAAATAAACTATTTCTTGTTCCTCAGCGCGGAATTCCTTATCTTTCTCCATGTTATGCTCTCTAAGTGTTTGCAATTTTGAAATGGCAGTTTTTCTTTCTGAGCCAAATGAGTATCCATACTGTTCTAATGCTGCTTTTAGTCACTGTATTTGATCAACTGCATCATCCAAACTACCCTGCAGCTTACTAAGTAGCTCAGTATCATTTCCTTGCATTTTCAAAGACCGGTGCAATAGAAACCATAACTTGGCATTTAGTCTTATGTTGCAATTCTTCTCCTCCTTTCAATCTGGGGCTCTAAATAGCCTCACGAGGCATACCTGCACGATGCTGCCTTCTTCAAAAATATTCTCAAGCAGTTTTTTTCTCCATTTCCCTGCAAATCCTGTCATTCCATATGGTCGCATTTTCTGAAGACCAAACTGCATGGGCAAAAAGCTTTGCCTCAAGATAGTTTTCCAGATCAGAAAAATTAGCTTCAATCTGAGACATGGTGACACTGCTGTGTGATTCAAATGAGCACACAACACTGTACTATCACTTCACAATACTAATTCACTTTTTGGTTGCACACTATGGCTATGCCTATACTGCAATGCCACATCCAGTAACCGTTTTAAAGTTCCCAATAGCCAACGCACCAAATATGTTGGGTATATTTTCTGGAGGAGTTACACCTGATTTTATGGTATAGTATTATTGTGGTAAATAGTGGTATCTTATTGTGGTATATTATTATTGTGGTAATGCATTGGTGGATTCCCTTTACAGTGGTAACACTCTCCTCAGAATATAGACAAACACATGTTGTTTTTATCCAAGGGTTATTCAAAATACCAGATACTGGACTTATTACACTTAATATGGGACTGTACCTCTACCTCTCAGCACCTTATTTACAATGCTGATGTATGCCCTGGCGGCTGATCTGCAGAACTGTAAGCATGCAAAATGAAATACTGCACACTCATTCACTTTCTAACTATAGAGTTCAAATCAGATCCTTCACTTGGAAACCTTTAATATTGCGCGCTTGTCTGTGTGTGCAGATCAAGTAGGATAACCAACTGCCACAAAACGCATCAGAACACAAAGTAGTTTTTATGATGTTTCTTTATCGTGACAGATAAACATACCAATTACACATGGCAACAACTATGCATAGGACAGATTGGCTGGTGCAAATGTTTAAAAAACAAAAACAAAGGCCCATTTCAAAAATAGAATGAGCTGTAACCAGCCCTAGCAACTCGACCTTGAAAGCAAAGAACTTGGCAAGAGTTAAGCTTTATGAAAATCAAACTGTAAAGCAATCTTGTAACTTTCGGAATTACACGCACTTCTAACATGGAAACATTACACATGGAATTACCTATCCCTGACTAACTATCGGACAGGCAAATACAAAACCCTCACTTCGACCTATATTTACCTAGAAATTGGTGAGGTTCTTGACACAGTTTAATGTGGGAATCCCTCTCACTTGGTTCGCCCACCTATAAGGATTGTCACGACCCAATGAAGCCTGTCAGCACTGTCGCTCAAAGTGTCCAAGGCTGCCTGCCTGCCAGTAGTGTCGCAGCCCAGCTTTCGAAAAATCTCTGCAGTATGTCTCTCCCTGGATGTCACTAGATGTCTGCCTAGTACTCCACTCACAGTGTCTTTTATAATCTCTCCCTGTCAGTCAAAAGAAATCCTTCCCCCGGACCAGATCATACCACTTCATCAATCCTGCTCAGTGTTTTTCCCATTGAGAATGACAGTCCTGCTATACACCTTGCCACAAAATGCTGCTATGCTGCACATTTAAAACATCTCATAGAATGAAGCCACACAGCTCCTAACTTAAAACTCATTGCAGAAGAGCTTTTTGCAAAATAGTTTTCAAGTTATTTCATCTGAACCCTTTTGCACTAGTTTAATTAAGGACATGTTACCGGTTACTGGGAAGGGGTTAGCATGTTAATTTATATTAGTATTCAGATTTGGTGAAAGCCAGACAAATTAAATATTATCCTGAAATAAAACACTTTTAAACATGTGCTCTCTGTTCCTGGATGTGTGCATTTCCTATCTGGTGCGAGCACTGGCTACATTTGCCACTGCTTGCATGTGTTTCTATTCCTCGGTTTCGGTATAAGCCCACTAACACTACATATGCATACTAAGATAACAAACCACTGTAACTCATAGCCTCCTAGCAATTCAGAGCCCCCCTCCTACAGCACCATCGGTCCCATCCCATGACATTTGAATTGGGGCATGATCAGATATCAAAGTAATCTGAATAGTGGCTTCCTCTAGAGCCTGACAATCCCCTGGGATGTTAACATATGATCAATGCATGAAAAGGACCTGTGAATGTGACAGTACAAAGTGAAGTCTCTTTCAGTTGGATGCAGGTACTCATCGTCTTGGCAAGGAACCATGATTGAGAGCCCCAGGTCCACCTGACCTGCCTCTAGTTGGGTCACCCACTAAATGTATGTCCCCACCACTACCCATTCTCCCATCCTAAATTCTGCCAATTCCGGAAGAACACCCTTTAGGAACCCCTATTGCCCCTAATTGGGAGTGTAAATAAAGGCGTTTGTATATATGTGCTTCTTTATTTCCCCTTTGACAAAGAGGCACCAGTCTCCAGGATCATTTCTCACTTTAATTGTGTTAACCCACAGTGTATGGTCTATCAATGTTGCCACACCCATCCTTTTGGTCACCAAAGTTGCATGCAATTGTAGACATAAAATACATAAAAATACATAGATAGAACCACACTATGTCCTGGTTTTTTCAAAGTTGCCTCCTGTAAATAAACGTTTTCCGATATGCCTTTCTGTAGATCCCTTACAATCCTTGCTCTTATTAGAGACATTCAGGTCCCTATAATTCTAGGACCAACGTCAAATCCTTTCCCCGTACACATTTTTGGTTTCCTGGGAATTTCCTTGATGTCTCATTTCTCCATAAACATCCCCCTTTGCCCTTCCCTGAGCAACATCTCAAATATATTATTTCCATGTGACCCATAAAACCACCCTTGCTGAAAAAGTAAGACCTGGATTTCTCTTCCTTGTCCATCTCGTGGTCCCCTACCAATGAATACAATTGCACAGGCATGTCCTTTTGTTCTCCTTTCTTTCCATTTGCCTTTCACCAGTTTCTCTCCAACTCTTTCCTGAAGATGTCATTGTCCCTTCTTCTGATTCCATGTTCCCTTCTTCCTTTTGTAGGCCAAGGATTTTCGCACCCTCCACCACTGAAGAAATACTCTTTTCTACTTTATCACTTCTCACTTGCAGCTTCTTTGGGAACATCAATCAGTAGTTTAACTTTCTCCAGATAAGCTCTTCTATTAGAGGCTGAAGGGTACTTCTTCTCCCAAGAGTAACCTGCGATATGGCATTGAATAGAAGAAATTCATTATCTTAGAAGCACATTTTCTTCATCCTTCTGGCTATCCCATGATATTCTGTTTATCTCTATTATCGTGTACGTTACTAAAATATCTCGTGTTTTGGCCCCTGGCTCATTCCTCAGTGTGCCCACTCTATGAGCCCTCTCAGTTCCAACTCCCTTATCTATGTCTGGCTTGAGAAGAAGGTAAACAGGTTTTGCATGCATCCCATAATGCCTTTACCATCATCTCTTTCTTTGAGAGAATTAATCCTTATATGGTCACTTCTTGACCTATGTTCCAAACTCTTGCACTTTTCTTCTAGTGCTTCAATTTTCTTGCCAACGTCTTGTAGGCGATGGGAGTCCCCAGACATGTCCATGTTAACATCTGCCATATCTTTATCCCACGTACCAAGGTGGTCAATCTCCTTTGTATTTGCTGATATTGCCCCTGACAGTGCTTCCCTAATACTGGTCACTTACAGCGTTAACGTGTCTGCAATTTTATTTTTTAATTTGCAGAGTGCTGCACTTAAATCTTCCTTAGTAAGTGGCAGGTTGTCTTCATGGGAAATGCACTTCTGCCTTTCTCTGTCAGTACAGAAAACTGAAGGTAAGTTTCCCTTACTCCACTTGTTCAATAATCTACTTGAATGCTGATGCGTTCTGCCACTCTCTTCTTCGGGTCCATCCACTTGCCTTGATCCTTCGTGAGAAACCACCTTCAATTCCATTCTTGGTGGACCATTGTGGTGACTTATTTCTTTAATGTTATGCCAATATTCATAATGGCCTAGTTGTACATACTTCCTGAGCTATTCACCCATGCCCTGAAGTTTTAAATCACTATTTGCTCTGTGAAGGCATCACGAAGCAGACACAGACAGTTGAGTTAAAAGTTTGGAATAAAAACTTTTATTTCAATAGAAAAGAGGATGGAAAGGGCCTAACCTGCCCTATGCTAAGGTGGGATTTCTCAATCTAAATAAAAATAAGGAAGGTCTGTGCTAGGAAGTCCAAAGCAAATGTCTGTCTGTGTTCCAAACCTGTACTTGCCCTCACATCTATGTATTTATAATGCATAGTGCAGGGATGCCAGAATCAAAATGATAAGTGTTCAAATAAAAGCTCCAGCTCATGGTATTCAAATGGATTCCCTTCCCTAAGGTTAAAATAGTTCACAATACAAAAAGGGGTTCCCTAACGCAAGCTTTCAAGTCTTTCAACAACTTCAAGACAACACACTTCCTTTGGATACTTCCCAGTTCTTCTGATTTTGTTACCTTTCACCAATTTCATAGAATTAAGTTCATTAATTTTAAATCACACAAGATTTTCTTATAGTCAATCACAAGCTTCTTTGTGAGTGCTTTAAGTGGCTTTTCCATAGATGGATGTACTCGCTGTAAGGTGCAGTTGTTGGACCACACAGTCCTCCCATTGCAGGTCACGCAACCGACACACCTCACTTGCTCCTTCTCCACATGCACGTTGCCACTGTCTCAGTTCCACAGTGGTGTTTGACTTCTTCTCCTTTCACATACTAATGATGCTTTACCATTACCTGTTTTGCCACCATTCACATGTTGCACTTTCACATACTCTCCTGGCTCTTGCCAATGCTTGTTTACACAGTTCCCTTATGGCTCCTGCCAATGTTTGTTCTCTCAAGCTGGACAATTCCTCTTTATCGTGTGATTTCACAAAACTGCTTTGATTCATAACGGTATTCAACCGTATTTGCTTTCATCCAAATCGGTATTCAATATGCTTGCTTTTGCTTTCATTAACTTTCTTATAAGTCTTATATGCTCGCCTGCTGCCCCGGTGTTCCCTTTCCTAGGTTGACTCACTGGTCAGTGCTTACGGTGTCCCAGCAAGACTTCTGACTTCCACACGCTCTCCCACTCTCATGTAGCACCTAGCTCTGTCTCCTCAGCGGATCTCCATGGCTTTGCTTCCACCTCCGATGAGTCTCTTGCAACTCCAGTCTAGCCGGTTCAGCACTCCACCACAGACCTCCAGTTCATATAGCCTTGCTTCATGCTGTATAAACTCTGCTTCCTTCTGGGGTCCTCGAGTACTCTCCCTGCCACACCACCTTCCAGGTGTGGTCTGCTCTCGTCCAGCAGTTTGAAGACCTGTTTCCACAGCTGACCCCATGTTTATTGTTCTTACTGCTTTTAAACTTCCTGTCAGGTTAATTGGTCTGAAAAGCACTAGACCGCTCATTGCTGACTTGTAAGTTCTGCTTTGCACTTGCTGGCCTCCTCCTCATCCCAGTGCTTAACTGGTGTGTGTGTGTGAGAGAGTAATTATATAGAGGATATGTAGAGGAGGAGGTACCTGTCTTCTCCCTAGTTCCTGCCCCCTTGCCACCATCGTATTGGGATGACAAATAGCACTGATGGGGAAACCATGCCTGAATTCTAGCAATAATTCTGTACAATGTCGAGTATATGAGAGACGAGAGACAATGTGCACTCAGACAACCCTTCAGAGTGTGCCCGCAAGCTGACATAGTGGAGGAAAGTTACCAACAAGTAAGTACTCTGCCGAGCTGTCAAAATGCAGCCATGAACAGAATGGATGTGCGTTAAAACGAAGTCCGACGACAGCAACAGAATGTCATAAAGAAAATATAAGAACCTATGCTGAAACAATATAAAAATACTTAAGAATGACAATGTAACTGAAGCACTAAGAGAAAAATGTACCCTATGATACAGTAATCACAAACACAAAGAAGAATAAAGTAACTCATTGGTCAATAATTGTAAATACGCTGAAACACAAATTAGAAAGAATACATAGAAGCTTGCTTAGGAGAGGTATATATTCTATGTTTAGGACCACCATCAGAAGAAGATAGATGATGTCTTCTGTCAATCAACCCAACTACCTCAAAATACAAGCCCAGGATCTTAAAGTGAAAAGATGATGAAGAAGTTGTTTTCCCTTGAAAAATAGCAGAGTACATTGGCTGGAAATCAAGGGTGCTATTTTGAGAAATGAAGAAGGAGCACAAAAGAAGTCTACTGATAAGACCATGTGCAAGGACATATTTCCCAAAGATTAGGAGGAACAAGAACATTTACAGATCAGATGCAAAGTATTGGACAATTAAAAGGGCATGAAGTGCATATGGGATCGTGTGAGAAAATCTCTAAAGGCCAAGAGGAGCAACTGCACTCAGCATACTTGAATCAAATGGTGTTAAATGCGCTGCCGACATGGACACATTAATGTTCTTGTAAGACTTGATGAAGAGCTGTTTACATACAACGTTACAAAGTATTATTCCGCTGCCATATTCTATGCTATGACGAGTATATTACAACACGTGTACAGAAGTAGCTCAGAGTGTGTCTCACAGACAATAGACTGCCAATGAGGGATTAACACTCGTACTATCTATATGTAGACATGTTCCCCTAATCCAATCCCACCCCTCAATAGGTTTTACAGTTTGCCACACAGCAAAACATCATAGATGATACATCTAAAATTATATAAACTGAGTATAATCGAAAAAACATTGTGATCCTGCATGAATGGATTTGATGAGTGTTTATTCACCCAGGTTTTTTTCCTTGAGATTAAAGCAGCATTTCACCATCTCCTTTGAGTCTGTCCATTATTTGGTCTGAAATGTTTTGTTGGTAATTCCATCTAGCACACAGGTGCTTAGAGGTGCTAGAGCACAGATGTATGACTCTGGTTTGTCACTTCCTCGTTCCAGTACTTAACTGGTGTTCACTGGGGAATAATCTATTGGAAAAATAGGGAAGGGACTTGTAATAGCCTACAAAGGGCTGGGGAATATCAGACTCACTATCAAAGGGAACTGGGGGATACCACGTCTCAACTAAGGGTGCCTCATCCCCACTTCCCAGGTCTCCTCCACCCAGATGATCCTCTCTCGCATATCCACCCCCAGGGTCGGGATCTGATAGCGACTGCCTTTCCCTGGCCACCTGGGAAGAGGAAATCTGGGGAAAAGAAGTGAGGACGCCCTCCGATTCCTCACAGCTCTTCCACCCGGGGTCCCCACACTGTCTTTTCTTGAGCCAGAGCCTTGCTGTTATTGTCCTATCAGGCTCAATTTCAACTGGGCCTCCTGCTTAGCGCGATCCTTTCGGCCACTGCCTACTTCCCTAGTTACACATCTCATCATATTATCTTTCATATCTGTAGTGTACCACCTGCTGGCTCACTACTGGTCTCTTCCTGTGACCGGCAGCATGTTCCTACCAGTTTCAAGGTTTTTCATTTGCTGGCACGTGCCCTCTATATTTAGTGCAAACCTCGGCTGCTAATCCCATGAGCAGGACCCCTACTCAGTCGTTCAAGGCCACAATATCACCTGGCCATTTCTCCGGGCCCGCCAGCACTGACCTGGGTACATGGCACCGGCAATGGCCACTGTCCCCATCGTCCTCCCTCACACCAAACTGACTCAGGTACATGGCGGCGCCAACACCCACCGTTCCCTCAGTGTGAGATGAGTGGTCGAAGGATGCTGAAACTGTGTAAAGAAAAACTCTGTCACTTCCAATCAGTTTGGCAATCACTGTCAATCTTCCATCTGGAATTCCCTGTTACCACCATATGGATTGCCTCTGTTCTGCGGCAACAGCAGCTTGTGGCATAGTCAAGCCATTTGGCCAGGCTCAGGTCCTGGTGTTCACCTTCTATGTACCAGCCTCCTCTCCTCGGCGCAGTTGGCTTCTGTTCACACCAGCCCCTCTTCAAATTGGGTGTCTCCACTAGAGGCAATACAGTATAATTGGAAAAAGGAGCCGGCAGCCCTCAAGTTTGCTCAGCATTTCATCTTGGGGAATGCCCCCCATTTTTTGTGTTTTATGCAACATATTTTCAGACATTGATCATACTTTGATTGAATGTTATGTTCTGTAATAAATGACATAAGGTCAGAATGATACTTTACACTTAAATATCAGTAATTAATGATAGACAGACATAGCACAGTATAATCAAAATTCACCAGTTGCTCTTTTTTAAGAAAAACACGCTATGCTTGTTGGATTTAATGAAAGAGTATTGTAACGTGGGTATATTTTTGCTTGTTTGATGCCATTTAAAAGAGAACATGCAACTTTAATTTTAGTGCTTTATTAGATGACAGTAGACAGAATATTTATTACAAATTACATGAAAGAACAAGAATTAGATTTGAATATTGTCAGATTAATATTATATAGACAATGACATAAATTGCACATTTTCTTTTACACAGGGCAGAATATAACCTTTATGATGCATTGACATTCTGTGAAATGTCAGTACGCTGAAATCATATATTGATGCAGAAACAAGTTTTTGACTCTCTTATTTGACTCTCTTATAAAGCTAGAATGCCCTGCACCCATTAACAGACTGCTCACATAAATACAACAATATAAGCGTAGCATTTGTGTTTATTTAAGACAAGGCCTTTTTTCTAAACTGTAAACTCAGGCTAGATTGTGTTTTTGTTTTCTTAGCTCATCTATAAGACCACTATCGAAATATATTGATCAATGCCTTGTCGACTATTTGAGTACCTCTTTAAAGAAGCAGATGTCTGGCAAAGTTCTGAGTCCTTGGCCTCGGAGATTATCAGGCTTCACAAGAAGATTACCACTGTTCCCCTGGGTCTGAGTCACAAGGAATAGCTTACCAGTGTGTGCCTTGTTAAGGTAAAGGACTCATGTAAAAAGCAGGTTGAGCATGATAATGCAATTCAGCGTATGTATATTAAAATCAATTGTAATTTCAGCACCATTTGTCTCATTGTAAAAATTAATATGTATCTGAGTTCTACAGAAAAAGGAGAATTGTATGCATATAATAATGGTGTATTAAAATGCATGAATACTGCACAGATGTGTAACATTTTGGCCCATCAAGTATGCATAAGAGTCAGAAACATAAAATATAACACTGGATTCTGAATATTTTTATCAATCCGAATGTGTAATTTTCATCAATGTAACATGTCCATGTAGAAAGTTAGTAAGAAAACTGAATATTCCAGTTCAATATTGACTTTACTTCTATGGAAGGGACTTGAATATGCCTTCCATATTCAAAACATGTGTTGAAATGCATTCCTTAGAAAACAGATAGATTTGAGGTGGTGCAAGGGTGAACCCGATTCCTTGAGCATTGTGCGTGAGTCAGGCATCCCAGTCCCAGAATTCCAAAAGCAACAGAAATCCTGGGATACGCAAGCCTTTGCAATAATTTGTAAACAACCAAACATCATAAAAGATTTCAAATATAATCTATACCCAAGCTAGGAGCCAACTGTTTGCCACAGGCAGTGGCCAACATTCGAAATTTAGAAATGGTAAACTATATTAGAGCAGCATATTTCTCCGATACCAATAGTTGTTAATACATACAGAGAAACCTAAGTACATTTTTTGTTTCAAACATTATTGTGAGAACTGCTTTACCTGTTGATATCCAGAGAAAGTTGGGTTTGAGATAGACATCATTTTATACTGTAGATTGATATTTTATTTACAAAAGCTAAATCTAACAATGTCAATGTGGGTGTCTACATTGTGAAATATTTGAGCCGTTGCCTGAAATAGACCTTCATAAATATTGTCTATGAATTGGTGTTAATATGATTATGAAAAATAAGTTGAATATTATATTTGGATCAAAAACATTAGTGAGACAACATCACTGAGGTTTTGTTTTCCTTTCTGTGTACAAGCTGCCTATTTACATTTGAAATCTTGTGGGTAACTTCACCGCACTGTAAGTTAGGGGACCACCTTTAATTTCTTTTTTTTTTAAAAACCTTTATTTTACAGTCGACAGCTGCATTTTAACACAGGCATGGTACCTTGCAATACTTATATGACATGACAGTTAACAAATCACACAGTTTTCTAATTTCGGTATTCCAGTTCATTCAGGGCCAGATGAAGAGGCTGTACTCTCCGCGTCCGTCTGCGATCCCCTGAGTTATCTATGTAAGGGCGCCCAAATGTCTTTTGGCCTACATATCGTTGCAATCCCTTGAACATACTCCTCTTCACATTCTTGCAATGAGATCAGATCTCTGAGCCATGTTTGGATGTATGGGACTTGATTCGATTTCCAGCACATTAGGATGTTCTGTTTGGCTACTGCCCCTGCCACCAAGAAGAGCCTCCGAACCTTTATAGACACTTTTCCAATGTCTCCTAGAAGATACTTCAGTGGAGTAGCCGGGATTGGGATTTCCAGCACAGTGCTAAGTGTTTTGGACACTTCTTCCCAAAATTGCCTGATCGGAGGGCATGACCAGTACATGTGCAGCGAGTCTGCTTGTGGGGAGTTGCATTTGGGACACAGGGCTTGTTTAGTCGGGTCCATTTTGTTGCTCTTACTGGGTGTGATGTGTAGCTGATTTACCATCTTGAATTGTATAAGTCTGAAATTGGCACATAGTGATATGTCCTTACTAAAATTGCAGAATTTAGACCATTTTGTAACATCGATGGTGACGTGTAAGTCGTCTTCCCATTTACTTCTCAAATTGTTTGTAGATGGGGTGTGTGTTTGCACTGCCTTATATAGAGAGGAGATACTGCCCTTATATCCTTGTTGCATTATTTTATAAAAACGAAAAGATTCATATGAAAACAGCCTGTCTCTTGTCCCAGATTGTGGAGTGGGTGCATTGCAGTGGGGGAGGTGGGCACTATATTAGTAACATTTCTCTATAAAGAGATCCACTTAATAGTAAATACATGTATTCCATTATGATGCAGAGACTGCTTTCTCACTGTTAGTACAATATTTTATGTTTGACTCATCTGATGCCATATTCTTGTTAACAATTTTCTACGTGCAGGCTGTGTTGGTTTTCATTCTGGGTAACAGCTCAATATTAGTTCTGAGTTTGCCTACCTTAGTCCTCCATATCCATTCTCCCAGCTTACTTGTGCAGTGGCTCCTGTGGCTAGCAACTGCTTCTATGTCCCCACCCATGTACTGTGCACAATATCCTGGCAGTTTGAGGGTTTGCATAATCACTTCCCTTGGTGGATGCATTTCAATTTAACTAGATAATAGCTTTTACAGGCAATCCATGCCATCAACTGCACAAGCCCTGAAGCCTCCTTGTCTGGCTAACACGCCTGCCCTTCAATATGCCCAGCTTTGAGCAGAGCCACCAAGACCGTTGCGTACTAATATTTTCTTCCTAGTAGAATCTATGTGGAAATCACAGTATTAACCAAATTGTTCAAACACAATTGTTCGCATTACCTAATTGACCGAAAGTCAAAGGTCCGAATTGACCTTTGCACAATTGACCATATATATATATATATATATACATATATATATATATAAAATGGGGGTTTGCGGGGGGTTTCCCCCGCATATATGTAACAATTGACCTTCACAATTCTGTCAATTGTGCAAAGGTCAATTGTGATTCGAACAATTGTAGTTCAAACAATTCGTATACGAGCGAAATCACTCCTCTGGAATTTCTGAACATCGCAGTGAGACCATGCTCTCCATTAAATGTGTTGCTATTTTGTGTTCCTCCACTAAGATCACCAGATGACCCCATGTCACAAAAGACAGCATATTCCAGTCCGGGGCTTTCATTTATCCAGAAATTGCATTGTGGGACTTGTGGCATTTGTTCAATCACATTTAACACATGTTACTAGATGTAAGCAAAGGACTGGTAGATTGTATTACTGGTAAGGGTTTTACACAGGACTGTGAGCTATATTGTAAGCTTTCCAAAGTAACTAAACCCTTGCTTGTCTTCTCTAATAAATGACGCACAGTAGGATGTTAAAAGCTGAAGTGTAGATTCCACCATGGATATGGTAGTCTAATGCAACTGAGCAACAACAATGCACATGAACCCTCTGTCCAAAGTCTGGTTGCCCCTAAATGATCAATGCCCTTTCCCTATAAATCTGTGCAACTATGTCAATGTGCTATGGTGTGTTAAGTAACACACCATAGCACATTTCAACCAATATAGGCATATGGAGTTGTCGTCAAGTGTTTAGCCAAAGTTTTTGTAAGGACCCGTCCCCTGTTACAAAAAATTTTGTTCTCATTCTAAAAAAAAGCTGGCCGTGTTCTACAGTCAAGCAAGGTGGGCAAATAGGATTGCACTGGGCTGTGACCTACAGTGGTAAACGGACAGACAGTAACTTAACTCCGGATCACCTCATCGTCTAAAGAAAATGCTTGACGCAGTAGGTAGTTGTAAGCTGAGGTACAGATTCAGCCGTGGATTTTGTAATTAGGTAACATACAGGAGTAAGTAATCCTCTCCCTGGCAAATGCTGGCATCATTTGCTGACCAGAGGTCTTTCTGTTTTGTTCAAGCCTGTCAATAAGTTTACAACACACACACGAACGCTTCAACAGAGATGGAGTATTTGGGAAGTGCGTAGACATTGTTTTTTTTTTTTTTACAACGGGCTGTTCTCCATTGAAAAATATCTGCTATCTTGCCAGCAGTGAAATTACATTGTTGCTACCTCGTTCTTCCATTACCTGGTATATGTTCTAAATCATTACCCTTTACTACTTAACTACACCAGTGAATGAATTAAGGCTTTTATTTTTGTAAAGGCAGCTTATCCAAGGACAGCATCAGCTCTTTGTAATTGTACTCTTTCTAAGTTATTTCTTTTTGAAATGACTTGCTGGCCCTAAATAAATATAAATACCAATCAACCCCAATACCGAGTAGTGAATGGTGCAATTATTTGAACACAGTTAAGACGCTTGTATAATCACTGCTTGCTGTCAGCAATAACATTTCAAGTGGGGATGGGGCACTGTCAAACTTAACGATCTGATGACATTTACCCCTATATAGCATTTCATGCCAGATTCCCCCTAAGCTCTCTGGTAGCAGGGCTTATTGCCATTCAATGTCATTGTACTCAATGTATCGACCTCGGAAGGATGATGTACTGAGTCAGCACTGATGCAAGGTTTGAATTTGAAAAGTGCGGACAGGCCACATGGCATGTGAGAGGGTAACACTTAACCATCCACCCAGTCTGTTTCTGTTAGGAATCCTAACTTCTCTATGCCAGCCTCCATCCAAGCCTCAATGCCAACATACCTCACTCTGTATGCACCACTTTGAGAGCAGTCATTGGGGCCACTTTGTAAGGGGTTTGTATTCTGTACTTCAGAGTGACATACGAACATATACCTCTTTTTTTCTCACTGGAAATGCTCTTCTCTGAGAGCAGGTCCAGCAATCAAAACCTCTTTTTAAAATGGGACATGGGTACATTCACGAGGCATTGAACTAGAGCGATCATGTGCACATCATCAAAATGTTTGTTTCCTGCAGCTCGTGTCGTGTGTAATGGCGACTTCACACGACGCGAGCTGCAAGAAAGAAACATTTTCAGCAGATGAGATTTACTCCAGTACTATCTCAACATCTCTACAAACATGCATATATGAATAATGCTGAAGGATATGCCCTGATTTGAAAAAGGCATAGTCAATGCCAAAACACGTGTAATCGGAAAGGGCCAATAAACAAAAGTAATTGGATCACCAACACATGTGATTGTGGAACTTTGTTCATACATAATTGTGACGCAGCAAGAAGGTGTGTGGAAAATACACATTTCAGAATAGCAGTAAGTTAGGTGGCTGTCTGGTGGAATAGAATGCTATTAGAAAAATAAGACTCTGTACTGACTTTCTGTAACTCAGCTTGTGCTCTCATAATTACTATTGCACAGGCAAGTGTGCTGGGTTTATTGCAGCTTGGCACTCTTGCTGTGACATGCAGGAAGTGTACACGGTACGCTCCGCCCTCAACAGGTGACTTGTTCATGCTCATATTGTGCCTTTTGAAATATTATGCACTTTTCCCCACCAGTCCAACATGATGGGAAGGCAACAAAGAACAAAAAAGTTACAATCTGCCATACAGAAATTCAGCTAAAACGATGAGCGGAATGCCAAGTAAGGAGCAGGGTATCTCAACCACAGTTGAGTGCAGGAACCTGATGTTGTGTCCAATGCATGGGAATGACCATAAAGGATGGAAAACAAACTACTTTGGCTCGGGGGAGATAGTGAAGACCCAGACTACAAAATCGGACGAGCAGAAACACGAAATCGACTGCTCTAAGCTATCTGCAGTTGACAATAATCCCCTACTGAACCTTTGCTATTCTCTACAAGCTGAAATTGGGAAAAGCATGGGGCAGGAAAAGGAAGCAGAAGTGGTAGAGGACAATCTCCAGGTGGGAACAATGACATTGTAAGTTTTGCCGAGCCAACAGATGTCAGGTTGTCGGCATGGCCTTTATTGTAGGTGCAAAGCTCTTCCGACTTGAATAAAAGTACAATATTTGCAAATAAAACTGAATTTGAATTTACTGTGGGGACTACACAATTTGCCATAAAGATTTTATTGAAATTGTGCAAGAAAATTATAGATGACCTTAGCCAAAAAAGCGTCACTCTAACACGCTTTGCACTTGCTGGCCTCCTCCTCATCCCAGTGCTTAACTGGTGTGTGTGTGTGAGAGAGTAATTATATAGAGGATATGTAGAGGAGGAGGTACCTGTCTTCTCCCTAGTCCCTGCCCCCTTGCCACCATCGTATTGGGATGACAAATAGCACTGATGGGGAAACCAGGCCTGAATTCTTGCAATAATTCCTTACAATGTCGAGTATATGAGAGACGAGAGACAATGTGCACTCAGACAACCCTTCAGAGGGTGCCCGCAAGCTGACATAGTGGATGAAAGTTACCAACAAGTAAGTACTCTGCTGAGCTGTCAAGATGCAGCCATGAACAGAATGGATGTGCGTTAAAACGAAGTCCGACGAAAGCAACAGAATGTCATAAAGAAGATATAAGAACCTATGCTGAAACAATATAAAAATACTTAAGAATGACAATGTAACTGAAGCACTAAGAGAAAAATGTACCATATGATACAGTAATCACAAACACAAAGAAGAATAAAGTAACTCATTGGTCAATAATTGTAAATACGCTGAAACACAAATTAGAAAGAATACATAGAAGCTTGCTTAGGAGAGGTATATATTCTATGTTTAGGACCACCACCAGAAGAAGATAGATGATGTCTTGTGTCAATCAACCCAACTACCTCAAAATACAAGCCCAGGATCTTAAAGTGAAAAGATGATGAAGAAGTTGTTTTCCCTTGAAAAATAGCAGAGTACATTGGCTGGAAATCAAGGGTGCTATTTTGAGAAATGAAGAAGGAGCACAAAAGAAGTCTACTGATAAGACCATGTGCAAGGACATATTTCCCAAAGATTAGGAGGAACAAGAACATTTACAGATCAGATGCAAAGTATTGGACAATTAAAAGGGCATGAAGTGCATATGGGATCGTGTGAGAAAATCTCTAAAGGCTAAGAGGAGCAACTGCACTCAGCATACTTGAATCAAATGGTGTTAAATGCGCTGCCGACATGGACACATTAATGTTCTTGTAAGACTTGATGAAGAGCTGTTTACATACAACGTTACAAAGTATTATTCCGCTGCCATATTCTATGCTATGACGAGTATATTACAACACGTGTACAGAAGTAGCTCAGAGTGTGTCTCACAGACAATAGACTGCCAATGAGGGATTAACACACGTACTATCTATATGTAGACATGTTCCCCTAATCCAATCCCACCCCTTAATAGGTTTTACAGTTTGCCACACAGCAAAACATCATAGATGATACATCTAAAATTATATAAACTGAGTATAATCGAAAAAACATTGTGATCCTGCATGAATGGATTTGATGAGTGTTTATTCACCCAGGTTTTTTTCCTTGAGATTAAAGCAGCATTTCACAATCTCCTTTGAGTCTGTCCATTATTTGGTCTGAAATGTTTTGTTGGTAATTCCATCTAGCACACAGGTGCTTAGAGGTGCTAGAGCACAGATGTATGACTCTGGTTTGTCACTTCCTCGTTCCAGTACTTAACTGGTGTTCACTGGGGAATAATCTATTGGAAAAATAGGGAAGGGACTTGTAATAGCCTACAAAGGGCTGGGGAATATCAGACTCACTATCAAAGGGAACTGGGGGATACCACGTCTCAACTAAGGGTGCCTCATCCCCACTTCCCAGGTCTCCTCCACCCAGATGATCCTCTCTCGCATATCCACCCCTAGGGTCAGGATCTGATAGCGACTGCCTTTCCCTGGCCACCTGGGAAGAGGAAATCTGGGGAAAAGAAGTGAGGACGCCCTCCGATTCCTCACAGCTCTTCCACCCGGGGTCCCCACACTGTCTTTTCTTGAGCGAGAGCCTTGCTGTTATTGTCCTATCAGGCTCAATTTCAACTGGGCCTCCTGCTTAGCGTGATCCTTTCGGCCACTGCCTACTTCCCTAGTTACACATCTCACCATATTATCTTTCATATCTGTAGTGTACCCACCTGCTGGCTCACTACTGGTCTCTTCCTGTGACCGGCAGCATGTTCCTACCAGTTTCAAGGTTTTTCATTTGCTGGCACGTGCCCTCTATATTTAGTGCAAACCTCGGCTGCTAATCCCATGAGCAGGACCCCTACTCAGTCGTTCAAGGCCACAATATCACCTGGCCATTTCTCCGGGCCCACCAGCACTGACCTGGGTACATGGCACAGGCAATGGCCACTGTCCCCATCGTCCTCCCTCACACCAAACTGACTCAGGTACATGGCGGCGCCAACACCCACCATTCCCTCAGTGTGAGATGAGTGGTCGAAGGATGCTGAAACTGTGTAAAGAAAAACTCTGTCACTCCCAACCAGTTTGGCTATCACTGTCAATCTTCCATCTGGACTTCCCTGTTACCACCATATGGACTGCATCTGTTCTGCGGCAACAGCAGCTTGTGGCATAGTCAAGCCATTTGGCCAGGCTCAGGTCCTGGTGTTCACCTTCTATGTACCAGCCTCCTCTCCTCGGCGCAGTTGGCTTCTGTTCACAGCAGCCCCTCTTCAAATTGGGTGTCTCCACTAGAGGCAATACAGTATAATTGGAAAAAGGAGCCGGCAGCCCTCAAGTCTGCTCAGCACTTCATCTTGGGGAATGCCCCCCATTTTTTGTGTTTTATGCAACATATTTTCAGACATTGATCATACTTTGATTGAATGTTATGTTCTGTAATAAATGACAAAAGGTTAGAATGATACTTTACACTTAAATATCAGTAATTAATGATAGACAGACATAGCACAGTATAATCAAAATTCACCAGTTGCTCTTTTTTAAGAAAAACACGCTATGCTTGTTGGATTTAATGAAAGGGTATTGTAACGTGGGTATATTTTTGCTTGTTTGATGCCATTTAAAAGAGAACATGCAACTTTAATTTTAGTGCTTTATTAGATGACAGTAGACAGAATATTTATTACAAATTACATGAAAGAACAAGAATTAGATTTGAATATTGTCAGATTAATATTATATATACAATGACATAAATTGCACATTTTCTTTTACACAGGGCAGAATATAACCTTTATGATGCATTGACATTCTGTGAAATGTCAGTACGCTGAAATCATATATTGATGCAGAAACAAGTTTTTGACTCTCTTATAAAGCTAGAATGCCCTGCACCCATTAACAGACTGCTCACATAAATACAACAATATAAGCGTAGCATTTGTGTTTATTTAAGACAAGGCCTTTTTTCTAAACTGTAAACTCAGGCTAGATTGTGTTTTTGTTTTCTTAGCTCATCTATAAGACCACTATCGAAATATATTGATCAATGCCTTGTCGACTATTTGAGTACCTCTTTAAAGAAGCAGATGTCTGGCAAAGTTCTGAGTCCTTGGCCTCGGAGATTATCAGGCTTCACAAGAAGATTACCACTGTTCCCCTGGGTCTGAGTCACAAGGAATAGCTTACCAGTGTGTGCCTTGTTAAGGTAAAGGACTCATGAAAAAAGCAGGTTGAGCATGATAATGCAATTCAGCGTATGTATATTAAAATCGATTGTAATTTCAGCACCATTTGTCTCATTGTAAAAATTAATATGTATCTGAGTTCTACAGAAAAAGGAGAATGGTATGCATATAATAATTGTGTATTAAAATGCATGAATACTGCACAGATTTGTAACATTTTGGCCCATCAAGTATGCATAAGAGTCAGAAACATAAAATATAACACTGGATTCTGAATATTTTTATCAATCCGAATGCGTAATCTTCATCAATGTAACATGTCCATGTAGAAAGTTAGTAAGAAAACTGAATATTCCAGTTCAATATTGACTTTACTTCTATGGAAGGGACTTGAATATGCCTTCCATATTCAAAACATGTGTTGAAATGCATTCCTTAGAAAACAGATAGATTTGAGGTGGTGCAAGGGTGAACCCGATTCCTTGAGCATTGTGCGTGAGTCAGGCATCCCAGTCCCAGCATTCCAAAAGCAACAGAAATCCTGGGAAACGCAAGCCTTTGCAATAATTTGTAAACAACCAAACATCATAAAAGATTTCAAATATAATCTATACCCAAGCTAGGAGCCAACTGTTTGCCACAGGCAGTGGCCAACATTCGAGATTTAGAAATGGTAAACTATATTAGAGCAGCATATTTCTCCGATACCAATAGTTGTTAATACATACAGAGAAACCTAAGTACATTTTATGTTTCAAACATTATTGTGAGAACTGCTTTACCTGTTGATATCCAGAGAAAGTTGGGTCTGAGATAGACATCATTTTATACTGTAGATTGATATTTTATTTACGAAAGCTAAATCTAACAATGTCAATGTGGGTGTCTACATTGTGAAGTATTTGAGCCGTTGCCTGAAATAGACCTTCATAAATATTGTCTATGAATTGGTGTTAATATGATTATGAAAAATAAGTTGAATATTATATTTGGATCAAAAACATTAGTGAGACAACATCACTGAGGTTTTGTTTTCCTTTCTGTGTACAAGCTGCCTATTTACATTTGAAATCTTGTGGGTAACTTCACCGCACTGTAAGTTAGGGGACCACCTTTAATTTCTTTTTTTTTTAAAACCTTTATTTTACAGTCGACAGCTGCATTTTAACACAGGCATGGTACCTTGCAATACTTATATGACATGACAGTTAATAAATCACACAGTTTTCTAATTTCGGTATTCCAGTTCATTCAGGGCCAGATGAAGAGGCTCTCCGCGTCCGTCTGCGATCCCCTGAGTTATCTATGTAAGGGCGCCCAAATGTCTTTTGGCCTACATATCGTTGCAATCCCTTGAACATACTCCTCTTCACATTCTTGCAATGAGATCAGATCTCTGAGCCATGTTTGGATGTATGGGGCTTGTTTCGATTTCCAGCACATTAGGATGTTCTGTTTGGCTACTGCCCCTGCCACCAAGAAGAGCCTCCGAACCTTTATAGACACTTTTCCAATGTCTCCTAGAAGATACTTCAGTGGAGTAGCCGGGATTGGGATTTCCAGCACAGTGCTAAGTGTTTTGGACACTTCTTCCCAAAATTGCCTGATCGGAGGGCATGACCAGTACATGTGCAGCGAGTCTGCTTGCGGGGAGTTGCATTTGGGACACAGGGCTTGTTTAGTCGGGTCCATTTTGTTGCTCTTACTGGGTGTGATGTGTAGCTGATTTACCATCTTGAATTGTATAAGTCTGAAATTGGCACATAGTGATATGTCCTTACTAAAATTGCAGAATTTAGACCATTTTGTATCATCGATGGTGACGTGTAAGTCGTCTTCCCATTTACTTCTCATATGGTTTGTAGATGGGGTGTGTGTTTGCACTGCCTTATATAGAGAGGAGATACTGCCCTTATATCCTTGTTGCATTATTTTATAAAAACGAAAACATTCATATGAAAACAGCCTGTCTCTTGTCCCAGATTGTGGAGTGGGTGCATTGCAGTGGGGGAGGTGGGCACTATATTAGTAACATTTCTCTATAAAGAGATCCACTTAATAGTAAATACATGTATTCCATTATGATGCAGAGACTGCTTTCTCACTGTTAGTACAATATTTTATGTTTGACTCATCTGATGCCATATTCTTGTTAACAATTTTCTACGTGCAGGCTGTGTTGGTTTTCATTCTGGGTAACAGCTTAATATTAGTTCCGAGTTTGCCTACCTTAGTCCTCCATATCCATTCTCCCAGCTTACTTGTGCAGTGGCTCCTGTGGCTAGCAACTGCTTCTATGTCCCCACCCATGTACTGTGCACAATATCCTGGCAGTTTGAGGGTTTGCATAATCACTTCCCTTGGTGGCTGCATTTCAATTTAACTAGATAATAGCTTTTACAGGCAATCCATGCCATCCACTGCACAAGCCCTGAAGCCTCCTTGTCTGGCTAACACGCCTGTCCTTCAATATGCCCAGCTTTGAGGAGAGCCACCAAGACTGTTGCGTACTAATATTTTCTTCCTAGTAGAATCTATGTGGAAATCACGGTATTAACCAAATTGTTCGAACACAATTGTTCGAATTACCTAATTGACCGAAAGTCAAAGGTCCGAATTGACCTTTGCACAATTGACCATATATATATATATATATACATATATATATATATATATATATATAATGGGGGTTTGCGGGGGGTTTCCCCCGCATATATGTAACAATTGACCTTCACAATTCTGTCAATTGTGCAAAGGTCAATTGTAATTCGAACAATTGTAGTTCAAACAATTCGTATACGAGCGAAATCACTCCTCTGGAATTTCTGAACATCCCAGTGAGACCATGCTCTCCATTAAATGTGTTGCTATTTTGTGTTCCTCCACTAAGGTCACCAGATGACCCCATGTCACAAAAGACAGCATATTCCAGTCCGGGGCTTTCATTTATCCAGAAATTGCATTGTGGGACTTGTGGCATTTGTTCAATCACATTTAACACATGTTACTAGGTGTAAGCAAAGGACTGGAAGATTGTATTACTGGTAAGGGTTTTACACAGGACTGTGAGCTATATTGTAAGCTTTCCTAAGTAACTTAACCCTTGCTTGTCTTCTCTAATAAATGATGCACAGTAGGATGTTAAAAGCTGAAGTGTAGATTCCATCATGGATATGGTAGTCTAATGCAACTGAGCAACAACAATGCACATGAACCCTCTGTCCAAAGTCTGGTTGCCCCTAAATGATCAATGCCCTTTCCCTATAAATCTGTGCAACTATGTCAATGTGCTATGGTGTGTTAAGTAACACACCATAGCACATTTCAACCAATATAGGCATATGGAGTTGTCGTCAAGTGTTTAGCCAAAGTTTTTGAAAGGACCCGTCCCCTGTTACAAAATATTTTGTTCTCATTCTAAAAAAAAGCTGGCCGTGTTCTACAGTCAAGCAAGGTGGGCAAATAGGATTGCACTGGGCTGTGACCTACAGTGGTAAACGGACGGACAGTAACTTAACTCCGGATCACCTCATCGTCTAAAGAAAATGCTTGACGCAGTAGGTAGTTGTAAACTGAGGTACAGATTCAGCCGTGGATTTTGTAATTAGGTAACATACAGGAGTAAATAATCCTCTCCCTGGCAAATGCTGGCCCCATTTGCTGACCAGAGGTCTTTCTGTTTTGTTCAAGCCTGTCAATAAGTTTACAACACACACACGAACGCTTCAACAGAGATGGAGTATTTGGGAAGTGCGTAGATATTGTTTTTTTTTTTTTTTTTACAACGGGCTGTTCTCCATTGAAAAATATCTGCTATCTTGCCAGCAGTGAATTTACATTGTTGCTACCTCGTTCTTCCATTACCTGGTATATGTTCTAAATCATTACCCTTTACTACTTAACTACACCAGTGAATGAATTAAGGCTTTTATTTTTGTAAAGGCAGTTTATCCAAGGACAGCATCAGCTCTTTGTAATTGTACTCTTTCTAAGTTATTTCTTTTTGAAATGACTCGCTGGCCCTAAATAAATATAAATACCAATCAACCCCAATACCGAGTAGTGAATGGTGCAATTATTTGAACACAGTTAAGACGCTTGTATAATCACTGCTTGTTGTCAGCAATAACATTTCAAGTGGGGATGGGGCACTTTCAAACTTAACGATCTGATGACATTTACCCCTATATAGCATTTCATGCCAGATTCCCCCTAAGCTCTCTGGTAGCAGGGCTTATTGCCATTCAATGTCATTGTACTCAATGTATCGACCTCGGAAGGATGATGTACTGAGTCAGCACTGATGCAAGGTTTGAATTTGAAAAGTGCGGACAGGCCACATGGCATGTGAGAGGCTAACACTTAACCATCCACCCAGTCTGTTTCTGTTAGGAATCTTAACTACTCTATGCCAGCCTCCATCCAAGCCTCAATGCCAACATACCTCACTCTGTATGCACCACTTTGAGAGCAGTCATTGGGGCCACTTTGTAAGGGGTTTGTATTCTGTACTTCAGAGTGACATACGTACATATACCTCTTTTTTTTCTCACTGGAAATGCTCTTCTCTGAGAGCAGGTCCAGCAATCAAAACCTCTTTTTAAAATGGGAAACGGGTACATTCACGAGGCATTGAACTAGAGCGATGATGTGCACATCATCAAAATGTTTGTTTCCTGCAGCTCGTGTCGTGTGTAATGGCGACTTCACACGACGCGAGCTGCAAGAAAGAAACATTTTCAGCAGATGGGATTTACTCCAGTACTATCTCAACCTCTCTACAAACATGCATATATGAATAACGCTGAATGATATGCCCTGATTTGAAAAAGGCATAGTCAATGCCGAAACACGTGTAATCGGAAAAGGCCAATAAACAAAAGTAATTGGATCACCAACACATGTGATTGTGGAACTTTGTTCATACATAATTGTGACGCAGCAAGAACGTGTGTGGAAAATACACATTTCAGAATAGCAGTAAGTTAGGTGGCTGTCTGGTGGAATCGAATGCTATTAGAAAAATAAGACTCTCTGTACGGCCTTTCTGTAACTCAGCTTGTGCTCTCATAATTACTATTGCACCGGCAAGTGTGCTGGGTTTATTGCAGCTTGGCACTCTTGCTGTGACGTGCAGGAAGTGTACACGGTACGCTCCGCCCTCAACAGGTGACTTGTTCATGCTCATATTGTGCCTTTTGAAATATTATGCACTTTTCCCCACCAGTCCAACATGATGGGAAGGCAACAAAGAACAAAAGGCAAGTTACAATCTGCCATACAGAAATTCAGCTAAAACGATGAGCGGAATGCCAAGTAAGGAGCAGGGTATCTCAACCACAGTTGAGGGCAGGAACCTCATGTTGTGTCCAATGCATGGGAATGACCATAAAGGATGGAAAACAAACTACTTTGGCTCGGGGGAGATAGTGAAGACCCACACTACAAAATCGGACGAGCAGAAACACGAAATCGACTGCTCTAAGCTATCTGCAGTTGACAATAATCCCCTACTGAACCTTTGCTATTCTCTACAAGCTGAAATTGGGAAAAGCATGGGGCAGGAAAAGGAAGCAGAAGTGGTAGAGGACAATCTCCAGGTGGGAACAATGACATTGTAAGTTCTGCCGAGCCAACAGATGTCAGGTTGTCGGCATGGCCTTTATTGTAGGTGCAAAGCTCTTCCGACTTGAATAAAAGTACAATATTTGCAAATAAAACTGAATTTGAATTTACTGTGGGGACTACACAATTTGCCATAAAGATTTTATTGAAATTGTGCAAGAAAATTATAGATGACCTTAGCCAACAAAGCGTCACTCTAACACGCCTTGAAAAAAGGCAAATGTGCTGGCTAGAAAGTAATACCACTCATATTGAGAACATGAACAAAGACACAGAAGAAGGAGTAAACATGGCTAAAAAAGACATAGCAACAGATCATTTGAATATAACATCGGATCATTGCCAAATGGAACTGCCAGCAGATCAACTTAGTAGCATTGTCATTGATCCAAATAATACTTTGGAAATATATATTACCTGTAGGGAAACTTGTCGTATCAAAAAGATGAATTTTCTGAAATCAAAAGTTGGTAAAAAGAAAAGCACTATTAACGTTGACAACAAATCCAAGCCATAAGCCTAATAAATCTAGAAAGGCAAGCTAAAAAGCTAATACCGACATAGGAAAATTGAAAGATTAAAAGAGGGGGTCCTAATTAATTTTATTTTATCGCTTAAAGAGCACACCTAGCTTGAGAGCAGTGGAGCGCTGTAGAGAGTGTTGGTGGCTGGATTTGGGCTTGCCATCTTTTAACAGTAGCGCAGAACTGTGAGGTATTTGTGTCGGCATGTGCGTCCATTGGAATTTGTTCATGGCTGGGTGTTATTGAAAGAGTCATGTATTGAGAGATTTGCAAAATTGGAGAATTGTGGGGCATTGCAAGCAGACAACGGGATCGAGTTCCAGAGGCTGGTTGTAGGACAAGAGAAGGATTGTTTTGCAGGTCTTTTCTTTGCGGACAAGTTCTGATTCAAGCCAGTTGGTCGATTTGCTGTGCAAGGAGCTTGTGCCACCAGATATGTAGTACTTAGCTGTCACGTATGTTGGTGTGCTACTCGTGACTACTTTGCAGATGATACATGCAGTCTTGAACAGTATCCTTGCTTGGAGTGGAACACAATGTAGTTCAAATAGGATGGGGGTAATACGGTCTAATTTCCATGCTCCTGTAATTAGACATGCTATAGCATAGTGGACTTCTTTTTGGGGAGCCAAGTGAGCAGCTGGGAAGCCTGTCAGGAGAACATTTCCCCCATAGATGTAAAAGACCACAAGGGCCTGCACTACGGTCTGGAAGTCTTGAGGTGGACTAACAGGTTTGATTTTTCGAAGGGTGGAAATTCTTTGCCAGGATATTTGAGCCTTCTTAGCAATGTGTTTCTGGGAGGAAAGATTGATGTCAATGGTGAAGCCTAAGGATTTGCGAGTCTGAGGGTTGTGGATCAAATCCTTCTAGTCGCATTTCATTGTTGGACTAGATGTTTTTAGCAAGTGGACCAATGAGGACAAATTCAGTCTTGGATGGGTTTAGTTTGACATCCAGGACTGGATGATGGTTAGGTCATCGCAGAGATTAATGATGTCCTGCAGGCTAATTACTCTCATGTACAACGACGTGGACCCCCTGCTCACTGTGCTCAGATAGGCACAGCTCCACCTCACTGATAAGGTCCCAACTAGGCTGAAACACGTGTCATGGGTTGCTGTTGGTACTCTTGTTCAGCGGAGATTTTCCAAGCATTTCGGTGCTGGACAACCTTCAGGTGGGACAAAGACTGATATGACTATGAAAGTTTCTCCTCTGTGAAAAGCACATTGAGCTAAAGCATGGTTGAGACTCTTCAGGGGGCCATCCAACCAAGAACAGGTCAATGGGCCCTGTCTGTGCTGGTAGAGGGACTCCCAGACTTTTTTATGCAAATGTGTGGGTACTTTGGGTTCTCACCCTAAATTAACAGGGTGGACCCCCTGCTCACTGTGCTCAGAGAGGCACAGCTCCACCTCACTTATGAGGCCTGACAAGGCCGAAACACGTGTCTGGGATTGCTGTTGGTACTCTTGTTCAGAGGAGATTTGGCTAGCATTGTTTGTGCTGGACTACCTTCGGGTGGGACAAAGACTGAAATGCCTATGGACATTTCTCTATGTGAAAAGCACATTGAGGTAAAGCGTGGTTGAAACTCTCCCGCGGGCCATCCACCCAAAAACAGGTCAATGGGCTCTGTTTGTGCCGGTAGAGGGACTCCCAGACCTCTTTATGAAAATGTTTGGGTACTTTGGGTTCTCACCCTAAATTACCAGTGTAATCTGGATGTGGACCCCTTGCTGATTGTGCTCAGATACACACAGCTTCACCTCACTGATGAAACCCGACTAGGCCGACTAGGCCGAAACACATGTCTAGGGTTTCTGTTGGTACTCCCGTTTGAGGAGATTTGCATAGCATTTCGGTGCTGGACTACCTTCGAGTGGGAAAAAGACTAATATGCCTATGGACATTTCTCCTCTGTGAAAAGCAAATTGAGGTAAAGCGTGGTTGATACTCTCGCGGGGGCCATCCACCCAAGAACAGGTCAATGGGCCGTGTTTGTGCCGGTAGGGGGACTCCCAGACCTCTTTATGCACATTTTTGGGTACTTTGGAATCTCCCCATAAGTTTCCAGGGTAATCCAGACGTGGACCTCCTGCTCACTTTGGTCAGAGAGGCACTGCTCCACCTCACTGATGAGGCCCGGCTAGGCTGAAACACGTGTATGGGGTTGCTGTTGGTACTCTTGTTCAGAGATTTGCCTAGCATTTCAGTGCTGGACTGCCTTTGGGTGGGACAAAGACTGATATGCCTATGGACATTTCTCCTCTGTGAAAAGCAAATTGATATAAAGCGTGGTTGAGACTCTCGCGGGGGCCATCCACCCAAGAACAGGTCAATGGGCCGTGTTTGTGCCGGTAGGGGGACTCCCAGACTTCTTTATGCACATTTTTGGGTACTTTGGGTTCTCACGCTAAATTACCAGGGTAATCCAGACGTGCACCCCCTGCTCACTGTGCTCAGAGAGGCACACCTCCACCTCACTGACGAGGCCCAACTAGACCCAAACACGTGTCTGGGGTTGCTGTTGGTACTCTTGTTCAGAGGAGATTTGCCTACCATTTTGGTGCTGGACTACCTTCGAGTGGGACAAAGACTGATATGCCTATGGAGATTTCTCCTCTGGAAAAGAACATTGAGCTAAAGCTTGGTTGAGACTCTCCTGGGGACCATCCGCCCAAGAACAGGTCAATGGACTGTGTGTGTGTCAGTAGAGGCACTCCCAGACCTCTTTATACAACTGAGTATTGTCTTCGTATTGGTGAATGGCTATATTGGAACCTCTAAGGAGAGTGCCCAGAGGCAACATGTAAAGGTTAAAAGGGATTGGTGAGAGGATGGAGCCTTGGGGGACACTGAAGGAAATCTGGAGTTGGTTGGAATGGAATGAGTTAATATGGTGTCTGCCTTAGAGGTAGAAGGTAAAGCAATTCAGGACTGTGCCAGACAATCCCATCCTGTCAGCAAGGAGGGTGAGAAGGATGCAGTGGTCGACAGTGTTGAATGCAGCCGAGAGGCAAAGGATGATGAGGCGGCATGAGTCACCCTTATCCATGATTTGGAGAACCTCATCCAACACCTGGATAGTGGATGTCTTGATGCTACACTTTGGGCAGTACCCTGACTCATAGTCATTTAGGAGGTGGAGTTGTTCGATTCTGGTGAGTAGTTGTGAAGCAACTACTTTTTCCAAGATTTTGCCAATAAACAGAAGCCTTGTAATGGGCCTGTTTTGGACAGGTCATCTGGATCTAGGGTTGGGTTTGCAAAAGAGGTTGCATTAGACCAGTCATCAGGGTGTCCGGGAATGATCCGTGTGCAAGGGAGGCATCGATGATGCTGAGGAGCGCATTGAGTGCCTAGGCCCGTCAAAAGTTTAATGTTGAAGGCTGGGATTATATCGTCAGAGTGAGAAATAGGTTTGAGGCAGGCAATCATTTTCTGGAGATCCAGGGGAAAGAGAGGAGAGAATTTGGTCCAGAGGGGCCTTGTGCTTACTGGGGTGAATGTGGATGCTAATGCTGTTAGAGAGTGATTCGATTGTCTCTCGAATTTTGCCTATTTTTTCTATTAAAAATGTGTTGATTGTGTCACATTTTTCCTGAGTTGCTGGTACCTCAGGGTCGGATGAGGGTTTGGTACAATGCTTTCCTACTTCAAAGAGGGCTTTGCTCCTGTTAGATGCTGCCACAATGCTGGTGGAGTAGTAAGCAGATTTGGCCTTGGTAATCAGAATCCTACAGTTAGTGCACAGAGATTTGAGGTTGGTGAGGTCTCCCAAGTTATGGTTTTTGCGCCACCATTTCTGTAGGGTTCTGATTGAGCATTTGTTGGAGGCTAGTTCGGGGGTGTACCATGGGGTGGATGGTTTGGTCTTAGCCTGCCTGGATTTTAGGGGGGCATGAGTGTCCACCAGTTTAAATGCAGAGTTGCTGAATAATTCAGGGAGGCCCAAAGTCTTCAAAGTTTGCTTCTAGCTCATCGACCGGGAAGGTTTTGAATGATCAGCATTGAGTGAGTGGGCGCTTAGCTCGACCTTTGTGAGCCATAGTCAAGTGGGTTGCTCATAATGAGTTGGCGGCGTGGTCACTCCAGTCCAGTGGGATAGGGTCTGCACAGGTGATGCAGGGGGATGATGTGAAGACTAAATCTAGGGTGTTGCCTTTGTTGTGCATGGGGCAGAGTACAATTTGTTTAAGGTCCATGGAAGCGGTCAGTGTGAAAAGTGTGTTTCGAGTGTGGTTGTCGGCCTGTGACTCAGGGATGTTAAAATCACTGAAAAATACATTATTTTAATGTGCTAATACTAAGCCGCCCTGCCTGCCATAAAGTAAAACTGGTCAGAACACAATTAGAATAGATCAATGGAAAGGATAAACAAGAAAAAAGAAACAAGAAAGGATAATCAATATTTTTCTTCCCATTTTGAACCTCGAAATAATGCAGACTTTTGCAGTGAAGCATTCATCAGTATGATAGCTCAGTGGGTTACATGCTTGTTGCTGTGATCTGTGTATGATGTGCAGGTCACAGGTTCAAATACCGGTAAGGTTGACTCAGCTTTTCATCCTTCTAAAGTCGATAAAGTGAGGACCAATTTGGATTGAGTTATAATCTGGTGCGCAAGGGCAAGTACTACTCAGAATTCTCACCCAACTCCTGGTGCTCGTCTATCTTCTGCCTGTGCCCTACCTCCTCCAGGCATAACAAGGTACTATTTACCCCCTCCATCTTTAACAAACTTCACTAGCACCTCCTCCCATGTGTCTGCCTTTTACAGGCCATTTGCAAAGATATGCAAAGAAAATTGCCATATCTGTCACCTACTGCAACCTTTGGCCAACATCAAGTATGAAGTTCCATACTGACCACGCACCTGCTTTGTCACAACCTTTATGCATTCACTAACTAATGCCTCACCTGTCCCATGCTGATACTAGATCTAGTAACCTAGCAATGCTTCTACTTGATACTCTGCCTGCCATAGCCCATTTGTGCCCTGCCATTGATTGTTGCATTTAGCCCATACGAGCCCTGCCATTGACTGTTGCATTTAGCCCATATGTGCCTTGGCATTGATTGTTGCATTTAGCCCATATGTGCCCTGCCTTTGATTGTTGCATTTAGCCCATATGTGCCCTGCCATTGATTGTTGCATTTAGCCCATATGTGCCCTGTCATTGATTGTTGTATTTAGCCCATATGTGCCCTGCCATTGACTGTTGCATTTAGACCATATGTGCCCTTCCATTGACTGTTGCATTTAGCCCATATGTGACCCTGCCATTGATTGTTGCATCAAGTCCAAGCAATCAGGGAACACCCCCTCCACAGCCACCCTTTAGTGTGACCCAAGTATTAGTATACACTTCCCTAATAGTATTACACCATGTATATCATTACACTTTGCCTTTGGACTATCACCTACCCACTGCTTGTAACTTGCCCAACATCCAATATCAGCCTCCACCACACTACTAATAATCTCCAATACAACCCTCCCTGCATAGCCACCTCACTCTGTACCACCATGGAGCAAGCAAACCCTACCAAGGGACCCAGGACTGGAACTACTAGAGAACCACCAAGCAGACCATGTAGTCCACCCACCAGAAATTCCAGACTGTGAGCAAGACTCACAAGACTACATGGGCCTTTGACTAGATCCCTCCCTGACACAAACAAAAGAACCAGTACTCTACAAGCTAGCATTGTTAATAATAAAACTAAGACATCTTTAACGTCCTCTATAAAAATCAAACAAAATAAAACTACCACTGCAGCCCCTCCGCTTAAAGGCGATTAATAAATGCCAGATCCCTAATGGCCCATGCCACTGACATTTGTGAACTTATACTACTCAATAAGCTGAACTTCCTCGCCGCCACAGAGACCTGGCTGCATGAGGCAGCTGGACCTCTATTATCTCTAGCAATCCCAGATGGTTACACCATTCTGAGTCAAGATAGAAATAACATGCGAGGTGGGGGCATTGCCATCATTGCCAAAATCAGCATAAACATGAGAACTACCCCCACTCTAGACTCAAACTCCTGCGAAGTTTGTACTATCAAACTTCCACTTCACAACTCCCAAACCCTGACTATCTACCTTATTTATAGGCCCCCGGGCCCGGTGGGTACTTTCGAAGAAGACATTAACTGTTTATTATCTACCAATCTCAAAACTTCCACACACCTACTCATTCTTGGAGACTTTAATCTAGGTTAAATTGACCCATCAGACAAACATGCCTCCAACGTGGCTAACACGCTTACTGAATTAGGACTAACCCAGAAAATTGTGGAACCCACCCATAACAGACTTGTTATCAGATTACAACTGCTCCGCCACCATTACCTCCATCTCCCCACAACTATGGACGGACCACTACCTGGTAACCTACAACTTATGCACCACAAGGCCATTCCTTCTTGCAGCCAATATGGCCCCCTCATGCCCTACAAGGAACAAAAAAAACATCACTAAGGATAAAGTTATTACTGCCAATCTACCCACCCTAAACCAACTTGATGAATACCTAGACCAAGAGAGGCCCGTTGATGAGTGTAACAAAATTATGCAAACCATTCTGGACAACATAGCCCCTCTAAAACTTAGACCAAGCAAACCTAAAGCCCACATTAATAAATGGTTTACCCCTGAACTGAAAGATCTGCGTCAACTTAAAAGAAGTTGTGATTCCACTTGGAGACTCACCCCATCAGAAGACCACAAAAACAAACTCATATAAATCTCATCACAATACAAGAAGGAAATTATCCTGGCCAAACGCAACTTGTTTGTTTGTTTGTTTGTTTATTTGGTATTGCGCGCCAAACCCATTAGGTAGCCGGGCGCAGTAGAGGTCAAGACAACTCAAGCTTAGTTACATAATGTGTACAAAGGAGCATATAATATACAAGACAGTTTGAGAATAGGCTGCCAGGATGGTTACAGTGGAATACAGGAGGAAGCAAGTTAAGAGACATGCAGCAGAGACAGGAGTGCAAGGTACTAAGGAGGTAGTCTAACAGTCATTCGTTCGTAGCCATTTAATTACATTGAGTCTAAATTTAGGATATGGTTGTTCCTTTCTGAGCTCATGCGGTAATGCATCCAAGGTTTGTGCTGCAATAACTGGAAAGCTAGATCCTCCAGCTGTGACACGTTTAAACCTAGGCGTTTTTAGGGTATGGGCATTGGCTGTTCTTGTTGGACGTGTGGACGACCTTCTATTTATCCTTTCAGCAAGGTAGGGTGGGGCCAAGTTGTTTAAGCATTTGGAGGTAAGGGAGACTGTTTTTAGAAGTATCCTGTCAGATATTTTTAGCCGGTGAACCTCTCTTCTAGCATCAGAGATGTGTTCTCTCCTAGGGATATTCAGTGCTGTTCATAGGACGTTATTTTGCATTCTTTGTATTTTATTGATGATATTTTTGTTGGCACCTGAGTAGAGAGTGTTACAGTAGTCTAATCTCGACATTACAAGGGCATTGGCAATGGTGATGCAATTCAAGGTAGAGAGGAATGGTCTGCAAGCTCGGATAAGTTTACAGGTATAAGCTGTGGAGGATGCAAGTGAGTTGACTTGTTTCTTAAGTGAAAGAGTGGCATCAAGTTAGAAGCCTAGTGTGTTGACCATTGGCATCACCTTGATAAGATTGTTGTTAATATTGAAGGCGGTATAATTAGGGCTACGTTTTTTTATGTGCGTTTCAGAGCCTAGGATTAGTATCTCAGTTTTATCGTCATTTAGGCAGAGGCCATCAGATGCCATCCATGCCTGAATGAGGAGGTATACTCTGTTTACTAAGGCTGTGTCCTCCAAAAAGTTGCTCGAAAGGGGGATGAGGATCTGGGTATCTGCATAATTTGTGTAGGTGATACCCAGTCTGTCCAGTTTGTCGGACAAAGGCTTAGTAAAGATATTATACATAGTGTGTGAGACACAGGATCCTTGGGGTACTCCACAGGAGATTTGAGTTGGGTCAGCAGCTGTTAGTGGGGAGATGACTTGCATTGTCCTGTTGGCCAGGGTGGACTGGACCCAGGCTATGGCTTCCCCTGAGAAGTGCGCCGCCGACCTAAGACAGTTACATAAGACTGCATGATACACTAGGTTGAACGCTGAAGAGAGGTCCAGGAGAAGTAGCATAGCTGTTTGTCCCTTGTCCTTCAACTCGTCAATTTGAGTCTTAAGGTCTAGCAAGGCAGTTTCTGTACCGTGGAGTGGGCGGAAGCCAGACTGTCGTGATCCTAGTAGGTGATTAGCTTCTAGGTATTCCTGAATTTGAATATAGGCTACTCTATCAATAATTTTAAGTAGAAAGGGGGCACTGGTAATTGGTCTATAATTGGTAGGAATAGTAGGGTCTAGTATTTGTTTTTAAAGCAGGGGGAGGACCCAGGATTCTTTGAGGTTATTAGGTACTGTATTGGTTTTAAAGGAGGCGTTTATGAGCTTGGAGATAAATGGGGCAAGGTCTCTAGCCGCATCCTTTATAATTTGTGCCGGGCAGCTGTTGCCCTTGCAGTTAGATGGTTTTAGAGAGAGAATGATTTTTTCTGTGTCAAGAATAGAGATCTCTTTAAAGGTAAATGGTGTAGTTGTGTGACACCCTGTGTCAGGGGATGGTTGTTGCTCAGAGGGGGGCAGAGAGGCTTTTTTAATTGCTATTTTATGTTGGAGTGTAGTGATTTTGTTTAGGAGGGCTTTTAGAATTGCAGTGCACCATGGCTTGTCCTTTGGGACAGTGTCGGCCGGTGGGATTGGGGCTTCCATTTCACGGCGGAGGATGGAGAACAGTTCCTTGGTATTGGAGCTAGCTTTAGCAATTCTATCATTGAATATATATATTTTTTGTGTTCGTTATTTCTTTTTTGTAGTATTTGGAGTGTTCTGTTAATTTGGTCTTATTGACAGTAGTCGGGGAGTGGCGCCAGATCGTTTGCAGTTTTCTTTTCTGTAATCTTAACTCTTTAAGTTGAGGTGTGAACCATGCGTTGAGGTGGGATTTTTGTCTGGCTTTGCGCATTCTTAGTGGGGCGGCGGAGTCCAAGGCTTGGGACATGGCAGTATTGAAGATTTCCACTAGAGATTTAGGGTCAGCATTGATGTTAACGTTATTCAGAGAGGGGAGGAGGTGCAGGAGTAGTTTTTCTACTGTGATGTCCTTTTTGCTTCTTGTGGGAACAGGAGGTGCCATCTCAATGGTTTTAGGACTAAGGAGGTCGAGTGTGGCTGAGAAAGTAATGAGGTGATAGTCGGACCATAATTGTGGTACATTATCTGTAATAATAATGTTACAGTTCGAGTTGGCCACCCAATCCAAGGTTCTGCCTTTGATGTGGGTGGGGGATAGGACTTTTTGTGTGAGTCCATGATCTTTGAGAAGTGCAGCTATAGCTTGGGTGTGTTTGTTTCCAGCCTCATTGAAGTCGAGGTTGAAATCCCCCAGTAGTAGGGTTGTGAGTGGATTTTAGTATTGCTAGCTATGATATCTGTAAGGTCCTCCTCAAAGGTTCCTAGTGGGCCAGGAGGTATGTATATCAGGTGAAACGTTAACGTACGGTTGTTAGATAGGGGATGTTTAGCCGTGAGAACTTCAATGAGGGACATGTAGTTGGAGTGGCAAGTCTAATGGAGATGCTGGTTTAGGCGATGATAGCTAGGCCACCACCGCGAGAGTTAGGCCTATCCACTCTGAGTATCTGGTAGCCCTCGGGTATTGCTATCATGAGGGCAGGGCCTGCCGCATCATGGAGCCAAGTTTCAGTTACGGCTAGTAGGACTAGATTCTCATTGTGCAAAGTATCTGCAATTTCAGAGGCATGGGCTACTAGGGATCTGGCGTTGATAAGTGATCCAGATAGGAACTGTGTGCTTTTATTTGTGAGGTAGGAGGGAGGTTTAGTTTCCGGTTTATTGGGACTAGCAAGGTTTTTTTTTTACTATATTGGATGTGATCATATAATAAGCGTATCTCTACAGCCAACTCTAGCATAAGGGAGCTGTTCTCCATCCTAAAGGAATTAGAGTCGCCGACTCCCCTTCCAGACATAGGTACACAAGATAAAGCTTGGTGCACAGAAATACACTGGCCAATAAAGTCACCATGCTCAAAAAGAAAATAGCGGCTAAGATATCAACACTCAATCAACCGGCAATACCCAATGCCAACCCACCATGTATGGAGCAAAATACAAATATCCAATTCAAATTTGCAAAAACGTCTATTCGGGAGGTGGAAAAAGTCATCCTCTCTCTCAAGCCATCCAATTTCCAAGACGACCTGTCCGCTGCACAACTTATAAAAGACGCTGCTAGAGAACTTTCCCCCTTCAGAACTAAACTTGTAAATGCCTCATTCACCTCAGGCACTGTGCCGACCAACCTGAAACAATCATGGGTACTGCCGCTGCTAAAAAAAACAATCCCTAGACCCCCTCATCTCCACTAACTACCTCCCCATTACTACTGTCCCCTTCTTGCTAAAAATCCTGGACAAAATTGCATATGCCCAAATTCGAAAATTCCTTGAATTCCATAAACTCCTAGGAGCAAGACAGTCTGGCTTCCGCCCGAAACATGGGAATGAGACCGCTCTCATCGATTTGAAAGCTCAAATTGATAAGCTAAGAGACAAAGGTCAAACAGCCCTCCTCTTACTCCTGGATCTCTCGGCCACATTCGACCTTGTAGATCACAAAATCCTTTGCAGTCACCTAAACTCTGCTGCACACTTCTCTAAAGAAGCCATAATATGGGTGCAATCCTTCCTCAGCGAAAGGATCATGAGGGTGTTGTCCCCTTCAGATGCAGCAGACCCGATCCCCATTCTGTGCGGCGTTCTCCATGGCTCCTGTGTATCTCCGACACTACACAACATATTTCTAAGCCCCTTTTTGATGATCTGGTCCTTCTTGGTATCACCTACACTAACTAAGCGGATGATACCCAGCTCCTCCTCCCACTTTCAGGGGATTACAAAAAGGATTTTGCCTTGGTAAATAGGGTGTATCTCATCATCCAGGTATGGATGGCATCTCACGGTCTATGCCTGAATGATGACAAAACAGAGTTAATCATTCTGGGCACACAGCCCAATCTTACAAAACTAGGATTACTCTGCCTTTGAGATTGACGGGAATACTATCAAGATAGCTAAGGAAGTGACGACTCTAGGCTTCCATCTAGATGCCACCCTTTCCTTTAACAAACAGGTGATTTCACTGGCATCCACCACAGCTTACAAATGTAAGCTCACCAGAGCTGGAAAACACTTTATCTCAAATGACAATTGCATGATTTTAGCTAGAGCTCCAATACTATCCAGACTCGACTATTGCAATGCACTATATATTGGGGCCAACAAACAAATCCTACATAGAATACAAATCCTACAAAACAAAGCCTTGAGAGCAGCTCTTGGCATTTCTAGACGATCACACATTTCTAAGATAAGGCGTAATAACAACTGGCTGTCGACCCAAGACAAAATCTTACTGAAAGTTGCCTCCCTCACACACAAAGCCTTGAACAATGCGGCGCCTCCTTATCTTACTGATAGATTTGTAGAAAGAAAATCCTCCAGACCCTCTAGAATCTCCAATGCCAACACACTTATTAATCCAAGATTGAAATTAACCAAGGCTGGAGGTGCCAGCTTCCCCGTCCGGGCTGCCCAAGTATGGAACTCACTGCCCCACACTATACGTGAGGAGAAATCCTACCCTAAATTCAGATCCAATTACATCAATCACCTGAAACAATCGATCACCTAGCCAGTGTCTCCTTTCCCTCTCTAACCCCACTGATATATTACCTGCAAACTGTATAGTATCCTGTATATAATCGACTGTATAACTGTATTGCTATGACCTGTATATTTTATTAGCACTTTGAGTAACTATGTAACTATATGTAATTATGCAACTATGAACCCTAAGCTTTGCATATCCTGTACTGCTGCGCCCTCTTACCCGCGGGTCTGGTGTGTAAACATGTGTTATGTAAAGTGTTTTGGATAAAAGCACTATATAAATAACAAATTATTATTATTATAATTATACTTCACCTGTAGTATGAAAACAATATAGAGAGGTTGTTCTTAGCAAATGGACTAGCTTAGACTATCAAATGCAGCTCATTGGAATTGGTGCTGCAAAAGATCTAAAAAAGAATTCTAAGGGTTATCCACACAGGGAACATTTCTAGCACTGTATCATTGACAAGACCTCTCATAAGGACTCAAATGCCCAAACGCTCACAAACACATACCACCTAGAAGCGAACCCGCACACAGTGACTGGTTCTTCCAAACTGAAACACTCTTGCACTCTCCCTCTCCTTCCACTAACAAACGAACCCCTTGCCTTGTTCTTTTCTGATCTGCCGGAGTGCCTGGTGTTTATGAAAATGGCAGGGGTGTGAGGTATAGATCCCATTATCGTCACGTGACATTAACAAGGATGCAATAGAGTGAATGCTAGGCATGTGCCTCAACCACGCAAAGCAGTTGCTCTAGAGTTCCTGACAACAAAAACAATCCTTATATTTTCAAAACAGGCACCTACACGCCCTATTTCCCAGACCAAGAAAGCAGGCCAGTGGTGCATTGTAAAACAGTGATAGTCTAATCAGAAACTCATGTAGAGAACAATTCAGTCACCCTTATATTTTTGGATTGACGTGTGAATAAGCAATTTATTTTAGCACCACAGACATCACTTCAGAGCTTTCAAAAGAAGTACACACTTTTCTCTTAACACATTTGTCACTTAGCACACTTTTCAAGTGCTGTGTTATGTAGTTGGCACACGGTTGCTGTGCTGAGTGCTTTATTTATTTGCCTGGTTATTTGCTTGCCATATCATTTCTTTACCTAACTTATGATTGGGTAACTGGAGATGGGAAGATGTACCTAGGCATTGAGTTTGTACACGTGGGACACGTAGGAGCCATTCAGCTAGGCCTACGGAGCCTGTAAGTGGGCATACAAGTTTGCACCAGGCATAGGATGTCATTACCTGGGCATATGAGACTGTAACCGGTCAAACGTGGGTATCTGATCGTGTCACCTTGGGACCCAATGTCAGTATGTCGGCATGTGACCGTGCCTCTGCAAGGAAGTGTGTAGCTGGGTATATGTGAATGTACCTGGCCTGAGGATTGCAGCTTGCTTTATGAGGCTCAGCAGGACATAACATAACGTGATCAGTAAGTTACAGTTCTCCATAGTTCTCCATAAGGACACGTCCTTGATGAAAAGGCATATGGACAGGGGGCAGATAGTGTTTCAGGCAGGGGTGTTGCTAGGTCTGGAAAAGATCCGGGGCTATGCTAATGTTGGGACTGTCGGGGCTAAGGGCTAGCAAGTCTTTTGGTTGTACCCCCTGAGCTTCTATCCAGGGCTGCCCCGAACAGATCCAGGGGTATAGCTCCCTGAGCCCCCCCTAGCAACGCCTCTGGTTGCAGGGAAGGTGGGTGAAAATGTGGAATAAAAGAGGAATGGGATTTAAAAAGGGGGACGCAGGCTAGTGCATAGGGAATGGGCTTGTCACCGTCCATTATAGAAAGGCTCGTAAATATAGAGCGCTTTTGGAGCAGTTCATTGCAAATGTAGTTCAGCATTGTGGTCTATGCAATCGAAAACAAAGCCTGACTGCATGGTTCGACAGTGCTGGTTTGCTCCTCCTTGAAGCAGGTTTTGATAGAGCTGAGAATGAGTGGGGTTTGAATTCCCTATGTGTCAGTAGCAGGTGACTTACACGCTGCTGTGCAATACTGGTAGTTGTTTGTTAGTGAAATTGACATTTTGGATCTGTGCTTTTGGATGCATTCATTGGCGTGCACTGAATTATTCTATTTGCATTTTATGTGTGCAGTGATTCACTATCAGCACAGACGGTCGAGGCTTCTTCCTGATTTCCTTGGACTGCTCATCTCGGTCGATAATCAGGAGCTAGCTTCATTTCCACTCAAGTACCAGCAGCCAAATGCACGTGCGCGCGCTCTGTAGCTTTAGGTAGGTGGTCCTAATGTGTACGCCAGGGCTCCCAGCATGCGTTCATGCTGTTGATTTATTCATGGCCGCATGTCTCAGGCTAGGTGAGCTGCGATTCAAATGCTAACCTCAGGCCCATTCATTTTTCTTGGAAGGAAATCTCTCCCTGGGAAGCATGCACGCCTTTTCAAGGAATTCATTGCACGCATTTCCTCTAAATCATGCTGCTCTAAGTGGTATTCTACAATACCAGTAAGACATTGAAATCAATCCTTCTGATAATTAGCTCCAGGATTATAGTAAAGGAAATGGATTTTCCACATGAGCAGCTAAGTGCCAGTGAGATCAGCAACACCTCCTTTCACTTCTAGGCAGAGGCATAGCTCCACACAGTGTCAGAATGCACAGGGATTGATTTAAAATGTTTTCAATGGGACTTTCCAGTGTTAAAACATTGTTGTAAATCAGCCCCAGTGTATCTAGAAACATAGGTGATTTTCCTGAAAAGAATGTGCCATCTTGCAACCAGTGGTGCCTAGAACCTGGAAACAATTGCTACAGGTTGTGATAAAAATGCAAGTTCAGCACAGTAAAAAGGTGCAAACTTATCTGCTGGAGTAGCACTCTGAATTGGGAGGGGGCTTCCTTGATAGCCACACAGTAATTTGAACTAGGCTGGAAAATGGCCTAAATAACGGTATTCCATATTAAAGAAACATTGATTATAAAGATGGGACACATGTAGGTATATATGGTTTAGCATTAGGCTGAGGCTCTGTAAACAGGCCTCAAAGCATGCTTGTCTGAAACAAGTGTTCATTTAATTAATTTGATTAGAAGACATAGCGGCTGGTAGCACATTGCAAATCCTATGATCACATGGTAGGAAGCCAACAATCTTTGCTATTTTCGAGGTCATAAAACAGAGCTCACGGTTGCAGCAGAAAGGCAATGAATGCACAATCATTTTATATTTCGACATTTTAATTTACAAAGCCTCATCTACTGATGGTTTCAGTAAACCCATGGGTTCTTCAAATTGCCCCTGATTACATCTCTGCCTGGGAAGAAGGTCGAAAGAGTTCCTAATGTTCAACATTAACATGGTAACTTGTTCTTGGTTCAAGGCTCTGACACTGTCATGGTAGAAGCGTTTCTCATGAGAACGTAGATGAGATGACCAGGCCAGGTGAATACAAATCTGCTGGTCATATCAAATATTTCAATGAACTGGAACTATTATGTGGGAATTGGGGGTTGGATTGTGACATCACAATGGGAGACCAGGGGTGGTGTGGTAAGTTTTGCGGGACCCAATCACTGAAGATAATGTATGCCCTTCTATAGGGGTATGATATGATTCTGCTAATCAGCTTCTTGTGGGGAGACATTTTAAGGTTGTAAAGTGATTGATGGTAATTCATTTAGATGATCATAAAAGCTTTTGATTTGGGGGTGTTTCATTGACAGTGCTTTTTCATGCAGTTCTGTTCTGCGTTCTGTTTGAATATTGCTGTCCCAGCTGTGTTTGGTGCCCTGAATAAAACTGCGTTACTTCTTGTATGGCGTACACTCCTTTTGGCTACTTTTGTAATTTTTTACTAAAGAGTTCTGAGGTGACCGCCTGAACATTTTTGGAAGTCCCAGCGAGATCCATCTGCTTTCCCGACCAGGCGTGGGGATTCCAGCTGTACTCCTGGAGGAGTGCAGGATATCACTTGCTGACCAGTCCTAAGACCTCAAATATTGAAGAGGCCCGCAGATGTCAAGTTCTGGCAGGTCCACCAACTGCTACCTTTGCTCTGAAGGGGTACTCGCCTTTAAAGGGAGATTATGAGGTTGAGAGGAGTGGAGAATCTTTTAAAGGGAGACGTGAGTGTACCCTTGCATGAAAACGCAGGGAGCAAGAGGGATTATTTTTATGGCGTATTTTACGCACGCTCAAGAGGTGTAGGGCAATTGGCCACAGTAGTCATAGAGTTGAAGTCTACTCACCTGATTGGGAGTATGTAGGCAGTGGCAAATTTGCGTTAGGGCAGAGGCTTGCGTGGTAAGTGGCAGATCATGTTAGACAAGAGTTGCATGTAGTGCAGGCAATTGTGTCATTTTGTATAACCTTTTGAGTTAATGAGTTTGAACGAGAGAAGAAAAAAGGGGAAGAAGCATATGCGCTAGGGTTTTTGTGAGTAGTAGCAGTTAATCATGATAAGATGAAAGTTGTCACAATTTTTGGTTTATTGTAGCTGTGGAAATTATGGCAGGGCCAGAGCCGAACAAACATGTAAATATCAAAAGAGATGTGTAATGTGTGCAGGTGCGTGGTCGAACGAGGGAAGGGGGAACCACACCCTCGGTATACTAACATAGGGCATTGTTGTTAAGGTGGGGGGCCTGTGGGGAGGGCCATTGGCATACTAATCAAAACTGACAGTGTGGGCCTGTGGAGAAGGCCAGTGTGAATGAGTAAGGGTGAACAAGTTAACATGGTAAGTATGAGAGTGAGTGGCTGTGTATGAGCAGGAGCAGGGGTAAGTGTAACAGGAAGAATAATTAGGAGGGGTTAAAAAGTAAAAGTTGGAGGGGAAAGAGTTTAAAATAAAACATGTTGTTTGATTACATGGATGCACCCCTTAATCATATGCATAAAAATTATACGTGATAAAATAATTAAGTACCATTTAGAGTGGATACATGATACAGTGGGGAAGTTTTATCAGGAATGCCCCGGTGAGGGAACATTCAATAAGAGTATTATCAACATTATGTAATCATACCTCTCAGCTACCTATAAAGGAGCCAAGCTCAAATAGAGGCATCACATTTTAGGGCTCGCTAAGTTGCACAAAGAAACTAAAAAAAGAGACAGAGAAGGAAGAACGGTAGGAGGATAATGGTAGTGCACCAGCCCCTCCCTATGCAAAGTACCCACTTTTGAAACCTGCTGCAGGATATACAAATCCTAAGCGAGCATCTCAAGATAAGGAGAAAATAAACACAAGGAAAGATGAGTGCGTAACTAACTCTGGGAATAAGGATGAGAAGGGGAGAAAGAAATATTTAGTGGACATTAAGAAGAGCTCACAACAGCAACTTCATTTGGTGTTCAGGGAAGCAGACAAAGCAATGGGAAAGGGAAGGAACAAGGAAAGACAGCAGACAAGCAGGGATGGACAGCAGGATGCATACAACTTAAAAATGATAACTGCGGACAGGACTTGGACGACAGCAAACTAGATACAACAAAGGGTGACCGCACTGTATCAGATTAGGAGGACAGCGGCAATAGGATGGCAAATTTGACATGTGGGATCTAACAAATGTAAGCAGGGGAAGGAGAAGAAATGAAAGGGAAGAAGGAGAAAGAGAGGAGTCATCGGGTGACTGGGGAAATAGGCATCAGAGAGGGAAGACTAGAATAGCAGAAGCGAAAAGACCATGCCGAAGGAATAAACCCAGAGCACAAATACAGATGCCCCTTTTGCAGAAAGCAAAGCAGAAGTGCATTACGTACCTTGGCAAAGGAAAGGGATAATTTGGTGTGCAGTTTACCTTCACTAAAGTTGGGAACGAGTAAGTGTTTTCGAGGAGACAGCAGGGAATCCCCTGGCCCTAGGCGACATTAAGACTTTACTAGTGGTATTGTGGGGGAACGAAGTGATACAATTTGGCAAGTGGGATATTCAGGGGTAAAATTAAGTTCTAACATACATGACGGAGCACCCTTTAACAATTATCAAGCACACGTATGGAAAGCTCTGAGAGAGCTGAATTCAGGTACGTTGGATATGGGATCAATGTTATCATGAAAAATGAAGCCAGATGAGGGCCCCACAGAGTATATATGATCCATGTAAGAGATGTGGACATATGAAAATAAACAGTCTTGGGATGACAAAATACCTTTGTTTAATCACATCTTAGTGAGGGCACTCCTTGCAGATGTGCAGGTTTCCCTAGAAAAATTAGTTGGGATAGAAGTGAAAGGATGGCCTCAGATACAAGCAACTATTGTACACTATTGTAAAAGGAAGCAGTAGAACGATAAAGAGATTGCAGACAACGCAGTAAAAGCAGATAATAAATGAGTGCAGAAAGAAACTGACTAAAATAAGCATGGAAGGAGCAGTATTCATGGGACTAGTTGTCCAACGCGCCCAAAAAGAGGGACTCCCAGTAGCACTGGTAACACAGCAAGGAGGATACACGCAAGCACCATATAATCAGCAGTGGGGGACGATTCAGATGCAACAACAACCAGTATTTACAAACACACAACAGCCTGGATTTTCACATGCAGGAGGAGTAAACAATTACACAGGACATTACCAGACAGGAAGAGGATATTATCCATGGGGAAGGGGATTTGGATACAGGGGCATGGGACCATAGTTTGGAGGGCAATGTTTTGCATCCTGCAATTTTTTGTCATTTTGTCTGAACATGACAATTTTGAAGGTTCCTCTGACTAAAAATGTGCTATTAACAATAGAGATGCACCATATTATAGCACCATTATTTTATTCAACAGACACACCTATCAACATTCTAGGAAGAGACTTGCTAAGCAGACTGAATGCCACCATTTCATTTTCAGAGAAGAAAATGGGGTGTACCACACCTGGGATATACCCAGCCAATGGTGCCCCTCCACTGTTACTTCAGGCACACACATACTGCTATACCTAGAGGAAGTAGTGGTGAGAAAAGACATTATTATATTAGTTGCTATTGATGATGACAACATGGAATGGCAATCAATCTTATGCATCAATCCACAAAGATACTGCAGGAGTAACAGAGACAGAGTTGTTCGCTACAAAAGGCGAGTAGGAGGGATACATAGTGTTTGGACTGAGCATGCCACGTCCAGTGCACATAGAAAAGAGCAGTGTCTCAGATGACACCATTGGTGAATAAATAAATACAATACTTACAGGAGGATCTGGAGAAGTTCCAAAGGTCCTATGGACAAAATGACCCATGATGCTGGCATACTAAAATGGGCAAGGGCAATACACATTAAAATAAAAGATGGAGGTCTGTTATCAGGGGTAAAGCAATACCCCCTCTCCCGAGAAGCAGACAAGGGCATATATGAGACACTGCATGTCCTATGCCAGCAAGGTACAATACAGGAATCCACATCACCTTGCAATATGGCTAGCTATCGATCAGTAAATCAAAGGAAGGGGCATGGTGTTTCATACAGGATTTAAGCCACCTTAACAATGTCATCGAGGCTGAATACCCACTAGTTCCAAACCCTGCAACAATTTTTTGCAGCATTTTATCAGAGGCACACTACTTCAAAGTTGTAGATTTGACAAATGCCTTTTTATCCATTGCCATGCATCCAGACTCCAGGTATCTCACTGCATTTACATATCGCGGTACCAGGTTCAAACATACAAGAATGCCCTGAGGGTGCTATGAATGAACCAGCATAGTTTATGGAGTAATACAAATCAATGTGCACAATTTACAGGCTACAAGTACAGGGATACAATACATGGATGACCTTTCAGTGTGTAGCACAACAGAAGAGGAATGCAGACTGGACTCAGGATGTGTCAGAATGTAAGTCAGCCGGAGGCATACGAGGAGCTGAGAAAGTAGCAGCGAAAGCCTCCACTGACACACGCTTCATGGGACGGATGGCCAAGAAGATAGGTGGCCGTGCTGGGGTTGGCTTCACCTGGGGGACAGAGAGCATTAGATGGGACGAGAGAAGAAAGTGGTTGGTCCAAGAGAGAGGAGTTGTGAGAGTGTTTGTGAGGGGGATGTCAGAGGAGATGAGAACATCCAGAGTGTGCCCAGTGGAATGTGCCGGGCCAGAGGGCACAATAGAAAGAGAGAGAGTCACAGAGATTGCGAAAAAGCCCTGAGGAGGGGTTAGAAGCATCCAAATGGATGTTGAGGTTTCCAAGGAGGAGCATTTGAGAGGTAGAATCAAGGAGAGAGGATAAGAGGTCTGCCCACTCACAGAGGAAGAGGGCAACCTGGCCAGGTGGCCTGTAGATGGTGGCCACAGTAAGGGAGAGTCCAGGAGAAATATAGTGCCTGCCGACCAGGCATTCAAAGGAGGAGTAGACCTCCATAGGAATGACGGAAGCAGGGATCCACTCCGGAAAGATCAGAGCTACTCCACCTCTTGGACGGTTGGGTCTGGGTTCGGAGAGGGTCTTGTAACCATCAGGGAGGAGAGTGTCAAAACTTGTGATAGAGCTGGCCATGAACCATGTCTTAGTGAGACCAAGAACATCCAGATCAAGTTCTTCAAGGAGTCGGCAGATGTCGGAGGAGTGTTTGAAAACAGAGGGAGAGTTGAGAGTAGAGACGTGAAGCAGAATGCCACATTTGAAAGACTTCTGTGGAGGGGTACAGGCAAGAGGCATGCCTTGCAGAAGTAGTTGAGGGGCCTTAGAGTGGTCAGAGGGGGAAGAAGGAGATGGCAGAGTAGACAGAGAAGATGGGGATGGTACCAGAGAGGTGGCAGAAGAGGGAGGTGGTGGAGGAGCCAGAGGGGTGTAGGTAGGAGAAGCAGGAGAAGGAAGGACATTGATAAGACACAGGAAATGCTTATCGAAAAGATGGAGATTGGGCTGAAGGCCCTGAAGCAAGATGGTGCCATTCTGATACACATTAATGATGGTCTTGGAGGAGTGGAAGGGAACCAGGAGGACCTCCCACTGAATGCCACCATTAATGGGAGAGAAGGAAAAAGGGGAGAGAACAGAGACCATATGGGGGTCCGTTGGCCTGGAGACGGAACAACAAATAGGATGTCGGTAAGGGTCCCTCTCGAAGGAAGCGATGGTGTAGGTATCAGCGATAAGAAGTTCTGGGTTGGGGACCAGGATGTCCCTTTTTAACTTCTTGCTACCAGACTTAGTGAGAGGGACACGATAGAAGATAGAGTAGCAGTTAGAAAAGATGGGAGAAACAGTGATCACCATAGAGGGTGTGAAGGAGGTAGGAAAGAGGGAGACGGGCCTGAGAGAAGAGAGAGAGATGGACAGCCCTGTGGCATACAGCTCGGGATGCACAGTTGGGGGGGTGACAACAAAGGAAGACACAAGGGGAGAACAAGTAAACACAACAGTGAACGTCACTCCTTGTGGGGGAATATAGAGTGGGAGGAAGCCTAAAGAGACCCACTAACAGTGCTACAGTTAGTCGAATGCCAAATCCCCAGATTCAACATTCCTAGAAGGGTGGAAAAAGGCTCTGTTTTAAACACAGCACAATGGAAAACACACAGATTCAACTTACCTGGAGAGTTGCAGCAAGTTGACGGCTCCAGGCCTCATGCTACCATGGCAGAAACCGACAGACACCAACTGGGGCTGTTTCTGTGGCGCCCCTCGCCGCAGGGGGCTGCAACAGGCAGTGGGCTGCCCTAGTAGAGTCAGTTAAATGAGGCACTTGCCCAATCAGGGGTCAGGGGTGGGGAAGGAGGAGGGAGGGAACGAAGAAGTGAAACCAGAACACAAGAGCAGGCAGGCCACGAAGCAGCAAGGAAAGATGGTGCCAACAGTAAACCAACTCCCAAATCAAAGCGGGAGCTACTGGATGGAAGATGCTCATCTGCAATCAGTGTGGGAAAGAGCTTTACACAGTTTCCTTTGTGTTTCAGGTCCAGTGCGTCCATCCATGTGGGATCTAGCACTGGCCGTGCAAAGGTATACTTTAGTTTAGTTTAGTTTATTATTTGTTATGCGCTCCAGACCCGATGGTATTCAGGCGCAAGGCATAAGGATATTCAAAGCTTGGTTACAACATGTAAAATACATTTGTGTGCAGGTGCCGATTGGTTACATGTGGGCACAATAAGGTTACGATAAATACAGGCAGGTACATTGGAGGCATGCAAAGTTTTACAAAGTAGTTGGTGCGGTTGGTGCATGCAGTGTAGAGAGAGGTGCTGGGGTAAGTTAGCAAGGTATATGCCTAGATGTCGGCATCTTTGAGCCAACTAGTGATACTCTGGTGGAACTTGTGATAGGTTTGATCGATTCTTAGAGGGGATGGTAGTGAGTTCCATAGGAGTGCTGCCTTGACCTGGAAGCTGCTGCCTCCGATTTTGGCACGTTTGTATCTGGGGACCCAGAGGTAGTTGGTGTTGGCGAGTCTGGTGATTCTTGTGGTAGGCTTCAAAGTGAATCTGTCGGATAGGTAACGGGGTGCTGCATTGTTCAAGCATTTGTGGGTGAAGGAGGCAGTTTTTAGTTTTATTTTATCATGAGTGGAGAGCCAGTTGTTGGCTCTTCTGGTATTAGAGATATGTTCTCTCTTGGGGATTCCTAGGGCTGCTCTCAGCGCATTATTTTGTAGGAGTTGGATTTTTTTGATGGTTTCTTTATTGCCTCCTATGTAAAGAGCGTTGCAGGAGTCCAGCCTGGATAAGATGAGGGCTCTGGCTAGGGTGATGCAACTGTCCTGTGACAGGAAGGCCTTGCCAGCTCTAATCAATTTGCATGTATATGCTGTGGCCGAGGCCAAGGCATTGACCTGCTTGTTGAAGGAGAGAGTGGAGTCCAGATAGAAATCCAGGGTTTTAACCTCCTTGGCGACAGTAATAATAGTATTGTCTATGTTGAATGCTGAGTATTCGCGGCTGAGTTTTTTGAGGGTTGAGGGAGTGCCCAGGATGATGATCTCTGTTTTGTCATCATTCAGGCATAGACCGTGGGTGGCCATCCATGCCTCGATGATGAGATATATCCTGTTCAGCAAGGCCAAATCCTTATCGTAATCACCGGTAAGCGGTAGGAGAATCTGTGTGTCATCTGCATAGTTAGTGTATGTGACACCCAGAAGGTCCAGATCATCGAAAAGGGGCTTGGTAAAGATATTATAGAGGGTGGGTGAGACCCAAGATCCCTGGGGCACTCCGCAGGTTATGAGGAGGCCGCGATAATGGACATGTGGTGTAACTTTGGATCGAACGTCTACACTCAGCTCCCTCCTGATTGGGGGCGGTCTTTGTGCGCTTGTCAAACTGCACAGTCCTGCTCCGGTGGTGCCCCGATATAGCAACAACAATATGGGGCTTTCATTGAAAAAAGAATCAAGTGAGTTAAAAGAGAAAGTATAACAGCATGACAAGGAACAAACAATATGTAGCAAGAGGAAACAAAGTAACAATGCAGTTAATCTGTACAATATGGCAGGATTAAGGCATATATATTAGCAAATAGTTCATGCATGAAGGTAGCAGGAGCATTTATACATTGCCACATTAAACATATGAAAAAGTCATAGTAGTACAGTTCCTCAATAGGCTAGAAGCACACCTCAGCGGTGCTAATCATTTATGATAGGCTAGTCAGGAAGCTTAGTGGTACAGGTGTCATAATGTATGTAGAAACGCAATGGCTAGACAAAGTACGTACAACATTTGTAGTAAGGAGTGACCAAGGCAGTTTGTAGATGGAGCTAAGTGGAATATACACATTCTGGGCAATGCAGTGTAGGCAATCCCTGAGCATGTGTTAAAAAGAGGTGAACATTGGCAGTGCCAAGGTTAATAGGTGAGCCAATATGTGACTGTACAGTGAACGACAATTGCAAACATTTAGGCACTATACATATGGTTAGCATAGATTTGTTTGAGCATTTTGTTGATGTAACCTGGAAGTTATACTTATATGAAAATAGATGTGGGTAACAGTGGGATAATGCAACGTAAATGACACATAATCCTTCAAGTCACTTTGGGTAAGAAGGCACATTTATGGGTCAGTCATAGAACGACGTTTAATTAAAAGAGACCCAACCTACTCGAACGCTAGAAGTAGGCAATATAAACCGTTGGTAGTGCTAATGTGCAGCTGACAGTGTTATATTTCGCGGAGCAAATGTTAAAGTCATTATATCTTTGTGATACATAGCAAGGCAGTGTCAATTGTGAATGTTCTTACCAAATGTTTTAAGGCAGGGGACGATCAGGCAGGGATTATTGACCCGTGGCTCTGGTCGGCGATGACAGGCTAAGGCAGGCAGCTCGCCTTATAGTGAAGGCCTTCGAGTTGCAGGCTGGCTAACACCTTCTGGTGGTGGCAACCGGGACAAAACGAATCGTGGGTAAATCGGGCTGGCCTCTCTTCGGCCTCGGTTGCTAGGCAACAAGGTGAACAATCTGATACGGTGTCCATCATAGTTGAACGTTACGATGCACAGCGATTCAGGTGGAATGGCTGATGGTTTCTACGGTTCCGTAATCAATGTAGTGGATATGCACAGTGTACTAAGTACTAAGCACTAGAAGTGCAGATAATTTAGGTAGCAGATGATATCATGGGGAAGGTGGGCTTACCCTGAAGCTGAGGTGTGCAGGCAGGCCCTTAGGGAGTCGTTCAGGTGCATGCTTCTCCTGAAGCAGCTGGGAGCATCATTGTGATCCTAGGCTGCACAACAGGGGGCGCGAAGTTAAGGTGGCTTTAGCTGAATATATATATATTACATGGCCACGGTAGTGGCCATGTAGTTATGGTTAAGTTGCTGTTTCCATAGGAAGAGCACTTTTTGAGTGGCTTATAACTTCGCTCTGCCTGTACGGATCCTCACCAAACGTTGCAAAAAAAGTATTTGGGTCACTCTGAATTTTTTTGCAAAGTTTGGTGAGGATTCATCCAGGGAGGGCAAAGTTATAGACTGAATGAGAAAAAAATTTTGCTCGCACCTACAGCCCAAACCGCTGGACGGATTTCCACCAAATTTGGACCAGGAGCAGCGGCTTGGTCCCGAAAGCGTGCTTTTGCAAATTTGGTGAAAATCCGTCCAGTAGTTTTTTTTAAAATGACCAAAAATAGGTCAAAAAAGATTTGTGATATCTGTGTTCGGTTCACGGACACACTTCCCTGTTCGCTCCGCGGACAGTGAACTGATTGGCCAATCGTCTTGCGTGATGTTCGCGGACATGCAACGTGTTCGCTGATTGGACGGCGTGGAGCGCGTCAGATTTTTCGGTAGCGCCTGCCATCTTGGATTCGCGGACGTCCGCGGACAGCGCGGTGAAACTTTGTTCAAAATGTGTATTTTGTAGAGTGTGTTGGGGTGTAGGAGTGTTTGGGGAGGGTGGGAGTGTATGAGATAGGATGAAAGTTGTGTTTTTTATGTGTTAGACGTTCTTTTTGTGTTCGATTTGTTTGCGGACATCACGGGTGTTCTGAAATGTTCTAAATAAACTGACTGGGGGGTGTTCTAAGGACTCAATATGTGTCCGTTTTGTTTGCAAGCAAAGTGAAACTGTTCTAAGAACACTCGCGGTGTCCGGGGAGTGTTCGTAGGGGTAGTCCTGAGGACACTGTCCGTATTGTTCTCTGTCAAGTTGAATGTGTTCTAAGAACACCTGCGGTGTCCTGAAATGTTCGCAAATAAACAAAATGGGGGTGTTCTGAAGACGTTTTTGAGAACACTCCCGGTGTCCTGAAATGTTCGTAGGGGGTGTCCTGAGGACGCTGTCCGTATTGTTCTCTGTCAAGTTGAATGTGTTCTAAGAACACCCGCGGTGTCCTGAAATGTTCGCAAATAAACAAAATGGGGGTGCTCTGAAGACGCTTCTAAGAACACTTGCGGTGTCTGGGGAATGTTCGTAGGGGGTGTCCTGAGGACGCTGTCCGTATTTTTCTCTGTCAAGTTGAATGTGTCCTAAGAACACTCGCGGTGTCCTGAAATGTTCGCAAATAAACAAAATGGGGGTGTTCTGAAGACGCTTCTAAGAACACTCGCAGTGTCCGGGGAGTGTTTGTAGGGGGTGTCCTGAGGACGCTGTCCGTATTGTTCTCTGTCAAGTTGAATGTGTCCTAAGAACACTTGCGGTGTCCTGAAATGTTCGCAAATAAACAAGATGGTGGTGTTCTGAAGACGCTTCTAAGAACACTCCCGGTGTTCTGGAATGTTCGTAGGGGGTGTCCTGAGGACGCTGTCCGTATTGTTCTCTGTCAAGTTGAATGTGTTCTAAGAACACCCATGGTGTCCTGAAATGTTCGCAAATAAACAAAATGGGGGTGTTCTGAAGACGCTTCTAAGAATACTCGTGGGGTTCCGGGGAGTGTTCTTAGGGGGTGTCCTGAGGACGCTGTCCGTATTGTTCTCTGTCAAGTTGAATGTGTCCTAAGAACACTCGCGGTGTCCTGAAATGTTCGCAAATAAACAAGATGGTGGTGTTCTGAAGACGCTTCTAAGAACACTTGCGGTGTCCGGGGAGTGTTCGTAGGGGGTGTCCTGAGGACGCTGTTCGTATTGTTCTCTGTCAAGTTGAATGTGTCCTAAGAACACTCGCGGTGTCCTGAAATGTTCGCAAATAAACAAGATGGTGGTGTTCTGAAGATGCTTCTAAGAACACTCGCGGTGTCCGGGGAGTGTTCGTAGGGGGTGTCCTGAGGACGCTGTCCGTGTTGTTCACTGTCAAGTTGAATGTGTTCTAAGAACACCCGCGGTGTCCTGAAATGTTCGCAAATAAACAAAATGGGGGTGTTCTGAAGACGTTTTTGAGAACACTCCCGGTGTCCTGGAATGTTCGTAGGGAGTGTCCTTAGGACACTGCCCGTATTGTTTGTTGTTAAGTTGAAAGTGTTCTAAGAACTATCGCGTTGTTCTGAAATGTTCGTAGGGGGTGTCCTGAAAACCGTGTCGGTATTGTTCGCTGGCAAGTTCAAAGTGTTCTAAAACATTAAAAGTTTCCCATAGATCATAGTTGAAATGTTTGACTCTATGGATGTGATATGCTGCGGTGGTTGTTGCCAGGGCATACAGTCTTGGGTGCATGGCCATTTGGCCATGCACCCAAGACTGTATGCCCTGGCAACAACCACCGCAGCATATCACATTAATATTTGCTTATAACTTTGGGTGAAAAACAAATGTATAAGGAACAACGGTATTAGATACTATGGATGTGATATGCTGCTATGGTTGTCCTTATTATTGTATACTTACTGTTTGGTCTAGTAATGGGAGTCCATGTTTTTCTTCTTCATTTCTGTGATAAAAGAAAATAGCATGTTAGTATTAGTATTTTGTAATGACTTATTACATTGTATAAGCAATATACTTTTATTTTTTTTCGACCCTCATATTTAGTAGAGTACAAATCAGAGTACTGTGCAATTTGCTCAGTTTCTATATTTGTTGCTAAAATCATTGGGTCTGTGGGAGAAAAAAAATCCATGTTGGATTAAAAAAAAAAACCTTTTTCTGTTATGCTACAGTTTATTTGTTTGTTTGTTTTCAGTGTTCACTTGTTGTTTCTGGCAAATGCTTTATACTTTTCTTTGTTGTATTTTTTTTTGGAGCAGTAACAGATTCTTCATTTGTTTTGATATTATAACATGTTGGAGCAGTTAGATACCAATTGGCGTATTCTAACTGTCTATTTTTTTAATATATTTTAGTGGTTTTGATTTATCTATTTGGATATTGTTAAATTTTGGGACAGTTAGATACCAATTGGCGTATTCTAACTGTGTATTTTTGGCCTAATTTAGTGGTATTCATTTATCTGATTAGTTGTTGTAGAATCTTTGAGCTGTTAGGTAGCTTTTGGAGTATTCTAACAGTTTATATTATTTTAACACAAATTTATAATTTTGGGACAGTTAGATACCAATTGGCGTATTCTAACTGTATTTTTTGGTCTAATTTAGTGGTATTCATTTATCTGATTAGTTGTTGTAGAATCTTTGAGCAGTTAGATAGCTTTTGGAGTATTCTAACAGTTTATATTTTTTTAACACAAATTTACTTAAAGGTTTAAATACAGTTTATTTATCAAATTTTGGTTTTAAGAACATCAAATAAGCGTTTGTAAGATTTGCTGGTAATCTCTGCTTTAGAGTAATGGTACTATCATTACATTCAAACCATCCACATTTCTTTTTTATATATGCCGTGTAGTGCCCTGAAATGGTTGTGGCTCCTGCATGGTAGATTATACCTATTGTTGTGAAGGTTTTCTTACCAAGTGATATTTGACTATGTGTGAATCCAGTCAGCTTGCAGTTGTTTTTGGTACCATCTGCATTGTAATGTAGAAACATTAGTATTACGTATTTACTATGTGTTTGTATTACTAACTTGGAGCGATTATCTGAATTGCAGGTAGAGCATAATCTACCATGGTTTGCATTTTGTACAAGTTGCTGAAATGGAATGGATTCACAATTTGGTATTGATATATATATGAAGCATTCATTGGGAATTTCTTCTTGTGTCACATTGTTGCACAGAGTGCATGTATGTTTCCACATGTATGAAATCTGGAAGATTTCATTTATAGGTATGTTTTTGTTTTCCAGTACTAATAGTAAGTACATTAGAAATTCTTGTGGATCTTCCTGTGAGTTTATAGTGAATTTCACCATTCCAGCATAGTAGTCCAATTGTCTTATTCCAAAAACACTATATGTGTTGTCAGGATTGTTTGCTGCATTTCTGTGAAGTAGTAACATTTGCAAACACAACGGTCTGTACTGTGTAAGTAAATGTTGTCAACAATTGGTGGTAATTGAAATAGAATATTCATTGCTACATTTGCATAGCAACTTACACCAACTATATTTGAGAATTTAAATGGTCCAGGTATTTCTGTATCTAACTGCTTTTTTTGGAGTTTGTCTTCCTTCTTTAAAGAAGTACCTGGTTTACTTTCTCTAATTGATTCTTTTTTGTTTGTGGTACTTGATGAAGTATTAGTTTCTTTTACTCTCTTTGGAGGATTTGCAGTGACGTCCTGTTGCATTTCTGTTTGATTTAGTTTTCTTTTACAATGTTTTAGTTTTTGTGGAACAGAATATGTGTTTAGATGGGGAGTGTATAGTGAGCGAAGTCTATTATATTCTAAAATGCACGGAATATCAGCGTTTACTTTACTTGCATCAAAGTTGATTAGAAATAGACCGTCAAGTGTACGTAAGCGTGATAGTGCTACGTAGCTCATGCCTTCTTTAAAGACTGTGTTACCAATATCTATCATTGCTTTGTCTAGGGTAAGACCTTGTGATTTATGAATCGTGACTGCGTATGCAAGAGTTAGAGAAAATTGTTCTCCGCGTACATACATATCTTTGAAGAGAAGGAATCTAGCTGTTGAGCGTCCTATCCGTTTTACTTCTGAAAGTTTGTCAAAGAGTATATTGACAAACTGAATTTTGTTGTCACGTGGGTATGTTTGAAAGCCAACAACTGTACCCAGTGCTCCATTAACTAGTCCTTGGTCCACGTCAAGGTTACGTTTAAGCATTACTCTGCAATTTTAAGATACTTTTAACATCTTTTCTAAGCCTGCTGTGTTTGAGATTGATTTTTCTAAATTATTTAGTCTTGTTGTGGCTTGGTCACACATGGGTAGTGTCATACCATGTACATCTAGTTTGTCTGTGGCGCTAATTTCCATTATTGGTTGCCTTTCTTTACTTAACATTATTTCATTGAATTTGAGACCGCTTGCAAGAGTTGGCATTAAGGCCATACAATTGACATTTTTGTGGGCTAATTGTTCCATAACATCTGTAGCACATGCATTATCACCATAAAGTGCATTAATGTGCCGGGTTTTCAATGTTGCTTCTGCTTCTTTAGAAAGTATACCAACTCTCAAACTTTTTAAAATGTTGGCATAAGTTAGATCTGCAGATTGGCGCATGTTTTCTGTTAATTCTCTGTATTGGAAATGTTGCCAAAGGTTGACATTTCCAATGCTGCCAACAGTTTTATGGCAGAGTTTGTGCCCTAATGTTTTAAAAATAGGTTCACCTTTTACTGGTGTTAATTGAAGCAGATCTCCAAAAACAATAATGTGTTTTCCTGCAAAGAGCTCTTCATAGTCTGTTTTGAGTACTTCTTGTAATCTGAGGTGAATCAAAGCTAACATCAGGTTTGCGACCATGCTCACTTCATCTGTTAGTAGCATTTTCATTTGTTTCAATACTCTGTGTAATTCCATTGCAGCTTCTGCAGAAAGTTTGTAATAGTCTCATTTGTTCTGGTGTTCTACTGGTAATAGTAGTAATCGGTGTAATGTAACACCACCTATGTTGTAGGCAGCTAAACCTGTGGGGGCAGTGACAACAGCTGACAGTTTGTTGTTTGTCAATTGTTGAAGGAACTTACTAATGATTTTGATTGGGAATGTTTTGCCAGAACCAGCTTCACCACTGACGTACAGTAGTATAGGTTTATAATTATGGCAGGAACATTCTTTATTTTCATGTTTTACACCATGTGCAATTTGTTTTGTTACTTCTTGAAAAATGCTACTTTGCTCATTGTTTAGTTTTGATTCTAGTATAGTTAAGTCTTCCTTATCTTCATACTGACACATGGTGTTTTCTACTTCTATCATAGCTAATTCTGCCTCATTTGTTATTAGTGGTTCTCCCAGTGGTTCTTGGCTTCCTGTTACAGAAGGTTGACTACTGTCAGGAGTATCCTTATCTAGTTGGGCTGTGTAAAGTTTACATCAGTTATAGTGCTTTCATTTGCTTTGAAAGCATTCTCATGTGAGACATAGTTATCTAGTAATTGTTCTTCTTTTCTCCATGGTTTGAATAGTTGTAGCAGGGACATGTAATATACTTCTTTATGTTGAGGAGTCTTCAATGACAATTTGATATGATTAATTAAATTTGGTTTAGTGAGTTTAACTAAGCTGCCTTCACAGTCTGTCACTCTATATTTACCTTTTTTTTCATCAGGTTTCATATTATTTTTGTATGTGTAGTTTTGGGCTATTTGATATAGACACATGTTTTCCAAAGCATTACTTCTGTTTGGGTAGTATGTGTCCAATAAATTGTTTTTTAAAATGTCTTGGCTGTTGGGATCATGTTTGGCTATTGTTTCTATATCTTCATATGATTTTAGAACTCTTTCTAGATTTAGCTGGACCAAGACTTAGCCATACTATATTTTCAGATTTACCATACAATGAAGTACCAGTTAAACGATCAGCTGCTTCATAAGATCCACATTCTCTATGGGTGAGCATTTTTATGCCCAAGCTGTATAATTTCTGAGATACTGTTTTATCTGATGACAGGTCATTCCAGAGGTCTTGGAGCTCTGTCTTTTCTGCTTTAGTTAAGTATGCTGTGACATATCGTGCAACTGCAGTAGAATTGTCTGCAATGTACTGCACATCTATGTTTGCATTCCATAAGTGGGAAATGATTGCATTATAATCATTGATATATTTTTCTTCTTCTTTTCTTTTTATGCAATATGTATTTTTGGGTGACTTACCTTTAACACTATATCTAACTGAAGACATGAGGTTGTTTACTTGACCTGTATTTGTAACTGGTCTAGGGAAACCAAATCGGCATTTGGTGTAGTATTTGCCTTTGTTTTTGTATTTGCGACGACAATATTTTCCACATTTGTGTCTTTGAAATTGTAAAATGTGTGCATGAAGATCACTATTTGTGGCTTCTGATGGAATTTCACAAGTGACATATTTTTCAATAAACTGTAAAACAGTGGCATCACTGTCTTGACCAAATTTGGGAGCATCTTTAATCCATAAAAGCATGTGGATATGTGGTGCTCCTCTGGCTTGGTATTCTTTTCTCCAAAAGAAGTGTTGCACTTCTCCAAGGGGAGGAACAGTTTTATTACAAATAAAATGTAGCATAGCAATGAAGCGATGGTGAAAATATCTTGAAACATTAACAGGATCCAAAGAACAAAGTTCTCCAGGTGTTAGAATATCTATGTTTGTTTTGTTTTTATTTGATATGCGTAGGAAATCATGTAAATCTTCCCATGCATATTTTGCACAACTTAATGTAACAAACCAAGTGGGTGGGCCAAGGTTTCTGATCATACAACGTACATCTCCATGACGTCGAAACCAGTACTCTTTAGTACCACGCATATTTGCTAATAGATTTGTAATATTTGATTGTAAAACCTCATACTTTTGTTGCACTTTCTCTAATAAATGTGTAGCTGTCATATTTTGAAAGTGTGATCCTGATTTTAATATGTGTGCAACTCTGTAACATAAAGTTGCTAGTTAACTTTCAAAGAGTAGGTGGAATATGTATTCCACATTTTGTCTAAATCTGGGATCTTCAGAATACATCCGTAATGAGCGGTATTCTGAAGCTGATATTTGAATAGGTCTATCATCATACCTTCCTCCTTTGCCAGTAGGAAAGAGTAGAGGAAAAGCACGTGCTTCTATACTTTTTTCCCATATACTGATTGGCGATCCTTTTGTTTGACGCATTTGGTAAGTTTCCAGTACATCTTGTACGGTGTCATTACAGTGCAAAGGATGAATTGTATAATGGTCTAAAGTATTTGATATTGTAGCAGGATCTAGTAGCTCAAATTGACCAGCTTCTTGTGTTTCTTGAATTATTTCAGTTGTATCTTTCAAGTTTTCTTCAATATTAATTTCTTTGTAATATTCATTATTCTCTTTAAGATATTGGAAGGCTTGTCTAACTTTATATAAATCTACCAGCTGTTGCCATATTTTTTTGTCTTTTGTAGGTACTCCATTTACTAATATAATTAAAGATTGCTGCATTGGATGTTGCACTCCTAGAGTATGCACATTTTCTTTTAGATTTAATGGTAAATAAACTACTTTTCCACGAATGCCTTTTACCAATTCAGAGGGAGGTAATTTTGCTGTTTTTGGTTGAAGGCGTATTATTGCTTGAAATGGGTGTACTGTTTGAATTATGATGCTCTCATATAAATTAAGTTGTTGTAGAGGTTTTGGTACTGGGTATAATTCCAAAATATTTGTGATAGAACCTGAAGGAGTTTGGTTGTTGTCAAGTTTTGTAGTGCAATAACTGCAAAGTATTAAGGGCTCAGTTATTTCATATTTGTTTTCTGCTACAAGGTAGAGAGCTAATTCAAACCATTTAGAATCTTCATTGTCTTCTATTTTGTATGATAGGTCCACAGTTTTTGTGTTACTTTTATAAAAAAATTCTACGGCAACATACACATATATGGTTTGGTACTTCAGCTGATGTACTTTTACATTTTAGTATTTCTTTTTTGTATGTGTTTAGCAAAAGGTTGCCATGTGTAGAATTGTTGCTTAATTGGTTTAAAGCTATTTCATTCTGTAAATGGCTTTCACTTCCAAAATATTTTTTCTGGATATAGTGAATTTCTTCAAGTAGGTCTTTTGCTGTACCATGTAGAAGTGTGTTATTTAACTTTGCTAGTGCTAAAGCAGGACTTTAAGCATAGTACAGTTTACAGACTAGATTTCTTATAGTTGAATGATGTGTTGATATCCTTTTGATATCATGGAAAGTGGTTTTACAAGTAGGTCCTGTAATGCAGGCCAATGAATGTCCTTGTAGTCCTGTGTACTTGCGCACTGGACAGGTATCTATATTTTGCAGTAATTTAATTTTGATTTTGTCTTTGTTTTTTACATATTTATTGAGGAATTGGTGTAAAGATTTGAAACATTGTTTGGGAATGTTACACATTGACGTGCATGGCCATTTGTACACTAGACGTTCTGATTCAGTTGAATGGAGGGGTAAGTTTTCAGGGCATATTTTTTTAAGGAGTACTTCTTGTTCCATTATGGTATTATTCACTGTTTCATAACCTCGACCACTGCTATGTATGGCAATTGTACTCGTTTGCCTTTGTTTGTACGCTTCTTCATTAAAATATGGTTCTGTGCTTGTAGTGTGATTCCATTCACCTCCGCTGATACTTAAGAAGTTCTTTCTGTTGATATTTCGCTTATTGAGAAGTCTTTTTTGTAATTTAGTTATTAGTTTTGTTAGTGGTTTCATTTTGTTTAACAATAAAATAAATACATTTCTTTTGAGAAGAATTGCACTGTCCATCAATGCTTCTAAGATTAATTTCCTACGATAGGTTTTAAGCTTTGAACCTGATTTCTCTCCTGTTTTTATAAGATTTTGAAGGACTTTGTGACGGTATATTATGGCTAAAATACTTTTCTTGGTATGCTTACTTTGCACTATATTAAAATTTGAAGAAGTAGTTTTATCTGTACTGATAGCTGATTTTCTGTTAATTGTTTTTTGGTTTGTTTAACATTTTGATAGAGGAAGCGAAGTTGTTGTACTTGAAACTTCTTGTGTTTCACTAAATGATTGTATTAGCTGTTTTGTTTCAACTTTTTTTTACAAATTCTGCTAGAGATGGATGCTTATGTTGGACACCTTTATTTTCATTTGCTCTACTTTTGCGTTGCTTTCTACGGACTTGACTTTTGGTAGGCATTCTTTAGGGTCTGTTGAAAAAAATAAAGAAGATATGGGTTGGGGTGTTCTGGAATGTATGTGTGCTGTGTGCATGAGTGTTTGAGTAAGATGCTAAAGATGTATGTAATGGTGTGTGATTGTGCATTGGGAACTAAAACTAGTAGGGATAGGTATTCTTGAATTTATGTGTTACTAAACTGGGGTTCAGATGACAAAAAAAAAGTAAGCTAGTGGTGGTGAAAAGTACAAATAGTAAATCTAATGTATATAATTAAAACAGTTGTTTGTTCTATAATATGAAAATTGTAGTTGTTCAGTTGGGTAATTTGTGTGTCCAAAAAAAGAAATTTGTGGGCCATTCTGGCTGTAAATCGCTGTTTAAGACATGGAACTTTTCGGACAAAATGGTACAAAATCTCTATTTTTAGAAACCGAAATAGCTCGTATTAACGTTATAGTATATTTGATTAATAATACAAATATTATGGTGATATTTTACTTACTTTTTTTTAAAATTAACAGGTAACTTCTTTGTTTTTCTTTCTTCTTCGAATTCGGCTGCTTCTTTTCAGGAAACTGGTCTTCACTGCAATTGTAAAAGCTTCAAATTAGTAACTTTGTTTGTATATAGCACTGTTTTTAATTTAGATATTGATTTTTTTTAATTGAAATCCTCAGTGCCTTCTGTAAAACCATTAAACTAATTTATTTACATAAGATACATTGCATCAGTTCAGTACATATGATATGTTATTAATGAACAAATTGTATTGGATGACTAACTGTAGCAAAAAAAAATATCTTTACTATGTCTTGTGAAATTTATAATATATTAGTGAATACCACTATTTCTGTAAGTAAACTGTTCTAGGCAATAGCGCCTCAATGTCATGTGTAATTTAAAGTAATTAAGTAAATAAATAAATAAAAACAAAATATATGAAATTGTATAAGTATTTTTATAAAGGTTTAAACATAGATTGTGTTTGCATGCAATTTTGTTTGAATATATGTAGTCTATATATTTCATTTAAAAAATGGTAGTTTAACATGATTTGAGTGTGTGTGTATAAAGAAAGTAAATAGTATAAAGGTTTATAAGTGATAGTTGATTTTAGGAAATTGAAAAAAGTACAGTAAATTCATTTTACAGATTTTACAAGGTAAAAGTCTGTTTGAAAATGTGTTCATCTACTATACAGAAAATATGCATACCTGAAGTTTGTGTTCATGCATATGGATATGCATGGAGCTGCAAGTAGAAATCTTGAAGACTTGTACAGTATTTCTGGTAGATGCCGCTTGCCAATGATATGACACTTGTACTCAGAGAGATTCAGAGTACATTTGCAGTGCTGATCTATGATGATGCAGTTAGATGTAGATGTCTTGAATGTGATTGGTGCATGGTCATGTGACTTTTGAGGTACATCCAATGAGGGAATGGCAGAGAGAGTGTAGTGGAAATGGAGGAAGGGCTGTTCATGTTACGATATGTCCGCGGACATGGCGGTAGTTCGCGGACATCGGGAGTTACATCTGGGGATTTTTGGGTTCAGAAGTCATGCAAATGGGAATAAGCACTGAAAGGGATTGGTCAGGAAAGTTTGGTGGGTGTGTTGTGCCAGGAGAGATTTTCTCAGATACTCTTTTTGCTGAGAGAACAAAAGATAGCTATGCCTGTGTGTTTCAGAAAACAGATTGTTTGGATTTTAGGAGATTCGTGGATACATTGGTTGAAGGTGCATGCAGAAAGCTGTGGAGTAGCTGTAGATCTTGGATTCCCACATGTGGAAGTACACTGGCATGGAGTACGTGGAAAGAAGTGGTTGGACTTGCTACCTCTCTGTGCTACTTTGGAGACAGAGCAACATCCAGACAAAATTGTAATTCATTGTGGAGGGAACAGTTTAGGACATGTGACTAGAATTTATTTGCAATTTCCTATGAAAGAAGGACTTAGGAAGGTTATGGACATGTTTCCTAATTCTCAAGTGATATTTTCACGGATTGCGCAGAGACAAATGTGGCTTCGTTCTTCTTCATTTGGTCCACAAATGGAAAAAGCAAGGCGCAATGTTAATAAGGCTGTTTGTGCCTTTCTAAGAGATTTTTGCATGTCTTCTTTTCACAATGAAAATATTATGTTTTGTAGTACATACATTTTTCGCAGAGATGGAGTCCATCTTACTTATGCTGGCAATCAGATTTTTCTGAGAAATGTAAAAAATGCATTGTGACCTTTTTTGGAATTACAACAACGATTTTGAAGTAGATGTTAAGCATTTACAATTTTTGACTTACAAACACCACCCAAAGGCTCTTTTCAGAGCCACCACTTCTTTCCAGAGAAAATTACAATGTTTGTGATGGAGTAGCAACTCAATTTTTTTAATGTTCGCGAACTGTCCGCGGACTTCTAAAAAATACAAAGAGCCCTGCTTCATTTATTTTCACTTCTATTTTTTAACTGGGAAAGGCGGCTCTGAAAAGAGCCTTATTTTTTTTTGATTTTTGTAATTTTGTATTTTTTTTGGTTTTTCAGACATGACACACTAGGAGAGGAGGGTAAAGGAGGGTAAAGGGGGGGACACCTACCACAGGGATAAGAAAGGGCGAGCTGAGAGAGGAAGATGTAGAGTGGGTTTTATTTGGGTAGTGAGCAGGTCTTCTCGTGCTCTGAGACGATAGTCTCAAAAGCACTCCGAAGTCGCTCCCCCCTGCAGAGTACTGTGTCACAGTACATACATACAACTGTGACCCTCAAAAGGTAAGGGTCATCAGCATTTTGTATGGCCTGTGAGGCAGCTTGAGGAAGACGCTGTCTCACAGAAGTGGTCCTTGTGGTGACAGGATCAGAAACAGAGGATGAAGTTGAGGAAATCAACCTGCTACGTTCTTCGCAAGGTACAACCCTGCGAATAGCCCCAGAGTGAAATGACCTCAGGTGTCGCTTCATAGTAGTGGTCCCAAAGCTGTACTTACCGTGCTTCCCATGACTGAGTATCATTTTGCACCCATTGCAGGTAACACAGTTCGCACAAGCTTTAGGAACATTACCATGAATGGTAAATAACCGCCACACCCAAGACTCACGCCTAGTGCGGGTAGTAGGGTTTTCCTCTACCTCATTCTCATCGTCCTCTTCTTCCTCCTCCGCATCCTCACTCCTGTTCCCCTCTTCAGGCCCTTGGGGAGGTGGTGGTGGTGGAGGGGGTGGGGGTGGTGCTGAAGCAGGTGCAGCACCAAGTGGCAGTTCAGCAGCCAAGGATGCCATCTCGATGATGGTGTAGTCTGCAGGTGGCAGCAAAAATCACTGTGTTCTGAAGAATAGCCAGAAACACAATGGGAATAAGCTCTTGGGTGTGGTCTTTTATAGGGGTGCTTGTGCGCGGTTCGCAGACATGCGCACTGTCCACGGACAGATAGAACACAAAAAAAGGATCGGAAAGTTTCAAAAGGTATATAGAAACTCAAGATTGCTATGTGGGACTTGTGCCATGGTGAGATTTTATTGAAAAATATTATGGATTAACTGAAAATGTACTTTTAAATTGTTCGGGGACACGAACAGTGTCCGCATTTCAGGACACACGATGAGCGTGGGCGTGGTCATATGATCCGTTTGCGAACTAGTCCGCGAAGGAAGCGCCTGTCCGCAGGACACCAAGTGCACGGAGATTGGTTAGCGCATGCGCATTGATGTCCTACGGACATTGTTCGGGTTCTGAAGTAATTAAAAGTGCGTCACACGTGAAACAAACATTTCAGGACACCGTGTGTGTTCTTAGAACAGTTTAAACTTGGTAGGGAACAGTAAGGACAGATATAGTGTTCTTTAGGACACGTGTAATTTCGTTTATGTACGAACATTTCAGGACACCAATTGTGTTCTTAGAACAGTTTCAATTGGGTAGCGAACACTACAAACAGGTATAGTGTTCTTCAGGACACCTCCATTTTCGTTTACGTACGAACATTTCAGGACACCAATAGCGTTCTTAGAACAGTTTGAACTTGCTAGCGAACAGTACCTGACAGGTATAGTGTTCTTTAGGACACTTTCATTTTTGTTTGTTTACGAACAATTCAGGACACCGCGTGTGTTCTTAGTACAGTTTCATGTTGCTAGGGAACACTACGAACAGGTGTGGTGTTCTTCAGGACACCTCCATTTTCGTTTATGTCCGAACATTTCAGAACACTCGCACTGTCCGCGGACACTTTTATTGTTTTTAATTAAAAAAAACGGAAACTATTCACAATACAATATATAAATTAAACTTTATTTAACATATATTAATAATTTATGACAGAGAAGGTGAGGCAGAAACAGAAACAAAAACAGGAGATTTTGGGGTTTCAACATGATTGGTATTAGGTGAAGAAGGGATGGAAGTCTCATCAAAACGTTTTGGATTATGGAGAGGGTTTGGGGATAATTGACTGGGATATGGTGAGGGGGGACAAGTACATGTGGGGCAATGGTACGAGGTTTTTGGTTTGAAATGATTTTCTACAAAAGTTTTTAAATTATTAAAATTAGCCAACAATACATCCATTTTTTCTTCTATATTGTGAACCATAACAGGGTTTTCTGAAGTTTTTTCTATTTTGGAATGCTCTGTACAAAAAAATAATATATATGTTAAATGTATATAAAAACAATAATAAATACATGGTTTATATTATAAAGTGTTTACCATTAGTTTCACTATCCTGTGACATTTCTTCATGTGGGAAATTGTCCTCTAGCCATTCCAGAGTACTAGACATTTCTGTGAGAAAAAAAAAAGATAATATATTTTTTATCTAATACAGAAAGTTTATAAATATATGAGTAAAGTGAAGTACACTTACTATTTCTGGTAAAATAAGTCCTATGTATTCAGTGGGTCTGGTCTTGTTCTCAGTTCTGTTGTGTCTGTGAGGTAATTATGTTGGAAGCCAATTTATCTTCTTGTGGTATATTCCATTTCAGAACATATTGTATTTAAATGAATGGTTAGTGTGTTACATATATGGGTTACATTTCTTATGTATTACTATATATAAAGTGTTTGTGTGCTGCTTTTTGAATTTGTTAAATGTTCCTATATTATGATATAACAATCAAACATACCCCACCACCCCCCCCAACAGTTTTTAGGTAGTGGTACTGTTCTCCGAACATGTCCGCGAACATTAAATAAGTTTGTGGACATCAAGTTCATAAGAAGAGATCTAGTCACTTCCATATGACATGTATATAAAGTCAAAGTCATTATTGTTAAGTTGTGCTACTAAAAAACTATGAAATTCAGTGAAAAAAACTTTGTTAAAGGGACGTTATGGGTAAGTTGCGCTACTAAAAACCTATGAAATTCAGTGAAAAAACTTTGTTAAAGGGACGTTATGGTTCCAAGTAAAACCGAAAAACCCTTGAAATTCGCCAGTTATGGTAAGCTAAGCAACCATAACTCGCGCCACCACCGTGCACTGCTAAGACTAACACCCAGGACATCAAAGATGACATCACAAATGTCATTGATGACATCACTGATGGCATCACATGTCTGGCTCACTATTTTTTCTTTTGCTGACATATCTAGGCCACATGGTTTTCTTCAGTAACAGTCAGAAACTAAGAATTTTATTTTATTTGTAGACGTATCCTTCTAGTAGGTTCTTACAGTAATTCCCTTAGAGTACAGTCACATCATATGAAACATATACATATGGGAAAACACAAGCTTGAAAGACAGCAATCCTTTTTGTGCATAAAGATAATCACTAGACTTATGAGCACTTTCTGATAGTTCTGTTGTTTTTTTTTATGGCTGTACTTTCCCTGTATATGGTTATATTTGTATACATTGTACTGACACTACTTTCCTTAGGGTCCAATCACATCAAGTGATACATATGCATAGGGTAAATAGCAGCTTTGAAACAGAGCAATCATTTATTTGCATGAAACTAATCAGTTAAGTTATGAATTGTTTCTGCTACTACTTGTGCTTTTTTGCTAACTTCACTTTCCCTGTATATACCCATATTGGTATGTGTTCTTGTGTCTTTGTATTTTGTCTATAGTAATGCAATTATGTAATACATGGGTTTTATTAGCTACTTATTACATATTTCACAGTACACAAAAATCTATTAAGAAAACAATTATCATTTCATTATTCAACATATTAACATTACGAATATCATACCTTCATCTCGTACGCTGCACACAATGTTATGTTTCTGTATGAGTAGCTTAGTATACTAGATAGAACCCCATAATAGGATGCTATTTATATCAATGCATCGATCAATGCACTTATTAGGGTATATACCTTGCAATGATTCTTGACACTTTTTTCGCAACATAATAAGAATCCCTTCTACACATATTTCATGAGAAGTACATACACATGTGATGTCATCAGTGATGTCATCAATGATATTTGTGATGTCATCTTTGATGTCCTGGGTGTTAGTCTTAGTAGTGCATGGTGGTGGCGCGAGTTATGGTTGCTTAGCTTACCATAACTGGCGAATTTCAAGGGTTTTTCGGTTTTACTTGGAACCATAACGTCCCTTTAACAAAGTTTTTTCACTGAATTTCATAGGTTTTTAATAGCGCAACTTAACCATAACGTCCCTTTAACAAAGTTTTTTTCACTGAATTTCATAGGTTTTTAGTAACGCAACTTAACCATAACGTCCCTTTAACAAAGTTTTTTTCACTGAATATATGTATATATATATATATATTACATGGCCACGGTAGTGGCCATGAAGTTATGGTTAAGTTGGTGTTTCCATAGGAAGAGCACTTCTTGGGCGGCTTATAACTTCGCTCACCCTGGACGAATCCTCACCAAACTTTGCAAAAAAAGTATTTGGATCACTCTGAATTTTTTTTGCAAAGTTTGGTGAGGATTCGTCCGGGGGGGCAAAGTTATAGGGGGATCCCAAAACCTTTTTTTTCTAATAGACATAATGGAAAAAACTTTGCTCACGCCTACAGCCCAAACCGCTGGACGGATTTACACCAAATTTGCGGCAGGAGCGGCGGCTTGGTCCCGAAAGCGTGCTTTGCTTTATTTGGTGCAAATCCGTCCAGGAGTTTTTTAAAAAATGACAAAAATGTAAGTGAAAATAATTAGTGATATCTGTGTTTGCTTCGCGGACACACTTCCCTGTTCGCTCCGCAGACAGGGCGGTGATTGGGCAAGCAGCTTGCGTGATGTCCGCAGACATCTGACGTGCTCTCTCATTGGATGCGGTGAAAGCGTGCAGTGCGTCTGGCTTCAGTGACGCCCGCCATCTTTGTTCCTTGCCGCCTGCACAGTAAGTCTTGTGTCTGTCTCCTGTTCCTCCCACCCCCGCTCATGCCCCGTGTGTCCTTCTTGTCCCCCCCACCCCCACTCATGCTCCGTGTCTCCCCTGTTCCTCCAGCCCCCCACTCACGCCATCGGCACACGGTGGCCAGCGGAGCGCCGAGGAGCATGATCTGCCACCTACACACGAACTGTGTGTGTCTCGACCCCTCCTGCCCACCCCCCGCGTGTCTCTCTCCCCTTCCCCCCACCCCCCGCTCATGCGCCTTGTGTCACTCTCCCCTTCCCCCCACCCCCGCTCATGCCCCGTGTCACTCTCCCCCTCCCCCCCACCCCCGCTCATGCCCCGTGTGTCTCTCCCCCTCCCGCCCACCCCCGCTCATGCCCCGTGTGTCTCTCTCCCTCCCGCCCACCCCCCGCTCATGCCCTGTGTGTCTCTCCCCCTCCCCCCACCCCCGCTCATGCTCCGTATGTCTCTCTCCCTCCCCTCCACCCCCGCTCATGCCCCGTGTCTCTCTCCCCTTCCCCCCCACCCCGCTCATGCCTTGTGTGTCTCTCTCCCTCCCCCCCACCCCCGCTCATGCCCCGTGTGTCTCTCCCCCTCCCGCCCACCCCTGCACTTGCCCTGTGTGTCTCTCTCCCTCCCGCCCACCCCCGCTCTTGCCCCGTGTGTCTTTCCCCCTCCCACCCCCCTCATGCCTCGTGTGTCTCTTCCCCTCCCGCCCACCCCCCGCTCATGCCCTGTGTGTCTCTCCCCTTCCCCCCACCCCCGCTCATGCCCCGTGTGTCTCTCTCCCTCCTCCCCACCCCCGCTCATGCCCCGTGTCCCTCCCCTTCCCCCTAACCCCCGCTCATGCCTCGTGTGTCTCTCTCCCTCCCACCACCCCCGCTCATGCCCCATGTGACTCTCCCCCTCCCACCCACCCCCGCTCATGCCCCGTGTCTCTCCCCTTCCCCCCACCCCGCTCATGCCTTGTGTGTCTCTCCCCCTCCCGCCCACCCCCACTCATGCCCCGTGTCCCTCCCCTTCCCCCCACCCCCCGCTCATGCCTCGTGTGTCTCTCTCCCTCCCCCCACCCCCGCTCATGCCCCGTGTGTCTCTCCCCCTCCCACCCACCCCTGCTCATGCCCCGTGTCCCTCCCATTCCCCCCACCCCCGCTCATGCCCCGTGTGTCTCTCTCCCTCCCCCCACCCCCGCTCATGCCCCATGTGTCTCTCTCCCTCCCCCCACCCCCGCTCCTGCCCCGTGTCTCTCCCCCTCCCGCCCACCCCCGCTCATGCCCCATGTGTCTCTCTCCCACCCCCCACCCCTGCCCCGTGTGTCTCTCCCCCTCCCGCCCACCCCCCGCTCATGCCCCGTGTGTCTCTCCCCCTCCCGCCCACCCCCCGCTCATGCCCCGTGTGTCTCTCTCCCTCCCCCCACCCCCCGCTCATGCCCCGTGTGTCCCTCCCCTTCCCCCCACCCCCCGCTTATGCCCCGTGTGTCTCTCTCCCCTTCGCCCCACCCCCCCTCATGCCCCGTGTGTCTCTCCCCCTCCCGCCCACCCCCCGCTCATGCCCTGTGTGTCTCTCTCCCTCCCCCCACCCCCCGCTCATGCCCCGTGTGTCCCTCCCCTTCCCCCCACCCCCCGCTCATGCCCCGTGTGTCTCTCTCCCCTTTGCCCCACCCCCCGCTCATGCCCCGTGTGTCTCTCTCCCTCCCCCCACCCCCGCTCATGCCCCATGTGTCTCTCCCCCTCCTGCCCACCGCCCGCTCATGCCTCGTGTGTCTCTCCCCCTCCCGCCCAACCCTCGCTCATGCTTCGTGTGTCTCTCTCCCTCCCACCCCCCACTCATGCCCCGTGTGTCTCTCTCCCGCCCGCCCACACCCCGCTCATGCCTCGTGTGTCTCTCTCCCTCCCCCCAACCCCGCTCATGCCCCGTGTGTCTCTCCCCCTCCCACCCACCCCCGCTCATGCCCCGTGTCCCTCCCCTTCCCCCCACCCCCCGCTCATGCCTCGTGTGTCTCTCTCCCTCCCCCCACCCCCGCTCATGCCCCATGTGTCTCTCTCCCTCCCCCCACCCCCGCTCCTGCCCCGTGTGTCTCTCCCCCTCCCGCCCACCCCCGCTCATGCCCTATGTGTCTCTCTCCCACCCCCCACCCCCGCTCCTGCCCCGTGTGTCTCTCCCCCTCCCGCCCACCCCCCGCTCATGCCCCGTGTGTCTCTCTCCCCTTCGCCCCACCCCCCGCTCATGCCCCGTGTGTCTCTCTCCCTCCCCTCACCCCCGCTCATGCCCCATGTGTCTCTCCCCCTCCGCGCCCACCGCCCGCTCATGCCTCGTGTGTCTCTCCCCCTCCCGCCCAACCCTCGCTCATGCCCCGTGTGTCTCTCTCCCTCCCGCTCATGCCCCGTGTGTCCCTCCCCTTCCCCCACCCCCCGCACATGCCCCGTGTGTCTCTCTCCCCTTCGCCCCACCCCCCGCTCATGCCCCGTGTGTCTCTCTCCCTCCCCTCACCCCCGCTCATGCCCCATGTGTCTCTCCCCCTCCGCGCCCACCGCCCGCTCATGCCTCGTGTGTCTCTCCCCCTCCCGCCCAACCCTCGCTCATGCCCCGTGTGTCTCTCTCCCTCCCACCCACCCCCCGCTCATGCCCCGTGTGTCTCTCTCCCTCCCGCCCACCCCCCGCTCATGCCCCGTGTGTCTCTCTCCCTCCCCCACCCCCCGCTCATGCCCCGTGTGTCTCTCTCCCTCCTCCCACCCCCACTCACGCCCCGTGTGTCTCCCTCCCCTTCCCCCACCCCCGCTCATGCCCCGTGTCTGTCTTCTATTCCCCCCGCTCATGCCCCGTATCTGTCTCCTGTTCCCCTCATGTGCCGTTTCTGTCTCCTGCTGCCCCCCACACCTCCCGCTCATGCCCCATGTCTGTGTCCTGTTCCCCCCACCCCCTGCTCATGCCCCGTGTCTCTCTCCTGTTGCCCCCCACCCCCCGCTCATGCCCCATGTCTGTCTCCTGTTCCTCCCACCCGCTCATGCCCCGTGTCTGTCTCCTGTTCCCCCACCCGCTCATGCCCCGTGTCTTTCTCTTGTTGACCCCCACCCCTCCGCTCATGCCCCGTGTCTGTCTCCTTTCCCCCCACCCCCGCTCATGTCCCATGTGTGCCCTGTACCCCCCCGCTCATGCCCCGTGTCTCCCTCGTGTTCCTCCCCACCCCCCGCTCATACCCCGTGTCTCCCTCATGTTCCTCCCCACCCGCTGCTCATGCCCCGTGTCTCCCCTGTTCCCCCCACCCCCCGCTCATGCCCTGTTGTGTTCTTTATACACCCCGCCTTCCCTTTCCATGGTGGCCATCTTGGTAAAAGCAGGCGTCCCGGTGTAGGAAGGAAAATCTTTTTTTTTTACCACCCGGCGTTCCCACTTTGAGGACATAAGATGTTAGTGGTCTTCATCTATTGAAAAGGATGTTATGGCGACGTTGCACTAATAAAAACCTTTAAAATTTAGTAAAAAAAAAATGTTACAGGGACGTTATGGTTAAGTTGCACTAATAAAAACCTATGAAATTCAATGAAAAAACTTTGTTAAAGGGACGTTATGGTTAACTTGCGCTACTAAAAACATATGAAATTCAGTGAAAAAACTTTGTCAAAGGGACGTTATGGTTCCAAGTAAAACCGAAAAACCCTTGAAATTCGCCAGTTATGGTAAGCTAAGCAACCATAACTCGCGCCACCACCGTGCACTGCTAAGACCAACACCCAGGACATCAAAGATGACATCACAAATGTCATTGATGACATCACTGATGACATCACATGTCTGACTCACTCTTTTTTCTTTTGCCGACATATCTAGGCCACATGGTTTTCTTCAGTAACAGTCAGAAACTAAACATTTTATTTTATTTGTAGACGTATCCTTCAAGTAGGTGCTTACAGTAATTCCCTTAGAGTCCAGTCACATCATATGAAACATATACATACGCCCGATTTTTAACAATAGCTGCTATATGGAACAATGATTGTCATACCTGTTCCTTGCGTATCAATCGTTTAAGAATGCCAAACCCAAATGTAATTATTAGCCTTGGAAGTGATGGTGTGACATTTGGGATGATTTGTGGGGTTTTATGATTGTATGCTTTATAATTCACTGGCCCTCATTACGACCCTGGCGGAATTCGGAAAACGATGGCGGAAATGCAATACCGCCATCGAATAGCGCTCGGTGCGACTATGACCCGTCACCGCAAAGTACGATGCCATTAGCGACACCGTAGTGAACGCCAACGCTAACTGCACCAAGCACGCGCGCGCGCGCCATGCCAAACCGTAAACACCACCATGGCGCAACGGTACGCCAATTCCGACCCCAGCGGACATGTACCTAACGCCATCAAGCATGGCGGAATGCACCATTCCGCCATGGTGAGAAGTACGGCATCGCGAATCAACCGTAAACGGCCCCACTGACTGCCCGTACACCGCTCCCTGCCCACAAAGTACAACTCCCCGTAGGTGCAACGAAGCCACAATGCAACCAGTGAAATGCACAAGTCACCCATGCATGCCAACGAACAAATGGACCTCAAGAGGGGCCAATGGGAGCTGCAGGGCACAGATGGCACGAATACAGAAGCCATCCCAATGGACATGACCACAGTCCCCCACCAAGAAACGCACGCAAACACAGGCACCTGTGACCAGCAATATTCAGAAAATCACAACATTCCACCAGTCCACCTGGCTGACCGGCATCTGTCACACAAAACCCAATCCCCCGCCCCTGAGCATGACAACATTCAAACTGTCATATTGGCAGCCCCCATCCCTGACCTCACGGGCTTCGTAGGCAAACGCGCCCAGTACAGGACCACGCAACAAAACTCCGAAGCTGGAACCCAATGCAGATCCCCTCACAATACATCGCTCCCCAAATAGGAATATGCCACATCACTTGCAAAGAAGAACGCTACACGGCCCATATCAGAATAGAATTTTAATGCACATCAATATCACCAAGCCCATACAGCCATCAGGCCATGAACTCCAAAACACATTTCACCATTGTGGGCTGCATCCGCAAGAAATGACCAGCCACTACTCGTGTGACGCCCTGTTCCCTCATGGTACACAGAGCCACATACACGTACGAAAAGGCAACATGGAAGCGCACAGAACCGCAGGGCCGTCCCAATGGGGAGGCACTAGTCCAGCTGAAAGGCCGAAATGTTGCTCCGAGCCACCAGTACTGCGTAAGGGCATGTGGCCCATTGGCGATCGTCCCATAAGATCGTAATGCTGCTCCACTGATTAACACGAAGCAGCAGGTGTCGGGAGTAAAATCCATCTGCAGGAGTGGCATACAGATGGCAGTGGCAAAAGGGGAGGAGATACCTGTCAACCAAAAGAAAAGAAACAGAATAGAATGGCCATCAGAACTACATTCGAACAACTCACTTCAATGATCACACTAGATCCACAGCCATATGCATGCAAGCCCACTCCAAAGGATCATCACCACCCCAAAACCACTTGCGAATCATAACTACCTATATCGAGGTGAAAACACCATCACAAACGAGTGTACCTGTGCATGCGCCTGTGAAAACAGAATCCTTCAGATGGGATTGGTAACGTGCATGGACACAAGTGTCTGAAGGCGCGTCGAGACAGGGAGGGCTCAACAAGGCCAGATAGACGATGGTCCCACTATGGCAGCCCTGCATCACATAGCGCAGGGGGGGCGGACAGATCCCAAGAAGCCCTGTACATGGCAAACACTGTATCAAATCACCTGCCCATGCATCCATTCATCATTCCCTCATCCCGTAATGAAAACGCCTGAATATTTACTCACATAACATTAGAAATATCCATTGAGTCTGTGCGTTATGCAGCCTGCAAAATCCACAGTGCCCCAGCACGTAATTCCAGTCTAGTGAAGTAACATGTATTTGGGAACGTCCTGCCTTATCGTCCACTACGCAATTGCGCATCCCATACTATTCATATCAATCATAGCATTCTCGCCATGGCCCCTGTCCCAAGGACATTGAACAATAGAACGTTATATTTGCAGTCAGACCTGTGGGCATCTCCTCGCCGCTAGCTGAAAACCGAAAGCGCCACCCTTCGAATTCCTCATTTGCAACATCACGTCGAAGAGGCATCTGTGGCCGTTTGAAAACACTAATTAATCCATCGAGTGCGGCTGTGTGTGAAAATGGCAACTGCCTTCACCCACGAATGGGACGCCCCGCCCGTCGTTGCAACTCGGTACAGTGATGAATGGGGGCCCACCGTTACTCGAGTACTACGTTCCACTGACCCTTCACAACTCTGTTCGCGACTGCACAGATAGTATGTGAAACAATGGGACCACAACAGAATGAACATATCAACCAATGTTACACGGCCATCGGGTACAAATACAAGATTGCAATAGCAAGATGCCATTCCACGAATTGCAGCGTTGTGCGCAGGACGTGCTCGGCCAAAGGGGAGAGCAGTTTGCACAGGTGGAATGAATCACCACAGGTGGAGGCCATTCAGCCTGGAAACACATAAATTGCACACCCAGTCTCCTCCCACACCCACTCCGAAATGCTACCGGCAGGACTCGCGATGTTGGCCCTGGGGGACCTGATAGCACTGCAAGTACTCCAACTCCAAGAAGAAGACGAACACCAACTACAACCGGCCGCACGGAGGAGACGCAGGAGGAGGAGGAGGCCAAGGCAGGGCCAGCAAGGGCCGCCAGCACAGCCACTACCACCACGCAGGCAGCCCGCAATCCCACGCCTCCGAGCACATCCGTTCAACCTCACTGATGAGCAGATCCACACCCTCTACCGTCTGGACCGGGACACCATAACCGCCATTGTGGACATGACACAGGCTGACCTTGTCAGCATGATAGATAGCCCAACCGCCATCCCACCCCTACTGAAGGTGGTGTCTGTACTCCACTTCCTGGCCACAGGCACCTACCAGCACACAGTCGGACAGTTGCATGGCATTTCTCAGCCACTGTTCTCACGGACACTATTGCAAGTGCTCGATGCCCTCCTGCAGCAAGCAGACGACTACATCTCTCTACCACGCTCGGAGCAGGAAATTACCAACACAAAAGTGGGATTCCATGCACTTGGCGGCATACCGGGTTGCATTGGTGCCATCGACTGCACCCATGTGGAATTGGTCGTCCCACATGCCATGGAGGCCCAGTACCGCAACCGAAAACAATTTCATTCCCTGAATGTACAAATGGTGTGTGACTCCAACAGGATCATTACACATTGTTGTGCCCGATTCCCTGGCTCAACCCATGATTCTATGGTCTTGAGGAACTCTACAATACCACGCTACATGGAGCGACACGCAGGGAACAGATCCTGGCTACTCGGTGAGTCTCATTACATGCATGATAATGTGGGGTATGTGATTCGGCAATGACCTGGCAGGAAGGGGGGGGGGTGTGCGTACGTAGCAATGGCATTCCACATCATACGTTTCTCGTCCACATACAGGTGATGCTGGATATCCACTGAAGAGATGGCTCCTCACACCAGTCCGGAACCCACGGGACCAGCATGAGGAGGACTACAACCATGCCCACTCACGTACCCGTGTAGTCATTGAACAGGCATTCGGCCTACTGAAGACCCGTTTCCGGTGCCTCAGCAGGTCTGGCAGGGAACTCCTGTACCGCCATGCGAAGGTTGCAAAGATGGTGATGGCATGTGTCATGCTCCACAACATGTGCGTACGTAGAAATGTGCCCATGCCCCCTGACGCAGAACTGCAAGCACCTGATGATGGTCATGATGAGGGTGGGGATGTGGCAGCACCTCAAGGAGTCTGCGAGGCACCGGAGGCCCGTGACATTCGTCAGCATCTCATTGATGCATGCTTCTAGCACTCACGCCTGGTGGCTGATACATGGACACGGGATGCGTGGCACTGTGTGTGTCTGGTACATGCACAATATGGACTGTACGCCTATAATGGCCTAGTACACAAAGATCAATGTCCACACATCTCATTGGTTGATCGTGCACTTTTTATGGCATATGTGATATCATGTTGTACACCCTATCGACCCGCCACCCAAGTGAGCCCAACACACCCCCTCCACCCTCCCACCTCCCCCCCGAACACCAGTGTCCAAAGATGCTCATCGTCCGTGGGCAGTCGCTATTGCAAGCCCCCTCTGCGGGAATCAGGGGCACCCCTGCCTGTGGAGCGCAGGTTCCTCCCAGATCTACGTTGGGGGCTGCCCTGGACGGAACTTGCAACGGATGATGTCTCTGCCTGCTCACGTCCATGCATGTCCCTAAGGGTTTGCGAGAGCTCAGTGAGCACACGGCGCACTGCGGCAAGTTCACCACATACGTCTTTGGACGTCGCATGCAGTTCCCCCCTCAGGCTCTCGGTGCTTCTCTCCATTTGGACTCTCAGGCTCTCGGTGCTACTCTCCATTTGTGCCCTTAGTGTCTCTGTGCCTCTCTCCATTTGTGCCCTAAGTGTCTCAGTTGATGTTTCTATGTCTGCCTTAGTGCCCCCACATTCATCGGCATGGTCCTTGAGGAGCGTGGCCAGTTGCTGCTGTTGCACGATTAACTGGTCGAGGGACTGTTGCCTCTGCTGGGCCATGGCCATTTGCGGGGGTGTCACAGAGGGGCTGTTGTCCTCATGTTGCCCTGCCACAGGGCTTGTGGGGGATGGCCAGTCGTCGTCTTGTGGGTGCCCCTGCGTGGTATCCTCATGTAGTACGGGATGGAACAGACAGGGGGATTGGGACAGGTCATGGATGGATCTGACTTCGACATCCCCGTCTTCTGTGTCGGAGCATGCTGCCATCAATGGGGTGTCACCTATGGTGCTGCTGCCACCGGAGGCAGTGCCTTCTGTGGCATCCATTGGGGGGACCTGTGGTGGTGGTGTTGTGGCCATGCTGGCTGCTGGGGTGCCTGTTGATGTTCCCTCCTGTGTGCTGCCACCTGATTTGTGCTGCTGCCGTGTCTTGATGCGTGCAGCTGAGGTGGAGGGTCTTTGGCCGTCGGTCTTGGCCCTCTTTGCAGGTGTGCTGGTAGGGGTGTCCTGCAGCTCGTCGTTTGGATCGGACCCTGTGGTGGAGTAAAGGAGGGCGAGGGTTATTGGTGGGTCTGTGGGAATTGGAATGGCAATGTATCACATGCATTGGGGTGGTACCTGAGGGTGATTTGGGTCGGGGCCTTGGAGGTGCTTCCATTTGTGTGTGGAGTGAGGGTGCAGTTGTTTGGCAGCCTGCAGTTAGGGTGTGCCTGCTGCACGTGTAGTGCGTGTTTTAGGGGTTTTTAATTATTTATGTATTTATTGTGGGTTTTAACGTGCGCTATCAGGCCAATGTGTGTGGACGTTCTCCTGGACATGTGTTTCTGTTGCACTATGGGGACACATGGTGCTTCGAATGGATGGACTTTGTGGATTTAGCATTGTTTCATTAGGCCCACCTACCTGAATCTTCGGATGTCTGCACTCCTTTCTCCATCCCTCCGACTCCCTCTATGCTCTCCATTCCGATGGTGGAGGCACAGATTTCTTCCCAGGGGGTCAGCTTGATTGGTGATTCCGACCCTCCCCCGGTGGCTGTGGCAATGTTGCGGTTGGCAGAAAGTATGCTGCGGACGCGTATCCGCAGGTCGTCCCATCGCTTGCGGCATTGCTGTGGGGTGCGGGGTGCGGTCCCCACCGCACTTACCCGCTGTGCCACCAGAGCCCATATGGCCTTCTTGTTTGCGAGTGCCGTCCTGGTCATTTGCGTCGAGAAGACGACGGCAGCATTCTCCTGGAGGGTCTCTGTTAGCACGGTGAGTTCCTCACGGGAGAAGTGGACCTGCCGCTTGCGGTCGCACGCTTTCTTCGCTACTTTTCCCATTTTTCTTGGTTTCGCTAGGGTGGATGACGGGTTGGGTTGTGTCTCAGGGTGGTGATTTTAGTGGTTGTGTGGTTTTAGTGGTTTTATAGGTGTACGGCGGGTTGTTTCCCGTTCCGGGCCCGTGTTTTAACTTCCGTTTCCGTATATTTCCGGTCACCGTACTTTACGGTAGGCGCACACTGCGGTGTCCGCTGTGATGGGTGGCGGTATTGCACCTAGGGCGCCGTACGGCGGCGGTGTGGGCCGTTTTGGGGTCATTTCCGCCATCGCGGACTTTGCACTTCCGCCATGCCGTGGTGCTCGTGCCCGATGGGTCGGAATGGGCCGCACTTTGCTCCTTCTTGCAATGGCGGAAACGCTATTTACGCTGTGGCGGTCCGGTCAGTCACTTTCCGCCAGGGTCGTAATGAGGGCCACTGTGTTTTATATGTAAACCTTTTTGATAAATTCCTGTATTAAATTGAAAAAAGTTGATTAAATTCAACTAAATTCCTTAAATAAAAAAAATGAAAAAATATATACATACGGGAAGACACAAGCTTGAAAGACAGCAATCCTTTTTGTGCATAAAGATAATCAATAGACTTATGAGCACTTTCTGATAGTTCTGTTTTTTTTGTATAGCTGTACTTTCACTGTACATGGTCATATTTGTATACATTGTACTCACACTACTTTCCTTAGGGTCCAATCACATCAAGTGATACATATACCTAGGGTAAATAGCAGCTTTGAAACAGAGCAATCATTTATTTGCATGAAAATAACCAGTTAAATTATGAATTGTTTCTGCTACTACTTGTGCTTTTTTATTAACTTCACTTTCCCTGTATATACCCATATTGGTATGTGTTCTTGTGTCTTTGTGTTTTGTCTATAGTAATGTAATTATGTAATAAATGTGTTTTATTAGCTACTTATTACATATTTCACAGTACACAAAAATCTATTAAGAAAACAATTATCATTTCATTATTTAACATATTAAAGGAGAGTTCCGGGACTTTTTTTTTATTGTCCCTACGGTTCGGCCATGTGTTTTTAAGCATAACTCGGTAGATCGTAGAAAACTTTCCTATGGACCTTACCCGACTTTTCGTCCATTAACGCACTCGAAATCAGCCGCCATTTTATGATAATCCTATCATTTCCTCCCATCGACCTGGCTCACCTGCTTTTGCGGCACTAAATCAAATCCCCCGCCCCTGAGCCTGACATCAGCAGACGCGTACCCGCCCATTTCCCAACGCCAAAGCACGTTTCGTGTCAACAATCGCTGCGCCTCAGCTAATGAAGTATCGCCATGGAAATGGCAGGACGCCTCTTTCCTCAATAAGTATAAACACACCGTTTCACAACACACAGCAGCAGATTTTCGATTCCATTCCTCTCTCTGTGTTACTTTGAGTATTCTGTGACTCGTTTCTGTGCTCTGGTCAGCTACCTTCGCCGCTTCTAGGCCTTGTGAACACCTGTACCATCTCTGTAAATTATTTTACTTTCTTTACCACACAATGGCTACAATAATGCCGTATATGTACGAGCCCGAGTACACCGAGGAAGAACTACTGGAAAGGCAAGCACGCGAAAACGATGGGGATTCGGACGGCAGTTGGGAGGACCAGTCAACGGATGAAGAGCCTGGACCATGCCGCATGGACGGCGTCTCCACCTGGTGCACGTGCAATCGGTGCGAGCTAATGCCAACTGAGGAGGAGAACTGCTGCTGCCATGAAAATTCCGGGTGCTTGGCCTACATTTCGGAAGGCGAGCCAAGTCCGCAATGCATCACCGAGCTGTCAGAGTTCAGGGAAGCCTGCCTCTCACGGACCGTGTTGAGGATGATGATGGTGCTAATGCACGAACTTCGCGGCACTGTTCGTCCGCGTAATCCGAGTAACGAGTAAGTATACTCTGGTTTTGATGTCAGTGATGCCACTACTATGTCATGGTCGTCTCCCACATATAAAATTACATCTACATATCATTCGAATGCATGTAAACTGGTTCCATATTGTGCATTTTCTAGATAGAATTTTTTTCAAAGCAGAATGACATTTTTTACCTGAATCGACATTGATAAGAAAGTTTTGTCATTTTAATACAGTTTGCATCTTTCATTTTCACAGGTGGTACAGGCTGGTGGCCTATCGTTGCTTCACTTGGTGGCTTCACGGGAGGCTCGGACACCGCGTTCGGAGAGTAATACCTGCCTGTGCGGTACTTGCCATTAGACAACATTTCCCCAGCGACAGTGGACAATACCGCGGATTTTCCCTGGATGTGCTGCAACCGGAACTTTACAATGTGTAATGTTTATTATTTATGTTCAATTGAAATTAAGATCTAAAATAAAACCCAACATATATTTTAACAATGGTTGTTTGGATTTTTTAAATGAATCTAGTGTGTCTCCATTGAATAGTCTTCCTGTGCCTTGTCTTGTCACACCACATGTCTCCGGCCAGCATCCTGCAGCCTGCCTCTTACATGCAGTTAGATGGCCTCTCCTTGGTGAGGCCCTGCGGCAAACGAGTCTTGTCTGCACGACCACCGCCCCAATCCACCCCCCCGCCCTATCAAAGGCAGTTCGCACCGGGGTACTTGCGCTGGCAAGTGGAGCTGTCAGGGAGCGATAAAGGCCAAGAGGTGCCGAAGACCATGTACACTTCAAAGTGGTCTATAGAGCATGGGTTGTTGTTCCCATGTCTACCTCCAGACCCCGTGTCTCCTGCCAAGCATCCCCCCTCACGCTGGACGGCCCCCTGCAATCCACATAAGTGTGTCTCCATTCACGAGTCTTCCTGTGTCTTGTCTGCACGACCACCGCCCCAAACCACCCCCCCGCCCTATCAAAGGCAGTTCGCACCGGGGTACTTGCGCTGGCAAGTGGAGCTGTCAGGAAGCGATAAAGGCCAAGAGGTGCCAAAGACCATGTGCACTTCAAAGTGGTCTATAGAGCATGGGTTGTTGTTCCCATGTCTACCTCCAGACCCCGTGTCTCCTGCCAAGCATCCCCCCTCACGTTGGACGGCCCCCTGCAATCCACATAAGTGTGTCTCCATTCACGAGTCTTCCTGTGTCTTGTCTGCATGACCACCGCCCCAATCCACCCCCCCGCCCTATCAAAGGCAGTTCGCACCGGGGTACTTGCGCTGGCAAGTGGAGCTGTCAGGGAGCGATAAAGGCCAAGAGGTGCCAAAGACCATGTGCACTTCAAAGTGGTCTATAGAGCATGGGTTGTTGTTCCCATGTCTACCTCCAGACCCCGTGTCTCCTGCCAAGCATCCCCCCTCACGCTGGACGGCCCCCTGCAATCCACATAAGTGTGTCTCCATTCACGAGTCTTCCTGTGTCTTGTCTGCACGACCACCGCCCCAATCCACCCCCCCGCCCTATCAAAGGCAGTTCGCACCGGGGTACTTGCGCTGGCAAGTGGAGCTGTCAGGGAGCGATAAAGGCCAAGAGGTGCCAAAGACCATGTGCACTTCAAAGTGGTCTATAGAGCATGGGTTGTTGTTCCCATGTTTACCTCCAGACCCCGTGTCTCCTGCCAAGCATCCTCCCTCACGCTGGATGGCCCCCTGCAAACCGCATAATGCCACGACATATACACGTCATTCATTCACAAACACACCCCTGTTTCGAATTCTTTATAACCCACTTCATATTTCTAATGAGAACTACTTTGCGCTTTGCTAGTCAACCCGTGAAGGTGCTGGTTATCTGCTCTTCGTCTCTGTGAACTTCCGTGACCACTTCGAGGAAACTCGTCAGTTTGCAACCTGTGAACTGCTCCCTGTTCTACGACAAGAAACTACTCTGATCCCTGCATCTAACTGTTTGTTCGTCAAGGTAAGGCCATGTACCATAATCATTTTGCGTGCAATTTCTTTTCGTTCAAGACAGTACATGCAAGTAACTAGTCACATGTTCTGAGTTTAGTCAAATTATTTTTCTATTTTTTTAAAGTTATTCAAATACTTATCCGCATGTGAATAACGTGTATAGTTCCAAGAACCAAAACGAACCTTGCATTTAACCTTTTATGTGTCATTTAATTTTTTAACACATTTGTATTCATAGAGAATTGTTGATCTTTACTTTTCAGAACTTTCCACAATGCCTGCCTGTTCCATTGGCGGTTGCCCTTCGAAGACCCATAATAAATCTGAAGGTATTATAATGCATGTTTTCCCTAAGACAATAGATCAGATAAGAGAATGGGTCCGATATTGCGGATATCCACCGTCTGAGCTTGAAAGTAGAGTCCTAGAAGTCTTTGCGGACAAGAGGGGTGATCGATACCGCATCTGCAGCAGGCACTTTAGCTCAGACATGTACTCCACATCATTGCTAATAAAGAAGAACACAACGCGAGCGAGGCGAAAATTGCTCTCAACCACTATTCCCACTCTATTCGTCCACATCCCTCCACTGGTGAGTCAAGTTTATGTATTTATCTCTCGGCCTTGCGGTAGTGTGTAGCATTAGCTAACAATAATTTCCCCATTTATGTATCCACTCAATATGAAGGCGGAAGATTCTCCATCCGTGTCGTTATTGCAGTCATCAGCCACTTCAAGCGCCTATAGGGTAATCTTACTTGGCTATTCTGCCACTGACTTGTTTTAGGCATGTAAATCAATAGTTTTAATTTATCGTGTAATTATTTTACCTAATGGTACACCCTTGTACTCGTCCTCTAGTCTTTGTTTTCAGTTATAATTATTGTTATCCAAAATAATGCAAGTACTGTCTTTCAGGGAGATGCTGAGGAGTCCAACGTATTGACGACTACCGTTGATGTCACTCAGATGCTCGAGGTACGTTTCAGGACAGTTCCATCGATGGAGATCATCAGATCTTGCATTCTTGTAGCGTGATTGTAACACACAATGTTTCTTTCGTTTTTAGCCATTGATATGTCCTTCTGTCTTCGCCCTCCTATGTGTCTTCTTTTTTCAATATTGTGTTCATTACTAATGAAAGTCCTATGTTTCAGGGAGTCGATGGAGCATTAGTCCAAGAAGAATATGGGGGAGCGTGCAGTTACGGGTCGGCGCAACAGCTTGCAGAAGTGTGCACCGCAGTTACATCGTCCCTTGATGTTCTTATGCATTTCAAGGTATGGATACTGACAGTTCGATCAAGCGAAATCATATGACGTCATTACATCCGCTATACTTCCTTCTTTATTAACGCAAGTACTATGTTTCAGGGAGATGACGGAGCTTCTTCTACAAGAACATCACCCCTAGTAGTTGATGCAGATCTCTGGGTGGTGACACTTCCAACGATCGAGCAAATCGAATCATATTTACATATCCATTATTTATTTTAGACAACTGATTGTTTGTGCAGGTCTATTTAGATGAGCCGTTCACGCCTGCACAAAGTTTCTGTTCTTTTTATCAAAATAGAAAACCATATAATGCAATTACTGTGTTTCAGGGAGTCACTGAAGCGTCATCTTCAATAATATCATCAATGGAAGTTTATGAGGAGCCCGAGGTATGGATCTTGACAGTTCCATCTAACTAGATCAACAATGCGTGAATAATTGTCGTTTGAATGTTCTACACAAAGCGTTCATTCGTGTTTTGCTATTGACATGTACGTGGGTATTGGTCCCCAAGTACATTTTGTGTTTTCGATATTATTATACATACTAATGAAAGTTCTATGTTTCAGGGAGTCGATGGAGCGTCAGTGCGTGATGGATGTGCTTATCATGAAAATATAGTCGTTGCAGCGCGAGAGGAAGTGGAGACATGCACACACGAGTCGGAGCAACAGCGTCCTGATGTTGAAGTTCGAGGCAAGAAAGTTTCAAAGAAAAGAAAGCAAAAGAAGGTTAGTGTCCTGGTCACTATATTATGTTGTTTTTCACTGTTAATAGTTTAATTCTGTAAGTTGTGTTTAAACTGAACATCCCTTTTCCAATCTGTCCACTAGTTGCGAGTGGTTGTACGAACTAGATCTACACAGACAGTGAAGCGAACGAGAGATGTTGCTTGTCAAACCTTTTGGCAGGGACTTGAGACTGGAGATGCATCGTGCCAATGGGAAGAATATGAAGTGATTGACAACGGAGCTATACCACCACCAGCCATTGATAGTGAATGTCCTCCTGGTAGTTCGGATGCAGTCGGAGATCAATTCACAGAATCCACACCCGCGAAAACTAAGACCGCGAGAAAGTTGAAGAAATTGTTTTATTCACCCATCGCCGGAGAAGGAACGGATGTTGCAATGGAAGAGAATGAAGTGGACGACAATGAAACACCATCAATATCACTGAACATAGCGGAAGACGATATCAGAGATTCTACCTTTCATGTGAGTGACATGTCCTCAACGTTACAGGCCGAACCAGCTGGGATGCAGAGTGACAGTATAAGGAAAGAGGCCAAATTCATTGTATTCGATAGTTGTTTGATTGATATTATTATTCGGATGAAATGTGGGCATTCGGTTGGTGGGGAAGTATGTGGGGAGTCATTGATTAATGTGACTCGTGCAATTCAATTAAAATACATGCCACCTGTACAAAATATCATCCTTTCTCATGGTCTGCACAACCTATGCTGGGACAACTGCCAGCAGGCAATCTACTTTGTGCAGCGGCTGCACTTTTTAGTGGTTCAAGTTTTAAAAAATTAGAGTCTTTCTTTCAGTTTGTGGGAATCCATTTCATTGCGAAAACTCAGTTCTACAAATACCAAACCGATTATCTATTTCCAGCCATTAGCGAAGCTTGGAGAATGGAAAAAATGTCTATTGATAGTACATTCGCGGGCAAACGGTTCAGGCTAGCCGGTGATGGACAGTGCGACAGCCCAGGATTTTCAGCCAAGTACTGCACCTACCACTTTCAGGACATGGAAAGTAAGAAAATTGTGAGTTCGGTGGTCGTGCAGGTGTCACAAAGTACATCCTCAGTGGCCATGGAGAAAGTTGGCTTTGTAGCATCATTGCAAGAACTACAATCGCGGGGAATGGTGATCGACCTGATAGCCACGGACAGACACGTTTCAATTGCCAAGACAATGAGAGAACAGTACAAAAATATAAATCACCAATTTGACGTTTGGCATCTTGCAAAAACAATCAATAAAAAATTGTCGGCTGCAGGTAAAAAAAAAGAAACGCAAGGTATTTCACAGTGGTCCAAGTCAATCAGCAACCATCTTTGGTGGAGCTCAAAAACATGTGGAGGGTCGTTGGAAATCCTACTGGAAAAATGGCGGTGAGTAATGCCACACTGTACAAACGTTCACCGATGGAACACGAACCAACATTTCCACAATTGTGAACATGGCCATTTGTCCACAGAGGAGGCACGGAAGAAGAAGTGATTGATTCCTTCATCACCCACTCACAAAGCCATTGAAAAGATTGTATTTGATAAAACTATAACAAAAGATTTGAGGGGAATCACGGAATTCTGCCACACAGGAGATTTGGAGGTGTTCCACAATATGTGCCTAAAGTACAGGCCAAAACGATTGCATTTTGGCATGGAGGGCATGATAAATCGGACTCTTCTAGCGGTCTTGACACATAACCATAATGTTGGCCGTCAACAAAGTAGGACGACCGGAACTTTAGGGACGCTTCGCTACAATAAGGCCTTCACTAAAAGAAGTAAACAATGGGTGATCAAACCAGTGTTTGAGGATATGCAATATGAGTTTATTGAAAGACTTATTGTTGACGTCCTAGATAGGCACATAAATGGAGTTGTGAACAAACCTGTGCAGGGGACAACTGCATTGCCACCCAACATTGCCTGTGTTCCATGTCCACCTAAAGAAGAGCTCATTGAGAAATACACATCACGGTTTAAATGATTGTAATTTGATTGTCTGTTCTCTCGAGTCTCCTCATGTTGCAGGCCCATTGAATATGTGTATCTATGTATTGTGTAAATAAAAGTGATTGCTCAGTGTACATGCAATGTGTCTCTCCACCGTTGCCCCTCCCTTCACTGTGCAGTTGTGCGAACCACCCGGGTGTCACCTGTGACTTTGCTCTGGAGTCTCCTCATGTCGCAGGCCCATTGAATATGTGTAGCTATGTATTGTGTAAATAAAAGTGATTGCTCAGTGTACATGCAATGTGTCTCTCCAACTTTGTTCATTTGCGCATTAAATTAAACCAAACAGTAATATAAATCATTTTTCAAAAAATATAGAATGTCTCCGTATTTATGGTTCTGTTGGGCTGCAAAGCACGCAGACAAAATGCAAAGATGGAGTGTAAATTTCAAGTCCTGTGAGATGGCCTTAAACTGAATGTAGCTAACTAGGAATGTGTGCTCGTTCAAAGTGAAGGTCAGCTGCTTTGATTTTTTCTCGGGTGCCAGAATGGCCCACGACTCAGTATAAGGTTCTATTGTTATTTGACCTTGACAGGCCGGGACCACGTAAGAAACGATAATGAATATAATTTCAGAAACGAAAGCCATTTCATGTTCGTTCATTAGAAGAAATAACGTCGGCATAGAAGGAGTGGTATTTCGGGGCTGCCCTACGCACAGACACAATGGAAAATGCAAATATAATCTAAGTAACTCTTTAGATGAGTTTATACCGCAATTTAATTACTATACAGTAGCTTACCGCGCACTAGAACCGTCTCCTTTTACGGAAGCACCTCAAAACCTACCTCTTTGCTTCTGCTTTCTCTCCCCCTCTCCCCTGCTACAACTGGTCCACTGTCTGCGATCTCGGTCCTGGGCCCTTCCACTCTCCACCTGCACTCCCTGTCAACCCCTGCACTGGGGGACTGTCTCAGTATCCTACAGCCCCCCCTTGACGTATAAAACCCAGTTGCACTGTCCTAGCTATGAAATAATTTCCCGACCTAATATATAAAATGAATAATTTTAATAAAGATCTGATGGTGAGACTAATTTCATTTTTTATGTTTTTCAAACAGGTACTTCATCCATTACTGTCTGTGTCACGAGTACCAGACACCGGTGGATGGGTTCTATAATCGCCAATTGCATATCCGCGTGAACAACGTTAGCACCCTGACCATTTTGTGGGACGATCGCCAAGTACAAGTATGCCCTTACGCGGTACTAACGGCTAGATGCAACATACAGACCGTTGTGGTGGCCTAGTGCCTCGTTGTTGGAACAGCCATGCGAATATCAGTGCGACCGAAGAGCTTATTTTATCGTAAACCAACACCCTGTGTACTGCACACGAACATCGCTTGCCTCAAGACGAACTATTTTGGATCGAGAGCAAAGAAAAATGCAAATCGCTGAATATTCTCTAAACATTGGATGTCAAATAAATGTACTTTGCCAAATGTACAATCTTGCAGTTTGCTTTTAAACCACAGTTTCATATTCCGAATTGTGGCGCTGTATTGTGAGATGATCTAAGACCCTGTGTACAGCAAAGGAACATCGCGTGCCTCAAAACGAACTTTTTGGAACGTGAGCAAATAAAAATGAAAATCGCTGAATATTCTCTAAACATTTGATGTCAAATAAATGTACTTTACCAAATTTACAATCTTGCGGTTTGATTTAAAAGTACAGTTTCATATTCCGAATTGTGGCGCGCTGTGTTGTGAGCTAATCTGTGTTGATTTCCGGGTTCTGTGTAGAGTCGCGTAGAAGACGCCTGGGCGCGTTTGCCTACGCAGCACAGTCACGTCATGGATAGAGGCGGGGAATATGAATGTTTTGATAAAGTCTGTTTCAGGGGCGGGGGATTTGATTTAGTGCCGCAAAAGCAGGTGAGCCAGGTCGATGGGGGGAAATGATAGGATTATCATAAAATGGCGGCTGATTTCGAGTGCGTTAATGGACGAAAAGTCGGGTAAGGTCCATAGGAAAGTTTTCTACGATCTACCGATTTATGCTTAAAAACACATGGCCGAACCGTAAGGACAATAAAAAAATAGTCCCGGAACTATCCTTTAACATTACGAATATTATACCTTCATCTTGTACACTGCACACAATGTTATGTTTCTGTATGAGTAGCTTAGTATACTAGATAGAACCCCATAATAGAATGCTATTTATATCAATGCATCGTTCAATGCACTAATTAGGGTATGATATTTATTGCAATGATCCTTGACCCTTGTTTCGCAACATTATAATAAGAATCCCTTGTACACATATTTCATGAAAAGTACATACACATGTGATGTCATCAGTGATGTCATCAATGACATTTGTGATGTCATCTTTGATGTCCTGGGTGTTAGTCTTAGCAGTGCACGGTGGTGGCGCGAGTTATGGTTGCTTAGCTTACCATAACTGGCTAATTTCAAGGTTTTTCGGTTTTACTTGGAACCATAATGTCCCGTTAACAAAGTTTTTTCACTGAATATATATATATATACAAAAATAACAGATGTTCCCACCTCGGGCGCAGGGGTGATTCTGTCGCTGCTGATCCCATTCTAATTGTAACCATAAAAATACACAGCACTCCCATGCCTCTCTTTAAGATGTGTTTTTTTGTGCTGTTGTCACAGAGACAGAGTGAGGTGGAGAGAGTGACAGAGAGAGAGAGAGAGCAGAAAGGGTGATAAAGGGACTCGCGAATGGGAGAGGGAAAGATTGAGAGAAATAAGGAGCAACAGATAGAGGCAGGGAGTGAGAGAGACAGCGAGGGAGAGCGAGAGAGACAGAGAGAGACAGAGAGAGATGGTGAAAGAGCAGAGAGGCCTGGATGGGAGTATGATTTGGGTACTGCTAATTTTGTATATTGCACCTATATTTTAATGGTGTTCAAGTCCTATGGCACATTAACAACCTGCCACAAATAAATCCCTGTGACTTATTTCATTGGGGATTCATTTCCTTAAGGTTCAAAATGTGGCTTCACCGGATCATGCGAAAGAAAGCCTGGCATTGGCATCCATGTTTCTTGTTTAGGATGCACATGCCTTTCAAGAGTCTCCTTAAATGGTATAGCCTGCAATACATTTTAAAATTAACGATTGAGCTTGGCGAGCTGAAGTTAAGATATGAGAAACATTTAGAGAATATTTCTATATCTGCAGAGAATGTACATTAAATATGGCCACACAACCAGATTTGTGGTGCCTGTTTGTGATGGGAAATGCGTTTCTTATATTTAAAGACACTGTGGCAAGTGTTGTTGCTCATGTACATCGGTTGCTGCTAAATGTATTCCTGTTTCTACGTGCATAGGCTGGTGTGCATGCAGACAGCTTCAGTTTCCATGGAAAAGACCTTGGCAGAAGACAGCTGTCTCCAGGGGATTCATTGGCCATGTCCCTTTATCAATATCCATGAAATGGGAATGAGGTAAAGAGAAGGGAGGAAAGTGGCATGCATTTTCATTCGTGGTTGGCATTGACATAGCTAAATTTGATTTTTTACTGGAGTTCTACACAATACACAGCGTTGGTGTTTTTTTTTTACGAAACAGAAGAGTTGGTTTCAGGTTGTGATGCCTATTTTACAGGAGTTACGGTGCCCATCTGTGGTTTGTTCGACTTAAAATTATTTCCAACATGTAATTGAAATAGTGCTGTGGTTTCCTACTGAAGCCTGGTGTCAAACATAACACATGCTATGTGGATCATTAAAATGAGAATGTTCTAAGCAACATCTGTGAAAGCACAAGCTTCGAACGCTGTTCAGGGCTGGCATGTCATTCAGGTGAGGGCTATGAGAGGAGCACCTTTCCATGAAGAGTTTTACCATCCACGCTGTGTTTTAATTGTAAGCAGCAGGCCCGCTAATTTAGAAGCGTGGAAAGAGATTGGGACGTCGAGGTTTGGGAGCAAAGCACGATCATACCTGAACTCTCCCTGGTGTCATGTGCAAGGCATACACCAACAGTTTGCTACCGGCCCTTGTTCTCAAAGAAAGTAAGGAGGACTTGAGGGTTAAGTGGGGTTTAGAAAGACTATTCTGTGAGCCTTTGTGTGTGTGTGTGTGTGTGTGTGTACACCTATGCAGCTCTGTCTTCGCCAATGTATCCGTGAATGCCTTTGGGATTCTGCACATGTATGTGTGCACTTGTCTGTGTACCAATGTGTTCCTGTGTCTCGTGTCTTTGTGAATGTGCGCATGTGTGTGTGTGGTCTGACAGGAAGAAAGTAAAAAGTGTAATATTCACTGACTTCCCACTTCTCAAAGACGGGAGAGAGCAAAGGAGAGGTTGGAGACAATGGGCCTCATTACGGGTCTGGCGGGAACTGTGCTGGTGCTACGGACGGGTTGCTGCCGGCCCCGTAAATATTGACCGGCGCCTGACTTCCTGGTGCAACCGGGAGATTACAACCCCGGCAACCCGGAAAGTCAGGCGCCGGTAAAATGTGGTTCACCATTCCCATAGAGTTTCATAGGACTTTATGGGAATGGGGACGGGGAAGCACCGGCACCGTTGTTAACGGTGCCGGTGCTTCCGTGACGGGTCTGCCTGCCATGGCCGCTGTGCCCAGCAGGGTCAGACCTGTCTGGCACAGCAGCTCCGGCAGGCAGACCTGTAATATGCCAGTCTGGAAACAACGGTGCTGTTAAGCTTACCGGCACCCTTGTTTCTGGACTGGCAGGGTCAGAATAAGGCCCAGTGTATAGCAAAAAGATTGTGGGCATAACAGTAATCTATCAGGGGTGTGCAATTTATTAAGTTTTGCCTAAGGCAGAGTTCAGTGAAAAACCTATTCGATGTCCCGGGAGGATAGCACAGCGGCAGCGTGCGCGTCTTGGAAGCAAGACGACACAAAGCAACAACAGGTTCGATCCCCGGGTCCGCGCTTAGAAACCTCTGAGTGTTTAAGCGCGTTATAAATACGTAACTAAGACAAAGAAAAAACACAATTACACAACTAAGAAAAACTAACAATTCCTGTAACAGCGCCTCGATGCCTGCGGGCTGTGTGAGCGCTTTATAAATGTAAAATAAAATAAATAAATAGATCAAAAGTTCCTCTTGGAAGCTAATACACTGTGATGTATTTGTTTTTATTTTTTGTGCATTTTGGTTACACAGCAGAACCTTTCACACATACAATTCATCATCATCAAACACATTGCCAAAAATCTATAAACGGATTACAAAATCTTACAAAATTACAGGTATAAAACACTAAGAAAAAACACTTCATCATTATTATTAAATAAATACTAAATTCACAAATTCTAAAATTGCAATTAATAACAATATTTCATTTGTGTTTCAAATAAAAACCCGTAACTGTTCTGCAGACACCCTCTCAAGATTATAAGTAAATCTGCCCAATTTCTCATTCTGTGGTTCCATAAGTACGGGGCACTCAATACATAAATGTTTTAGGGTCTTTATTCTAATACGGCATAACCTTTGACCTGACAGAGACTTCAATCGCTTACCTAGAACATCAAGTGTTGGTATTAAGTAACATTTTAATCTTAAAACCCTGAATCTAAATTGTCTTGAGGGGTATTTATATTTAAAAGGGTGCCAAGACATTATAGATTTTTATACTCGAGTTAAGATGATCGTTAAAATAACAATACTTCATTAAAACATCCCTGTTCTTAATACATTCATATCTGTAGAATTTTAGTTTAATTTTGTTTGGGTTAGCACTAAGCTCCTCAGGAGAGCACTCTGATGCACCAGATGATCACAGTAACATTGCAAGTTTGAAAGTGCCTTACATGTATGCCTATTCAGTTCTATCTTCAAGTTAACATATAAAGATGCTTGAGGGGACAATAAGATTGAAGCATAAATGTGCAATACCCTCCATTCAACAAACATTTCCAGGGGAAGTAGGCCTAATGTGTGCCTAAATGCAGCCATTGGGACAGAGCTTGGCAAACGCAGCAACGTCCTCCAGAACAATGCTTCTAATTTAGACCATGGAGTGTGTGCGTTATGATTCTCTGCTCCAAAAATCAGTTTGCTGAGTATTTTTTGCCTATACAGTTTAATCATTTTCAGGGCTGAGGATCTGCTGAACTTGTAATCAAATTGGGACAACTGGTGCAGATGCTAAAAATGGTGCTCTATTAGCCTTATACATTGTTGATTTCGTTTTGCTAGAGTATATAAAGCTTCCCAGGCATTCAAAACCAGTGACCACCTCCAGAGTTTGATTTGATATTCTCCATTTATAGGTTTTCCACTTAGTTTTCTCTGCGTTCAAAATCAACAATTTAGGTTTTGGAATATTGAGATTGAACTCCAGTCTTAATAAATATGCATTTACACTATCAACCCCCCCTTGCGAACCATTTGGAGTCATATAACCAATAATAGTGTTGTCAGCATAGTTTTAATACTGTACTTTGCTTTGTCTTATGTGCGTAGGGTTAGTGCGTATTGAGTTCCAGCATGAGCCCATATATTTAATATAAAATTTTGATTAAAAAAGGGGCTAGGACACACCCCTCACAAAGCCCCCCATTAGTATCTATCCATTGTGTGCAGGTTCCCTGAGTATCAAGCCTCACCCTTATTTTTTCTATCCTTGTGCAAGGCAACCAAATGCCTATCTGAGAGACTGACTGGACAGTCACAATTAAACTTCTCTTTCCACAGAATTGCTTGATTCATGCAATCAAAAGATGTACTTACTTCAAGAAATGTGAGGTGCAATGACCTTTTCTGGTCCCTCACTTGCTAATCCAACAAGGATACTACAACACTATTTATTTCTGTGCCGACTCCCTTCTTAAAACCCGCTGGATGAATATCCTGGTCATCTGTTTCCAAGACCCAAGTTTGGAGTTCAAGTAATAGCATTTTTTAGAAGGTTTTGTTTGTTGCGTCCAGTTACGATATTGGTCTTTAATTTAAGGGGGAGAACCTGTCCCCCCACTTAAACACTAGAATCACAACTTCCAACTTCCAGGATGGTGGACTCACTTTAGTTGATATGATATTACCAAACAAGGCTGAAAGGAATTTTTCCCGCAGAAATATGTTGGATTTTAGTGTCATAGCTGATAAGCCATGAGGACCTGAAGCGTTTGATCTTTGAATGCTTTTAATTATGTTTATTATGTCATCCAGTTCCCAATTAATGGCCCCAAGCAAGCTATGGCCCCTGTATCCTAACAAGTCACTCACTTCAACATTGAAAAATGTCCTTAAAGTGCTTAGTTCAAATCGCCTCTGTCATAGGCTGAGTTTGGAGAAAAGAATCGATTCCTCCTGACTTAATCAGATTCCAAAATATGTCAGTATGATTCCCTAAGGCACAGCTCAACATCCTTTTAGTGTCGTTAATCAACATCAAAAATATATGTCCACGTATCCAATTTTGAGCTTGGTTATCAAGTTATGTATCTTGGCCGTTGGTAGCAGCCTTTTTCTTTGCAGAACTCTTGATATGTAACTTTCTCTAATGCTGATGTACTTTGTTAGGGAGAATTCTCAAAAATGTGCTAATTCCCTCCACCTTCGAGACCCCCAGCAACTTTGCTGGATTTTGAGGACTTGTTTTTTTTAACCTGGAGAGAGTGTGACCCTTTTTCCCACTCTCTCATGTATTTTTGTGTGACTTTTACCTCTGTGTTTCTTTTTGGTTATGGAGTCCAACAAACTCCATAGGCATCATCTTTTACAATTGTGTCACACAGCACCTTCAGTGCAGTGGCACAGGGATGTCTTTTTGATTTCCCAAGGTTTAAATACCTTCTCTGAGATAAACTACTGTTTCCCAGAACAGTAGAGTGAAATTAACTCTACTTAGCATTCTACTTGCTAGACCCAGCACACCCTATCTTACAATAGAGTGCTGGAGGGGCTACTAAGTATCCCTTGTGCTAAATGCTCATGTAACATTAAAATGTTAGCCTTTCCTCTCAGAATGGCTGGTGGCAGTGGTTGTGTAATGAACTACCATGATTTACCCCGACCGCCAACTATTCACAGCTGCAGTAATGTTAAATCGCAGGGGCCATGTTTTTCAAAATGGCACCTGAGCCTCCTTTGTTAAAATGGTCCCGATCTTCTTTTTTCGCCATGTCTTTTTGGAAAGGTCCTTCTCGAGTTTTTCTCTGCACGCAAAACCAGTTTTGGTCTCTTTGTTCATTCGCCTTTGGCGGGCTTCAGGAGTGAAACCCGCCTCTGGCTCCAGAGTGTCTGGGGTAGGCAGGAAGTGAGGGAGGTGCCCAAATCTCCCTGTGCTTAGTCTCCTAGGAGACCCAAATGCACTCTGTGATGATTGGCTGGCTGATTGTCCAGCAAGGACAGCCACCCTGCTGGGTGAGTGGCAGCTAGGCAGGAATGAATGGGAGAGAACTGAATAAAAGGTGAGTCTCTTGGTTCTGAAGGCTCAATACTCAATATCAAGTTTGCTTTCTGGGGCTTGGGACCCTGCTAACTCCAATTTACCCTCTCCAAATACCTCCCTGCTCAAGCCCTCCGGTCTTCTAGCCCAAACTCTCTGATGATCAAACGCTTCTCTAAGCAGAGAGTGGGGGGCAAGTCTCTCTCCTCGGCTGGTGCCTCTCTTTGGAACAACCTCCCTGACCCTCTCAAACTTGAGCCAGACCTCCTTAAATCCTGGAAACTTCTCAAAACTCTTATTCCCTCTCACCCTCCGCTGATAATCCCCCCACTGCCGCTGAGACTGGTGGCCTGGTTCTTCAGTAGTCCCGCAGCTGGTTACCAGGCTCTCTGCCCCATCAACACAAGCACCCCCTCCCCCGCTGGCTCTTCCCTCTAGGCCCCCTTCTGGGTGGTGTTGCCCCCACTCCCATGGGACACCTCCACCCTTGCACTTAGCCAATGGTCCCACCTCTGCCCTTGCACTTAGCCAGTGGTCCCCTCCCCTGCAACTCCTTGGCACTTCCCCTCCTGGGCTCACACCAGCACTTGCCCACACCTGCTCCCCCTTCCCTTGTCCTGCCCATCCCTTCACTGCACTTGTATGTCTGAATGTCACAAGGCCTAGTAAGACATCATTGTTTGATTATTTACTGCTTTTTGCTATTGTTTAACTACTCCCCTTGTTTCCTTCCCTCTTTTTCCCTGTGGCACCTGTAAACACCACTCAGTTGTATAGGAGCCTACCAAATACTAAAATAAATAAGGGCCTCAATGCAATTTACCTTGGCACATAGACCTTTCGGTATCATACGGACCTCCCGCATTTCGAAATGTAAAGTATCATACTCTCTATTCATTGTGAATAACAGTCGAGATAACACTGGAAATGATAGTTCGTCTGTGGATGTAACCTCATGAGCACTTTCCAAATCGGCACTCTCCTGCATGCACCCTTCAGGGGATATAGCAATTTCTCTTTAATGTTAACTACACCATTCCTTTTAACCTTTTTTAGCCCACTTGAGCCTGTGTTGTCAGATAAGACATTTAACATTTGACTTATCAGTGAGCATATCACTTCACCTAACAGTGCTGATTGATTGGGACGATGTAACACAATTTCAGTCAATTCATCTGACTCATTAAGTTTCCCTGGTAAGGTCCACTGGTTTGATTTAAAATCCAATGAGAGCCATACTCGCTTAGCCAGTTCGAGCGAGATTACCTGAGCCAGAATAGAGACATCTGATTACAGAGCTGCTTCATTGTTAACCTCCAGTTGGTGAGTGATCTGTCCACTGTGTGAGTTACATATTGCGTTTCCTCTATATATATGTGGGTGATATTCCTTTCATTAGTACATTTTCTTGATGGCTAACTTTATCCTCTGCACCCTCCCTACAACCAAATCATCCCTCTTATTTATCAAGGGAGAGGTATCTTCTATTAGAACACAGTGATAAATATTATTCGTAATCACTGGTTAGCCACGCCCCCCCCCCACAATTGCCACATAGTCTTGCAAATCATCAGCAATCAGGGAGGCATCACATTCAACATCACCTACGTCACCGGGGTCAGCTGGTAAATCTACCATGTGTTTCGGTTCAAATTCCTCTGGTTGTTGACTAACTTTGCTTCTCAACACCACCACCTTGTCACAATGAATACAGGATTATTTAAGAACATATCCAAATGCAACACCAGAAAGACTGCAATAGCAACTACAAGCGAGGCTCAAAGGTACTAAGACCTGCAGTCACCTCACACACCAAGTCTTTTTGAGTCAGATATTAATGCAGATCCAGGTGTTGCTGGCTGTTGCCATTTATAAAACATTACTTTTAAAGTGATTTAATGAGACTCAAAAGCAACAAGCCAACAATCACCTTGCCGGCCCCCTAATCCTCTTAAAATGTACTGTAAGGCTCAAAGGTCAAAAGGACCCCAGACACCTCAATGCCCTGCTTGTCCTCGACAATTACACTTATTGCCTGTTAAGAGTCTTTAACATGAGACCAAAGCACTGTATGCGGCCTACTCTACTGGTCTGTTGATATACAGTGATCTCAACGAAATAAAAATAACGAATAACTTTTTTAACTAATTAAAAATAACGAAGAAATATCACATTTTTATTAAAAGTATATATGGGGTGGGGTAATGGATGAAAATAGGTGGGGGTGTTTTGGGGGGTAACAAAGCTAGGGAAATAGGGAGTTTGGGGGGCCCAAATTTAAAAAGAGAAAACAAGCATGTGTTCATTATTTTTAATTAGTTAAAAACTTTTCGTTATTATTTCATTAGTTATAATCACATGGAACCGGTGTGTTGTATTCAGTCACCTCCGACGTTCGAAGTCCTGCCAAGATACAGTACATGAATGGCCACTTACTTGGAACAGTGAATGATATAACAGTGTTTCAGTCGGGAGCACCAAGCAGTGATTCTTCTTGCCTCAGTCAGCAAGGGGACTTCCAGCTGACGCCCGAGCACCCCGTACACCAAGCAAAGTGCACCAAACACCATACTCTTGGCCAGCACTTCGCGCGCGCACTTCGCGTGTGTCTGTGATTTTGTAGAAAAGCCTTAAAGGAACAGTAACGCGAGATAAGACTGGAAGTAAAAGTTTGCTGAAACTGCTTCAGACACGGTATCCTGCCACTCACCACCAAAAACTTGGCCAGCACTTAGCGCCCGCGCTTTGCACGCGTCCGTGATTTTGTAGAAAAGACTTAAAGGAACAATAACGAGGGAAAGACTGGTATTAAATATTTGCAGAAACTGCTTCAGACACGGTGTCCTGCCACTAGCCACCAAACGCTTGGCCAACACTTTGCCGTGATGTATTGCATTATATCCTAGGTATCTAACTTCGTTTGGGCTTAGTTTGTTAAATACCCAACTGCGGTTAGGAAGGCTCTGAAAATGGGACCATCATACTGAATCACATGTTCTGATCAGCCCAGTCAATCAAGATGGATGATTCCAAGCAAATTCCAGGCACTATTAGCCCGTATTCGGTGGGAGTAACTCTTCCCTGACCAGCTTGGCTGATCAGAAGGTTCATGGGTGGGGCCCCTGCTGCCCCTTACCTTAATCCTTTCTCACCATGTCTCCCCTGCTCCGCATACCTGCCCATTTCGTTTATCTGCATCAAAGGAGGGTGGGCTTGAGGTGGTTTTCTTCATATCCTTCTGGAGGGTGATGGCCCTTCTCATGCCATTTCACGCCCTGCCCTTGCGTCACAGCGTGGCCATGTTACCATGGCTGTGCTCAGTATTGGGGATATCTGAGCACCTCTCCTCGCCTTTTCCTTTTTTTTTACAGTCTCCTATACCTCCATGTTTCCTAATAGCCTTCACCACTTGGGGGAGGGGGATGGCATTGATTTCCTGGGCATTAGTTGCTGCAAAGCCCACTTTAATGCTGTTGCTTTGCTCGGCCCATCAAGTCAAGATTTCGGGAACCTAATGTCTGGGAATTCCTGCTTCCTGGGTGCGATGGCAAATGGAAGATGTTACCTCGTCTCAGCCAATAAGACTGTTCAGAATCCGGACAATAACGACTTTAATTGACTACATCCCAATCATGTTGGCATAAGAAGCTGTCAGAAAAACACCGGAAACTGGTTTCTGTGCATTTAAGAAAGATCAGCAGAATTTCCCAGCAAGATTTATTTGAACACGATACACCCACGAAAGTGAAAGCTAACCCGCCCTTTGCTCGTTCTTTTTCTCTCGATTTTAGATTGAGTACCTTCAGGGTGGCAAGTTTCACAAAATCCTGGGGTGTTATTGTCCTGGGCACTTTGCGACCTAGAGGAGGAGACAATTATACACTTTTGTCCTCGCTTTAACATACTGAGTGGCGTATACCTAAAACCACTGTTTACATCAGCAGAAATGAACACCAGTGCAGACGCCTTGATGTTAAGCAAACTTACGGATGGCATAAATAATGTTTACTAGGTCGCCAAATTCATCCACAAGCTTAGCTTATAAAACCACGGAAATAACAAGCGCCTTATTGGGCCATTATTGTTTTGTCATGTTTATAGAGGAGTTGTATGCTTTTTATTGAATGATGTGATGGGTTGTGAGTATTTTCTCCTCCTAGAATCTTATGAATATTTTACGTTTTTATTTTGAATATATTAAGTAACAATGAAATGAATGCTATTTTTAACCCTTCCATCCATTGGTTTGTAATGGATAATTGTGTACATCTGTTTTAATATTTTGTTGCAATTTTATCTTTTTGTGACTTTTATGGCCTCGTAATGAATAAAAGTAAATACATGAAATTATAGCTAAAACATTGAGCAATGCTTCACTTTCATACAGAGACATCATATTTCTTTCCCTTTTATATTAGACGTCATGCTCATGCTTAAATTGTACTAGTTCACCAGTGTTTACAATTGAAATGTATTTCCTAGAAAACCAATCATGTTTTTTAATTAGTAAATAATAAAAACATATTTTATTTACTAACAGGTTTTGAGTATGTCTGAATGCAATACTCAGTTCTTAATAAGTTTGCCTATGCCCCATAGTCTAATGTTAACATATGACAAGGATAAACCATGAATATGTTTGTTTCCCTCACAAATGGGTGGACACTACTTCTGCAGGATCTTATATGACCAGAAATACCTTTTTTAAAGGTTTGAGTAATAGTTCTACCACACCAGAACTTTTTCAAAAAGACGTCCCCTTTTCCTTTGTAGAAATGCAACTAGAGTGGCAGCTTCAGATGAGGGCAAGTCGCAAGAAGCAGTGATATAATGTAGACTAAGGCCCCGATTCATGGAGCTGGGGTGCGGCCGTAACTTACATGGAACCTTGCGCAGAGTAGCTGGGGTGCTGGATGTTGTGTCAGAGGTGGACGTGGAGCTTTGCAGTAAGGTTTGGTCTACGGCTATGTTTTTGGTTTGCGTGGGGTCATATTGTGGGCTTTCCTCGCGCAGTTCGATTCTCTTTGCGGGTTGGGTAGAAATGCACACTTGAATCCATGAATACATGAAGCGCACATCGGAAGCTTTACATGTAGGGCCGCGCAGAGTCATTCTCGGAGCGTAGGCTTTGCAGGATCCATGCAAACTTTACAAAGAATTGGGCCCTAAGGCTTGCATAGATCAGACATCTGGACTAATTTCCGATGGTTTGGGTCCATTGATCCCATGTACGATGTGATCTAGTGTTAGAACAATCATCCTTGGGGACTCAGGTATTGCTAGCAGAGTTAAATGAATGGATTGCCTCTCATAATATCCTACCACCCAACCAGACCGGCTTTAGGCCCAAATCCAACATGACCAACAATCTTTTAATCCTACATCCTAAATCCATCAGCCGTGGAATACGCTTGGAGGAGCAGGCAGTCAAATGTATACTGTGCATGTATTGACATCTCCACAGCCTTTGATTCTGTTCTTAGGAACAGGCTGTGGAGTAAGTTAAGCATGTTGAACATACCACAGGCCTTTTAAAAATGCTTATGCTGTTATGCACTGACACAACTGTCCGTATTCGGTTGGATGCACAATTTGCTGTGGAGTGAAACAGGGTTGCATTGTTGCTGCAAACCTGTTCAATCTATACCTAGCCGACATGCAACTACGCTTCATGAATTTAGCAACATGCCCAGTGAAAGCTGGTTCCTCATCTGTGGGGTGGTTAGCATATGCAGATGTTTTGTTATTAATGGACCACACCCCTATGGGCTTACAAAACATGTTAGTTGCATTAGCTGATTGTTCTAATAAACACAAGCTGCAAGTCAATATCACTAAAAGTAAGATAATGGTCTTCTCTGCTAAAAATCCCCCTAAAAAATGTGTTTGGACAATGGTCAAGAAGAGCCTCAAGATTTTCCATGAATATAAATATGTGGGCTTACTGGTAGCCAATAAGCTTAAATGGTAAAAGCACTGGATATCAACTAAAGCAAAGTGCTTAATATCTGCAAATGCAACTAACATGTTCATTGGTACAAATGTTGGATTCTTGGCATATGCTATATTGATGTTATAGACTGCAACAATGCTCGCTGTGCTACTGTACGGCATAGAGATATGGGGCCATAAATACCATGCGGAACTGAAAAAGTTTGAAGCCTTGCTACTCCGTAAATTATTAATTAAGGCTTCCTTGCAATATCACAGTGGAATATCTGTATCTAGAATTTGATTTGAAATGTATTGTATCTGAATGTATTCGTAAACAGTAATAGGATATGAAAACTTAAAGACGATAGATAACACCATTATTGTATCATACATCCAGGTTACATAGGGATTGATCCTTGTATTACAATAAGAACGTTTGGCTCTAATATGTCACAATATATTAATTGGTCTGTAGGGTTTGTGCATGACCCTGGACGTAGCTCACATGTCCAGTTTAAAGACTGGCTAAAAAAGAAACGGGAAATGTATAGCTACGAGTGTCATCTTATTGAGTTGGCTATAAAAATCATAGTGGCCCATATTGCCGATATAGGATCTCACGTTTATCTATGCCTTTGTACATTATGGCATATCCCAGCCCACAGATTTTTAGATACTGTCTTATGTTGAAATGAAACCACTGTGAAGCCCTTGAGATAAAAGGAGCAAGAATGGGCATACTTCACCTGGAGAGAATGTGTTGTCTATGTGGTTGCCTGGACCGGAACCCTTAAAACATCTTCTTATAAACTGTGAGAGTCTCACCATGATATGTAATTGTTTTTTGAAATCATTTAATAATCTGTTTGATCCTAGCAATGTCTCTTGTATATGGAGACATGTTATGCAAGGGGATGACATTAATTTTATCTTTTTTTATGGTAAAATTTAACCTGAAAATTGTTGAAATTTTAAATTGCCTAGCTTATTATGTGTTATTTATTGTACATCCAGATGGTAATTGCAAATATGTACCTGTATAGTATTTTAAAAGTTATTGGATTTATTTATTGTTTATGTTTGTAATATGTGTTGAATATACAAAGCAGTAAGACTAAAAGTATATTATTAATTAAATAAATACATACATAAATACATAAATAAATACATCTAGGCTCAAGGCACTGGTAAAAAAATACTGGCATTTGGTGAAGCTGGCACTACTAGACGAGCCCCTACCAAGAATGACCTTAAACATATCAAAGAACTTGAATGACTACTAGACCCATGCACAATTTCAGACAAAAACTACAAAAAGCACATTGTGCAACCTGAGGCAGCTAATAGTGAAAGACCAAAGAAATATCGAGGATTAGTACCGCAAATGAAATACACCAATCACGGGTTGAAAAGATACAAACATCTTTTATTACTGTACAGTTTACAAAGCAAAACAGATAGCTATCTGGCTCCCAACACCTCGCAGTGTGTACCAACCGAGACAGTGAGCAGTGAAAGTGCTGGACATGTAAACACAGACATATTTATAACCTTTTAGCAATATTGTCCAGCCTCTCTTCAAGTTAATAAGTCTTGGCCTAGAGTTCTTTCCTAGTTCACATGACAGATGTTACAATATTATACAAAGATTTAAACAAGTTTACATATCCATGAAAATACAAGGATTCTGTAGGTTCTCGGATCCACGGTAAGCTTTATTCCAAGAGTCGCTACAATGCAGTTCGGCTAAAGCATACGATCAAAGTTTACGCCCCATTGTTTTGGTGTTTATACGAGGATGAGGCTTGTGAGTGCAGACAACACTTGAATGACAGTTCGTATGAAGTGCAAGGTTTCTTTGCACAGGTTAAACAGTCGGCTCTTGGTCAACCTAAACATTAACGAAACTCAAAGGTCGTTTGGCTCGACTACAAGTCGAAAACACAGTCCACCATTTTAGAATATGGAATGTGAGACAAAATCAAAATGGCGGATGAGTCTTAAAATGGCGGCGAAGTTATACCAAAATCGGAACTTTGCAAACAAGGTTTTCTGCGTAACGCGAACGGGCTTAGGACAATATTCATAATAAGAAGGCACTATATGATTACGGTTTAACAAACCCTCCTTTTGGCCTAAGCCAAGAGCTTTACTCAACCATTCGCTTTACTCAAAACCTCATGTATCAATGTCCGTACATGCTGAATCACATACTTCAGAAATATCAATCGCCATTAGATCCTTGATAGTAAAATCTTCCATTACAAACACATTAGTCATTTTCTCAGGTGCATGTATTTTTGGTCCTAATGTACCTACAGTTTGCGTACAACATCCCTCTAACATCGAACATATGGCAGGAAGACATTGTATGCAACAACAACAGAACAATAGAATGCCAAGGATTACCACTAAGGCTGAAAAGAGCTTCCATCCCAAGACGTAAAAAGTCCCAGGACCAAGCACTAAGATCCCAATTCCCTCGGGAACATATACTTCCGTACTTAGGATGTGCAGATTTTGTATTGCCTTGAATGTGGTAGGGTAGGAGTCAGGCACAAAAACACAACAAGCAGATCCCACCAAATTACAAACTCCACCACGCTCAGATAGGATGATGTTTAACACCATCCTATTCTGTAGAGCCACTAATCTAATTGCTTTCTGTTCCAACATCATGTTGTATAGTATATCAGTGATTCAGTTGATGGTTCTCAACAATACTCTTGCCAGTCTCCTAATATCCTCGGTGTTCATGATCTGTCCCCAAAATGGCATAGAGGATTTTGCTACATCACCCATGACCTGCGAAGGAGTATCACTGTTCTCATCCCACCTTGGATGATCTCCAGAGAGTACAAGTGCAACTGTTAGGCTAGTTAACATTATTTAAAGAAAACAGTAAGTCCTCAAGGACCATGATTTATGATGCTCAATGTCTTTGTTAGCCACAAGACCAATTGGTTGCTTCGTAAGAGTAGGGTTAGCGATAGGCATTGTTCCTCAAAGTCTGTTTCGAAAGGTTCCTGTGACAGACTCCTTAAGTTCATTCGTTGGTGTTCTCCTGACCATGTGGCCTATCTGGCTCGAAGATAGCTTTGCCGGCCCCGGCCACTTACTTATGCTTCAGTGAGAGAGTGGCAAGGGACTAGCTCAACAGTGATTCCTTGTGGGCACAGCTGTGCTGTGCTGTAAGTCTAGTGCCGTGGACACAGATCGTACCTCAAGACTCTGGGTATGGCATGATCTGCGAACAGAGTGTTGTTGCTTCCTGACAGAAGTGGTGAAACAGAAGCAAGATTGCTCAAGGGTGCAGAAAGATCCGAAGAAGAATTCAAAGACAAAGCAGCAGTCTCCCCAGATCCAACAGGCACCAGAAGAATCTCCGAGACACCCTTGGTGTTGTTTAAGACAGGTTTATCATCCGAGGCAGAACAGTTTCCTTCTTTTCTTCTTCGTCGAGTGGCAAAGGAAAAGGTATTTTCTTGACGTGTTCTCGTGTGTATCCAGTGTTGCTTTCCTGATACTCGTACATCGGTTTGTGTAGCCAACAGGACCTGTGACGGTCCTCTCCAACGCGGTACGAGACAGGATGCTCTTTCGAAAGCTTTTGTTAGCACCCAGTCCCCAGGTCGAAGTCGATGACCTGGCCCCACGTATTTAACTGGGAGGGCTTCTCGCACTTGATGATAAATCAAATACAAGTCAAGTTTTGAGTTAACTGGTCACAGTATTCAACAAGAAGCAAATGCTCCATGTCTTTCAGTATTTTGGGTTTAGGTAGGTTCCAAATATTAGCTGGCCTCCCCATCACGATCTCATACGGGGAGAGTCCATTTCTAGTCTGTGGGGTCATACGCATGGACAGTAAAAGGACAGGTAAGGCATCTGGCCATTTCATGTTACTGTTAGCACAGACTTTTGCTAGCTTGTTCTTTAGGATACCATTATGGTGTTCTACAAGTCCAGCACTCTGAGCGCATCCAGCCGAATGGAACCCTTTATCGATCTGAAATCCTGTGCATACCTGCTGGATAACAGCAGCAATAAAATGTGGACCATTGTCCGACCAGATGACTCTCGGCAAACGAAACCGAGGAAAATATTCTTTAAGCATTGTTTTCGTCGTTGTCATTGCTGTGGCATCTTTTAGAGGGAAGGCTTCAACCCACTTGCTAAAGGCACACATGACTACCAGAGCATACTTGTAGTTGTAGCACCGTTCCATTTCGATAAAGTAAAAATGTATTACCTCAAAAGCCACAGAGGGGGGATGAAAACTACCCCTCGGTGTCGCTGTACCCTTCCCCACATTATGCTGTAAGCATACCATACCGTTTTGGACCAAAAGCTCAGCGGTTTTTGAGATATTTACATTTACCCAAACAGGTTCTAGCAATTTACAATTTTTTCTAGCACATATATGAGTAGGTCCATAAGCATAGGGTGGCATCCATCTTTTTCTTTTGTTGTCCACCCAACAACCTCCTTCATTCAAACTTGCTAAACCCTCAGCCCAGTGTTTAAGTTCTTCTGGAGTGGCATCAGCTTGGATATTTTTTTAATCAAATCGATTCCTTCATCTATTATACAGGTATTTGAAGCTTCTTTTGTTACATACATTTCTGAATATAAATCAGTGGCAGTCTGTTTAGCTATCTGGTCAGCAAAAGCGTTTCCCCTCCCTACATCATCTGTTACTTTCTGATGTGCAGCGCACTTCATGATTGCTAGTTGAGTAGGACGCGCAAGTGCTGAGAGTATGAACTATCAAGGTACCATGTTGGATTTTAGTTCTGTGTAAGGTCAAGAAACTCTGTTCTGCCCATAGTCTACCGAAGTTGTGAACCACCCCAAAGGCATACTGGCTATCTGTAAATATATTTACTTTAAGCCCTTCGGAAAGTTCACAAGCTCGAATCAATTCGATAATCTCTGAAGCCTGCGCAGAGTTATGCAAAATTCTCTTGGTTTCCACAATCATGTTTAATGTAGTGATGGCATAAGCAGCAGTAGATGTACCATCCGGGAGTTTGAAGCAGGAGCCATCGCAAAACAGCTCCCCTTGTGGATATTTCAATGGTGTATCATTTAAGTCAATTCTGCCTTTGGTTTCTTGCTCTGTAGTATAGAGGTAGTCATGTGACATTTCATCGCTGCAAGCAATGTCTTGCGGAAGAGGCAATAATTCAGCCGGATTCAATACGCATATCCTCTTAATTTGAATATGCGGTGCAAATAGGATTGGTTCGTATCTTGTTAATCGTGCGGAAGTAAGGTGTTGCGTTTGTGTTCTGTTTAATAGAACATCTACGGAGTGATGTACCATCACAGTTAAAGAGTGACCTAAAACCATACGCTCACATTGTTTTACGGACTCAGCAGCAGCAGCAACAGCTCTCAAACATCTCGGCAAGGTACATGCAACAGGATCAAGTGTGGAGGAAAAATAACCGCACAGTCTATTCTTCCCCCCATGTTCCTGCATTAACACAGCCAAAGCACATCCATCACATTCAAGCACATATAACACAAAGGCCCTGTCATAAATTGGTGTGCCCAAAACTGGTGCTGAACACACTGCATCCTTGAGCAGATCAAAAGCTTTCTGTTGTTCCAAGTTCCACGGTAATGGCAAAGAAATGCCCTTCTTTGTCAATGCCAACATTGGTTTTATCACTAGTGAAAAATTACGGATCCACTGTCTGCAGTAAGAAGCCATTCCTATCAAGGCTCTGACCTCTTTCTGTGTATTTGGGACAGACATGCTAGAGATGCTTTTTATCCATTCAGGTGTCAGTCTTCTTCCCTCCTTTGGCAGGAGATAGCCTAGATAGGCGACCTCCTGTCGACAATACTGAAACTTTTTCAATGAAGCCTTATGCCCATGCTCTACTAGATGAATAAGCAACAACACAGTACCCTCTTTGCAATCAATTTCTGATTCTGCAGCTAAGAGAAGATTGTTAGCGTATTGCAACAATGTACAAGTTGGAGGCAACTCAAGTGTATCAAGCTGCTCTTTCAAAGCTCTACTGTAAATGCTCAGACTCCCCGTGTACCCTTGTGGCACACAAGTGAATGTAAATGAACGTCCCCCTAGGGTGAATGCAAACAAATATCTACTATCCACATGTGCAGGAATCCTAAAGAAGGCATTCTTAAGATCAACCACACTGAAATAAGTAGCAGAAGCTGGATTCATTGTTAATATCTTGGTTACATCAGGCACAATTGGGAATTGTGGAGCAACAATCTTATTGATACCACATAAATCAATAATAAAACGGAAAGGAATTGCATTATCCCCTTTCTTATACACCGGTAAAATCGGGCTCTTGCACAAACTTCCTGCAATTTCCTCGATTACTCCACGATAGACAAAATGAGAACCTATGCTCTTCAGAGCTTGTTCACCATCAACTGAAATCTTATATTGTGGAATACGTTGCAATTTAGCTCCTGGCTTCAAAAAATTTTAAAAGGTTCAATTTGCAAAATGCTGACATCATTGTCATCAACCACCCATAAACATGCCAAAACTTAACTAAATTCAGGTAGTAATGTTCTAGTCAAAAACTGTGAGGCAGAAGATTGCTGGGGTGAAATCGTCAAACGTACTCCATCCGAAGAACAATGAATTGCCGCATTTAATTCCTTCAACAGATTCAACCACAACAAATTCTCACCACAAATGGACAGTGATCCGTGAATGGCGCCAGAACGGTAGCGGCTGAGAAACCAGACTAACCACTGGTGTGCCAGAAAACCCTACAGAAATGTTATTCTGCCCTGACAGTGGAATATCTGGAACCCATGAATGATCAATGGAACACTTCTGTGCTCCTGTATCTCTCAAAAATAGATGCTTCCTATTCCCCAGTTTCATCTCAACGTAGGGCCCTTTCTGATCGACGGGAACAGGTACCGGTTCCAGATCCTGCTTCGGGCTGTCCTAACAAAACAATATATCATCAAAGACAAGATCTTCAGAAAGATAGGCAGTTTGTGGATTATCAAAAACATTTCTACTATCTACACTAGGTTGCTGATTATCTTGCGAGAATGACTGTGGATTTTGAGCGAACTGGCTGTACCAGGACCCCCTACACCAGGGCGGCCTCTGGATCGTCCAAACATGATACCATATGTGTTATTTGAACTCTGCTGGAGGATCGGGCATTGGGCTCGCCAATGACCCTCTTGTCTGCAATAAGACATTGGTTCATGTGTATAGGACCCAACTATGCATTACTTTGTGGAGCAAACTGGCCTCTAAACTGTGCACTCCCACCTCTGGTTCCTCTAACTATCTGTTGCAACAATACTTTGGTTTTCAGGTCTCCCTTTTTCTTTTCAATCCTCTCTTTTTCATTATTGACTCTGTTTTTGTAATACTGAGCCATATGCATACTTTTGGACTGTGATTTAGCTTGCCAAGCACTTTCGGAAGTCATGATTTGTGATTGGATATCAGGTAACAATCCACGCACAAATGTATCCACAAACAACCTTTTTCCTGATTCGGTGCTTAAATCCTGTGCGTTAAAATCTGAAAATACTTGTTCGAACTGATTAAAGAATTCGGTAGCACCTTCAGATTTCCCTTGGGTACAATCAGTGAGTTTGTCCCAAACAATCCTTCTCTCAGGAACCAGAGTTTTTAATTTCATTACTATTCTGTCTGGCAATGTCAGTATCACCTGCAGTGGTCTCTCACCAGCTTTCCTTTCACCGTCTAACTGCACCAAGTTAACACACGTGTCACCCAACCCTGCTTGTCCATCTACAGTCCTAATCTGTTTCCATAAATCAGCAGCTAGGATCAGGGGAACAACAAGTCTACATCACCCGGGGTGAAAACTGACAAATGCAAGGCAGATTCTATTTCTTTATAAAACCCTGTTGGATTTTTCCTAATATCTGGAATCGACTGCCTAATAGTGTTCACTTCCTGTCTGGAGAACAGGACATGAACACATTGTGATACATAGTGAGCTTCAATAGAAGTGGCTGCTGCGCCTGTTGCAGCATTCGCTGGAATCTTAACTTTAAGAACAAATATCAGAGGAACCTCTCTCATAGGCAACTGAGTAGTGGGAAACTCTGGACATTTGTTAAGCAGTAAAGCAGTAAAGCAAGATCGAGCGCGAAAGTAGACGAAGCAGTATCAGGCGCAAAGGCTCTCTTATAAATAATCATCTATTCTGCCGGACAACAAATCTTTTTCTTCATACACTCATCCTGCAGGTATTCTACCATTACCTGCAACACTTTCTTCTGCATTTCTGGAGTATATTGACTAAACGTATCATATACTTCTATGGGAGATATTGACACAACCGAGATCCATCTAAGTGCATCCCTTGTGCAAATTTGCGTCTCTTCACTCATTGATTTCTAAGAAGGAAGGAACCGTTTCTGCACATGCAAAGCGTTCAGTCTATCACCATCTACTTCATTATTCTGTAGCCGTTCTAACTCCCTCCTAAACTCAACTCTCTCGACATGCCCATTTACTTTCTCTGCAGTATCCCTTGAATAAGCTAAGACATTCAAATCCCTTAACCCATGTGGGACAACCATGTCCGTCAAATTATTCCACATCACAGCCAACTGTATTCCCATCCCCTCAATAAAAACATTCTGTTCAGGAATACTTTCTAGATCAAGAAGTGTAGTTAAAACAACTGATTTTTCACCTTTCTCTATACATTTCTTAGCCGATGCATACAATTCTCTCTTCTTATCTTTGGAAACTATACTACGAGTCACTACTTTTGATTCAGATTCAGCATTCACTCTTTCATTTGCTATAAGCGGAGCAGAACCACTTGACAAAGAGAGAGCAGACAAATCCTGTGCAACAGGTAGTGGAGACACTACCACTGGCAACAAAGACAGAATCACTGGAACAGTAATAGTCGGCAAAGGTGGAGATACAGAATGGAAAGCAACAATAGGAAGAGGAGCAACAGCTGGCGGCGGAGGAGCAAAGGGAAGAACAGGGACAGCTATAGGAGGAGGTGCAACAGCGGGAAGAGGTAAAACAGCAGGAAGAGGCACACAAGGAGGTGGTGCAGTGGCACCAGTCCTACATTCATTTAAAAGTTTATCAATTAGTTCATTTGAGACATGAAAATCTTTATACTGATATATTTTCTGTACAGACTCTGACTGTTTCTGTTGTTCATGCAATAATGCCTTTTCTGAATTAGACATATGATGACGTGCATGCTTCTCTTTACTCTTAAGTTGCTGCATAGCTTCTTTTCCCAATTCTGAATTACGTCAAATGCTGCAGGTCTAGCTTTTTTCTTTAACAATATGGACTCTAAATACTCTATACGAGCAATCTCAAAACTACCATTGACTGGCCACTTGTGAGCGCAGACAACACTTGAATGACAGTTTGTATGAAGCGCAAGGCTTCTTTGCATAGGTTAAACAGTCGGCACTCGGTCAACCTAAACATTAACGAAACTCAAAGGTCATTCGGCTCAACTGCAAGTCGAAAACACAGTCCACCATTTTAGAACATGGAACGTGAGACGAAATCAAAATGGCGGATGAGTTTTGAAATGGCAGCAAAGTTAACCCAAAATCGGAACTTTGCAAGCACAGTTTTCTACGTAAGGCTAATGGGCTTAGGCCAACATACATAATAAGGAGGTGCTATATGATTACGGTTTAACGATAGGACACCAACCGTGTGGCAACTGCACAGTTTGCAGGTTCACAAGGAAAATGACATCCTTCAGTGGGACTGAAGGAATTCACTAACTGTAAAACACTGAATGCAATATATTGTATACAGGGCCCGTGTGGGAAAAATATGTAGGACAAACCAGCAGACCAATCCATAAAAGAATTGCCAAACATCGCGTGCACATTCGATGCAGAACACATTCAGCGCCACTGGTGGAAAATTACATCTCACATCAACACTCAGCAGATGACCTTATATGGTGGATTCTGGACACAATGAACAACTCTTCCAATACCAACAGGACTCTCCTACATAAGGAGGCATGGTGGATCTGCAAGTTAGGGTCACACATTACGGGCTTGAATGAGGAATTACTTTTTCCATAAAGAATATGGTCCAGCACAATATCTATACTGTTTTGGTAAGGAAAAATTAGATGAACTTGGAATCCATTATGGAAGGATAGATAGAGTGGTTATGAGGGTCTCAGATGCACAGGCATTTGCATTTTACTCTGGGCTTCCGGAACCTTGGGAGGCGCTCTAGAGACAGAAGCTCCTTGCATTATACTAATGGTGACAGGCAGAGTTACAGCACCACAGCCATTTGTTTGTGGAGTGGAGCATTTGTACGGGTACAGACATTCATGAAGCAGACACTGACTATTTTTACAAAGTGTGAAGTCTCCAATTAATGCACTACATGGAAAAAAAAAATACAGCAATGTGAATAAAACTTGACTGCTCTAGGTATATCTCCCATACCTGCTGAGATCACAGCAATGTGCAACAGTTGTTCTTAATGCCAGAATGGCATCGGCAAGTGGAGTGACAAACAGGACGGGACAATAGCGATTTTCAATTTAATACTTGTTTACTCACAAGCGACATTGGGAATCCAAAAGATTTATACACATTTTTCAGCAGAGTCGGCCGTCATGTGAGTTATGTTTCCTCTATTACCATGGAAACTGAGCGTACATTTTTTACGTAAGGATGCACTAGGCAACGCCAGCGTTTTCTCTAGCAATGCATCAGCACTTGCGGCAGAAGCAAGACACATAGTGGGCTAAATGCCAATAGTAAGTTCTCTGTGATTTATTTCCAAGCGTTTCCAAAGAACTTCAACAGCAGGCAACGACGCGCTAAGCGGACCCATTAGTAAAATCACATTTGCTTGTCCCCCAGCTGCTTTTGGCACGCACAAAAGCACAGCATTCATCCGGACTGGAAGAGACTACTGGTACTGAAAATGAACAATTAAAATATACTTGTAAGGTAAGTACGGGGCATGTAGGAGTGCAATATTGTCATAGCGACAATGTGGGGGGCAACTAGTTTGAGTGTTATAAGGCAGACTGGTTGTCCCTCTCAGTATGCAATTAGCAAAATACTGCATCACTGGGTGGCAATGGTAGAAGTACTAAGAGACACCTGACAACCCTGCTCAGGCATTGTTGGCCATTTCGGTGCCCATGGTTAGGGGCTACTGTTTTCAAGTCCTGCTGGGGGAGCCAAACATTATCCATTTATTCATTTACTTAATGGATGGTACAACCAAGGTATTTTCCAAAGACTGCACAACTTGCTCTGCAGACATAAATGGTGTGAGGTTTAGGATATAGCAACACATGCACATATGTCTTACAGGCTCCCACACCATTAATTTGGGCCTGTGGAAGCAAGAATCTTCACACATTTCATCCAGGGGATTTGGACTAAGATGAAATGAACCCTTGCTTTGAACAAGGTGCTGAAGTTGAAAATCGCAGATAACAAAGACTTTTGGGTAATCATACCTAAATGTAGTGCCTACATGCTTCATCCAACATGACTAGAAGGCAGAAATATGTCAACAGATACACAGTGACTGACAACACCTCCTTGGTTTCATTTGCACAGTGCATGGTAGTGGAGGCTTTTCGGACAATGGCATATAACCCCTTACTACTCCTTTGTGTTTCATATTGACTGTGAAACCATGGCCTTTCTCGCTTTCTCCAGAACCTTTGCCTCGTCGGACCACTCTCTTCTTTACTGTTCTTTTATTCCTCCAATGCCACCTCTTCCGAGCCACTCGACGGTGATGCGATCTCCGGCACTTTAATCCATCAGATTTTCTATACACCTTTTCCTCTATCTTTTCTCCACTTTCTGACCTTACGCAGCTTTTGGCCATGGTTGACTTCTCACCTTACAATTTAGACATTCTATCCTCTGTTCATTGCTTACACACTGCTCGTCCCTTTAAACCTTCCTGCAAGCCCCATCATCCTTAGATTTCTTATTATCTATGGCTCCTCCCCCATGCCCTTCATCATGCTGAGTGAAAATGGAAAAAATCTAAATGATCTCCAATCATTGTCTATACTACATTCCGCTTATGATTCAGCGCAACCTGCTGCTAAAAAACTCTATCTTTCTAAGCTCATCCTATCACTCTCCTCCTCCCCACCATAATGATCAAACTCTAAATCATCTTCTTTCTCCTCCTCCTGACCCTTCTCGTGATTCTCCTATGTCTCCTACAGCTTTTGCTACCTTTTTCCAAGGACAACATTTTTTCTCTTCAATGCCTCACTTCATTCTTCTCATCAGTCTATCTCTTCACCCTTCCTTCCCTTTCCTAATCTATTTGCCTGAGTTCAGCATCGGAAGCGGCTGTGAGCGAGTAGCATGCAGTGAGGCTTGACGCAATTTTAGGTTCCTTCCTCTAAGCTGAAGAAGGAAGCTGTTGGAGCCCGCTGTCCAAGGCCTGCTGTGGAAACCCGCTTTTCTGCAACTAGCTGCCAGCTGCCAGAGCCGGAAATTGAGAGAGATGTGACTGATTTGCTTGAGTGGAGGGGGGGCAGACTCTGTTCAGATGGATGGCAAGCTGGGTAAGCAGGCAGTCAGGGACAGAGTGTTTCCAGCTGCTGGAGGCCGTTGTCGAATTGGTACCCTGGATTAAGTGCTTCCTATTCTTGCCACTGGCAGTGTCAGTGCCGCGAGTGCAATCAGAACCCTTTGGGAGACACAGTGAGAAGCTTGAGAATATGTTTTTATTTTCCTTTTTCTCTTCCATTTTTTTTTGTTTTACCTACTAGCCAACTGCACTAGCAGCTAGCAGATGACGCCTATACCTGTGTATACCTGTGTATGCCTTCACCATATACCAGCACTATACCGGCACCTGCATTGTACCTGCACTTGAACGTTTTGTAGCACTGGTGCAAGTTTGAGGAGGCAAGTAGGCAAGGTGATAAGGTGAGGTGAGGCATTGTGGCTGTAAGAAGGACGTGAGAAGGTGAACAAAGACTGACTCATTGAAATACCAGCAAGTTGGACCCAGTGCAAGTACATATGCAGACCATATTTTATATTTTGCCACACATCTTAACAGGCACTCGACAGCATTTATGGAATTGAAGGATGCTTTCATACTGTTGACGGACAGGTGTTAAAAGGATGCAGGGGAAATGGATGCCTGTCTGGGGGTGATAAGCCTGTTGGCAAAGTCCCTGTCTGGTCTAGTGGCAAGGGATGTTGGCAAGAACAAAGATATGTATGTTCAAACAGGGCCTGACATCACCTGCATCCCAGTGCTGAAAGTCGGTAAGGATAACTTGCAGCCTCCCCGGCAGAGCTAGAGGCGAGCCCCAGGGTGGGGGTAATAGGGGCTGCCAAACTGTGAGGGAAAAGATGATGAATAGAAAAATGATTACATATACGCAGCCCAAACTTGAGGCTGAGAATAACACCAGGATGCCTAGCCCTCAAACTACTTTTAAGGCTGACAACAGAAAGCGGGGTAGTGCGCACAAGTCTAATCTGGGCGACTGTGGAAATAACATTCGGAGCTGTGATGTCAGGAAATTCCATGTGGTGGCACGAAAAAAGGGACTCCCAAGGTCGATCTTCTGAGTGGTTGGCGAAAAATGAACTTAATCTGTTGTTTTAAGGGACTAACACATGGTAATAAAAATGCTTTCTAAAGAGCCTTACAGAAAGGCTTATCGGATGGGGTGAATGACATTTCATTTCAACTGTTTCCCACTGTACGCATTCTTTTGGACTCTATGTTTTGTAAGGGGTGCAATGTTCGCATTTATTTTGCCAATGCAAACTGTTTGCTGGCCCCTCTGCTCTTCTGTCTTTACATTAATGGTCTTTATGCACATTTACTTAATTCCACCCCGGATGTACACCAGGCTGGTTAGTATGCTCGTGCCATTACTGGCTTATGCACACAACATAGTTTTGCTGGCCCACACTCCCATAGCCAAGCAGCGCTTGCTCGATGACTATTCTTTATTAATGGATTCACTGGATCTAAAGGTTAATACCCAAACATCAGCAGTCATGGTCTGTAGTGGTGGGAAGCGGCCACCAAAATTCCAAGCCATATTAAGCAAGGGGGCCCTGATTCCCAAAGTCTACAGTTTTGACTACCTGGGGTTAGATGTCCTTCAAACTTTAGTGCTGAAGCCCATGTTATCAAGCAGACTGCAAGGTTCAAACAGACCAAAGGGTGGGTGCCAAGAGCCATAGGTATGTTTAATGCTAAACCGGTCGAGCTGGTGATCAAGGTTTATTTTGGGAAAGCTATTTCTGTTGCCAGGTATGGCATGGAGCTGTGGGGATATAGCAATATTGAACCCATCCAGGTGGTGGAGAATACTTTTCTGAAATGAGTATTGAGCCTTCCACGCTCAGCGAGTGCATCAGGAATTGGGCCGCAGGTTTATCAATGGCTTTATCGCAGCTTATCCTGTAAATGATTGACTCCGAGTTTGTGGAAACATTAAAGCCAGTTTAACTCATGAGCTAATTAAACACTTGGTTCCTAGGAACCCTCACCTGAAGATTCCCTGGCTTAGGTATGTAAAGGCAATGTTCTCAGAAGGAGACAAGGCTCAATATTTTTATGACAGTTGTTATACTGTGAAATGTTCTGAGAGCTATAAAAGTAAGGGTATTCTAGCGTATTCTGGATAAGAAGGAGTCATCTGAGATCCAGAGGCCAGCTAATAGGAAACATGCGATTATTGCGAGCTCAGGCCTGCAGACATATTTGCAATGGGCACAGAACCCTTCTCAGCGCGTTGTCATTACCAGAGCAAGTTTTAATTGTATTAATTTAAGAGCAGTGGTGGCGGCCTGGTCCAACAGCAATGAAAATCAATCATGTTGTTTTTGCAACGCGCCAAACAAAGACCTGGCCCATTTTTTACTGTTTTGGCCAGCTCTCTCATTAATCAGAGAGTGCACACTCATCCCACTCTTGTGGCATCAGGGATTTCTTCAGTTTGAACCTGCTCTGAGTTACCTGTTGTGGGTGGCGGGTTTGGGGTTTACTATCATTTTTTAAAAATGCGTTTCATTTTAGGACATTTTTAATGAAAATTGTTTGAATTGAAGGTTCTTGCATTTTAAAATTTTGCACTGTTTTTATGATGGTGAAATGATGTTTTTATTATTTTTATAATGTGATATATAAGTATGCTGTCATTTGTTGTTTTTATGGGAACGTTTTGTGTTCCCGAAATAAACTTTTCTACTACTACTAATCTCTCTCTTATTCTTTCCTCTTTTTCCCCTGTCTCAGACTCAGCTACTTCATTAGCAGAACTCACCCATCTTTCCCCTCCTCTGACCTGTTGCCTCTTTTATTATCACCAAGTCTTACCCTCTTCTCCTTCCATATATTACTGTTTTGTTTAATCTCTCTCTAATTATGGCAATTTTTCCTCCCTCTTTCCTGCACGGAGTCATCCTCCCTATACTCAAGAAATCCATCCTCTGCATCTCTTTACCCACTTATCACTGACCTATCTCTCTTTTTCCTTAGCTGTCCAATATTCTGGATTGGTTTGTCTATTCACAGATCTCAACTTTCTTAGATGACAACTCTGTACTTTCCCCTCTTCAACCAGGATGTCAGATTCTCCACTGTAGTGAGACCTTTCTGCTTTCTGTCACTTATTCTCTTCTCTCTGCTCAGTATTCTACTCAAACTATCTACTACTTTTGACACTGTGGATCGCCCCCTTCTTCTTTCCTCTCCTTCTTCTTAGTTTCATTCATATCTCTCTGATCGTTCCTTTTCTATTTCTTATGCTGGCAAAACCTCTCCTCCTGCTCTTCTTCACTATGGTTTCCACCAAGATTCTATCCTTAGGCCACTTATTTTTTCCTTTTACACCATTCCTTTAAGGAACATCATTAAACCCTTTGGCCTCTGACACCATTTCTATACGATGATACCGAACTCCTTCTATCTTTCTCTTCCTTCTCCAGGGCTATTCAAAACAACATTTCTGCATGCCTACAAGCTCGGATGCACTCCCATTACCTACACCTCAATCCATCAAAAAAATGAAATGTTATTCTTCCCTAGCTCATCTATCCCTGCCTTCTTTCCTATCTTTTCCTCCTTCCACCATCAAGTACTCTCCTATGGCCCGTAGTATTGGTGTTACCTTTGACTGCTCACTTACTTTTACCTCCCACATTTCTAGTATAGCTCGGACTCTCCCTTCCAGCTGTTCGACATTATCAAGGTTTGCCTGCTATTATCATTTCACACCACTAAATTGCTAATCTCCTCTCTCATTTTTTTCCAGACTTTTCTATTGCTCTCCTCTGCTTATCGGTCTCTCTTATTACCGTCTTGCCCCTCTTCGCTCCATCTCTAATGCTTCTATTTGCACTTTATACTTGCTCCCTCCCTGCACCCCATTTCCAATGCACGCTGTTCAAGTGCCTGGTTATCTTTTGATTGCTGTCTGCTGTTCGACTACATGTGCATTGTATTTCAATGCACTTGTAGTTTGGCTCCCCCACGCTTATCTTCTATGGTCTCTTTCTATACTCCTACCCATTTGTTATGTTCGCAATCTCTGTTTCTACTCCCTACACCTAATCCTCTGTGAGTGTCCCATCGCTTTCACTCCTTTTACCTAAGTTCTGGAATGATTTTCCTCATTCCGTCCGCTCCTCCTCTTCTGTATCCTTCTTTCGATCATCTCAAGACCCATTTACTTACATTTCATTAATTGTTGCTGATTATTATTATCCCTTGATTGTATCACTATTTATATTGTTCCTCGCTTTAGCGAAAGTGCTTCATAAATCCAATAAAATGAAATTAATGAAATGAGCAGTTGCACACACACCTGTCAGATCCTTCTTAAACTGAGTCTATATTGTGAATTTTGTGGACAGCGTCAAAGTGAAATGAGGAGTCATCTCTCTTGTGGCCAGCAGAACTGATGACATATGTTCTTTGGTTGGCCTTTCTAGCTACAGAAAATGTGTCAATGGAGGCCATTAGACAAAATAGCACGTATACCGTCATTACTTTTGTGCTGTATTTGGACCTGGAAAGGGGGGCTTTAGGACCAGTGGCACACCCTCCATGTTAGATACTTGCTAAGCAAACACTGAATTAGGCAATGGTATCAAAATGAAGCAAGGATATGGGTCTCTAGAGCTCTTGTGGCTAGCAGGACCAATTACATGCCTGGGACAGTCTACACAGGACTAGCTCTAGGCACTGTGTCTGTGGAGGGCATTAGGCCAATGGCATATAACACTTCATTCCTTTATGTTTTACGTTTACCGTGAAAGAAGGGCCTTTCTTGCTTCCTCCTGGACCAATGGCATACCCATCTTGTCAGATAGTTGCTAAAATGAGTCTATAATGTGAATTTGCTGATGGTGACAAGATGAAGTGAGGAGACAGCGCCCTAGTGGCTAGCAGGAATGATGACACATGTTTCGTTGCTGAGACTGTCTCGTAAGAACCAGCTGTAGGCACTGGGCTTCACTGGGCCTCATTACAAGTCTGGCGGTAACCTGCCAGTGCTACCGGTAGGTTACTGCCGGACTCGTAACACTGTTTCCACCGGACTCCAGCGGAATGGCGCCATTGCTAACAGTGGCGGTGCTTCTGAGAAAACTCTGCGGGCGGTGCTGTTACACCCGGCAGGTCAGACCTGTCCGGCGCACCGAACCGCAGAGTTGTAGTGTGGCAGTCTGGAAAGGGTGCTGGTATGATGCGACTGGCACCCTTGTTTCCGGACTGTCACACTTGTAATGAGGCCCACTGTGTCTGCAGTGGCAAATAGGCCAATGGAATATAAACCATTATTTCGTTGTTCTGTATATCGACCACGTCAGACTGGCTAAACTGAGTCTACACTGTGAATTTAGCAATGGTGTCAAAAGCATGTGAGGAGACCGGCCGCTAGTGTCCAGCAGAACCAATGACATATGCTTCATTGGTTCTACCTTCCATAAAGGACTAGCTTTGGGCACGGTGTCTGTGAAGGTGAATAGGTCATTGGCATATACACCTTTGTTTCTTTGTATTGTATATTGATGGTAAAGGAGGGCCTTTCTCGCTTCTTCCAGGAATAGTGGCACATCCACTATAGGAGAGGCTATGAGCTAAATGTTTTGTGCTGTATGTTCTGTGTGATGTTTAGTACATTGGTCACTAAGACTTCGTTTTGGGAATAACAAGGGGGTGACATTGGTTACTAACACTTAGTATTGCTAAATAGAGTCGGCTAGATTTGTTAGGCCACATGCCACAGAAAATGCTGGTAGCGGCAGGCACACTAACATTGTCAGTTTCAGAAAATACTGCAAAATCGAAAGCTGAACAGCAGTGCTTCGAAAGGCAGAGCGTGGTGTAACAGCGCAATGGTGCTTGAGAATACACATTCATTGTGCGGAGCAGGAAAAGAGGAAGGAAGGACAATATGCAAAATGCAACATTATAGGGGGGTTGTGCCATGCAGAATACTGTCCAAAGGTCTTTCAAGCCAGATGCTGGTAAATTACACAAGCAAAATCAGAGAGGGGGCAGGATGGGGCTGGTTGGTTCTGGCAAATGCTGTATCAAATGATAGATGAAACCACAGAAGAGTCTGGGAAATGGTAAAGAAAATGTAGAGAGGCAAAAGATAAGAGGTGGTTTTCACTGAGAGGTTTAAAATAGGGAAGAATGAAGGGTTGGTGTTCTAGCTTCCTGGTGAGAGGCCGGTGCGGCTGCAGGCGGGCTGATAAGGGAGGGCTGTCCTGCATAGCTGTGTCTGGCAAGGTTTCTTGGCTGGGCTGGAAAACGGTGTAGCTGAGGAGGGAGTTCCTTGAAGCCCATAATTGAAATCTGGGGCAGCGTCCTGACCGAAACGGATCAAGTCGTACTTGGCTGCAAGAACGGCCTGGCTTGTCAAGAATGAGGTGATCATTCTGAAAGGTAGAGAGCCCAGGTTGAGTATAAATAGGTTGACGATCAATTAGGTCCTCCTTTTGTAGGGTGTTTTATTTGGCAAGGTGTCAGAGTGGACACGGAAGGCACAATCTATTTAATCCTTCTGGTACCAAAGGATTAACAAAGTAGCTAGAATCCAAAGTATTAGCTGGGGGTGTCTTAATTCACACAGATGGGGGCCATAATCCCATAATCTCATAATCTCGTAATCTTGCTGCCAATCCAACCTTGGGCAAGGGTAGGGGAGTAACTACGTGCTGAAACTGTATTCATATTACATTGCTTTCATCACCAAAGAGTGCCCATTAGGTTGTCCCAGGTTAGAGGGGAAATCACATACTTTTGAACTGCTATGCTGACCCAATGCTTACTGATATGGAGTTGGTTTTCTTTTATTCCCACTTGTGCCCAATGCAAATGCTTGCTATACCCATTTCCATGTCTACCAAATGTGAACTGGTTTGATTGCCTAACTGTTCTTTCTGATGGGTTTGAATATAAAAGTGCATAACTGTGAAAGTGTGTGGTGGTTTTTATTGTGTCTAGAGCCTGTTATATTTCTTGTTTCTGGAGATAAATGGGCAATTGAAATGGGTGGCACAGTACAAAGTCTGTAAATGACTAGCTAAAACCCCGTGATGTAAAATGGTGACAAAGGAGAAGGGTCTGGACTTTCGTACACCTACACCACCGTGGCAAATCCTTGTTAAACTGTGTATTTGTGGACAATGTTATGTTTTGTTGACTTATACCATGCGCCACAACTACCCATGAGCAGTCTCAAGGCGCTCACATGGCTCTGGAAGAAAGAGGATGGTGTTGGTTAGTGACGGTGGAGGGATCGGATAGCTCCAGAACCAGGAGACACTGGCGTCTGTGTATGTTGGGTTGCAGATGCGTTGAATGTTTGCACTGGCTTGTTGTATTCATAAGGGTGAGGCCCAATGCGTGGGTTGTTTGTTGTATGTGAATGTATGTTATGTTGGTTGTGTGTTTGTGAGTTTTATGTGTACATTGGCAGGTATTTAAGGTTATGGTTCTGCACACTGGCATGTTGTGTCCGTAGGGGTAAGTTTCAGTGCCTGCGATTGATGTATGCAAGTGTTAGTTATGTTGGGTGTGTGTAGTTTGGCTAGCCCATTGGCATTCATAGTATAAAGTAGGTGTGTAGGAGGGGAGCAGGAGTGGGGTGGTTAGTACATTGGGTACACTCAAAGTTCTTATAGGTGGCTAATCATCGTCTAAATGTGATGCAAGGCAAATCTTCACAAATCTATCTAGATGTGACACATGTCTAATCTTCACAATCTTTATATATAACGCTGAATGTATGTGTGTGTGTGTATATGTTTGTCCGGCTACACAAATCCACACCGTTGAACCCACGTCTACCAAATTTTGCATGGATTCCTATTTTGTCTGGGGCAAGATCGTAGTCTATGTTTGGATGCAAAAATATTACATGCTAAAAACATGTGTATGTTTGTCTGGCCATACAAATCCACACCATTGAACCCACTGTTACCACATTTTGCATGGATTCCTCATTTGTGTGGGGCAAAATTGTAGTCTATGTTGGGATGCAAAAAACGTGCTCCATAGACACCCTCATTTACTGATGCTCACACCGATTCACTACAGTAGTACTAGAAGGAGGCAAAATATGGAAAGGTGACACATGGCTAATCTTCACAATTCTGTCTAAATGTGACGAATGGCTAATCTTCACGTTTCTATTTACATGTGAGGCAAGGCTAATCTTCACAAATCTATCTAGATGTGACACATGACTAATCTTTACAAATCTACCTAAAGGTGACACATGGTAATCTTCAACAATTGTATCTAAATGTGATGTATTTCAAATCTTCAAAATTATATATAAATGTAAGGCAAGGCTAACCTTCACAAATCTATCTAAATGTGGCTACCTAGTACCCATTAGGCTAACAGCAAGATATGGCTACTAAATTCAAGAAATGGCTACCTAGTACAAAATAAGGCTAAATGCAAGATATGTCTATCTAGTACAATTTAGGCTAAATGCAAGATATGGCTACCTCGTGCAATTTAGGCTAAATGCATAGGTATTTAATATTTGGTAGGAAAAGTGGTGGGGTTTTACTGGAGTACAGTTATAGCTGTACTCACAGCCTAGACCACATTTTCCTTATCAGTCGCTGCTGGTTGACTGAGGCAGGCAACCCAGGCAAACACAGGCAAGCACGGACTGGAGCTGCTTAGACGGGAGCTTCCCTTTGCCTTGTGGCCCTTAGCCGGTGACTGCCTGGGCAAGGCTGCCCTAGCTCTGCTAGTGTAGAGGTGCTCCTGGATAGTAGTGAGCAAACCAGACTCTGTGGTGGCAGGGGGTATGGGAGGAGCGGGGAGAGAAGCAATGATCAAGGAAGGCAAGCGGCAAGGACCATAGAGGGTCACTAATAATGTCAAAATGACATGAGGAGATGGGTCTCTAGTAGCCAGCAGCTCTGATGACATATGTTTCTTTGATTAGACCGTCTATAAAGGACTAGCTCAAGACACTGTGTCTGAGGAAGCCATTAGGCCAATATCATATAACCCTTTACTCCTTTGTGTGGTATGTGGAATATGAAAAGAGAGCCTTGCTCATTTTCTCCAGGACAGTGATGGCACACTCACCGTGTAGGATAGTTTGAAATACAATTAGCCCTCACTCCTCTTTCCCTTCCTGACTCTGTTCAGTTTTTACTGACTCGTCTCCTGGTTCACCTTCAGAGCCTTACAGGTCCCAGGGTCCCCCACCAGTCTTTGCACTTTCCTCTCGGCCTCTGCACTATGTTCAGACTATTGCACTTGCATCATACGCTCCATCAGGGGTGTAACCTCTCTGCACTTAACCCAGGGCCCTGCTGGACTGCGCACACTTAGCCTCCACCTCCCTTGCACATCTGTCTGTACACTTGCATAGCCCAAATTTATTAGGAGTAGTAAGTTCTGTCTTGTCCCCCCTTTCTCTTTACTCCCAAGTTTGGTGGTGCCTGAAACACTGCATGCACTAGGAGAAATGTTGTCAGGCCTAGTACACTAGTTACTTTTTGTTAGATCATTTGGAAACTTCCAGGATTAAGAATGACTATTGTATTACCTTGCTCCCTTCCTGTCTTGAAGCACTTTGAAGCACTTCTCTTGTGTATACACTCTGTACAAATAAACAATAAATAAATAAAATAAATCTGAACAGATGCTTTCAGTGGACATGGCTTTTGAGCCTTGTTAGAAGAATACTTAATTTCATTTGATTGTATGTATTCCATCTGATCACACAAAACATTATAGTATATCAGATTTAGCCCTCTTCATAATCAGTAAAATGTATTTTATTATTTAAATTATTGTGCACATGGTTGAAAAACAAACCTTACACAGTCACAAAAATACAAGTATTGTACCAATCCCCCAAAAAATAGAAGGAATTGCACACACCCCGTGATTCGATAATTAACATCCAAAATCACAATTAAAATACACAAGTACAAAAATACATCTTCCCTTTAAAACAACCACATGAATTATGTTTATTTCGTAAAATAACTGAGTTGGAATTAACCAGCCTATCCCATAAGGAATCACAAGAGGGGAGTGTAAGGTCCTTCATGAACCTGTCAAAACAGATCCTCCTATCATTTCCCGAAAATGTGCAAAAAAACACAAAATGTTTCAGAGTTTCTTTATCATTCCCACAATAGAGAAATAAAGGGCTCTCACAGTCTGCACAGCTCCAAAGATGACCATTCTCTCACGTCAGAAGCAAATTCAACTGGAAGTGCAAAATCACGTTCCCATATTTCTATGATGGAAACCTAATGAGATGCAGTGCCAGCTCCCCTGATTTTCTATGTACACTCAATAGATAAGGACATCTTTATTTCCCCAACTCTTCACATGTCCTGCACCAATTTCCCTTCGAAAGATGCCTTGTATACAAGGCTAAATCCTGAATGACCTATTTAGGATTGAATTCCCTAGTGTATTTTGCTAAATAAAAACTATCTATTTCCCATACATCCTTTTTTTTAAAGATCTTATAAAGAGAGTCTTGAGGAGGGCCTAAATGTTTCTTAAAGATGAACAACCACTTCCACAGTACTCTCATACTGAGAGATGTAATTCCTAGCACGTAGAAAATGGCAGCCATCAGCGTCGATTGGGGTAAGGATATTTTACCCTTCCAAAACAGACCTTCAATACCAGTGAAATCAAAATCGACCAGTTGGTGATGGACTTCTAAACCATACATAATAGATGACACTATTTTGCTTTCATAGAACTTTAAGACGGGTAACCAAGAAAATGTACTGACCCACCTATTAAAGTGCTTCATTTGGGGTAGTAAATGGACTGCCTTCTTCTTCAACTGATTGATCAATGCTGTCTTACTTGGCTGTGAATGCACTTTGAGACTCAGATATATCATTTCTTTTACAACTTCCAATTTATGGCCCAACAACCTCCAACTATGCCCTTCTTTCCCTCTATCAGCCGAAAATCCTAGTACTTTGCTCTTATTTGTTTGCCTGGTATAATCCGAGAAGGCTATCATTAGTCTTTGAACAGCCATACAAGTACAATACAAAATGACGATGCCATCTGCATAAGACATCCAAATCATCTGAGACCTGTTTAACTTTGGGGGAACAAAAGAGGCACTTGAGAGTACATCATCTAGGTCTGCAAGGTACAAATTCAAAATAAAAGGCACCAAAATGCACCCTTGGCGCAGCCCTCTAGTGACTGCTATTTCTTGTTCTAACTCTACTGCCAAATTTAGCCTTACCTTTAGATAGAATCCTTATGTAAATGCATTCATATATTTAAAAGTCACGTATGGATCCCCAATTGGTCACTTTTTCCAGAGGGTTCCCCGATTCACCTCATCAAATACGAGGGATAAGTCTTTGCATACTGCAGACCCCTTCAGTTCCCGAGTCAATTTTTGTACATTTTCTATCACAAGCCCAGCCAACAATGTATTCACTCCAAGACTAAACCCTGACTGATTAGGCTTCAATATCTTATTCTCCATGGCTTATTGTTTGAGCTCATTCAGGACAAGCAACCCAAACATTTTAGAATCTGCGTCAAGCAACGGTATATGCCTGTAGTTGGTTGGATCACTTTTGTTGCCCTTCTTAAAAATTGGAGCAGCCTGTTTCCATGTACATGGCGTCCTATATTCCTCAATCATTGACCTAAACAAACAGAATAGTAACCCAGCCCACATATTGGGATCTCCCTATAGGACATTGTTACAAAGGCTGTTTGGTCCTGAAGCCCTAAAAGTGCTGCAGCATCTGATCAGAAGTTCTATATCTTCCGTATCAAAATGTGGGGTCCCTACCCCATTATTAGTTTCCCTTGAATCCTTGCCATTAGGAGCATCATAAAAATATGTAAAATGACGGACCTATCTGTACTCAGAAATAGGATTGGTCTGACAGCGCAGTTGAAAACTACTTATTGTATCTACCAGCTTCCAATAATTTGAGTCTGGCTTGTTACGTATGCATGACAGTATTGTTTCCCCTCTTTCTGATGCATATCATAATGTAGGACCTTTGTTTTATTTGTATACCTTTCTTTTGTCTTTCAGATTAAGGCCTCTTTCCCTTCCCCCCTCTCTATAATTATTCTGATCCTGTCAATAGATGACCTTAGCATTCTTTTGGATTACTGTACCTCCCTGTTCAAAAGCCTAGCTCACATAGGTTTAATGTCCACTTGGGACTTTTTGAAAACAAGCATATTTTTAATGAATACCGAGAAAATTTTGATGGGGCATTGAGCCCATCTATGCTCTAATGTGTTGTGATCCAACTCTCTTCTTATATTTGAATAACATGTATTAATAATATCAGGCATTCATGATAACCTCTGCTTACACGTTGAAACCACTACTGCTGATGCTATACATTCTTACCTACAATTGTGCTGACCCTGGAATTCTGCACTAGGTATTTGATGATAACTTGGAAAACCATCACAGAAGTTAAAATCAACACACTCTGAAGACAAACATTGAGATGCCACTATAAAATAAATCCTAGAGTATTGTGCACCCCTATGCTAAGTATAAGATATTGACCAATTTCCTTTTACTCTGTTATTCAAGATGGTCAGATTCAGGCTTTCCCCAAAGAGGTACATTTAAACTACCACCCCCACTAGGGTGAGACAAGATGTGATTTTCCCTTCATTCCCCAACAGGTCAACATTAACATATCCTGCACGACTGATGTTTCCTTTCTTACCAACCTCATACTAGTTAAAAAACACAGAGGCCAACTTTTCAAGTAAATATTGACCATCGTCTCAGGAGGATAGCTCAGGGGCAACATGCTTGCCTTGGAAGCAAGACGACACGGAGGACCAAAGGTTCGAACCCTGGGTCCACGCTTAGAAACCTCTGGGTATTAAGCACGTTATAAATAACCTATCATATCATAACCTAACCTATCATATCAAAAAATCGAATCCTTTTCCTTTGGTAATTACATGCACAGCTAAAATACATGGGAAATCATCCCAAACCTTAATTTCTCATGCCCAGCTCAAATCCACTGCAATCGGCAGACACCCCTTCGTACTTCTCACTTTGCCAATCAAGGCTGCTTGCGTCCCAACTAGAAAACCAACTAATACAACCTCTTCTCGTTGGAAAGTGTCCTGCATGTTTATAAACTCTGCTTTCCTTGAGTGAGCACATAGGCCCTTATCCATCAAAAGATTTGAAAACCCCATGAGTTCCACGAGATAATGCTAAAAACCAGGATGTCTATTCCTTCCATTGGGATTAGAAGATGACAGTGACCGTGCTAACCATGACCAATCATCTACCATCATACTGTTTGACCCAGGCTCTTCCAACATTGCTACTTTTCTCACAGAATGTTGTCCTAGAGTACCAGAGATGCTCCTACTATCGGGTGGATTACAGGCTAATCTCTTTCTCAATGAGTTTTGGTCATCTGGTAAGTGTAAGTCAAAACACTTTGTTGCAAATCATCCAAAGAAGCCGAGATGTGATTTCAAACAAGCTTAGAGGGGATGACCATTGCCACATATCGGTTCTGGTTTCTTCAGAGTAATCCACCAGGTCAATATCCCTAGACGAGGTAATCCGTACTGTTGGAATGTCATGTAAAATGGCCAGCATGTTCCTCTGGTTCTGTATAACACTGTCTTCATAAGAAAACATTGATTTAAAAATGAGTCTGGATTTATCAGCG